>NC_086196.1:122887139-124102139 GCF_035770615.1 Melospiza melodia melodia | reverse complement strand
TTGTCATTAGGATTCATATATAATGGGTTGCCAATTTATCCTTATATGTACTGAATGGGATAATAATTATTTATAAAACCATTTCATTCATTTGATTTTGGGATAGAGTGGTTGTTTGTCATTCAACATCTATCATAGTGAAATTCTGCTTGGGCTTGGGTCCTCTGGAATTTCAAATATAAAAGTTGTACTTACTGAAAAAATTACACAAAATGTGAAAATTTAAAAAAATATGTCATTAATAATAGCTGTGTTGAACAAGATAAAGAGTAATAAAGAGGAAAAATCATCACCTTGGCATGTGAATTGGGTTTGCTTGGCCTGGTTTTGGTAGCAGGGTTGGGACTTACAGGGTTGGCTTCTCTGAGAAGTTGCCAAAATCTTCTCCCATGTTGGACAGAGCCAATGCCACCTGCCTCCAGGACAAACCCCCTGCTGGCCAAGGCCAAAACCATCAGCAAATGGCAGTAATCCTTCTGTGATCATATTTAAGGAGGAAAAAACTGATTGCACAGAGGTAATTTTGGCCAGGAAAAACGGGGTAAGAAAAGAGGAACAGCTCTGCAGACACCAAGGCCAGTGCAGAAGGAGGGGCAGAAGATGCTCCAGGTGCCAGAGCTGAGATTCCCCTGCAGCCCCTGGTGCAGCCCCTGGTGAGGCAGCTGTGCCCTGCAGCCCATGGAGGGCCAAGGTGGATCATGTTACCTAGGCACTGTCAAATTTTTGTTGGCTTCAGATGCTTATATATAGTTCAACTTCAACATTTTCTCCAGATTTTTTTCAATAATTCAAGTTAGACCTGACAGTTCTATATTTCACTTCTGCTCTTTTCTACCTTTCTATAACTTGGGCCTAACCACAAGCTACAGCACTGAAATTACTCTGAATCCTTTCTAAATACCACAGTTGAAGCTGTAGCCAAAAAACCAGATTTTAGAGTACACATTTTCATTTGAACACTCTAGGTTCTTTTGTGACTGATAAAATCATGAAGATTATTCTGGGAGTTATAGAAAAACACCTGAAAAACAGCACAGTATTGGTCATGGCTTCATGAGGAGAAAGTCCTGCTTATCAAACATTATTTTGTTTTAGGACAAAGTAATCCTCTGTTGATCAAGGGAAGTCAATTGATGTAATATTTCTGGATTTCTGCAAAGCTTTTGATACTGTTTCTCACAGAACCCTTCTGGACAAAATGTCCAGCACACAGCTGGAAAAGCACATCATGTGGTGGGTGAGCCACTGGCTCAGGGGTTGGATGTAAAAGCTTATAGTGAGTGGGGTGGCATCAGACTGGTGACCTGTCACTGATGGGGTTCCACAGGGCTCCATCCTCAGCCCTGTGCTCTTCAACATCTTCATAAATTACTTGGACGCAGGAATTAAAGGAATACTAAGTCTGCCAATAATACTAAACTGGAAGGAACTGTTGACTCCCTCAAAGGCAGTGAGTCCCTGCAGAGAGACAGAAAAATTAGGATACTGGGCAATCGCCAACCACATGAAATTCAGCCAGGGAAAGTGGTGGATTCTGCATCTGGATCAGAGTGACCCTGGATGAATGTACAGATGGAGAATGAAGCGCTGGAAGTAGCACTGGAAGCAGCGCTCACAGAACATGAGCCAGCAGTGCCCTGGAGCCAGGAGAGCCAACCCTGTCCTGGAGGCATCAGGCACGGCATCACCAGCTGGGCAAGGGAGGGGATTGTCCTGCTCTGCTCTGCTCTGGGGCAGCCTCACCTCAAGTTCCATGTGCAGTTTTGGGTGACACAATAGTAGAAAGATATTAAAGAGTGTCCAAAGGAAGGCAGCAAAGATGATGAAGGGTCTTGAAGAGAAGCCATATGAGGAGTCATATGAGGTCACTTGATCTGCTCAGTTGCTTTTCAAATGTTCTTCATCTATTCTTGAATATAGCACAAATCAGCAGAACAGAAGTTCTGATCAAAGTTCTTTCAAAGGAGTAAATCTGACCTTTCTGTACTTTTCTCTCTTCATTCTTCCCCATCTAGAATTTCTTTCTCCCAAGGAGGGCTAGTGAGTGCACCATGTCTCTTTTAGCTACTTGACTTCAATGACCATTTTACTGCTTTTTGGACAAGCTGGACCTTAATCCATACACTAAAATGAGAAGATGTAAAAGAACTGTCACTCTACAGTGTTTTTCTTAAAAAAAACACCCTTTCACCAATGCAAAGGGCAACAATGGCTAGATACATCTTCCAATACTGTAAGAATATTTTTGTCAGTTCCACTAAAAAATAGTTTAGAACTAGAGAAAAAGGATTAAGGAAAACCAGAGACCTACTCTACACATTGTACAGTAATTCACCAGAAGACTTACAGCTATTACAGCAGAAGTTTGATTACTGTAACACAGCAGGCAGCTTCAGAATCTCTCTTATTTACACTAAGAAAACACAGAATAAGTTTTTATTCTGACTGTGATTACTGGCTTGAAATGTGTCAGGCTGTTTTGTAATTTTGTGGTATGATGCCTTAAAATAGCACCTAATGGTGCTTTATACCTGCAGAATAAAATAACTGCAAAAGCAGAAAAAAATATGGAAAATTTATGAAATAATATATGCTATCAATTTTCATTTTTCCATGATGACTGTGAAGTTTTCAATGTTTGCTGGTTCTTTTGCGATGATGTCAAGATCAGTTGAGAAGGTGATACGTATTATATAACATAATTTGATTATGAGGCATGGGCAATTTATTACCCTCTCCTATATAACATCTTCCTGTAATTAATATGCAAATCCTGTGGTATTTACAATTCCCTTATGGATAATGAAAAATGAGAGTAAGAAATTGCTTAATTGAAATAGTTTATGCCAGTTAGATTTGGGGTAAAAGCATTGCTGCTAACAGATCAGAAGGGAAAAAACCCAACAAAAAAAAGCAATGACAAATGTATAAACAACAAAAGGAATCATGAATATGAATTACCTAACTTCTGAATTACATAGATTTTCAGCTTAACATCTCTGAAAAAAAGATCAGTGAAATACAAAGCTCCCAAAAAAATCAGCCCAAGCAGTGGGAAATGTTGCTGCTCTTCCTCAGTTATATCTCGGAGGTATTGCATGCTTTCAGATTTTGTGTGTTGAGAATAAGGAGATAAGAGGATGAGCTGACCCCCCATTGTGTAATACGACAGTGGATTAAATAAAGAGCTCTTCAGTTCAATATTCCTATTTTAGACATGAATTAATTTGTTACAGAAAGTAAGTTAAATGACTTTATTAAAAAGAGAATGGCTTCAGGTGCCACATAAATTCAGGTATGTATTTGCTCAGGACCGTAAAAGATTTTTAAGTAAAATTTAGGAAGACAAATATGAATATAAAAACAAACATACATTGGCTTGCTATTCATGTCATTCATGGAATTAAGATTGGCAGGCAGTAGCAAGCAAAATTTTTGGGTTGAGCTACTACTTAGAATTTGCTGATAAGCAATCTGTTCGACAGAGGCAGAGTACACAGACTTTCCCTGTCATCTATCATGTATTTTCTAGTCTCTCTTTTGTAAATTTTAAAGATAATATGAAATCCAAATATGATTCCTTCATTTTTCATCTGATTAGAACACCATATGGTACTAGAAACCTGGAGGGTAAAGAATGGATTCATTTTAGTAACAGGTAAGTAAAGGAAAAAAAAAGGTGATTAAACCACATAAAGCAACAGCAGTGGACTTTGCTGAAGGTCTGGTAAGACAATTCGCTTACTTGTTGAGAATTTTATATAATATTTTTACTCCTTTTTAATGCAAGTAGAGACACAGATTTTGAGAACTGAACAAATACTAATTATTTCTCAGTACATTGTAGGACCAGAGGATTACTTGGAAAGTGAGTTGTCAAAGAAAGAAGTTATTTTAGAGAAGGGTAGAAAAGCATAAAGACAGAACAAAAACATAGATAAAGAATTAAATGAGTGGAAATTTCAAAGAAAAAGAATGAATCATATCCAAAATAAAGACTGTTAATATTTCTTTAGAAATAGCAGTAGAATAAGAAGTGTTTCAGTTTTGGCTATAAAAATACACTTCTGGAATTTATTTTTTTTTTTAAATCAGAGATGGCCAAACAGCATAGCAGACCATAATTTGAAAACATTTTGATCCTTATTAGAAATTTAAATGTATTTAGACATGTGGTGGACAAATAACCTATCAATTATCTACTTTTCAGAAAGAGAAGTTTTGGAATAAACACGTTTTAAATACAAAAATCAAACAGAAAAATTATGTTTAGTAGGTGTAGCATACTAACATCAAAAAAAGACAATAGTTTGATTATCACATTAAGTTCTCCACAAAATGTATGATTTTAAGGCTATTGACCAAACTTTTAGCAGTTTTCTGGAATGTGATGTCTGAAAACAATTTTTTTTGCATTTCTAATGTCAGAAATGGAAAAAGGTAGACAAGAGCCAGAGATTACATCATTGTAAATCTTATTAATTTCTTATTAAAAGTGAAGTGAATGGGTTCATTCTATAACCAAGAGGCGCTTAACCATGGGAACATATTCCAATAATGTATCAGAAAAAAAGAAAAAAAAGAGATACAAAAAATAAGAAGCAGAAAATTAACATTAGTCACAATTAGAAAATTAAATCCTCTATAAAGAATGTAATTCTGGTGAATTGTGAAATACAGCTATGATGGTTTTAACAAGTCTTTAAAATAGCTGGTTAGTATCATAATCATTCCTTTCCATCCTGTTACTGCTATTACAGTACTTTTAGAAATGAATAGACTCAAGCTAAAGGCTGTCATAGAGATATTTCCTGACCTGGGGGATTTGTAATGGGTTATTACAGTGTTCCTTAAGACATCACTCTTTTGTGTCTGCTTTTGGTAGCAGTAACTCAATGTCTTATTAGACACTTTGAAATAAATAGTGTTGTTTTTATTAGAAAAGTGTCAAATTTTTAAGTCATCTGCTAGGGTTGGTGGATTGAATTGACATTACAAATGAGCTATTAATCAATTTTCTTCCCTGTACTTTTAGCCTCATAAATGACAGCACATTTTTTTAAAAAAGGAGAGGAAGTTGACAATTTTTTCTTGTTCTATTGCAAGAAAATTTCTTTTACCACTGACATGAAGCACTATACTGAAAAATTGGAAAACAGGTAGAAAACTGGAATTATAAAAAAAGAAACTTTCTTTATGAAGCTATTACACGTAATAAAGTATCTTCTTACAATATCAAGAAATTTTCCATGTCGTCCCTTCACCATGATTGCTTTCTCTTTCTTCATCACAGGCTACCTTAACAGCAAAGTCTTATAAGAGACTTTTTAATGAGATTTTCAAAGTTTGTTGCTCTTCTCATTTGTCCTTTCTTCCTTCCTGTTTTTGGAGAATACTTTTGGATTCCACATTTTCCTTCTCCTACACTTGGGCACAGGTATATATACATAATATGAGTTGATGTATAATGAATGGTTTTCAATGTCATTTTGTGAATTTTCTTCTTCCTTCTTCATTTAATTATTTTCATTTAAAAATTGTAATTAAAATGTATATCTATTTCAAGATTTTTTTTAAAATCATTGTATCTTGTTTTATATCTTAATTTACTCATCTTTTATAATTTGAGTCTGTCAGTGCAAAAATTCACTAAATGCTTTCTTCTATAAGAATAAAATAATGAAATCTCACTGAAGTAGAAGTTGCAGAGCTTTATTTTCTCCTATACTTTTACGTCCAATTTCTAACAGATAATAAAGATTAGGTTTAAAATTTTAAATCTTACTGTGCTTCTGGGAGCATTTTGAACAAATAGAAGGTACAGATGCTGGTGTATTACAGAATGCACCGTCAGTATTACATCATGGTGCACCTTGAATACACAATGTCTGAACAATTACAAGTCCACTAGAGGAATGAGCTATTATGCACTTTTCCAGCAGCATTTTTATTTACATAAATCTCAAAGACTTTTTTCTGCATGAAACATATATATTAAGGTCAGCATTACAACTTCAAACATGCATGACAAGTTATCCAAAAGTATGATAATTACAAATGAGGAAACTTAAAACTTTTGTGTACTGTTCTCTTGATTTTCTAAAGAAAATAATGAAAGTAGAAAATGGAAGATATATCTTGAAATTTGATTTACATAGAGAATTGGAAAGGAAAATGTGAGAAAACTGGTGAGTCATGATAAGGACAAATTAGTGGATTACCAAAAAAAAAAAAAATACACCATGTAATGCAAAGGCACTCCACCTCCTCCTAATGGCCATATGGTCTCCAGCAACAGCTAATTTAGAAAACTCTTTCAAGGATTTTATGGCTGAATATATTATTAAATATGGAATAGAATATCTCCTTGGTCCTCTGGGGTCAGCTGTCTCAGCTCTGTACACTCCAAGGTGTTTTTCCACCCCAGCCTACTCACTGTCTGGGCAAAATGAGAAACAGAGATGGCCATGATGCTGTGCAAGCACTGCTCAGCAGCAGCCAGAACCTTCCTGAGTTAGCAACATGGCTTTAGTCACAATCTAAAACACAACACTGTAACTTCTATGAAGAGGATTTTTTCTATCTCAACCAGACACTGGTTCTGGGTCAACATTGATCCAATCAATTCTCATTTTGGGGAAATACCCATTAAACATTTATTTTCTTGTGTATTATCCAGTCTTTCACTTCTGATAATAAGAAGATCAAGGGCTTTTTTCCAGAGTGAAAAAGCAAAGAATGGCCTTCAGTGATTTTTTTTCTTCTTCCTAATGTCAAAAACACTGTAAAATACTTCTGAATTCTTTTTCTTTATAAAAGGAAGCTCCCAACTTGCGCCAATTTTAGAATTGCTGACTTTTTCAGCTAGGTAATTTAGGAATAAATTGCTACATGTAATGTAAGAACACTTGAAGTTTAACTAATATTGTAAAGGGCTCCATGAAAAAATGAAGTAAACAATCCTACCTGCAGTGGTAAAAAATTACTGGATATGCTTGGGAATATCTTTATTAGAAAAATATCTTAATACACTAAGAATTTTAAAACCACAGAAGAATTACTGGGGTATTAAAATTTATTTAACGATTCACAATTATAAGAGAAAAAACTACTAGTCTATGGATGAGCTATAAATGTAAGGAAAACTCTTGGGAAGGACCCCTAATAATGTTCCCTGTCGCTCACTGTTTCCAGATACTGCTTTTGCAAGGGGCAGTAACAACGGCAGGTCCTGGAGACCCATCTGCATAACTTCTGCTCCTCCAACAGCTCTGAATTTAGGTGGCCTCAGCCTTCATCCTGGATTAAGAGCCAACACAAATGTCATGGATGTGACTGCCTATAGAAATCTCAGTATTAAGATTTTGCAAAAGAGACAACATAAAACAAATATATTGATCTCAGTTTCCCTATAATATTGAGTCCACTAACTACAGCTGCATGCAGTTCTGTACTATTTGCTAAATGAATGCTCAGAGTATCTTCTGTGTCAGTCTGCTGAATAACCTTTCTAGAGGTGATTAGATGGACTTGTTCAGAAAGAATTCTATCCCAGTACAAGTTAGGATGTTAGGTAGAAGAAAAACATGATTTACAAATTGCATAAGTGAATTGTGACTTGGAGCGAGAAATAGAGAATTGGAATTTTAAGCTACGCATCAGGCAGTCTTTTTGGCAAGCAGAGCAACAGCTTCATGTGAAAAATGTTGCGCTTTCTGATCAAGCAACTTTGAAATCAAAGCAAAAAATATCATTACAAATTCTATGTTAAGGATCATTGTGCAGCAGCAATGTGAAGAATTGAATGATTTTGTAAACTTTTTTCATCTATAATCTTGATGATTCACTTTATTTTTGAGTCGCAGCATGCAACAGTTTTTCTAAGGTCTCTTCCTGGCATAAAAACTTTCATTGTATAAGCATCTACTTCATAACAAGTGTTGCCAGAAAGGTTTGAAAGAAAGTACAGTCTTATTTCATGGTACACTAAACTTTAATAACAGCAATACCTTCCAAAAAGGAAGAATTTGATTTACAATTTCTCTGTGTGCATGTTTACTCTTAATCAGAAGTACTGCTCCTTTGATTCAGTGTATTAAGTTGAACAAAAATTGATTTTAGGTTGAATCCATCAACTGATAGGATTTTCTGCTTCAAAATCAGTCTCCTTTGGCAATCATGCTAATCATCCAGTAATCCCATTAAAAAAAAAAAAAAATCTATTCAGTTAAGTATAGCAGGGATATACATCACTGAGGCACAAATAGGGATGGGAAAGAAATTGTATAGTGGATGCAATGTTTTCTAAAAGAGAAAAATTGTGCATCCAGCCTACAACGTCTGAGAGCAGAAAAAGGGAGACTGTTTAGGGAAATATTATTAGTTTAGCACTTCTAGCTGTCTGTTCCCTTTGAAACCTTCAAACATTCCAGTGTTTTAAAAATCAAAGGATGTTTAGTATTGACTTAGAGATATTTTGGTTGTGAACTTGTCTAATCCTTTACCAAAATTTCCAAATAAATTCTCTAGTTATATCCCATTCTGTGGTAACAAACTGAGAAATGCAATCCCAACTGTTAAAAGTTTTTTAATGTTTCTAAGATTCCCTCATGCTTGTCTTCTATAAACTTAAAAGGACTTCACCTTTCCATAAGGAACTTGCTATATTCCATTGAACACTTTTGATGCCTTTTTGAATATATTATAAAAAATCCAGCATCTTGTACATTAAAATTTCCTTAAATATCACATAAACATTGCCTGTAAACACCTTAGAAATTTTAGAAAGAGGTTCCTCACTTCTTTCTCAAACTGTGCTTCTCTACTTGACCATTTCGAGGCATGGTTTCCAGAAGACAGACTACTATTGTCATAAAATATTATAAACTAGCCTTGTTTTTGAACTTTGTTTCCCCCCTTTCCTAAATTCAATATACATAGGTAACAATTTTCTAGTGGAATAAAAAATTAATATTCATTTTAAATTCTTGAATACTCATAAAAAATCAGGTTTTGGAAAAACATTTCATACAAACAAACAGTTTTATTCTTTTCAGCCACAAACTTGATAAAAAGTAGCACTATAATTAAGAATATGCAGAACTTTTTTAGATCTGGTCAGGCTAAAGGCTGAAGACTTTGTGTAGGTACTGGTAGTTCAATTCAAATTCACCTTAAAGCATTATATTTATAAGGTAAACTGGGCTAAGATCCCTTATTTCGTAATAGAATCACAGGCAAACTTGAGTTGGAAATGATGTCTTGAGGCCATCTAGTCTACTACTCACTCACAGTAATCCCAGCAAGATCAGGTAGCTAAGAGAACTGTCCTGTCAGCATTCAAATATGATTCCATAGATGGGGATATCACAAGCTTTCAGAAAGTATATTCCATATGGAAGTTAACCACTTCCATAGTGCTGTTGGTTCAGGGGATTTTTTTTGCCTTAATGTTGAATTTTCCAACATTCTGACTTGTGTCCATTAACTCTTGTCCTGAGAGAATTTTAACCAGTAAGAAAAACCTTTTTCTGTCCTCCCTGTATCCTTCCAGGAGGTAGTAGTAAACTCCAATAAATTCTCTCAGCCTTTTCTTCAGGGTGAACAGGTCCAATTACTTCAGCGACTCTTTGTATATCATGCACTCCATTTTCATGGTCCTCTGCTATGCTTGCCTCAGTAAGGAAATGTCCTTCTTTCAGCAGAGAATGCAAAACTTAGATAGAGTAATTCAGATGCAGTTCCACAAGTCTGTAGCAGGGCTACTCACCCTCCACAAGAATTTATCAGTTTGTTAACCAGTCAGGAAACTCAAGTAGGACAAGCTGCCTTGTAGTGAGTTATTTTGGTGGCATGGGGTTAACACTGGTCTGTCATCTCCCAGCTGCCAATGAATATCTTAATGCTTAAGGGAGATCTGGGACAATAAATCAGATTTTTGACTGATCTTTTGATATCTCCTTTTTTGACTATAAAAGCAACACCAGACTTTCACAAAGCAGAAACCTGTACATTTTCCTAGAACTGTGTGGATCTTCTCCCATGAGTAGGGATGCTTCACTGTGACTCCCCAGGGATTAAATGATGGAATCTGTGCACATTATTGTAATTTCCGTGAGTCACATTTGACTTGTAATCATATTTCTTTGTCTAGCTTTAATATTGTTCCCTTGACATAGTGTACTGCTTTATGTTATGCTGTAATCTACTAGTAGTTCTTTAGTTTTATACTAAGTAATAAGTAATCCTGATTAAGGTCTTTCATCTGTTGTCTCTGTGGCTCCTCAGCTCCCAAATTCTGGCTACACAAACCCAGAATGGTTGAAGTCCTCTATGAAGTCCTCCCTTCTCTCTGCAGAGGGCCTTCCTCACTCCCTGGTGGAAGACCCTGTACCAGACAGTTGACTCCTCATCCACCATCAGGCAAAGCTCCGTGCAGTCCAGCTGGACATTGGCATAGAGTGCAAACATTGCCTCCTCATCTGCCTTGTCTGCCCTTCCTAAAAAGCCTTTATCCTTCCATTGCAACACTTCAGTCATAGGAGTCATTCTGTTGTGTCCCTGTGATGCCAATAATATCATAGCCACGCAGGCGTGCACCCATCTCCAACTCCTCCTGTATATTCCCCATGCTGCATGCATTTGCAGAGAGCCATTTAAATTGAGTTCCTGATAAACCAATTTATTAGCTGAAATTCCTTTGTGCTGTCCTTCGGGTGCTATATTGCCTTTCTGCAGTCCTAAATACTATCTAAACCATTGCTTTTCATCCTGCATTTTGCAGATGGGTAAATTCTTCATAAACACTGTATCTAAAAAGTGTTCAAAAGGGTAATAGAAAATGTTTATAGTCTGATATTTCTTATGTGTACTTCTTACAGCATTTCAGTATTCATTTCATGCATATGATCTCACTTTTTAAGTATAACAGAAGATGTTTTCATACTTATTGTTGTGTTTGTGATTTCACAGAGCAAGCTGCTCTGACAAAATGAGATACAACATTTGGTTTATCCACAGTGGAAGGAATGATGAAATATAGTCAGTCTTTGCAATTGAAAAAGTAAATTTAACTTATTACAGCACCATATAAGATTTCAGCCTTAAAAAATTAGCCAAAATAAGTAATAATAATAGTAATAATAATAATAAAAATAGCAGTAATAATAAACCTTTAATTTTCTGCATCTTGAAAGTCTATTGTAAGACTCATGTCTTAAAAGATAGTAGGAGTATGTATATGTATGCACATGTATAATACACATACTTCTATATATATTAATATCCACAAATATTTATACATATATTCAAATTATATTCATGCCCTTATAATATAACTTAGTGGCTGTGCTGGGTTTGAGTTCCTGTATTCTACACATCAATAACTTTCAAGGTATTTGTACATAAGGCTTGAAATAGCTTGTATACATCTTAAAAACCTATATAGTTCTCATAGGGACATAAACATTTTAAACCACTTATTTTGCCTATCCACTTTAAGTAAATATTTCAGCCTAAATACAACCTTGATCATTTTATCCTTACATTGTTAACTTGACATTATAGAAAAAGGTTTAATGCAATGTAACTGACTTAAGAGCATTAAAAATCTGCAAGTGAAAGAGTGCTTTTCCTTCATGTTTTGCTCACTACTTTCCAATTGGCTGACAACCAGTCAGCCCACAAAAAAGAGAGCAGGCTAAAAAAAAAATTAGCCATGTTATGCAAGTGTCACATATTAAATTAACTCATTATATAAAAGAGACTACATTTCAATGTGTAAGTTCTTGCCCATAGCACCAATCCACAATGAAAAGCCACACTAAAGCATGTATGTTCATATTTCAGTAAGATACGGTTTATTTGTTGGACTTTATGGTCTCAGAGGGGTTTTCCACCCTGATTCTGTGATTCTGTGAGTAAAATTATGTATGTCACATGAAGATAGAAAAGTTGATCTACTCTTTTTTGACAAATTCAGATATTGCTGGTGTCTCTCGTCACTGCAAGCAGCTGAACTGGGTTTGCACAGCAGTGTTTCAGTGGGGGCAGGTACAGGGATGGCTTCCCTGAAGAGCTGCCAGAAACTTCCCCCTGGTCTGATGGGGTCAATGCCAGCCAGCTCCTGGGTGATCCACTGCTGGCCAAGGCTGAGCCCATCGGTGACAGTGGTAACGCCTCTGGGGCAGCAATTAACATGAGGGGGAAAGAAACAAACTGGGCAACTCCAGATAGAAAAAAGTGTGAGGATAGCAAGAGAAACAGCTCTGTAGACGCCAAATCTGTACTAGAGAGGGTGGAGGTGCTGCAGGCATCAGAGCAAGATTCCCCTGCAACCTGTGGTGAGGCAGCTGTGCACCTGCAGCCCATGGAGGTCCATGGTGGATCAGAGATCCACCTGCAGCTCACAGACAACCTCATGATGAAACAGGTGGATGTCCAAAGCAAGCTGTGACCCTTTCTGCGGTAAGCCTGAGCTAGAACAAGCTTCCAGCAGCGCCTGTGCCCTCATGGAGAGAGAAGCCCATACTGGACGAGGTTTCCTTGCTGGAGCTGTGACCCTGTGGGGGACTCACACTGGAGCAGGCAGTTCCTGAAGAACTGCACTCAGTGGGAGGGAACCTTCTGGAGCAGCTTGTAAAGAACTGCAGGCCATGGAAAGGAACTCATATTAGAGAAGTTCTCAGAGGACTCTCTCCCTTGGGAGGCAGCCCACACTGGAGCAAGGGAAGGGCATGAGGAGTCCCCACCCTGAGGAAGAAGGAGCGACAGAAATGATGTGTGATTAACTGGCTGCACCCAGCTCCCAGCCAGGGTCAACCCACTGCAGCAACCCTTAGGACAAATACTGTGTAGCTTGTCCACATTTTCTTTCAGAAATTTTAAAAATAACTTTTGCTAGTAGACAAGATGGAAACAAAATCATGTTACTGGTAGAGTTGGTTGATTTTTAAAGCACTCTATTCATAAGTTTGGAAGGCAGGACTTCCAGAATACAAGTCATATTCTGTAAACAAATTCTGCTGACACCACCTGCATAACAATTGTAGCATATGCTTAAAGAATACCAGTTCATCCTTCTCTCTTTTCAAGCATAATAAATTACTGCTTAGTTGTGGGCTTATGAAAAAACTCTTTTCTTTTTTAAATACCACAGAACATTTCTCAACTAAATGTGACTTACCTGGCAAACAGCTACAGTAAAATTCACCAATCAAATCATGGCAATGGCCTCCATTTTTACAGGGCCTGGAGGAACATTCATCAATATCCGTGGAACAGTTTTTGTCTGACAGAAAAGAAAATTAAACATTAAAACTATAAATCATGCTGGGAAAGTAGAAAAGCTGCTTTAAAGTGCAAGTGACAACTGCATAGTTTAACTTTTCCAGGTTGGAAACACTATTTCTGCTTGACAGTTTTAAAACTAGAGATATTCATAGATATGACTGGTAGTCAAAAAATTAAATATTTTATAGTAATAAATATGAACAGCATTTGCAAAAATTTCCTTTGTATATTCCAGCAACACAACCCAATACCTTAATTACTAGAGCTATATGCTACTTTGAAAAAAATCGTTTTAGAGATTTAATAACCATAGTAACAATACAAAAAAAAAAAATACTTCTTGAGGTTGCATTCATATTTCCAGAAGAATGAAGTAATTTCTCAGATCCAAACAAAAACCTATAAGTTTACTCAGGTATTCCTTAATTTTTCTGCTTTTAAAAAGATTTAATTGAGCTGCAATTCAGATTCATTCAAATCTGAAACAATGAAATTATAGGTGAATATGCAAAGATACATAGAGGGGAAAATTTAGAAGGCAACGGAATGGTGGCCTATGAAAACAGTTAACTCATTGGACATACCAAATAAATCCAGCCTCCTGTTTCTCTGTTGTGCACTACATTAATTTAGGGTAATCCCTACCTAGGCTATTATAAATAATACTGAGACCTTTCTGAACAAAAATTGATCAAAAATAGATTGGACAAATATTTGGACTAAGAGCTCACACGAATACCAGAAGTTAAGCCAATTATAGAGAAGGAAAGCTGTAACTATCACTGATGTGAACAAGCAGAACTTTTGTTGGTATTCTGTGGAAAAGTTATGGAACGTTCCTTGTATCACTCAAATCAGATATACCAGACAGGTATTGAATCCCAAACACCTCAGTCAAAGAAGCTGAATTAAAGGATCCTGTGGGGTTTCTGGGGTCCCTCTTGGATAAACAAAGCTTGGACAATTATAGATTCACTAGAACAATAAATGCATGGATGGCAGAGGGACTTTTGTCTTCCTTAACCATAAGATGTACTTTCAGCTAACACATAAAAATAGAATGCATGTAAAAATCAAATTAATGGGAAGGGGAGAAAGTGAGGAGAAGACAGAGGAAGGAAAGAAAAAAAAAAAAAAAACAACACTAAGAAAAAGGGTTAGGGTGGATGGTAGCAGATGGGTTTAAGGGGATGGTAGCAGAAGCTCATAGAGAAGGATAATTATAGAAACCAGGTAAGACTGACATTTTGTGGATACTGCACAGTCACACATAGTATGCTGTATTTCATGATTAAGTACAGATCAAAAATCTAGTAGAATCAGTTAAAAGGGATCCTAAATTTTTATAGCTTGTGGGGTTTTCTGTTGATATTTTGTTTTGTTGTTGCTTTTAAATAGATAAAAGAATGAGCAGAATCCTTAACAACACAGGACTTAGACCCATAGAGTGTTTAATTGCAAACCCATAATTTTTGCAAGGAATCATCATTCAAAAATTCAAAGATATTTGAATGTACTATTGGTAATTTTTCATGCCATAGTGAAAAAGGTAACTGCAAGTTACTTGATTCAAAGTTAAAGGGAAAAGTACTCTCTGACTATAAGGAAAGAAATGTGAAAAACTTGGCTGAGAGCAGTCAAAATGTATGGAAAAGGAGAGGAGGGCTAGCAACATAATAAAAAGGAATTCGGAAGAACTGCATAGAATGCAGAGAAATTCTGATTTTAAACCTGATGAAGAGTGAACATTTTACCTTAAAAAGATAATTAAGAGAGTTGCTGCTTGCTGTAAGTACACAAGGACAAACTTTCTTTTTGTGAGAGAAAGACAGTGGATATTAGGAAACCAACACAGCACTTGCTGGTTTTCAAAGTATGAAAAAAGCCCAACTTATAAAAAAGCAGGTCAAGTTGCTAAGGATAAACTAAAAGTACAACATAAATATGCAGGCATGAAATTGGACCAGCAAATCATGTAGCTATTATGGGATGGTCAGGGTAACAAGAAATTGTGCTGTATGTACTTCATATTGAAGATGAAGGAGAGATGCGGTTGGCCATCCAGTGAAGAAGGATGGCTACTGATAATGGCAATCACACAAAATTGTTCAATGCTTCTTCTGCCTCAATCATCAGTAAAAAGACAAGCTGTAGAGCAGATCATTATCATAATTAATACTTATGATTAAAGGGCAAAACTTCAGTGTTGAATACAGAAGAAAAGCTGTAGAATTGTCAAATGAATTAAATAGCCAGATAGGCTGGTCTGATGAACTCTACCTTTGAGTACTAGTGACAAAAACTCAACAGTTTTCTTTGTGAACTTCTGAAAAATAGGTAAAGTACCTGAAGGCCCATTAAAATCAGCCTTCAGAAAAAGAATAAAAGGCAAAGACATGAAATTATAAATCCATTTGTGAAACTCCTGTTCCTGGAAGAAATATTGGAAAAAGTTTAAAGTGTTTACTTGCAAGAACATATAAACAAAAACCAATTCATTAAAAAATGGGCCTTATGTAAGCAAATTTATTCCCCTCTACATTAAATTTGCACATTTTGTGGATAAGAAAACCCAGCAGCAAAAGTCATGCTCCTTTTGTTCACTAATGCTATTTTTTGTGAAATCCCAGTAATCGGTTTACATAGAAACTATAAGAGCATATTATCAAATGAGTAAAATTTTATGGAAAGCCATATTCATGCATTAGTTATCAGTGGTTTTGCTACCAGACTGGATGAATGAATTGCAGAGGTTCTGAAAGAAATCTGCCCATTCAATTCCACTAATTTTTTTTCAACAGCCTAGATGGTGGGTAGCAAAGTAAGCTCACTGGTGGCAACACAAAAAGGTACATTGAAGAACAGAATTAGAAGTCTTCATGAATTTCAACCAACTAAAGATAGAGTCTGATATAACCAATATATTACGATCAGAAGAGAAGATACGATACAGAAAATCACAAGTAGGAAAAAACACCAGAATTTTGTTTTAAAATAAATAGTTTGCTGACATATATAAAAAAAGAAAATAGACAGTTAGAAGTTTTACTGGAGTAAAGCTGCTTTTGGAGTGCTTTGCATTGTGCAGTGAGGTGCATTTAAGAAAATTTTGAGACTCCATATGAGCATGTTAGGAATGAAAACCAGCTCTAAAGCATGCCCTTGTAGGATGAACAAAATAAATGAGCCTATAAAGCCTAAATAAGGAAAATTTGAATAGAAATGCGATGGCAATCATAAAATAAGAAAGTACTCTCACAAAATCCATCCGATTGCTGTGTTCATAGTAGACAGGGTGAAAAGTAATGCATTTAAACTGCAGTGAAATATTAGACAATAAGGAAATCCTTGTAGTGGTTAGTAAAACATCACACTGGGAAGATTCCACAAGAAAAGAAGGAATTATTGGATTTCTTTAACAAGATACATAGGCGAGAAAGCAGCATAGTATATTTTATGTTTTTTGCGGGGATAAGAATGAAACAGTTTATAGTTAGTATTTTATTCTAGTGTTGTGATTATATAATTTACAGGGTATAAATTCTGTTTATAACACTGAAGGATGTCCAAAGACTTATGTTTGTGTAATGAGTTGGATTGTCTGGAAACTTGCTTTGTCTTATGGTAAACGTCTTAAGTTACTCGGTGTGCGATAACTGATTTTGAAACCTAGGGTTCCTGTCCAAATCTGTGTCTCTATTTCTCCATCAAAACACGTTTCTACATTAGTGGTATAAAAGAGAAGTGAGCCCAGACTTGCAGCAGACAAGAGAAGTAGGATAAAAGTGCTAACACTAGCAGGAAGAGAAAATCACATTCTTCCTGCACAACACATGGTTGAAATTACAGAGTGACAGGTACTAAGGCCTACCCTTCCAAAGAAAGCAGTTGGCACATTCAATCTGAGTTCACCTCTCAAATCTTTCTTATGAAAAACCATAATGAAGCAAATGAGGCATTTTATACTTCCACGAATCTCCTTTTCTGTAGGCAAATGTGAAAAGTCCTTAGTCTACTATTTCAACATTGACTTTTAAACAGATACTTCATTTCCACTCTCACTTCTTTTCATACATCTCCTTTCCACAGGGGACCAAGCCTATGCACCAAATGGAATCTTGTGATAACTTTTGTTTAGCTAAACAGTACACTTTTCAATGCACTGCAGGTCACTTCTGGTCACTTGTAGTTTGCAGATACAAGCACAGAAAAAAACATGCAGATTATAGCTACTGAGCTGTTGCTGAGCTGTATGTGGGGAAACAACAAAAGCAATTTGAAAAGGACTGCTGAAGACCTCAGCATATGAGCACTCTTGTGGTGCTGTGAGAAAAAAATCTCAGACGTATTTAAATAAAACAAAGAGTGAACATTGATGTGTAAAATACCTCTGTATAAAACATTGATTACAATGTTCCATATTTAAAAATAAGTGGGAAGGATGCAAGAAAAGCTACACAATTTATTCAACGACTGAAGAAAGCATGCTGTTGGCAAAGGCTTAAAGAGCTCCATCTGTTTCATTTAGAAGAAACAAAACCAAAAAGTGACTTGATTGCAGTGTGCAAGTATCTTTACAAATAGAAAATACTTGAGTAGCAAGAGTTTTTTCATTTTTTGTAGAAAAGGTAATGAGATGCAATAGATCAAAGTTTAAGACAAAAATTAAAAAAAAATATTTAATATAAACTTCTAAATCTGATGGTGATTACTACTAGAAAAAATGCCAGTGAAATTCTGGCTTCTTTTCATTCATTCAAATCAGGATTGAATGCTTTTGGACTCATTGTGTGCTTTAATCAAAACTGGAGTAATTAGGTTCAGTACAAGGTGGTTAATGGCCAACATTAACTTCCTTCTGGTACACAGACCGAATATAGAGCATACAACCAGCAATCTATGGATTTTTAGAAGACTTTCAGAACATATAAATACATCCTGTAGCCCTTTCTGTGGCTTTCCTGGGAAAACATCACAGCAATTTAGTGAGACGGGTATATTTCTGTGATAGTAATAGCCCACCCTGAGGCACCTGGGCTCTGTAGCATCACTGTCATCATGTGAAATGTGTATGTCCTGTAACTGGAGGTTTTGGAAGTTACTAGGAAAACTAGGTGCAAGGTGTTACTCTATTGTTACCAGAACAAATAGCCAATTCTATTCAATTTCTTGCCTGGCTACTAATGTGCTAAGGGGAAAAAAAATATTTTTATGATAGTTGTGTAAACAGCTTTAAAAATCAGCATTCTGCATTTAACACATTCTCCCTCCTGCCTCAAGGCTCCTCAGTAGTCTCTGGTCAATTCACTACTTAAGCGAAGAGAGTCAAGTTGTGGTGTAATGTTCCCACTATCACCACTGCATCTCTGAGGCCCAGTTCACATGGCCCTGGCATGGCTAGCTACTGGCCAGGTATCAAGCTAGCAGCAAGGGCCTCAGGACTTGTCTAGAGGCCAGGTTTTTGTTAGATTCATAGAATCATGAATCATGTGGTTTGTTTTGGAAATGACCATACAGATCCCCTAGTGCCAACCCCCTGTCATGGGCAGGGACACTTTCCATGAGACCAAGTTGCATAATGCCCCATCCAAACTCATCCTGAACACTGCTAAAGATGGGGTATCAATAGAAAATAAATTTTAAAAAATCATGACAAAGAAGAAAGCCAAAGAGAAAAGAACAAAAAATAGTCAACAAGATGGCACCAAATAAGATTGCTATTTAATGTGGTCATACTAAAACTGACAATGTGACACTGTTTATAGTATGGCTCTATCAAAGCAAAGGATGACAAAAAACAATTGTTTCATTGTCTAAAACAGCAACCCAGTATACATTGGTAATTATAATTTAGTATCAAAAACTCCAGTATTATGCTAGGTCGTATTGCAGAGGCAAGTGTTGAACAACAGGCCTTTTCCAAAATCAATGATTTGGTGGATTTTTTTCAGAAGAGGAACTATATACAAGGAAAAACTAAGCACACCCTAAATATAACCATTCTTATATAAGATGTCACGTCTGTTTCCCAAATTCATTAACAAAATGTCTGTAAGAGATGAAAAATGTGCACTGGGGATGTTGCTTGGAGGTTGATTTTTTATGTCAGGGTTCATTCACTGATTGCTCAGGTCATTACAGAATATAATTCCTAAGAGGATTCTTGAGGCAGTTGTAACAAAAATTTTGATTGAAATTGTGTCTTGATAGCTATATGTTATTTTTCAGGTGCACTCAGATGTAAAAAGTAAAAGTGGTCCTCACTTTGCTGGCATATTACTGTCCATTGTATGGTGTCATCAATGACATTAACATAGGAAAAATATGTTAAGGAAAAATTAGGTTAATTTTCCACAGTAATTCAGGAAGACTAAAAATTTCAGCCACATCTTCCAGTGTCTTCTCTGTATGAGCTTTTATAGACATGATTTTTTTTTAATTTTTTATTTGATAAGAGCATCCTAGCAACTGACAAGTCTTAAAATTGAAAATCAAGCTTATTAATATAAAATTATTATTTTCCAATTTATCTGAAAGTAATTAAGTACATAGTCCTGCCCAGAAAGATATTAATGGATGTTCTACATACATTATGTTATGCATGACAGTTGCAATCACCACCAAACAACCCTACCATTATACCTGAAATAATGGGGATAAACTGGAATACAAAAAGAATCTCATAATAATCTTCCTTCAGAAGAGCAAAGATAAAGTAAATTCCATACAAGCTAATTAAAGTTTTGATTGAAGATTTAACTTATCTTTTGTCAGGTGGTTCCAAATATTATTATTCACTCCTTAATTTAAACCAATCATGCTTAGTATTTGCAGATGGAATACTATTGGAGGAATGTGCCATTTGATTTCTCACATAAAAAAACCCAAGCAACTTTGCTTATATTTAAATTGCCAGGAAAAAAACAATTGATTTGCTTTTCTTTCATGCAATTCATTAACTTTTATGTAGTATTTTATCAAAAATTTTATGTAATGAAATTTGCAGCATGATGAAACTTAAACAGATTTTTCTGCACTGTACTGATTTTTTTTCCAAATGTCCTAACCTGAATTCCTTCCAAGCAAAGCAGGTACACTTACACATGTCATGACAATAAATATTCTCTAATGACTCAGAAGTACATAGTGAATACATTTCCATGTCTGCATAAATTTTGTTTATTTTCCAGCATGTTAAGTTTGCACATCCCACTGTGGGAAGCCTGCCCTCAGCAGCCTGCCATTTACAGTGTTTGTGGCAACCAGCAGCCCATCTGCGCTGCTCCAGCTGAGCAGGGGGAAGGAAGTCAGCCCTTCACTCCTCCATGGCCTGCTATGAGCCAGAGCTCTGCTGGCCTGGAGCCTGGGGAACCATCCCTCTCTAGTTGTCAGCTTCCAGGTTTTGTTTTGGTTTGAAAAATCTCAGTGCTTTGATTAGCGCTCAGACAGAGGAATGTTGTTTAAATGAACCCGGTCATTAGGGGACATCACAGAAAAGACCTGGCTTTTGAGCTGCTTCTGTGATGGCCATAAAGGCTGATTGATGTGGAACAATTATCTGATGCATGAGATGCAAGCAAGACTGAATTTCTATAGCTGATTCTGAGGATGACTGAGCATCCATAGATCACAGGATCAGTTAGGCTGGAATAGATCTCCAAGATCATTGAGTCTAGCCTTTGACCAATCGCCATCATGCCAACTTAAACCATAACACTAAGGGTCATGTCCAGTCATTTCTTGAATATCTCCATTCTTCTTGACTCCACCACTTCTCTGTCAGCCCATTCCAATGCTTGACAATCCTTTCCATTAAGAAATTCTTCCCAATGTCCAACCTGAACCTCCCCTGTTGCATCTGTGTCCTCTTGTCTGTCACCAGCTGTCTGGGAGAACAGGCCAACCCCCACCCTTCCTTTTGGGTAGAGGTAGATCTCTCAGGCGAGTTTTTTCCTCTGAATTGTTTGGGAAAGTACTTTTCATAATTAATAAGAAAAGAGAACATAGTGACTCGATAATTTTGTACTGTGCAGTTGTTCTGATAGTAACTGAAAGCATCTATGTCAAGCAAAATGTGTCTGAAATAGACCAGCTTTTGCAGAATAACTGAAAACAAAATTTAGAATGACACAGGAGAAGAATACACAGGAATGATTTTTGAAAGCCCAGAGAAAGATATTATCTTATGTCTTGTGATGGCTTGAGCTGAACTGCAAGACCTTGCTCATTTTTGTATAGTTTTGGTTTTCAAATTTTCGGTGTTGCAGTGTCCACTTGCTTAGCCACAATATCTACTACAGGATTCCTAAAGCCCAATAGTATGAGTCATGACAGAAGAAACTATATAGACTTGATCTTCAGAAAGCAGATTAGAAGGCTTGCATATTTATTTAGTCTCTTGTGTAAATATAAGTCAATGTGTGACTGATGGTAGATTCTGACTGTTGATTCATACTGTCATGTTATAATGGTAAACATTAATGAGACATGGGCAAAACTTAGAGGAAGGATCATTTTACACATAGAGGATTCATAAGGACCTTGATATAAGTGAGGAAGTCAGATTAAGAATCTCATGCATATAAATTACAACTACAAAATTCAGTGCTAAATGATGAAGTAAAAATCACTTTGAAATCAAGTTTGTTTTCTACCCAGTATTCACTAGTGTAATCTTACTGTCATAGGGCTTATCCATATACATGAACAGCTTTGAAATCCTTTTAATAAATAAATAAATAAATAAATAAATAAATAAATAAATAAATAAATAAATAAATTCATCTCTTTCAACAATTAAAAAGGAAAAAGGTTTATGATGGAACAATATAATCCCATCTTTTATTAAAGATTAAAAACCCATGCTTTCTCATCCAAAACCACTGAATTACAGAGTTCTTTAGTTCCAATTACTTGTATTACCAGAGAAAATCCACTCAAATAATGAAAATGGTCAGTAATCGCATCTCGTAGAACTGCCTCTTCCTTCACTATCATTGATGAATTCAACACCCTCCCACTGATGCTTTAATTTGAAGTGTCTTGCTACCCAATGGACTAAAGGTGTTCCACTATTCAATATTAAAATTGCCTACTTCAGCTATCCAAAGTATGTGTTTGCATGTGTTGAACAAGTGGTTTGTATGTGTTGAACAAGATGTTTGTATATGTTGAACAAGATGTTTTCTAATTTTTGAGGCTGGCCAAGTTTAACAGACTTGGACTGCCTTTACCTATCTCAACTTCACATGTTCTCAAAACCCCTCTAATTGGCAAAATCAAATAAAACACTATGAGGGAAGGAAGTAGCAGTTTTGCTATCTGTCCATTTGTCCAGTAGCTCTTTATTACAGGATAATTACCGTAATCCTGTGTATGCAGATTACCATGGGAGGGCATTTGAGAGCCCTCAATCTTTTATTGTAGAGAAAGTATTTTCCTGGTCTCCATCAGGAGCTGCCCATCTTGGACAGAGTAAAGGAAATTCTATGCAGCAAGCTCCAAAGGCTGTCAGAATTCTGGTGCTCACCCTTTCAGCATCAAACAATTCAGCTGGCAGCAGAAGCTGCAAGAGGGCTCCCTGCTCTTCTCACGACCCTCTCAGATGATTTGGTTGTTCCTGTTCCTGAGAGAGTTGTTTCCACCATCCAGCCCTGCTCCCTGTTGCACATTTTCCCTGCCTTTCCCCATCTCTGTTCTCAGGGAAGGACAAAGATCCACCACCTGTGGAGCACCCCTTGCCTGGTTCAAGGGGAATTCATCCAAGGCCATCCATGGAGGCCCTCCTGTCCAATGCTGTCCTTCCATCACAGTTTTAGTTTCAAGGGATGTGATCCCACTCAGAATTGATGCCACTTCACACAGATAGTAAACAGGAAAAGAGGCAAACAGCCAGCCTAAGACAATTTTGTACCTGACCAGCTAACATGCTAAAGGTAAACTTTTTTCTGAAATTGTTTTTAATATAATAGGAAAACAAAAGTGTGCTTAAAAGAAAATAAAAGGTAAAAGTGATTCTTATACACTTAGTGGACTTTTTCAAATGTTACTTGCTTGTGCAAGTCTCATCAGAAGACTACAAGATGTGATTGGCAGGATGTCAGCAGGTCTGTTGATGAACTTTTAACATATGCCTTCATCAGAGCTAATTGCTATCAGTTAACTGCTCTGTTTATGATGTTTTTCTAAATTAATTATGCAATTTCTACATTGTTTAAATATTAAGTGGATAAAATTGTATATATATGCACACTATGTTTCCTTTAGCCCTTAAATAGCTTTTGAGTGTATCACTGTTACTACAGCAATATCTAAGCGTACCATTTATATAAATCTTAAAATACAGAAGAACATGGAAGACTCTTTTGCTGTTGTTTGCCTTTTGTATAAGACAGAAGCCCAAATATCCAGTATTTTACATGACAGACTCATTCTAGAGAGGCTGAAGCAGGTTTTGGAAGGCTTGGAGAGAGCAGACCCAATGAGATCCACAATGACAGACTGTGAATTAATTGTACAAAAAGCATGAGCACATGAGTGTAATCAGGAGGATCCTTGTCCCTACTCCTAATTCCAGTTAGTAGGCTGGTTTACTTTATTTCTTGTGGGAGATGTCCTGTCTCACAGAAAAAACAGCAATATGAAGTGAGATCAATAGCACATTCGTGATGGAAAGTCCCTCACATAGGAAATGCAGGAGAAAATTGAGCTTTTTTCATATTAGCCTATTATGCAGTCATGTGAACTTCTATGACTTCAATATAGGCCTCAAGGTATTCAATAAAATCTACTTATAACTCACTTGTAAGTTTTTCACTGTTGACAGATCCTGAATCCTGCTTGTCTTGGAATGAACAAGGATGTTACTGGCAAACTGTTTGCATCGGTATGATGCATATATATCCAGAATATAGGATAAAGAGTCCCCACTGAGGAATACATACTCTGTCCCAGGCTTCCTTAGTGACACTCACACATTAATTTATAGTTCTGGCTCTACAATGTGGACTCCATCATATCCCAAAATAGTGTTGCTGTATTTTCAAATGAACAGCTTTCCCCGCATTACCCAGTTTAAACTGACTGTTATCAACCTACTACAGAAAAGTCTGACATTTTCCATTTGGATTCTAGCAGTACAGGAGAAAGTTTTAAAAACTTCTTATTTTAAAATTTTTGCATTAAACTTCTTCTATCTATAGTAACAAATACTTTGTAATCACTTCTGTTACTTTCAAAATTGATGCAAAATAGACATAGTATGCGAACTCATGAAAGCAAAGCCAGTTACCAATGTAAAAAGGAGAATAATATGTTACAGGAAATATATCACATCTCGGTTTTGAAATGCTGAATAATATAAGAATATGTTTGCATGAAAATTCACAGAAGTTGGTGGCAATTGCATCCACTATTGCTTCCACAGATTTAAAATGTCTGTATGTTATCTTAGATTCCTTTTGTCCAGTCTTCCTACATTTAAGCATTGACGAAATATGAATGAAGAATCTCTAAACTGAATGTCATTGGTGTTATTACGGACCTGAAATGCTCTACAACTAACTTAATTTTGCCTCCTCATCCTTCACCGTTCTACTTACTTCTTTAACTTTTTATTTCTCCTTAATAGATCTCATTCATTTTTTTTCCTCTCCTCTCTACTGGTCCCCACTCATTTTGAGCTCCTTGGACAAACTTGTTTGGCTTTTTATTACAATATCCACTAACTGTATGACTTCTTAGACTGCCACTGCTTGTTTTCCTGTTACTACTTATAAATAATGCTGCTCCATTTGCCTCTCTGAAATCAGCAGCTGAAAGTCAGTGTTCAGTGCCTGACATTGTTTTTTTAGATGGCATATATTTGGAGACAGTTTTATTGATTTCCTGTTAGCTGCTTCTGGCAGAAAATAGAGCCTTGAAGACTCTCCATGATGCAAGAGCTATTTTCTCAAACCTGGTAGACATGCAAATAATTGTGCAACTTACAAGAATTTATCATAAGGATCTGATGGCACCTTTGTTGAAGAGAACAAAGTGTAATCTTTCTAAAATTGTGTTCTTGTTACAACTCAATCAAGTATGGCTGTGATAAAATCTGAGAAAAATAGCACCAGCTACCTGTTCACCTATGTTTCATAGATTAGGTAGTTTTAAGCAATTTTTTTCTTCTATGCAAAATACAATTTTTCTTTCCATACACACACTGCTTTCATTTTGTATCATATTAGGAGGGAAATTAAAACATTATCAATCACACTGAACCCTAAGTTAATTTTATTTTTATTAATGCTAAAACACTGAAAAAGGTGCAAATAAGTTCAGGAAAGAAAATTAATAGTTTAACTATTTAACTTCCTTTCCAAGTTAAAAGAAATCTTACCAGTGAATCCTGGAGGGCAAGCACAGCTGTAGTCTGCAACCAGGTCTAAACACGTTGAATTGCTTTTACAGAAACCATAAGTGCACTCATCAAAGTTGATTTCACAGTTCAGGCCTTCAAATCCTTGGAAATAAAACCAAAGAGCTATGCATTATTCAGCTATATCTGTGTCTTATTTTTCTAAAGCAATGTCTTTAGGTCCCTTGTTTTCAATTTACTCGTGTAAAAAATGATCTTGAGTTCTTGGATTCTCATTCTAAAAGTTTTGTCTCCACTGTCATTAATAGAAAAATGTTTTTTTTTTTTCCTGTCAAATATAGTTTAAAAGGAGTCAATAAATGAAAGCACAAATTTAGGATTCAGTATGTTCATTAACACTTAAGAACTTATGAATTATGTATCTGCTGATTTTGACAACATTACAGATGAAGTGAAGCTGGGATTTGGATATCTGCTGTCAAAATAAAAATCAACTCTTAAAATCTCTCTTAAAGTCAGTTCTCAAATAGTTGTTTTTCTATTTTTTTCTTTGTTTGTTTTACAGAACCCCAGAATTATGAAGCTTGCAAGAGGCTTTCCAGACCATCCAATCAAACTGACAGCCCAGCATCACCACAACTCCCCCTGAACCATCTCCCCAAGTGACACATCCAGACACCTCTCTCTCTTCCAGAGATGGTGACTTCACTACCTCCCTGGGAAATTATTCTAGTGTCTAACCACTCTTTCAGTGATTTTTTTCTTAGCTAATAATATCTAATCTGAACTTCCCCTGACACAGTTTAGGGCCATTTCCTCTTATTCTGTCACTAGAGACATGGCAGGAGAGACAGACCCCCACTCAATGAAACCTCCTGTCAGGCTGTTGTAGGGAGCAGTGAGGTTCCCCTGAGCCTCCTCTTCTCCAAACTCAACAACTCCAGTTTCTTCTATCATAATGACTTTTAGCAAACTCAGAGACCAACGTTTTTTTTTTTTTGTAGTTGAAATTGCTAGAAAATCTCGTCTCCAATATCTGACTTTTCATGCTCTTGTAAATGTATTCTAATTCATGGTCATGCTACAAAATGAGTGTCATTAGTGCTGTCACAGGCCGTGGCTGCAGGAAGACCATGACTAATGCTGAGCTATTGGTATCCTCAGTGCAAGCTATATTCCTATAATTTCTCAAACTGACCATGGAACCAATTTCCACTGATCCTGAAGTCATAAAACTTTAGAATTACCTTTAATTCATTAATAATGTATAAAATATCAGCTCTTATTTGCATTTAAAGTTTAATCAGGCCCATGTCTCACAGGTAACACGTAAGCCACAAAATTAGCAATGTGGATGGCAAGATTTATTTTTGTATAAGCTAGTCAGGCAGTTTAAACAGCAAAAATATCTTTTCCAAGGTTAATTTCCAGCTACCTTCCAATATCTGTTTTGGCTTCTAATTAAGCTAACTAATGACAGAGACTGTATTTATGAGAATTATTTGTAGCAATTTCATCTCTTTTGATGAGTTTCTGAAGTTATCACCACTGGAATGCCTGTACTAATGCATGCATACTTGAAATATTATCAGCTATGAAATCAGCTACCATGAGTCCATATTTAGAAAATAGTAGAATTTGAAGATTAAAATAAAAAAAAAATTAAACATATAATGTATCAGGCTATAATTTACCACTTTGGCTTCATTTTTAGCTAAAAATACATTTAAAAATATTTGTAAGGAACCCATTTGTGAAAGCATTTCAGAAAGAAACTATAATTTTAACTGCTTTAAAACATTTTAGCTTTCTTTGACTAATTTTTTACTGCAATTGCTATTTTTTTCATACAGTACTGATAACAAAGAGCAGAGTGCATTTTTAAAGAAACAGACCACATATTATCATATTATTTTTCATATTATTTTTCTCTGTTAAAATTTTGATAGGTTTTTTTAGTGATGGTCTATTAAAGTCATTGTGACCATTGTAGCTTGCCATGATCAGTGAGAAATATGCATATTATTAATGAAGGTAAAAATACTTTTTGTAAGGTTATGGATGATAATTTCCATGGAATTCATATACTGCTCATTTGTGTTTTCTCCACTGCTTCAAACTTTGCTAAAATCATTATGTTCTGTCTGAAAAAAGGTAGCATTTAGGAGTATAGCTGTCTCCATTCTTCATTTGTCTCCAATCTTAATGATCATGGTTGTTTTGGTAGACACATTGACTTGGTGGACAAAGATGCCAAGAAGACTTTGGAAAGGAATGAACAACTTTCATAGAAAGGAAGTTTTGATGATGACTTGATGCCTGTCAAGAAGATGTTTTGCAAACTGCAGGCAGTTTTGAATATTGTCAAAGATAATAAAAATAAATTATTTTGAGCAACTTACCTTCAGGACAAAAGCAATCATAGCTGTTGACATCATTCTGACAAACAGCACCATTCAAGCAGGGAGCTGAATCACACTCATTCATTTCTGTTTCACAGTACTGGCCTGAAAACCCTGCAAATGAAGTAAGATAAGCTTTGATTTTCTTTGTATGCTATAAGCATGAAACATGTATTTGAAATGGTGTTCTTTAACTAAAACCCAGAGATCTTACGATCCATATTCCACTGGATAAAGAAAATTTAGGTCAGAGTTTCAGTATTTTATTTACAAAGAGTTAAATTTTATTCATTTCTTACTCAATGTTACAAATACATCTTTATTGATGGAGTAAAGCAACAAATTAAGTAGGAAATGCTTCCAGAATGCAAGAAGACATTCATAGCTGTAAGAAAACAGCTTAGCAATTTTCAAGTGCTTTTCTTTTATTAAAGTAATTTTAGTATTTTTGTGATATAATCCCAGAATGTTTTGGGTTTGACTGACTTTAAAGATTAACTAGTTCCAAGCCCTCTGCCAGGGGCAGGGACACTTTCCACTAAACCAGGTCACTCAATATACTTTTTTTTAAATTTTGCCACATTAATATGAGAAAGAGTACATCATTTACATTCTATCCACTGTGATGTCCTTATTGATGTGGAAAGTAACAAAATACAGAGTACAAATATACTGAGGCATAGCAAAGATGTTCTGTGCAAGTCAGGCCTCAGAACATGTAAAATGCACAGCTCAGTTATGGCTCAGTTAAGGCTGTTGGGTTTTGTTTCTAAAAGACAGAAGGTGTACATCCTTAAAACAAAAATATGAAGACTAATAAACTTGCATAAGGAAAGAGTAGCTCAGTTTTTTTCATTTCTTACAGGTACTTTGAGACACTGTACAAGGCACAGATGCCGCAGCACCAGCAGTGAGGGCTGCAAGGGGGTCCTGTCAGGAGGAGAACACAAGGATAGAAATTGCTTAGTTGATCTACCAAACAAAATAATATTGAATTAGCTTTCATTGTAGAGAAACAGGGCAGAGATACCCACTTGCCCCTAAGTTATATGTGGTAGAAGAAGACAAGATGAATTGGTATTTTCATAAATAGCAACTGAAGGTGAAAGATTTAATCTGAAGTATAATGAAGAATTATTCTAAAGGGCATATAATGTGAATCGAGAACTATATATTTTAATTTGTTTTGATGATATTCAATAGCAAAGAAGATTTGGTGGGGGGAGGTTAGAAAATTACTGACACCAATGAAATGAGCTCATACTTTATACAGTTAAAATGTAAAATTCAGAAAAGAAGAAAATAAGTATATAAAGCTGGTTTGCATATGAGTGTATTAAAAAACTGCATGAAATATTCCTTCTGCCAGTGTTTCAGAGCATTATGACCTTAATGAAAACAAAAGTGGTTAGGTATGCTTACAACCTACTTTGATTTAGCTGTTACAGATTATTTTTTAAGTTTTAACAAGCTAGAATTATTTTCTAGAAGTTATGTTCTCTTGAAAATGTTAGCTTCTAACATCTGTAACTGAGAACTAGCTACCTAGAGGGAAATTAATTGAGATTGGAAATTAACTATCTGAAATCTGGCCTATTAAGTTTGTTGGGTTTTTTTTTATCATTATAAAGACAGAAAATTAACAAGTACAGAAGGATAGAGAACAGCACCCTCATCCTTAAAAATGGAAAAAAAAAAACTTTTTCAAGATGTTATTTTTTTTTTAACTTTTATGTCTATTCATAAATTATTTTTTGAAAACAATACCTGCTAGAAACCTTCTAAAAGGAGCTACTGGGAAGCATATTAGGTCATTTTAGAAATAAATACTTAGAATTTTTATAGGTCTTGCTGATAGTGTTAAAATGTTTTAGGAACCACTGCTGCCACTTCAGGATCAGAAAAATGCCCTTATTTAGATCCTACCATGTGAAAAAGTATGAAATCTGAGAAGTGACTCAAGAGCTCCGAGCTCTCAGCAGGTCTGGCAGCGATGTTGCAGGAACTCCCTGTGATGAGCTGTGACCAGGTCACCCTTTCTTGGGAGCAGTGGAAATATCCAGCAGCTGCACATGACATTCTGGGAATTTGCAGCAGGACTAACAGGCAAGGGGAAATATCACAGGGGCAAATGCAGAGCTGCAGGTAGTAGAATTTAATTTATAAAGTTTTTCATTTACTTAGTTTACTTCATTGCTGTTTTATAAACTTATGGATTGGAAAAGAAGAAATTAAAGGCATAACTAGAATCTGTTTTTAATAGAATTTGGTGCATACGGTGTGAATTATCTACTCTGAAAGAGCTGAAAGGAAAACACATAGAGAGAATTTTATTTCTTCTTGTCACATTTTTAACTGAATATGCCCTGCAGACAGAAAAAAATTTAAATTCAGTTTGTATCTTAAATTGTTTCTGCTGATGTAGAATTATTAAAATATAATAATATAATATAATATAATATAATATAATATAATATAATATAATATAATATAATATAATATAATATAATATAATATAATATAATATAATATAATATAATATAATTAATGTAATGTAATATAATATAATGTAATGTAATGTAATGTAATATACTTTGATGATATTTATTTATTGCTGATTCACATACCAACAAATGACAATTATTTCATAGACATTAAATAACTCACACAATGGGCTGAAAATAAGCTTCATTTGTATTATTTTTAAATCAAGAATGAGGTGAGGAATGCTTTTAGTTACATTATAATCCATGTATTCATACTTAATTACTTGTGATATAACAAAATTAGGTAAACAACAAAATAGAATAAATTAGTCAATTAAAATACAAATATTTATGCATTTTTGATATAATACAAGTTAATCAGTTCCATTCATTTGAAAATATGAAAATAAATTTCTATGTATGAGTGCTCCAAACCTTTGTGCTCTACCCTCTGATCTCATAAGATGACTTTGGCAGAGCCAATACAGTGCTCTATGAACCAGGATAAAAATTCCATTCCTTCACCCACCCAGCTCCTCTCTCCATCAGCCGATGATAAGGGATATCCTGAATAACCTGATATGCTCCTGAATAAATATTTCCATGCAGTCAAATGTAAAGGAGTGTGTCCCATATATAAATCCTTTCAGACAGCTGAGAAAACATTTATGGGACTCTTTCATGTAAAAATGTATTGATATTATTTGTGGTTCAATCTAGAACGCCCCTTAAAAATAATATAAAATTAGATGATATACATATACATGTATAGAATAGTACAGTACTGTACAGAATAGTACAGTATTTTTTTATCATATCTCATCAATCATAAGTAAGTTGAAGTTTATAATAAGTAATAGTGGTTTTATATTAGTACAAAAAGTAAGTAAACAGGTTATGTTCTCCAAAAATGTTTTGTTATTGCCTTCACTGAGAGGCAAATAGCTATCATCAGAGACTATAATAAACGATGCAGCTGTTGCGCAACTTTCTCTACACTGAAAATGCAAGGGTAAAACACATCTGAAAGATGAATTAGAAGTACTAAATTATCTTGTTTCAATTATTGCAGGGAAGGAGTTCATAACTCACAGTTTCTGGGGTCAGAACTGGAAAAACATATCACAATTATTTACTAAGGATATGATTTCATTATTTTTTTTTGTCAACACACACTTACACTGCAGTAAATATTTTCAACTCTCAAGCTGTATAGCTCTTTATTTGGACTTCCTTCTCAGGTGAGGATGAGATCTTTATTTCCACTGGCACCTGTCATAGTTTCCCTATCTAATATAAATGCTAGATAAAACATAAAAAGTCAAGAAAAATAATAAGATTTACTGCGAAGTAATTATGTGAAAGCAACATTGTTTGCAGGACTCTTTTACACATATGACGTTGTTTCAAAAATAGAGTAATTTTCATAGATTTGTTGATATTATCTTAAAATATGTATGCAGTTATCTGCCTCATAAACATATTTCGTATGTAAAAGTCTCAATGTTATTTTCTTTCCTGCAGCCTAATATTAAGGAATAAATCATATATAAGGAAAAATGTTTTCTGTGTATCATAAATAATTCTAGTAACTCTAGGTCAAATATAAAAAAAGCATTTGTTTCAATAAAAATATAAAATAAATATAGGTTTCTGATATTTGTTAGCTGAAAATTATAATTCCACATTCTCATTCTTAGCAGAACATCCTCAATGAAAGAAAAGGGAATCTGCATTATCAATATGTCAGAAAAGTGGGACCCATCCTCTCTGGATGCTTAAATCAACTAGATCTAATCCTTACTCATTACTGGCAGGAAATCTTTACTAATAAATTTTATTTTTAATGATACATGTGTTTGTAAAAATGAAACAACATATATCTAGCTTTTGTATGGCTCTATTAGCTTCTACTAAATTTTACCAATGCAAATGTGGTCTAGGATCATCTCGGGGTTTGAATGCAGGTACTCTACTTCAAAGTAATAATTTTACCTAGTGGTAAGACTCCTAAACATTTTTCAAGGATGAAAGCATGAAACTGAAAAATATTTTATGTTGCAGTCTTTAAAGTATCAACTCTTAAAATGTCAAGTTAAGCCAGTTACTAGAGTAGATTTTATGTGAATCTCTTGCACACAAGTTATGCATTGAAAGATTAGGTGCACTGGGAAACTGAACTGTCTATACCTCAGGTAATGATGTGTGAACTCTGCTTGTTGAGATCACATTTTTTTATGTCTTTGTTCCAAAGGAAGGTCATTACTTTATTAAAAACCTACTCTAAGGTTAAACAGCATCTCAGCCCCCAGAGCTGGTTGAATTTTAGGCAGACAAATGTCACAGTATTTCCTATTTGAAATGCATGTTGGCAAAACAAAAGGAAGGGTCTCATTAGAGAAAAGCTCTGCTTTTTCAAGAAGATGTAAGGAAGATTGTTTTACAGTGAGAACCTTCTGGAACATCCTCCCAAGGGACATGGTAGGTTCACCATCACTGGAGGTTTTTGGGACACAATTGAACAGGGTGCTAGAAACTCTTACCTAGGCTCCCTTTCTAATCAAAAGGGAACGTCTGAGGTCCCTTTCCAACTGGGTTGTTCTATAGGTCCGTAACAAAATCCAAACCCTATAAAACAGGCTGGTAGAATGGCCAGGGAAATAGAAAGCCTGCCACAGAACAGAGGAATCAGAAATTCTAGTTTGTCTGGTGTAGCAAAATGTAGGCTGAAAGGAGATACAAATGTTTCTGTTAACTTTGTCAATGAGAGAAATCACAAAAAAATATGAACAGCTAATGAAGGTAAAGAATAAGTGTCACAGGTAAAAAGGGACATTTCCACAAACAAATTTAAGTTACATAGTAGAAAACCTTATCAACAAAGAGATTCTACCAGTACACACATTCATTAGAGGTTGTTATAGAAGTACTCATCATTCCCATGAGCTTCTTAAATATGCATATATTTGCATTTAAAATTAATGAGTGGACATAAAATTCCTTGCACAACAATTTTCATAAAATAACATAACAGCTTTGTATTAAGAACACATATTAGTAGGCTGATTGTGATTTAAAAAATTTCTCAAAAAACAGAGATTACATTTATAATTGAACTATTACTGCATCCAATATTATTATTAATAAAGAAGTCTCCTCAACTCATATAATCCAGCAAAAAGCAGAGAAAGGAGTTATTACCATTTAATCTAAAATCTTAAATAATCCTCTAGGCAGAAGACACACCCAGTATTGTGGAATTTAACTGACATGTAGGAGAATGCGAGTACATGTATAGAAACAACATAATGTAAGCAAAAATAAATTTTTCAACTTCAGATTATAATGTGTTTACACAGAGAGGTATAGGAAATCACACTGGCAACATTAATTCTGGCTTTTCCACATATTGAAATCTTAATTACTCTTTTAATATGTTTTTTGGGTAGGTGCATTCAAGTATTAAGAAGGAAATAATAAAGTCATGCAAGAGATACAATATAGCAAACTGTTATGCTTTTATGAAATTCCACTGACCTAGATTAATCTAGCAGAGTTAAAGAACAAATCTCATCTACCAGATGTTTCAGTGTTCTAAATCTGCATATAGATGATTTGTTTTACATCTGGCCATTCAAGGTTAAGCCATTACTGTCTCCATGGGGTGAAGAAGAGAAGGGAGATATCCATAATTTAGTTATCTTGTCTTCTGTAAACCACCCTGCATCTATAATGGGGTTTCATCTAATATTTTTATTTTTTGAGCCTTCAGTTGTCTGAACCTAATATAAAAAAATCCAGAAAATTTCAGAATAAGGAGAGAACAGCCACATTAAAATTATCTTGTACAAGTGTCAGAATTATTTATATAGGAGATAAAGTTTTCTTGACAGCCAGTTGAACAAATTTCAATAGGAATTAAGAACAAACATATAGAAGACAGTACAGGTGTTCCATTATTTAAAAAACAAAACAAAACAAAATAAAACAACACACCTGTATGATTTCTCCTGGCAGAGAAAAATTAAGACAGACTTGCGGATGGAGATGCTAGTCACACAAAACATACAGTGGGTCTGAATAGAAAAACATGTCCTCTGACAGGATGATTTTATAATCAACTGTGCAAGCTGAGGCTTGCTGATTTTACTTTTGCTACAGCAGGAGATCTCCCAAGCTTTTCGTTCAATCTATTCTAATTTTCCAATGCCCCATGAAATATTTGTTTAAAGATGAAAAACATCAGAGTGGTTTCTTCCATTCCTACCAAAAAACTTTCCTCATTTTCCCCTTCTTTTTTTTTTCTTTTACAGTTAGTATCTGTCTTTTTTTGAGAGGATGTCATTAGGGCAGACAAATTTGCAAAGCCACTTCAAAACCAAGGGCAAAGGAACAGCATCTGGATACCTCCTACAGATAAAAAGCTGCCATGACAGGACTAAGAGCTCTATTCCAAGACTTATGCTAAACATACCTGTCACCACAGGAAGCACAGGGACAGCTATTGTTTCATTTATATCTCTAGGCCTGAGGAATCTCTGCTTACATTTGTGATTTTCAGGACTTACAGCTTGAGTGAAAAGAATAGCAAGATTTATAGCTTAAGTATAAGGAAAAAATTATTAATTTGTTGAAGCAGTTGTAAGAAAGTACAACATATATTTTACAGTCAAAATTTACTTTAGTGAAAATGCATTAGTGGCAATATAAAAGGATTTAAGGAGATGTTTTTACTTGACATTCTTTCATTTTGGTTTCTGCTTTTCTTTCTCATTGGGATTTCTTTTTTTTATTAGTAGAGGTGTCTTACTCTATTTTTCTAACAGATTTTAAACTGACATCAATATAAATATTCTTGATCAATTAATTTTAAAAGAAATGGAATGGAAACATGGTATTAGGAATAATAATAGTACATCTGGAATCTAATAACCAGATGAGCACTTTTTTTGTAAAAGAGGCTAAAATTCTCATGCAAGAAACTGTGACATTCTCATTGCCCAGCAGATGCACAACAGGATGTCATTTTTTCCCAGATAAGTATCTCAGGGGACATGGAGCTCTGTTAATTTCTTTTAAATAATTCAACAGTCCATTAATGAATTCACAGATCCTTAGATTCCTAAGTCTATTTAAATTTGCTGTCCTTATGAGCAAAATAATCAGGACAAAATTTTACACTACTAAAAATCCAAACAGAAGTTTACAAATAATCTGAAGATTAACCTTTAATCTAAACGATAAATAGATCATAGAATTTGGGATTGAACTAAAATGAATTTTAATTTTTGCCTCTTACTGGCAAATTCTGCATAAATTCTACAATGTAAAGAAATAATGGAAGCTCCGTAATTTTCCATAGTTTATAGAGACAAAGTTGCTGAGTATGAATCCCAGTGAAACTGGTTGGATTGACATCCCTGAAATTGGGTAATCATTCCTCAGAATAGAAATCCTTAGTGTGACTATCAGAGGGGGGAAAAAAAGCTTAAATCATAAATGCTAGCAGACAGTAGATAATTGGGGATTTGGGTGTGGGTAAACATCTCAAGCAAAAGTCTGCAACTTTTTATATTCACTCATTGTGTGGCCTTATTGTAAACTTTGATAATACCATGACCAAATAAAGATTGCAGGCTTTGAATCCAGTAAAGATGCCATGAGAGCATCTTCCATTTGATCATATGTTGAGACTGAGAGAACTGGGGAAGGGAGAGCAGTCCAAGGTTTCAGAGAGAGTTAATTGGTGCTACAACAGTAGCTCCTGCAAAGAAGATGTGGTGTTGAAGAGAAAAGGGGTGGTGAGAAAGAAGTTGAAGATCTTGACTGGAAGAAAGATCCTGGAAGTGTGGCAGGAGCCTGGAGATCAGAGAGATGTGTGAGGGGGGAAAAAGAAGCCAGGGTATGCATGGGGACTGTGCTGGGTAATGCTCAGGACTGATAACTTTGAGCAGCATCTCAGCATGAAGCAGCATGCCTGAGCTTCCCCCAAAATCAAACCAATGCAGACAAAGCACTGAAAGGGTGGGTATAAGCAGGATAACCAACTACAGTAAGAGCTCTTATCTGGATTGTTCTTAAGAAAACCCCATTTTCCACATCCATTGTGGACAGTCATTTGCATTGTTGCCCATGACCACGGCTGGATTGGCACCAAACAGGTTGTTTTAATAGGCTTCAAAAATTTGGCTATCCTTGACAGAGAATGTTGCTTTGCTTACAATGAAAAAGGGTCATACTAGATAATACACTTATCTTTAGCACTCTTAGATGTGTCATTAATATATCAAATATATTTTGCTAGCTAAGTACTCAAAGTTAGTCCAGCTCATTATCATGCCTTTCTGCTACAGAAAGATGCTGCTTTCTAGTTGCATGATTAAAATGGTAGTTTTATTAAATAAAAAAAATAAAGATTTGACCTTAGAGCCAAAGAATTTGAATCAGTGCAATTTTTTCTCTTACAGAAGCAGGATAATAAATTTCTCTTTCCTCTAGGATTTCAGTGAACTGGTGTCAAGTATGGTCAAGAAAAAAAGAGGGGAAAAAAAGCCATTGAAAAATGAATATCCAAAAATTTTAAAAAATTAAGTAAGTGTCCTCTGAGGGGAGTAGCTGAGCTGTATTTAAAATGAGAAATTAAATAATCATGAGTAAAAAAATTCATGTTTAGAGTATATTTAAAATGGCTTGAAAATCAGGGCAAGTAAAGCACAATAAAAAAAATTGCTTCAAAATTCAGTCATGGAGTTGTAGAATGTTGGTATTTGAGACAGCTAAACAAGCAAAGAAAATGTTTAATTGCTACGATCACTCGCTATTGAAAAATGTTTTCTCCTCCTATATAAATAAATGAGTAATCTGGTTTTACAGAGCCACTGAGTGTGGGCAATGAAGTCGTTATTTTTCACAGCACTCAAGATGTACTGTCACCATTTCCTGAAACAGAGGATTTTAACAGTGATGTGACAGTTTAATGCAAGACCATGGAGACCAACTGCTTTCGGTGCTGTTACAAGGTGAGATAACCATGACAAAATGATTTCTGTATGTGTCTATTGGGAGCCCATTATGAGTCTATCATTCTGGCACTGCAGTGTGAAATTATGATGAGGAAAAAAAAAGTCATTCAAATTTGTACTGCATGACAATGATGCTCCAGCACAAGTTAATGATATATAGCAACTGAAATTCAAGCCTTTTTTCACTCTACACTGAATAAAACTACTTAACTCCAAAGTTTTTATTTACATGTAGTGCAAGAGAACTGGATATAAAATAAATTATTAGAATTACTTTCAATTAATCTCTACTAAGTGTAAAAATTCTGGTTTTAGGCTGAACTTAGATGTTTCTTTGCAAATTTATCCACCACAGAAATTCACCTTGTACAGATAAAATACATAAACAGACCCACAAAACTAGAAATTAATTATTTCTGTCCCCATAATCTAAAAAAATAGAGTATATTCTCCTCATTTACTTAAATTTCCATTTGCTTTCTCCAATCCAATTATTCTTACACATTTCCAACTTGGAGTTCATTAAATAAAATAATTTTAAGCTTGGTCTTTCAAGTATACTAATATTTCTGTTTATGCATATATTTTCTAATATCTGATTATGTGGCCTTTGTCATCAGTGATTTTCTTTAAAGAACTATTAATTCCTTACTCAAAGACTATTTTCTTTTTTCTCATAAATGCCTGATGTTTAGTCAATATTATAGGTAGTTAATTTATTAATAGGCATGTTTTTCTAGGACTTTAAATTAGAAAATATGCTTCATGCTACTTCTAAATTGTGAATTTTCTTAATACTCCTCTGTCCTTTTCCATTTTTCTAGAGTTCATACTAAATTTCACCTCTTTGTATAATTCATATTTGGTCATTTTTTTTTTCTGCTGTCTTCTCTTTAGTGAAATACTAGCCTGAATGTCCTTATTTACAAAAATGAAGAAAATGGTAAGAAGTCTGTCTGTTCAAGATAAATTTACACAGCATGAAGACCTAATTTACCATTGTTTCATATCTCTTGTGCCAGGTGACAAAGTAACTTCCTGACATTGTCCACAAGGATTCTTGTTTCTGCAGTAGCGATGAGAATATGGCAGAAAGCAATGGTGTTTGAAAAGCCAATACTTCTGAGTTTTCTTAGCTAAGTAGTTAGAAATTTTTCATTTAAAAAATGAGCCTAATGCTAGTAAAAACATCAAACAAACATTGTCTAAAATAAAAGCACTTAAGTACAATGATATCCTGCAGGAATCCCAAACAATGTGATTTGTTCAGCCTTTGGAGGGACCTGCTTTGAAAGTTAAATTTAATTTCATTTTCCAATGCATGTTATATTTTATTATTGAAACTACCTAATGGGAAAGAATGACATAGTAAATTAAGAAGGAAAGCAAAATAAATAGCTCTCTGGTAGAATACCAGAGAGAAAAAGATGGCTTGAATGTTAATGTAGATTTGGGATGTGATGGATGAAACTTAGCATATTGTTGTCCACACACATCCGACAACTAACCTTAAACTTAGCCTTTTAAGTGAATTTGTAAAAAAATATATAGAGTCCATAATGCAAACAAAAATATCTTTGAATTGTAACCAGTTTTGGCCTATCCAAACTGAACATGGATTTCTGTAAGTTGCTTGAAGATTTCTGACCATATCCTACACAAGTTTTGAATATAATCACACTAATAATATGCCTTAATTTAAAAATTAAAAGTAGGTTGGAGCTCATAACAGAGCTTAGAAAGACATTATGTATTTCTTCATGGAAACATTGTGGGAATCAGCTAATTTCAGAAGCACAGTAAGTCACAGAAACACATAGCTGTCAGGAACTACTGAAGTCATTGAATCAGTCACCACCTTTTTTCTCACTCCTGAAAGCTTCTGACTGTGAAAGAAATGCTTCCTTTGGAAGAGTTAACATTTTCTTTATATTTCCCTCAGAAATATTTCCAGTACACTGTCATAAAATTAGCACCCGTGACAAAAAAATCAATTGCAGGGAGAAGGGAGGACAGCAGAATTAAAGCAAAATTAAATTTAAAGGTCAATAGGCTGCCTAAAATCTTAGATATAACAACAGCACAGAATTTATTAGATAAAATGGTGTGTGTTACAGATAAAGACTAAAAGTATTTAATTTTTATAAAAGAACCTGACACAGAAGAAATCTTAAATACAGTTAATAAATTGAAGTACCTAAATACGTGATCTGTGGTGTTACTTTCAGTAAAATTTGGTAGTTCTCCCCAACCTACTTTGTGAGGGGGAAATCACTGTTTAGCTGCAATTCACAGTGAGAGGAAATCAGGCACTTATGACCTTAAGGCGTTTTGGGAACTATCACCTTGAAAACAGAAAAAGGAGAAGATTTCATTGAAGTATTTTTGATAAAGTAAATTCATGTGGTTAGATGTAGCATTAAGACCACAGAAAAAAAAAAAGCAAGGATTAGCTTCTGAGGACCTAGTGTTTATTATCCACATGCTTTTAAAAAAATTATTTTGAGAATTATCACTATGCTGTATAAGAAAAATGAAACACTCATAAAGCAAATAAAATCTGAGGTCATGTCAGACCTCGACTAGTCCCATCCAAAAGGAAGCACAAGAGATCTGCCAGCAGATAATTTATTTATTGAATCTTCTGCACAGGGTTTGGTCCATATTCATTCTCACTTCCTATCACTGATCGCCTTAACCTCTATGTGAGAAGAGTCAGTCTGTTATACAAATAAAGTAGAAAAGCACTGTATGAGATCTTGAGACCTACTTAAGTTCCTTTGTACTTCCATAGTCTAACAGGATGTAAGAGTTTAGCTTTGTTTTACAAGGACTTAAACCAAATCCCTACATCCCTTTTGCTGATTTCCATGAGCATTTGTTCAGGCATGAAGCTTAACATGCTGATTCCTAATTTTTTTTATTCAAAGAGGGAGTACTTTAACCTACTTTTCAGTAGGTTATATATATATTTCGATAACCTTTTATTGTGGGTGATGAAGTGCTGCCCTGCTACCTGACTATTATTTCCCATAACTCTGCTCAAGTGATAATCACCAGTAGCACTTGTGATGGTTGCACCACACTCATAGTGTGTGAGGGAGACAGATAAGAGCACAATAGCCAAGAGCCAATCTGAGGCCCCTCTTGTTGCCCAAAAATAACACTGGGCAAGATCTGGCTCAAGTCATGTGTTATAGAAATTAACTTCTGTGGGCAGCGTGAAGGTATTGCTGCAATTCAATTATCCTCCTCTATAAACATTTGAGCTCTCTTGCATGACCGTCACTTCACAGCAGGATGTTCCCCTTAATAGGGGCACCTCTCAAGGTTACTCCACGAGTTTGAGACACTCCTTGCTCCAACAGATCCTTAGTAAGTAATTTATTGCATACTAAAATGTGAAATTTGAACTGAGATAATTGATAGATTGTATACCTGTAAACCTTTAGATATAAACATTGAACAAGTTTCAGACTAGTAGAGGATCAGTTGCACCCAAACTCTTCTTTGAGAAGAATTCTAGAATTGAAGAGTACCCTTTCTGAATCAAAGAGGATATCTCCCTGATAAATTTGTCTGACTTTATTTTCTATATAATAAATAATCCAGCATACCTTTCCTATTGAATCTTGTTAAACCACTGTTATTTTTACTATCAAACTTGGTCAAATTGCTGTTTTACATCAATAAGCATATTTTTGCTTCTCTTTTATGAGTGAAGCCACTCCATCTGTGACACTGTCATATCAGGTTTTTTTGCACCTACTGAAACAAAACAGGAGACACTACTATTTTTAGTGAACTTTTTTTTTTCCTCAAAAGCTGTATTTTTTTATTCAAAGACAAAATTTATTTCCAGGGAATCAAATCTAGATGCCCATTTCTCAGTATTCCTACCACAAACTTGAGAGCAGTTGTGACTAGAAATTGCTGTTTTGTCCTTCTCAGTAATCCATTCCATCAACAAGTGCTTACACAGTAACTGACCAAGAATATAATAATAGCTTAAATTGCTCTTGAACAGGTGTTCAAAATTGTGTTTGAATAGGTGATATTTATTTACTTAGAAATTATCAACACAGATGCTCTCACCCACCGTGCACATTCTTTGTTTTCTTCAATGATTTAATGGTTTCTTGTACAGAAGTAGTCCAAGACAATTAAAAAGCTAATAAATAGTCACAGTGGAGGGTAAATTGCCTTTCCTGCTTTCAAGAAGCATGTGTGCAGCTATAAGATAAGATGTTGTCAATCTGGTAAAATCTCAGCATAATCTTTCCTCATCAGATGTTTATAGCAGAGCGCACCTTAACTTACTAGAAGTACTGAAGGTCGTTCTTCTACATAGAGTCATGTCTTGAGAGCATAAGCAAAACAGTATTACTTGTGACACTACAAATGCAAGTAATAACCTTAAAAATCTATTACTTTAGAATTGACTAATAGATCACTTTTAATTAATCTAAGTTAAATTACAAAGACCTAAAACTAAGATTAATATTAAATTAGTAATAGGGTAATAGCTTAGTGAAAATAATAAAATACTGAAAAGGAAAATGTTTTAGATATGGACCTGCTACAAAATGATCTTAAATGCATGCAAACTTATTTTTCCCTATACTTTTTAAAGCATTTGTTAAAAATAATGTGAAACTCAAGAGGCAAGACCAATTTTTACTTTTAACTTAGGAATTAGTCCTATTTATACAGTAATCAGGAAATATTGACTATTTCCTTAGTCTTACATATAATATTAAATGACAAGTATTCAATTTCCTACCTTTTACAGTCCAGGAAGACATGGAATCCTCATTTAAGGTTATGAAAATAATTATCTGAGTCATCCCTGATAAGTAATACTAATTATAATAAAATTTAGAATGCACAAAATCTTTAGAAGTTTGAAGGGAAGAGACATACATTTTACTGCCGCATTAAAAGTCCCAATAAGAGGGCTCTAGAGAAATTGATATTTGTTACCTTGGCAGTATTTCTAGAAAACAATTAGAGCAAGATTTGGAGACAACTTAGAGACAAATTGAGGGACAACCATATAATTGAAAGAAATTATTTTTAGGAAAATAAGCAATATCAAATAAAATTGGCATTTATGGCATCATCACAAGTACAGTTAAGAGAAAATGTGGTGACACAAAACCATCATAGAATTATAAATGATCAGTATTGCAAGGGACCTTAATTCTAACATCTCTCTAATGGACAGGGAATTTTCCAGCAGAAATATGTTTGTATTTTTTGTTTGTTTTGTTGTTTTTTTTTTCAACCTTGGGAATCATAAAATATTCTGGAAAACACTTCAATGCCACCCAGAGTATGGAGTCTCAAGATTCACTGAAATTAAAATTAGCTTACTGAGACACAAGTGATTTTGACTGGCCAACTTCTCCACAGCAGAGATCTTTTAGTTGGATATAGAAGAAGCTTTTTCTTGGTCTGAGGATATTATGTATTTTAATAATAAAAAATAAATAATTATTAGCTAAATTTGCACTTGGAAGTAAGCTGGAAGAGAATAGTTATTGATGTAGATGGTCATAAAATTCCATGGATTTTTAAGGTGAGTGTCTGAACAAACAGATCCAAAATCAAATGCTTAAACTAAGAAAGTAGGCCACACTTTCAGGTAAGGTTTAAAACATAGTTCAGAGATACCTACAAAGAGCTTAAGTATAAAGAAATGACATGTTGTATGTAGGATGTCATTGTATGAAGAGAGAGGTTAAATGTGAAAAGGAAGGTACTAGTGAGACAATTATAGCAATCCTATAACTCAGTGCTCCAGTTGGTATTTTTAAAATTATTTGGGAAGGTTTTGAGTCTTCTGAATTTTTTCCTGCAAAGACAATCTTAAGATACACAGTCAATCTAATCTGAACAGTTTAAAATATTGCATTCAAAGCAAAGATGAAAAATACTCCCTCCAGCAGCAAACTTCTTATCATGTATACTTTTTGCCCATTTCAGAAGTCAGAACAGCTTTTGATTGTTACTGATTCCGTTTACTTTTTGCTGTTTATTTCTAAGATGTAAATTTGTAGTTCTGCCTTCCAGCCAAGCAGCAGTTCTTGCTAGAACTCAAAAAAGTGGCAGGAACAGTAAGCTGTATAATTTTCTTCAAGTTTAAATTAAATCTGCATAAAATTCCATCATAATTAATCATAATTCATGGGAATATGAAGGACAATAGAATAATAGAAACAAATATTAATTAAATATGTCCACATTTTTAATGAAAACAGGCTTCTCAAATTATTTAAAGGAAATCAATAGACATATTGAATTCTACTTTGTTTATTTATAATTTTTATTAATGTGATCCATTGACTCAACCTGACCTTATAAAGACAGCATGCATCTGAGAGGTGAACGTTTTACAGAAATACACCTTTATTGTTACATTGCTCTGAAATACAAAGAGACAAATTTTCTAATGACAGTATTTTGGGCCTGAATCCAAGAAAGCACTTAAGTAGGGGTACAGTTTAGGTGTGTGAGGTATTGCATTGATTTTAGAGGAGGCACTTATATAATTACAGTTACTTGGGTGATTAAAAATTCTACTGGACTTGGAGCCCAATGACAAAGCATTGAATTCACCTTTATGCAGAAATTCATAGTCAACAGAATAAAAAAAATCTCATAAATATTTCAAAATAAGGGCTCCATTGTGAGCTTAAACTCAAATTTTTCATTTCTGGAGAGAGAACACCAGCCCAGCTGTAAAATAAATCACATGGATGAAGAGGGATGTGGCTGAGTAGCATCTGTTTTTGTTTAATATAACCCAAATGACTCCCCCCACAGGCTACTCCCATGGTGAACCAAAGAACAGTCTACACCAATGGTCTTTCAGAAGACACTGAAGAGTACAGGAAACTGATTTATTACATTTGAAAGTGGGAGATTTTGTATGTTGTGTTCTGCCAGTGGATGAGGGGGTTGGTTGCACACTAGAAATACAGATATTGGTGCCCTCAGGAAGGTGCTTATGAGGCTTCTCAGAGTCTGTGAGGCAGCAGCACAGTGCCTCAGATTTCTACTAAAGAGACACAGCATGTCACTCAAAAATGGGGCCAGAAATCCCTATGTGTATCCCTAAAGACTGAAAGGGAGTATGTCCTGTAAGACTGTGCAGAAGAACAAAACAAAGGATTAGCAGCAGAGTGGTCTGGGGCAGGAGCTGGTTGTTCAAACCTTGCTCACACTATGTGGGATTTGTGTGGGATTTGCTCCACCCTCATGTTGGACACCATAATCAGTTCACCATTTTTCCTAATCTAATATTCATTCTGTTTCAAAGTGGGGCATAAAGATATAGCACAGGCATTATAGTAATTTGCTGCCATTCGACATTACTGAAAAGAGGAGAGAGATGCCTGTGTCCGAGGCCTCTACATCTCTGCATTAAAAAGATCAAAAGATTTATACAAACATTATTAGTGGCATTAATTTAGAATGCTATAGCATTTTAGCACATGCCTTACAGTTCTTCAGTATACATCTGCAGAATTTACCCAACAAGCTTCTCCCTGAGATTACCAGAAAATCTAGATTATTGGGATTTTACCCAATCTGATTCAACCTCAAATCCCTCTACCTCTTTTTTTCTGTTTATAGAAACACTTGCAGAATGCTTTATGAAGTCGAACAATTGCTGAAGCAGTTTGCTAGAGCAGACTCATTTAAAGTTAAAACATGCTTTACAATTCAGTAATTAAATGGTTCTAATATTTTTGATTCTTGTCATTATCACTAATTTACATGATTACATAATTCATTATATGAGAAAATTGATCCACACTATTTCTTTAAACTGTTATTTGACACAACTTTAGCTCTAGATTCCAGAAATAACCACACTGGCACTAGGCTGTGTTTACTCTAATCTAGTCAGTATGCATTTTTCTTAATGTGATTAAGAACTGGTCTAGAACTGAACATAAATATCTATACTTACTTTTGGAATTTAGCCATTTCATGCCGTAATTTTTGGATCTTTTCATTTAGTATTTTGGTGTTAGAATGATTATCTGAAATACTTTTCATTAAGTTCTACTCAAAATACATTATCACTCAAGGATTGACTACAATCCATTCACTCATTCACTCTTCCTTTTTTTTTTTTCAGTTTTGCACCATTACTTGTATTTCTGTTGTTTTTCTTTAATAACTGGCAAAACTGAGGAAGTATTTTGAAAATTCTTCCATGCAGTTTTCACATCCAAAGAAACAATCTTGTTGATGAGAGATTTTTATGTTTTTTTGCATATTTAACCTTTCTCTCTCTTACAACATTGTTCTTACATTATTAGTTAATCACGATGCCAATTCCAGTTTGTTCAGATGTTTAAATTAATTTCCCTAAACGAAAGTTATATATTAGCAAGAAATAGTACGAAATTACTGTGAGGGTATTGGGGCACTGCAAGAGTTTGCCCAGAGAAGTTGTGTATGCCCCATACCTGGCAGAGTTCAAGGCCAGGTTGGATGGGGCATTGAGCAACCTGGTCTAGAGGAAGATGTCCCTGCCCATGGCAGGGGGTGGAAATTAAATGGTCTTTAAGATTCCTTCTAACCCAAGTCGTTCTATGATTCTATGGTTCTGTAAGTACAGATGGCCCCCACAAATATGGCAGTACTAGTATCTTAGAACTCACACAGACAAGACAGAAAAAGGAGAGAAATGGAAACAGGCACACAAAAAAAGAAACTTAATTTCTCATATCTTGAGAAGATTTGAAAAGTCAATCCAAGCTTCACCTACATTATTCATAGTTTTAACGGTGTTAGTTTTTGTTTTTACAAACGAGAAATGAAATGGGAAATGCAGTACAATGGCTTCAGAGAGAAAAGAAGAATCTGAAAGCCAGTAGGTTGCCCTGCAGCTCATTAACCACTGATGAGAATGTTGCAGCTGAATGTCTGTGCAAGATGCATAAACATAACAGAGGAAGAAAAAGCAGTTTGCAATTTCTGTCACCTGAAGATGAATGAGAAATAGTTCAAATATAGTTCTCCATGTCAGAGTCTTCAGAAAGGCAGTATTCAATACCTAGCCATTTGCAGCTAGACTCTGGACCAGAGGTGGCTTACAGCTTTATGCAAGTGCCAATATAAACAGTGCCCAGCAAAAATTAGTATTTATCAATAGGTAAAACACCTAGGTGCATAATGTATAACAATTGTTTTTTATTTGAAGCAAAAAAGAAGTGTAGGTCATATGTTGCTTTGGCTATATGCTATTAAACAAGGAATTAATTCTCTACAGGGACAGATTTTTTAAAGATTTTGCAGCATGTAAGCATTGCAGAGTCTGAATCATAGTTGAACCATATGATGGATTTTAATGTGGGGTCTAGGGAAGAGAGTCCTCAATCGTATCAGAACAACTATAAAATTAGGATTATTGCTATTTGGTAACATGTTTTATGAAGATATAAAAACATATTTTAAGACAGATATATTAATCTTGGTCTGATTCCATGAATATCCACAAATAAACAATCTGTTACCACATGTGACTAGCATACATCTTTCCAGTTATGTTGATAAGTTATTTTAGTCTATTATTATGTCTAAACAATAAGCAGTTTGAGATGACCAGAAGAAATCTATCAAACAAAGAAAAAAAGCTGTAAGGTCCAACCATCTGAAGAGTTAAGATAACTGAAAATAGTTTCTAACCTGAAGCATATAAAACAAGGAAGCAATCCAGCAGGTTTTTGAAATATTTTTTTTTTATTGTCGGTGAAAGAAAACTGACAAAATTACCCTGTCTGACAATTCCAGAGCCAGCTGGCTTGTGGGTGCCAGTTAGAAGGTTCTTCAGAAAAACAACAGCTCCAGCCTGGACAGAAGCGGATGCTGTGGGTAAACTGGCTGGAATTGGTGTCCTTTAGGCTGCTCTCCAAGGACTTGATCCCACTGAAGCCAGTAGGATTTTCTCTTTTGTTTTAAATTGGCTTTGGCTCACAGATTAACTTCCCCAAGCCAGGGTCTTCATAGTGAAGATTTCACTTGCTACTCTAACAGATAGCCAAAGCTCAGCAAGATGACTCACTTCATTGTGAGGCATTTGTTAAGCTTTGGATAATAAGGACTGTTCTCAACTTAAATTTCTCCACATTACATTAAAATAGCTATAACTGTGCAGAAAGCCATCTGTCTCATTATCAGATATTTCCACAATTAAATATTGGAAGATGACTTGTCCAACCACAACTGCTAGGCTTTTAACATTTTCCACACATTTTCATATTTGTGACAATTTCTGTGATAACTCGTCCTAACTCATTAGGCAGAATCTAGTGAAAACTAAATAAGATATAGGGAAGTTAGCAATTGAATTAATAATGACATCAGAATAAAAGGATTTGTTATAGAAACAACTGTTCTATTCTTTATTCATAAAACTTGCTGGAAGGATCATTATTTGTGGTTGCATTTAAATGCTCAGGAATACTTACACAGATTTAAATTCGCTAGTGTTTGCTAGAAAATTAATTATGTGAAGAAAATGACACTTTGACACTCTTTTAATGACTATTTTTTCAAGATGTATGCCTTAAAAATCAAAATAGAAACAATGTAAGGTTTTGTACGATGACATATCTTGTCGGATATACCTTATAGATATTTTATGTTTAAGCTAATACTTTCTTCAGTTTCAGTACCTCAAGTATTTTAGTCTCTTCTCTATGGATATCAACAGAAATTCATCTTAATTCCTCCTGACAGCTCAGTAGCAGATAAGTATCTAGAATAATCACAGCTTTTGTCTTTTAAGGCATTGTTGTGTATTCCCTGTTCACATTCCAGTCTATTTAGGTCCCCATTGTGTGATGACAGTAAAAACAGTTAATTAAATACTTTGCCAGGAATTCTTTTTTCCTCATTTAATTTTATTTCTATATTGAATGTGCTTAATCAAGGGTGAAAAGCATTTTGTGAAGAGTTTTATATTAGAAAATCAAAAACATCCAGCAAATTAACTGCAAAGCAGGCTGTTCCAGTTGCAAGTAGGAGTAAAAAGTACCTGCATTTAAAGATAAAAAGGAAAGAAAACAATGAAAAGAATAATCTATGCCTATTTATCTTCAGTGGGTACAATGAGGATGTGTCTTTATTTAATTGTTTGTATGAGGAAAGATAATAGATGATTGCAGTATGGATATGCAGGCTGTCAGATTTGCTTCAAGCCAAATACATATAATAAATGCGCTGAAACTTTATGAATTTTGCTGATCTGACAGTAAATCAGGTGTTATAACACACTAAATGTTTCTAGTAAGATGCATTTAAAAATTTGTGTGACTAATTATGTAAACCATATGACTAATGACTTCTGTACTGTAATTATTTAGCACATAAGATACAAGGCTTTCAAACTTTTAATGTTTAGAACTAGGAATATTTATATAAAGGGCAATAGAACCAAACATTATTATCAATTAATAAAAGATAAATATTCTAGAAAACCCTTCACTGCTGAAAGTCAATGGATCTCCTTTTCTGATAATGTTCTCTGCCTATTTAAAACAGATGTCTTTTGATTTGTTTTTAATTCTAATTGCATTTAAGTTTTTACATCATATTAATCAAATTCTTAGCATTGTGCTAATTATCAACATGCATTTTATCTTGATGCTGTTATTATAACTAGAAACTATAAAATAGGTGTATATGTCTTCCACCAATGTGAATGGGAAAATCTACATTTGAGTAACAGACCTGATTTGAATTTAAAGTCAACAGGGGGCTCTTGTATAATGCTGAATGTCTCTGTACATCTGGGTAAGCTCTGCAACAGAACAGAATTTAACAGCGGAGATCAGCCATGAACAAATCCCACCAGCATGTGTGAGAAGCATCACTAATTTAGGAGGGCTTTTCTGGGGCAAAGGGCTGTCAAAGGTGTAAGCAGGTGTAAAGGCCATCATGGTGTAAACGGGAACTAATCTACTGCTATCAGGAAACAATATAATTGCACCTTTGTCAAAATTATGACAAGTATTTGCTGTGGCATAAATTAATTTGACAAATTACAAACTATGCAAGTTAGATTTATTAGTCATGCTCAGCAATTTAGAGTGGCGTGGTGACCCTTTATCCCTGCCCTGCTGACATCAATTTGTGCCTAGGTCTCAGGATGGGAACCTGTTTTTGCTCCTGTTGGATGTACTTTCCCTACACAATGCATCTAGGTGAGTTACAATGGCCATTAACATATCAGCATCTAACTGGAAAAGATGGCTTCAAACATAGTGGGCTGAAAAAAAGCAGTCTGTGCTCACTTACACTGGTATAAATTATCTGGAATTTCACTAATGTCAACCTACAATTCTGAATAAGAAATATAAGTCTCACTCTGTACAGGTTATGCCTCTGCAGATTGCCCAGATCTGTTTGTTGCTACATAAAGAAAATATGCAGAAGGTAGAAATCAGTTCTACCTTACCGATCATAACAAAGGGCTAGCAGAAAACATACCATATTGTCACCAAGACCTGTTAGGTTGGGGGAAGAAAAGACAGGACCCCCTATTCTCTGCCCCTCCTTTTGCTGTAATAAAGGGGGAAAATAATAAAAATAAAAGAGGAACTATGCAAAAACTTCACTCAGCCCTCCTCTAAATTCTTCTGTTTAATTCAGTTCCATTCCAGCTGTTGGGGTCAGATCACACCAAAAGTGATGGCTTGGGCTGAGACCATCTCTGTGTTCAGCAGCCCAAGCTGACTAAACAGGGCTATATGAACTTTCTCCCCTGCTTTCCTACTTCATACTAGAAGGTGAATTGAAGAGAGTGAGGAAAAACTTACACAAAGACAATATTATGGGCAGTCTCTGGACCACCTTAATGCAATACTGATTGAGGTATAAGGATCCCTTCTCATAGATATGGAAGATGCGGTTTTTTTAGGATTGTTGGTACAATGGACAAGGTTTTATATTGGGAGGGAATGTACTAAGAAAACTGAAAAGGTCAAATGAGTCACACAAGATGCTTCATAGGCACTGAAGATTATAGAGAATCTATAATGTGCTGAAAGTATGGGAGGAAGAAGGGAGATTTGGGCTGGACACCAATAATGTCAGACCCATAACAGTTCTGGAACTGGGATATATCAAGGAAACAATATGGATTGTTTGCACACATTTTTGTTTGATCTTGCCCAAATTATTATACTAAAGAAGTAAAAAGGAAATCTAAAAAACCTTATGATACCATCACATGAAGTAGGAGATATATCAAATTTCTTATGTATATTTATTCAATAAAGACTGAATTTTCATTTTTATCTGAATCCTAAACTGAACTCTGCTTACTATGAAACTTATAGAGCACATTTCTATAATTTCTAAATTAAATTCTTTTTCACAGGAGTTGTTCATGCTTCAGCACTGCACAAACTGATATTGTCTGCAGTGCTGAGCAGAAAGTCCTCCATGTCATCACAAAGAGACGCACAACATTATTGGACTCAGTGTCAGGAGTCTTGAATATAAACCAAGGAAGAACAGCTGGTGCCATGAAGCCAGCATCTGTTTGGTTTTTTTTAAATGTTTCAAAGCAGGGACAGACTGAACATAATCAGGAGCAAGGACTAAGGGAACCTCAGGACTTCTTTCTTTACAGAGGCATGATTCTTACTGGTTTAAAGTATATTAAGGAAAAATATTGAAGTTATCACCCCAATCAATGAAAACTGTTCTGCTGAGGACATTATTTGTGAATCAATCTTCTCTCAAAGCATATTCTGATAGACAAACCCTATTTATAGAAATTTGTCAGTAGAGTTAGATTACTTTCAAAAGACAGAAAATATATGCAGTCCATTACTCCATAAGTTTACTGAATTTTCCTTATATACATGGGTACTGTGTTCAAGGCAATGTAAGTCCTTCTTGTTAAAATTACATACATTTACAATAGTAATTCACTTCATAATATTTTTAAAAATTTAAAGCAGAAAAACCAAATGTCCAGGTTGCTGGACACTGGCCATGCCAAACTCATTGAAACCAGGCAATCCAGAGTACCACCAAGAGCTATGTATATATCATTTTTCCACATAAATGATATTGAAAGACATTATTTTTAATGTATAAAATCTCAGCCTTTGTTAAAGACTGTTTGGGACCCTTCCTACCATTTTATTCTCTGGGTACGTACTTTCACTCATTCCAAAATATTAGGCATTCTGTAGTCAGATTCAGGCTAAATATAAACTGGGTGAGGAAATTATAGAAAGAATAAAGAAATAATTGACACAGAATAAGTGGTCTAAATTATCAACTAGTATCAAATTTTCTTTATAGTCTCAGAATTTTAGTTTGAGGGAAAGCCTTGAATAGGCATAGAATCATAATAGGAAGTGTTGGAAGGAACTCATGAGAATCATCAGTTCCTCCTCCTAACACTGCACAGGACACCCTAAGAATCTTAGAAGATGTTTTCTGAGTCCTTTCTGTGTGTTTGTTGCAGAAGTAAGAAATACAAGTCACTGCCTTGAAGTAATAGAGTCTGCTTTACTGCTGGGATGTGAGTGACCCAGGCATTCAGGAAGATGCAGCAACAGAACTAAGGTTAAAACTTCCTGCCACATAACCTTAACTCCATGTAGAAGTAATATTTTAACAGTGAAACCCTTTACCAAGCTCTTCCAACATTGCTCCATTCTTGTTCTCAGAAGAATCTTCTTATCTGACTGCTCTGTTGCTCTGTTACTGAAATGTTTAAGTGTTTGCTTAGTGAGACAGGTGAGCTGCCGTGATAATTCTGTTTTTTACATACTTTGTTTTGGGAAGAGGTGCCAGCCATGCTAGCTGATACAGATTGCTCTGCAAGCTTGAGGGAAGAAGGGTGTCATTAAAATACCCATCCAGACAAATCCACTAATTTCCTGATGACTTCCAGAAACTGTTCATACTCTACTGTTCCTCAGCTGTCATCAAAATATGGGCAGAAATTTAGATGTATATATTTATTTACAGAATATGAAATAGGGAGCACCAAAATCCTCTATTACTGTGCCCACCAAGAAATCCTGTATAAATACTAGTGGTCAGGTTGGTCATTGGATTTGTATTTGGGAACAAATTTTTCTATACTCTGCACTGCCAGGGATGTCAAAATTTGTCAATTGTTTTGTACATTGGCTTTTATTTTAATGACACCAAATCAATATATTCCTTTTAACATGTTTACATCCTTTCAGGAGCTTAAGACTGTTTTATCTAAACATTTCCTTTCTGAAAGCAGTCCCCTACAATTGTACCAGAGGTCTGTGATGTTAAATATTACTGATTAATAGCAAGAGGTTGGAGGAAGATGAGAGCTTTTAATATGAAAGTGGACATAGATATTTTGATTATACCTTCTGGCATACAACTCTGTATAACATTTCTTCTTCACCCCTTTCTCATACAATAAATAAAATAGATCATCAGGAACATTTGAAAGAAACAAAACTCTTAGGTCATGACTCCCACTTGACTTGTGCTTATTATCTGTTCTGGATAAGCTTATTCTCATTTAAATAGTTCTCATATAAGTGGCTTTGTGCACAACTTCCAGACTCCTACTTGAAGCTACAGTTAACATTTTGAGTCACTCTAGACATATCTTTGACTATTCCTGTAATGTTTGTTTTCTTTTTCTTCTTCTTTTCTTGGTTTTTTGTTTTGGTTTTTGTTTGGTTTTTGTTATTGTTGTTTGTTTTGTTGTTAAGCTGGTTGGTTGTTTTGGAGTTTTGGTTTTTTGTTTGTTTGTTTTGTTCTGGTTTGTTTTTCTTTTCTAATATATCTGATACACATATTTTGTGCCTCAACTGTCTGCTGCCCATGATTTGGAGAGGAAAATAATTTTTGTTTTACATCTGTAAAGGCCGTCTAAAGTAGAGATGCCAAAATTTAAAATTGGTATTCTGCCTATAGAATCATAGGATTGCTAAGGTTGGAAAGTACTTCAAAGATTATGTCCAACCATTAATGTGACACTGCCGTCTTCACCACTAAACATATTCCCAAGTACCACATCTAGACATTCCTCAAACATTTCCAGAGATTGTTATTCTACCACTTCCCTGGGCAACCTATCTCCATGCTTGACCACCCTTTCGGTTAAGAAATTTTTCCTAATATGCAATCCATCCAAGACTGATCCTCTTCAAGAGCCATTTGATGTCACTCTAAACAATCTGCTTCATAACCTTTCCCAGCAACAAGATCAGACTGACAGGCCTGTAATTCCCTGTAATTCCCTCCTTCTGGGCATTCTTGTAGATTGGCCTCACATTTTCTCATCTCCAATCACCTGCAGTCTTCCTGGTTAGCCAGGTCTGCTGGTAAATGATTGAAAGTGGCTTGGTGAGCTCTCCCAGCAGCTCTGTCTGTACTTTTGGATGGATGCAATCCAGACCCATGGAATTTTGTGTATCTAAGTAGTGTAGCAGGTCACTGACTGTTTCCACTTGGATTATGGGGTCTTCATTCTGCTCCCTGTCCCTGTGATAATTTATCTTAAAAAGACAAATGGAGTTACCTTTCATTCATATTCTGCTTTTTTTGCAGACATGATATTTACATAAATACTCTTTAAAAAATTTTAAATTTGTCTTCATCAGATTTTTTTTACATTTCAATAAGGATTAATCTTTATTTCTCACCTCTTTGTCCTGAATTTAGAGTCTTGCAAACTTGTTTGCTGCTACAGATATCAGGATATGTAGCAATTACTATTATGAACAACCTTCCTTTTTCCTCTTACAAAGCTTGAGTGCCCCTTGGCAAGGTCTCTGCATTCAAAATATTATTCAACACAAAGTGAACTTGATTATCTATTACTTAAAAGCTTGTAGAGTCATTTCTACTTCTGCATAGTCTGTATAATGTCCTGAATTAGTTTTCATAATTTTACAGGGAATATATTCACACAGGGAATAGATTGTGCCACAGATAAAATATGTTTAATACAGACAATAGAAAATTTTTCTAAGCTCTAAGCATTAAAAACTGAAATGAGTAAAATAAGAATAAGAAATAAAAGAAATAAGAAAAAAAAGTAGAATAGAAAAAAAAATCTAATCATTGATAACAATAAATTATTAACACACTACTTAGGTACTGCTAGTATCATAGAATCATAGAATTATTTGGCTCGAAAAGGACCTTAAAAGATCATCTGGTCCAAGCCCTCTACTGTGAACAGTGTTACCTTTCACTAGACTGGATTGTTCAAAGCCCCACCCAACCTGGTTTTGAGCACTTTCAGGGATGGGGCATCCTCAGTTTCTCTGGGCAGCCTTTTCTAGGGTCTCACCACCTTTGTAATAAAAGATTTCTTCCTTTTATCTCATCTAAACTGACAGTTTTCAGTTTAAAATTATCACTTTTCATATTGCTGCAAGCCCATAACACAAGTATCTTTGTACCATTTTATAAGCCTTCTTTAAGTATTGAAAGGCCCCAGTAAGGTTTCCCTGGAGCCTTTTTCCCCCAGTCTCAATAATGCTATCTTTCTCAGCCTGTCTTCACAGGAGAGGTATTTCAGCCCCTGGATGATACTCCTGGCCAGCTCCCAGCCTGTCTTACCAGGTCCTTGTCTGCTCCGTGCTGGGTCCCCAGAGCTGGGAGCACTCCTTATGGGTCCCACCCAACCTGGCTTATTCTATGATGCTGATTCTGTGATTCTGGGATGTTCCAGGAGAGTGCTCCAGGTGGGGTCTCACAAGAGCAGAGGAGTGACAGAATCACCTGCTTTGGCCTGGGGACCACTCTTCTTATGCAGCCTAGGGTCATAGCATCATAGAATAGTTTGAGTTGGGAAAGACCTGTAAAGTCCAACATCTCTGCAATGAACAGGGGTATGACCTTCAAATAGGTCAGATTGCTCAAGGCTCTGTCCAACCTGACCTTGAATGCCTCCAGGGATGGGGCATCTGCCAGCTCTCTGGACAACTTTTCTAATGTTTCTTTACCAAAAAGGATGCAGTTATCTTTCTGAGATGCAAGTTTCTAAAACACTCCCATTTATTCATCCATGATTAGCCTCAATTCCTTCCCTGCAAGGCTGCTCTCAATCCATTTGTTATCCACACTGTACCAATATAGGTTGAAGACAATAACTTACGTCTCTAAGGAAATCTACATATTTGAAAAATATTTTTACTGGTAGATACTTGACCTTGAACAAGCTATATTTCAGTATTCACTAGTTTGTTTTAAATTTAAGTTAAAAATAATTCATTCATGCAAAATAATTTTGAATTTTGACATACAATCTTATGATTTTAATAAAATATTCAGTCTAGCTAAGAACAGAATATAGGCCAAAGCATCCATAGGGAAGTAATTTTGTATCAGACCAGAAGATGAAAGAGAAAGCAACAAAGGATACCACAATGGATAAAAATACTGATATTCCTTAACATCTTGTATTGTAGCTTTATTTAAAATTACCATCTATGGTAATTGTAAAAAATTAATGGTATTGATACTTTTACAACTGTTTCCACAATGAAAATTTTGGGTTCTGTAAAAGTAAACACAATACCCTTATTGCTTTTTGATATATGTGAAACTTTTTATGCTTGGCTATATTGATATCAGTAAAAGGACCTGACAAATTTTAAACAAAATAAAACACAGAACAAATGTCGTGACAAGATGATGAGATAACATAATTTTTTTCTTTAAAATTAATCAATCTCATTAAGCTAGAACATTAACTGTATCACTGCTGTGGCAGGTTTGAGGATTTGGGGTTTTTTGTTCCTTTTAATTAGTATGCATTAACTCAATTTGATTTTTCTAGTAAGTACTGAGTAATCTCAATTTGCTCAAGGCATCCAAAAGGACAAAAAGATCAAGAGAACAATTTGCCAACAAGACACAAGAAAAAGGCTGTTTCTCATTCATGCTGAGAACAAATGTCAGCTGTCAACTTCAATAGTTACAGCCACAAGGCTTGTCAGGTTAGGGCTAGCTGTGAAAATCAGGGAGCACTGAAAAGTCCAAGCTGGATGCAATATTCTGGTGCATTCCCTGACATCTGTAGATGACCTAATTTTACTTCCAATTTCTAGTTCAGAATTAAAAATTCTGAGTTATGAATCTGGAGTTTCACACAAGAAGGTGAAATACTAAAAGCCCAGTCACATGAGTCTAGGACGGGCCACAGAGACAGGCTAATTCCTGCACAGGGGCTGTTTCTGAGTTGTTGTGTGACTTGGAAAAACCCTTCTCAATTTTTTTTCTCTGTCCCTTTTTATTTGTTTTCCTTCACATGTAAATCAGTGCGTTCCCAAATACACTTGAGGCCTCTAGGCAGAAGGAAAAACTTGTTTAAGGGCACAATAACAGCCACAGATATTATTTATATGCTAAAAAACAACAACAACAACAACGACAACAAAAAATAGGTGCAATTTGCCTGTGAAAAACTTTTGTGCTCTGGAAAAGAAGCTCAAATTCCAGGCAACATCTGGTAGGGCAAACAGGAGGCTTAAGCAGGGAGCAGGTTGACAGCTGATGAGTTAGGTCACACTAGATTATAGATGGTCTTGGAAGATAAATCAATTTTAGAACCTATGGAATAGAAACCTGAAAAAAAAATAATTTGGGGGAAAAAATGCTCATTATGTTTTTACACTTCTCTTCTGTTAATGTTTTCAAATAAAACTTTTATTTTTTTCTATTCCAATCTCTTACAATTATTAGATGATACAGCTTTCCACTCAACTGCAAGGACAAAGGAACCTGGATAATCAGTGAAAGGTGATTTTCCTTTCCTGATGAAAGGTGGGATTTTCCATAGTCATTGGGACTTTCTGTCTTTGGGATCTTTTATAAGGCTTCTGGAACCCCTGCAAATTCAGCTGAAGCCACAGACATTGAAAGATTCTTATTCCAGAAGAGTGGAACTCCAGGAAAATTTCACAATTAGACAAAAGTTTTTTAATTAAGACATTTCTAAGAAAAGTTTGGCTTCTACAAGCCAGAATAGAATACACTAACAGACCTTTACCAGGTAATTTCCAGCTAATTCTTATAGTGATTAATCTCATAAATTGAGAGAACTTCAGTATCTAATTCCAATGTCTTGACTGAAATTGAAAGAAATTATAAAGGTTCACTATTCATTAGATATGTTTCCATATAAAATCTATCTAGTAGAAATAAGCATTAATTCTTATAATCACAACTCCATGTTTTTGTGTTAAATGTTTTTATCTTTCAAATTACCCTTGGGTTTGCTGTAAAAGTGTTGTAAGATAAATCAACTTTTCAAGATGCATCATTCTGAACACTCATACAGTAAGAAGTATTCCTTGTCATCATATACTGCAAATTTCTCTTGAGATTAGCCTTTTCATTTTAATGCTTTAATCAGCTTTATGGAGAAGACCCAAGTGCCAGTATTTATCACATCAAAATTCAGATAAAGATTCTAAAATAAAAGATTAACTCTCATCTTGACCATTTGCCAACCGAGATCTAAAAAAAAGAGTGTAATTCTCTGAAATTTATTATAATGCCTTCATCAGATTATTAGTTACATTTTCTTTACTAGAATCTGTTTTAAGTCAGAATTTAGCCTTAAGTTTATTCTGTAGGAGACAGCACAGACTAAGACACAGCATAGATCTGATTTAGTAAGATTATCTTCAAACATTAAAACTACAGCAATGTAGGAATTGAATTACAAGCAGAAAAATATTCTAAGTCAATATGAAAATTTTAGAAATAGTATCACTGACATGAAGAGTCATTTAAATCCCTCCTTCCCAAACAAACACAAAACCAAAATCAAAACCATATTATTTTCTCTTGTACAATGGCACAAGCACATACATATACATCAACCTAACTCAGAATAAGACTAAATCACTCAAGACAGATTTCTTTTAATGAAGTTCCTTTTTTGTGTCAAAGATTAATGTGAAAGTCATTCCTTCATAAGAGAAGAACAGGTACATATTTGAAGCTCTCACTGCTTACCAAAGATTGTTGAATCACAGCCGCTTTTCAGAATCAGAGGACAGTAGTTAGTTACCACAGAAAAATAAGTATCAGATAATACCTTTACAAATCTATGGCTTTACTTTGAAAGGCATTAGTGTTTGCTCATCCAGTGAAATATTTGAAGCATTAGCATGTGAGATGCATAATATGGAAAAGAGTTCACAAAGTAACCCTACAAGTTTTTAAAAAAATTTTTAGAAAAGAGAAACAGTGATTACATTTTTACTCACATCTTCAAGTTGCATTACACCTAAAATAAATATTTCAAGTGTCACATGAAACTCAAGGGATGCTGCAGAAAATACAGTAATATTAGTACAAGAGCAGCAGAATGCAGCTCACTATGTCTGCAATTTCAGGGAAAGTAGAAGTTGCCTCTGATTCTTATCAGGTCACACAGAGTTAGTCCTATATTTCTGTGCAATGCATTACACTGAAATGCCTTTCATTGCATATTTCTGTAGTAGCTTAGAGTAGATAATTTGATAGATATGGAAAGCCAAGAGAGCTGCAAACACTCCTGAAAGTCCAGAGATCATCTTAACTGAGTTTCATCTCTGCAGAAAAGGATGAGGCTCCTATAATTGAGACATGTTTTTTCTAATATATAGCCAAGAGAATAAGAGAAGGGCTATTTGGAAACTATGAACAATTTCATCATATTCTTGGCTCTACCAATCACACTCTACTGTAAATATGACCAGAAACTTCGAGAAGCAGCAGCTATATATACATTTTTTTCAAAGTAAGTTTCACTGTGTGTCTTCCAGCTGCTATTCGGAATTTATATCCACTTCAGGAAAGCTCCAGGGCAACAGGCACTTTAATAGCCCAAAGAACATTTAGTCTACCTGTGGGGTGCAGTTACAAAGTCAATTCAGTTGAGATTCATTGAATCTGAATGTAAAAAACACAATAGGAAACATTATTGGTAGCTAAAACCAGCTGCACAAGATTTAAGTTTAAAGCCAAGAAGTCCATTTGCTCATATTGTCTTACAGTTGTTTTTGTCATAAAAATAAAGGACTCCCTCCCGTTTTCTATGTGATTAGGATATGACAAAGATAGAGAACAGTCCTCTCTCTCCTCATGCAAAATCCATTTACTTCTTACAGTGCTAATTTGTCAGCCTTTTAGTTTAGCTGTAGGTAGGACCAAGGTATAAATTAAAGACCTTCATCTATGAGAGTGATGTTTATTTCTCATCATGAGTCCAGTTTGACTGGCTCAGTTGGCTACAGAAAGTACTGGAAAAAAGCTCATCCATCCCTGTCATCCCTGTACCTAAAAATGAAGGCAGCATCTCACTGGAGGAGTGCATCATTCTGGGCTGTGTGGCAATATGTGAAATTATCCAGGCCTTTCTGAAGTGCTTGGAGGGACAAACAGGACAAGGCTGAGAGCCACAATTTTGTGTTTTTGTTGTTTGTTTTGAGTTTAGGGTTTGTGTTTTGGGTTTGTTTTTTTTTTTTTTTGCTTTGTGGTGGTTTTGTTTGTTTCTTTCTTTTTTGGGGTTTTGGTTTTTTTGCTTGGTTTTTTTGGGGTTTTTTGGTCTATTTTGTTTGATTTTTTTTTTTGGGGGGGTGGGTGGGGCAGATTGTGGCGTTTTTATTGTTTTTGGTTGGGCTTTTTGGATATACAATGACTTAGGAAACCCAGATAGAGAGAAAGCAGAAATTCTTGTGTAGAGTTTGACGAAAGCAGACCTCCAAGAGTTCGGAAATTTAGCATTTTAGTACAAAATATATGCAACAATATGTGTAAAAATACATTTGTTTTTGTGATACATACACTTGATGATGGTTGATGAGTTTCTTTTATTCCAATTGTAATGCTAACAAGCAATTCAGGAGAACAGCTCAAAAGTTTGTTGTAAAAATGTATTTAAGCTATAAATTCTGAGAAAAAGGGAAGGATCATTAACTGCCTTCGTTATCATGACTTGTTCATGCTGGGAACATGTGAATGAGTCTTCAAATGTGCTTGTGCTTAAACTGTGTAATTTCCTTTTTAGTCTGTGTAATATTCTGTAATTTTCTTTGCTTCAGAAGGTGCATTTTCTAAATGTCTCTTGTTTTGCTTTGATGATATGAAAAATAATGAAAATGATGGAAATACTTTTCACTGTTTAATTACTAAGAAAACTCCTTTAAGCAACTCTAAGAAAAAAAAAAAGGAAGAGTGAAAATAAATCCCATGAGAATAGTGCTGTCTTCTACAAGATCTGATCATAAATATTATGCATTGCTGCACACTGGTATATATTTCTTAACAGTTAGAATTAGTTTGCATATATTAAATGTGTAGAGTATGATTGAATATAAAAATATTTTGTAAGTAACTTTTCCAGAAATGAAATACTGGGTCTTGATAATAGGCAAATTTCTTAATGGAACAAATAATATTTTTAAAAGATGGAATTGTTTTAAGTACCAATTCTTCAGTTGTGTTTGACAACAGCACCCTGTATGTCATGCAGGATAATTAATGAATTGTCTGACAAGGGCTAGAGAGACAAGGGTTGGAGAGAAAGTGAAAGTGATCTACACAAGAGCAATGTTCTTGATGACTACAATGTGTAACAATAATAAGGACATTTTGACAGCAAAATGTTTCTTTTTAATGACTTTATATTTAGTTCCAGGTACTTAATTCAGTCAGTAATAGGTAGCAGAGAATTTAGTACTCTTTTCAAAATAAAATCCAATAAGAATTTAAAAAAAAAAAAACACAATGAGGAGAAGAGATAAAGACAAGATAAAAAGTAATTTAGGAAAAAAACCCCAACAAATCAAACCAATATAATTTAACTGTTCCCATTTTTACAATTGATGTCCTACAAGCTGAGTCACAACAAGGTAAATAAAAATGCTTTTCCTCCTGCCCTGACTATGGCATGCCTTGGGATCAGGATATGATCTGACGCTTCTGACTCAGAACACTTTAACATAAAACCACTGTTATTTTCTGAGCTATTTACCTTCCAGAATATTCCTGAATCCTTTCTGTCTTTTTCCAGAAGACAGAAAGGATTCAGGAAGCTTTTGGCAGAATAGAAACTGAAAAACACTGAAGGCTTTTAGCAGCCTTCAAAGTCAACACATCTTTGAGTGTTACTCTGATGAACCTCATTGATTTTACTGATGTTTTTTAATTGCTATGCTTTTTGCTTCTTTTCACCAAATAAACACTTAAAGAGAAACAGTGGCACAAAACCCAGAATATCTATTAAATGTTCTAATCTTCATGGTGTTCTAATCTTCATATTCTCATCTACCTCATTTTACTCTCTTTACTTAAAATCTTTTTCTCAGTGTCAGCTGAGGCAGCCAAGTTTCCCATTCCAGTTCCTCCAGAGGCTAGGACATGCCCTTGGGAAAACAGGAGAGGGTTACAGATGTCTAGAATTCAGTACCTGCAGGTTCTTGGTTTGTTGCCTGGCTGTCTCCAGCAGAGTCTCTCTAATCAATACTCAGGTTTAATTGTTGGAGCAATTAATTTCAGGAACTGCTCCCAAAAAGAAAAACTAATAGAACTGAACCTGTTTGGGCTCTTTCAGCCCTACAAAATCTTCTGTAAAAACAACATAATACTCTGCTATCAAGTGTGGCCTCATGCATACATATTGTATTCTAAGTTAGGTAATACATTTTCTAATTTCAAGTGATTGTGCCACAACATTTTGTTTGGTTAAAATGCAGCTTTTAGACACTTTGAACTGAAAAATGTGTCCTATACATGTACATTGAGAAAATATAATCAAGTTCTGTGGAAGAAGCCTGTCTGTTTTCACATGGATCTAGCCCCACCCAGGGTGGACACAAGTGTGTGATGTACAAAACAGCCCCAAGGCTGAGCTGGATCAGGTGAGGCAGCAGTCGCTGGTTTGGGTTAAATCAAAGACATTCAGCTCAGGCCATGGCCAGGCTGAGCCCCTGCACTGCACCCCCTGATGGGGGCTATAATCATATTTACAGGGCTACAACCTCTGTCCTGGCACTGATCTTTTGTTATGGTAGCAAAATATCAAATTAATAAAGACACATTTGTTTTCATAGACCCTTTATCTGAATAAATCCCTATGCATTTAATGATTTTTCAATTTTTATTGAATGGAAACTCCTCTACTTCCTAAACAAGTTATTTTGCTTACATGTGCTAAATTTATAATAACAATTTTTGCCTTTTATTTTTTCTAACTTATTATGAGCCATGGATTTGGGAAATATGAACTTTAGAAAACTAGATAAATATAGGTGAGATACATAAAGCCCAAAGTACACTGCTGAGTAAAAGTAACAGAAAATCAGTGTTGGTAAAAAATAATCTAAACATCCTCATGTGGATGGTTTTGCATTTTAAATATGCTCTGAGGGACAGAAATAATAATAAGTAATGCTTTGCATTTACACGTGACCTATCATCTGAAGATTTTGAGTTCCGCACATTATTATCTCATTAAACCTTACAACACCCTTGTGAAGGAAGAAAGTGCTTTATTATAGATAGTTTACAGAGGTATTAATTTAGGAAAAAAACATGGAAGTGCTGTAGCAATATTAACCCATATTGCCACATGAGTTAGAAAGCAAATGCCACAATTTTGCCCCTTAAGAAGGAGCAGAAACAAGTAAAGAAGTGATTAAAACTATTCTCCTAAAAAATAGATAGGCCTTAATTTAAATTAGTTCAACAGCTTTAAATAGTACTTTGGAAGGACTTTTTAAAAAGGCCAAGACAGAGAAAGGGTTGCCCAGAGAAGTTTGAAATGTTCTATTCTTAGAGATGTTCAGAAATTTACTGCACAAGATTCTGAACAACTTGTATATAGTTTTCTTTTGATCAGAAGTGAGAAAAATGATCCCCTAAAGATTTCTTCAAACCAAATTGTTTTGTGATTTCTTCAAACCAAATTGTTTTGTGATTTGTTTATAATCAATTATACACTTCAGATATTGAAATTTCAACTACATAAAATTTTAGATAAAAATTCATCTATGTTAGCCATTTAGCAACTACACAAGAGTTAAGAAATATCCTATCATGATTCTCACTCCAAGGAGAGAATGAATCATAGATTTCCTGTGGGGTTACAGTCTCCTTGGGGCACATCCACCTGCTCCAGCATGGGCTCTGCTCTCCTTCCACAGGCTGCACTGGATCTCTGCTCCCTGGGCTGCAGGGCACAGCTGTCTCACCATGGGCTGCTCCCTGGGGCTGCAGGGGTTTCTCTGTTCCAGAACCTGGGGCACCTCCTGCCCCTCCCTCTGCACTGACCTTGGCGTCTGCAGAGCTGTTTCTCTCACTTATTCTCACTCCTGTCTTTGCTGCAATTGGCCCTGCACAATAACTTTTTCTTCTTGTTAAATCTGTTCTCCTGGAGGCACTACCAGTCTCACTGATGGATTCAGCCTTGGCCAGTGGCAGATCTGACTTGGAGCCAGCTGGTTTTGGCTCCGATGGACAGAGAGGAAACTTCTGCAGCTTCTCAGAGATGCCAGCCTTGCAGCCTCCCCTGCTACAAAAACCTTGCCACACAAATCCCAGGAAATTCTTACAATTTAAATTATTTAATTTAGGCTTAGAATTTTTCTTTTTTATCCTTTTAATTTTTTTAGCATTATAGCAGAAAAAATTTTTAGACCTTCCATTTATGCACTTACTACCCATATGAAGCTACATATGTGCACTGAACAGTTTGATTATTGGGGTTTTTTTAGTAAATTTATAAGGATAATAATAAATAAAGTATACAATGGATAGAGTTTATTGATAGAAGGGACTTCAACCTCTCTGTCTCTTTGTAGACAGAAGAGCAGTACAGTTCACTTGGTCCTTCTACAAAGACATATAGCCCTATTTACAGATACAAAGATAGAGAATACAGAGGAATTTCTTGCATCTTCATCACTAAAGAAACCACTGCTGCCTGTTTTCTACACCAGAGAAGTTTACTTACAAGCTATGACACAACACTCCATTATTTCTTTCTGATAAACTGAGCCCTTACAGCTTCATCTATAAACTGCTTAATCAATTTTAGACATTCAGCACAGTCCACTCCAATTTCTCATCAGACTTTTGAAAATGGGCAGACAGTGTGCTGTCCTGACAATATCTCAAGAGTAAGGGAAACTGAATGTCCATACTAAACAGGCTTTAGTTTTTCTATCTTGTCCAGACTAATAATCATACTTCTAGTAGACAGGAGAACTTCATTACAACATGGCTATGCAATGGAGACACAATGCAAACAGCTTCCTTTAGCCATGCTTACTCCATCTTTAGCACTGGCTACTGGCATTAAGTTTTTATATGATGTATATTTTTAGCCTGTCCTCTTTCATTATAGAGAATAAGGGAAATGAAGTTGCCGTTGTTGTAAACTTAGTTTTGAAGCCGATGAACCAAGACTTTTAACAACAGCAAGAGTTATTGCTTCTTTCAAAAATAATGAGACCAAATAGAGCATTAGATCGCACATTAAAACATTCTATCCTAAAGTAAGATTTCTAAAATATATTTTCCTGGTTAAAAATGTAGCTTCTAAATTGTATAAGTGCATTTGACAATTGGCTTTTTAAACATCTTGAGATCAATCTGCTTATGAATTATTCATGGTGAAAGAGAAGTTTCCCTGTGATAGACTGCTCTCTTAAAATTGCTGTTTGCCCAAGTGTTTAGGCTATAACTACACAAATACTAGTCTCCCCACCCTAGAAAAGAATTCATCTAGGAATACAGGAAATGAGAAATATCATTTGTTTTGAAGAACTTTTAAGCACCTAATAAAGCAAAAGGATATACCAGGTTTATATTGTGAGGGTTTTTTCCAGTACTTCTTTTAACAGTGTCAAAGTTTAATGCTAGTGTTTCTCTCAAAGTACTAAGAATAAGTGAAGACAGGTAACAAAGGAAAATATAGAGAAGTGAAATAAATCCAAAATTAAAATTCAGAGACTTCATAAATAAGCCAAAATCTCTCCTAAAAGTATAAAAACATATTTTTAGGGGCCAAATTTAAAAATGGCCAGTCAATTGAAATTATTTTCTTCTCTTCTCTTTCTTTAATGTGGGTTTATTTTTTCAATTTTCCTCAGGGACAGGTCAAAATTGTTGTGCAGGTAAGGAGTAGGAACATTTGGCAGACAGAGAACCTTTTTATTTCAGTCATACTCAATCATACTCCAAGAACTAAATTATTCTGTAGCCCCATATGAAATTCTAGACACACTTTGCTGACTGAAACTACACTATACATATTTTTAATATGATGAAGCAATTTTTTTTTTACATCTTTTCCATTAAGCTCAGTCTTGAAGCCTTTAAAACAGGGGAACTTATCAAAGATTCCTGTAAGAAGAAACACAAAAATGACAAAAAATGTCCTTCATGAGGCCTCAAAATATTGAGTGAAAAAGATATTTTGCATCTCTGCTACATAGTTTCTGACAGAACAAATGAATGATATAGCTTAAGAAAACTACAATTCTTAAAATAAAATTAGAATAGTGAAGCTATAAATGTACAGCTTTCTGTACTTTAGATTATCCTGCTTACTAATTATCATAAATACTTTAAATTGTATATATATATTTTGCTGGTTATGTGTTCTTATAGATAAGCCCAGACTCCCAACTCTAACCATCACTTATACAAGTTGTGAGATTACCAGTGGATGAGATCAAGGTTCCTTAATAATTCTCTTTGTTCCCATGCTTCTTATTTTTCTTTCTATGACAACATTGTTCACCTGTATAAGAAGGAAGCTACATTGATTCTACAATAAAAACAAACAAACAACAAACCCTATCCAGGCAACTTTCTTTTAAATGAGTCTTGACACTGTAGAAAAAAAATAGAAGAAAAGGCTGCTGTGATAGGAAGGCCAGCCTCATATGTCAGTACTTATAACTACAGATATATTTATTCTCTGTTTTCAATTACAAATGTTGCATATTGAAACTATTGAATATTTGGATTACTTTTAAAATAGAATGTTATTGAGGTCTAGGGGCTCAACCTAGCTGCTGACCTTGAACAATCTGGTTTTTTGGCTAATGATGATATGAATAGAATAAGAAGTAAAAGATAATATAATTTACCATTCTTCTTTTTCATTGTTTGCGATACAGTGGATCAATCTTTTCTTCTTATTTTAAAATGAATTATGGTTTGATCTAAACCCTTCTGAAAACAGCCTTTGCTTTAGAACAAAAGGAAGGCAAGCTAAATTCCATTTCATTTAGTAACAATCAAAATAATAGAGGTCATTGTACTCAATTTCAGCTCCCTGTCATGATTGAACAGCGGCTTAGAGACTTAAGGTACTTTCCAGGAAATTATATGGCAAGATGAAATCTAGTATATAGATTTGGAACTACAGGAGATGAAAAAGTTTAGAGATAGATAATGCAGTCTGTTATAAATCTTGGAAGAATCTCCCTCATTTCTGTATAAGGTTGATATAGCCCCTTGGGTATTAACTGATATTTGGCATAACTGCAGTAATTTTATCACTTTTAATATGAGATATTTGCCCCTGTTCCAAACATCTATATCTTAATATATAAAGATGCTGTGAGATAATGTGAGCAAACAAAATAAAAGTAACTAAAAATTACTAAAAATTACCTTTATAGGCAAAAATCTCAAGGGGTGTTATTAATGACTCATACTCAAAAAATTCTTGACTATATAAAATATTCTGCTAAAACCCAAAAAGCAAATTATAGAGGTAGCTCATAACCAAGATTAATAATGACAACCACATAATGGGTTTATATTAAAAAGAAAAAAAGGTCTACTGAGCAGTGAGAGCAAAAGGGACAAAGAAGTATTGCAAACAGAGATTACACAGAAAAGAGCATTTGACATTTATAAAAACTTCATAGGTTTTAATCCCAAGCAGACTTTGTCCTTTTTCACATAACACTATGACATTTTGTCTGACCACAGCCTTCTCTTTGCTAGACATCTTTTCTTGACTGCATAGGCATGAAACCGAATTAAATCCAATATGTATTTAATAAATTTGTGTTAGTATAGAATTTGAAGAAAAATCTAAATTTCTAAGTTTGAGGCAGTAGCAATTAAAAAACTTTTTATGATCTATCATTTTAGCTCATGACTCAATTCCTCCATAATCTATATGCAGTCAGATGAGCTTGCTAATTAAAAAGAAAATAAGTCTGAATTTTGTCACAAAGATAATTTCTTTACTCTTGTAAGTTAATGAATTTGAAATATAAGTTATGCATTTAGAAAATATGCTTTATATGCCTAACTTTACAAAAATTGTGCAGTATTTAAAATTCAAAGTAATTGCCAAGTATGCAGAATTAAATGAGAAGTTTGTTGTTGCCACTACTATTTCACTCTTAGTCAATTAAAGTGACACTGTATTTTTAAGTGAATGGAAACTTTAGTCTTGCTTATTTTCTGGTGTTTTTTTTTTTTTGTTTTTTTTTTTTTTTTTTTTTTTTGTTTTTTTTGTTTTTTTTTCTTTTTACCATTTCAAAGTAGAAAAATACCTTACAATTATTTTAGAATGGAGTAAATGTTTGGGGAGGAAAAAGGTCATAACTCTAAATTTTGCAAGATACCACATTCCTCTTGAACTGATAAGTACTCAATGCAAAAGAGCTCTATTAATAGAGTATGGCTTTTTGGAAGTTAAAAAGTCAAACCAAATCAGAGGACAGATATTTTTCAGCCCATTTTAATTTAGAATATTTAATTTTTGAGTTCATAGCTTTTAAAAGTCATGTTCTCTACTGTAATGAAAGGTAACTGAAAAAGAGGTACTTCCACTGCCTTTATTCTGTTCTTGATGCAGTGTGACAGTTTTTGCGTATCTTCAAAATGCTCATGCTTTCCTCCTTAAAGTGTCTTCAGAAAGTCATCTGTTACACAGTCTAATAAATGATCTTGATGTTAAACTCCCAAAGTGAAACGTGAGAGTTCTCATACCAGGGTTTGGGATGACACTGGTACTGCGAATAGGCAGTAATCATATGCCAAATGGGAAATCACCTGGAACTGGATAATAAGAAGCATCTTCAGAAGGCCATGCCTTGAACCGCTTTCATCCCTAATATCTGCCTCTACCCTCTTCAAGAGTAGAGCCTCTAAAGAATCAATACCTCTACTCATCTTTCAGTGTTTCAAGTGGTAAGACACAGGAGATTCACTGGCAAAGAATTGTGGGCATGAATAGATTTTTGTGACCCTGCTCAGCCTCTTTGCTGCTTCCTCTGGTGCTTTGACATGGCTCCATGAACCCCATTTAATCCCAGTACCTTGTTGTGGTCAGGCCATAGGAGACACCATGTCAGTGGTGTCTCTGTGCTGTCTCCAGGATGGACTTCAGCCCTACAACATAGGTGGGTTCACCCCACAGCCTACTCTGCAGTCCTGTCTGCAGTCTTTCCACTGTCCCTGTTTGCTTCTGGCTGAACTTTGTCAATGAATTCCTGGCCTGGTTCATTGCTCACTCTGGATAGCCCTCTGCTACCAGTCCCTTGCACTGACCACAGTTTTCAGCCCCAAATTGCGTGGCACTGTCTGTGCTGCTCCCTGACAGTGTTCCATTTCCTTTAGAGCTTTATGATTTGAATCATCACCAATTACATTAAAGAACACGATTTACAGAGTTTCAGATGCTGAAGTTATTTGTACTGACACAATCTATGACCAGGAGAGTGTCTCAGTCTCAATATCATCAGATATCTTGTGAAAGACGCAACCTTCACTTTTTTTCTTCCTCAGTGAAGAAAGAGTACACAAAATAAGGGAAGGAAATGTGGAGATAGAGACAAAAATGAATGGATTTTTAGCCTAATGATTAAAAAACTATTAAGAGAGAGAGAGCTCTGATGGTTTTGACAAAACTCTTGTATTTTCACGAAATCTATGAAAAACACCTTGCTGGTGTGAGTCATCCAACCAAAAGGCTACAAATGCAGTCCACTTTGGTTCTCGGGTTAAGCAATCTCTTTGAATCCCTATGTTGTGGCTGATGTGCACTTATTTTGATTGAGTCTTGCTTTATGATTGTTGCAGAATTTAAACCTAGAGCCAGTTCCTTGTATTACCGGATCACAGAAAGGTTTGGGTGGGAAGTGATGTGAAATCTGATCCAGTTCCAATTCCCCAGCAGCTATATCCCAGCGATACAATGAAATTTCAGCAATATAAGAATGGAAATGTAATAAAAGCAGTAGCTGTTTTACATGCTAACTGAATACTCAAGGTGGAGCAATTTTAAGACTAAGCCTAAAGGTTCTCACTTCCCTAAAGTCATCTGAAGTCTTCCAGGTAAGTCTAGCCTCTTAACTAGTTTGTATCCACAATGAGCATCCCAGATACTACATATCACAGTGTACTTCAGTGTGAGAGGTTAATAAAAACATATTAATGTGCAGTGTAAATTAACACCTCTTCTTTCAGGTCAGCCATTACAAATGATAAAACAAGTTCAAAACAGCTTAGAGTGTCAAGTCATTTTTATATCAAAAATGGAGGTTCTTAATACTATATTAAATTGTTTTCTGTGCACTTATATGAGAACTATAGTGGTCTGAAAACTCCATATCAGTAAACTCACAGAAAGTTGAGAAGATGTACATTACAGACAGAAAGAGTGAGAGGGAGAAAGAGAGCATCAATTTTACAATGCACTTGTTTCAGAGTAGCAAATGTGTTAGTGTTTACTGCTGTGCTGATAAGCATGAGGTACTCCAATTTAGGAAGAGAGCAAAATACATCTGTATCTGCTATTCATGCATATACATCCTTATAGGTGCAATCTTTTTCTAATGCATAGGAAATATTAAAGGCTTATGGAGAAAATGCTCCTTTTCTAAAAAAATCCCCTGTGAAATTATAAATCATGCAATATTAATATCTGCAGATAGAGAAGTGTGGAATAAAAATTACCTAACACAGACATTAGCTCTAAGCAACATCAGCTAGCAAATCATCCACCTAAGATGCAGTGGTAAGGACATAATTTCAAGCTACATTGAATATTGCATGGTATAATACAAGCCATTTTGAAACAAAATTAGATACATAATTTTCTATACAGACTGCATGGGAAGTCCAATCAAACTAAATTTGTTGTTCTACTGACACATTTTTGCTATCTGTAGTGTCAGTTTCTTGCAAGTTTTTCCTCCCACTGTGTTATTATTTTTGGTGAGGAAGAGTGCCAGAGTCATGAGGTACATCTTGCAAAAATCAAAACATCAGAAAAGCTATGAAACTAATTTACAAAAGAGACTAAATAAAGTTTGAAGAAGAGACAGTATTGGGAAGACCCATACATTCAGATTTTTAGGTCTGTCTCTAACTTTTCTCATTTGCTTTACATATATTTTAATTTATAATGAAGGCAGAAATTTTATGAGATACAGATGATTGAGACATTTATAATACTGTATTAGTGATGCCAGAACTGAAAAGGTCGTATAAACTCTGCAGTCCTTATGAAATATAACAACAAAAAGATCTTTCCATCAGGCTTTCAATTCCTATGTCTTCAATATCTTTTTCTGACAAATTTTATTATACATTCTGGGATCAAACTGTAAAAATTATGCCATTTCAATAACACTGCATTGTTTTAAACCAAAGCAGTGGGCCTTTTCTCTCACACCTGCATGTGCACTTACATAATTTGAGAAGATGTCATTGAAGGTTACTCAAGTTATGTTCTTCCTGCTCATGGTGACAAATATGTGTACTTTATACTAAGCACAGCTAATTAATTTCAGTATTCATTATCTTCATAGCTCTCAATAACCACAGTTATAACCACAGTTATAAATTTCATGTAAGTAAGCCTGCACATGTGGACTGAATGCCATTTATCTCTGTGCTCTGTTTTCTTTAAATGATGTTTATTCATTATGCTCTCAAGGGAATTTTTTTTCAATTGTGGCTTGTATATTTGTTTGCTTTTCCCCCACAGGTACAACAATAACATTATGTTATTCTTGAGTTTTGCAAGGTTGGGTTTGGATATCTGAACTTCCTCAGTCATACAATGGAACCCACTGCTCAAAGCAGTTTGCTATCCTGTAAGGAGGAATTGGACAACCTGTAGCTGTCAGAGTTCCAGGCAGCAAGTTATGACAAGGAGTCAATAGGAAATAAGAAAGTGATTTCACTTCATATATAAAAGTTCCTGTGTTGAACTGAGATATGCATACCAGAATGAGCACAACAAGGGCTGAAGTTAAAGGAACAAGGACTCTTCAGTCCCAAAGGACAAGGGCTCCTTTAAAAGGAAGTATATACTATGTATATGCATTATACAGTTTTGTTAGAGAGCACTCATGGGGAGAAAGCATCATGTCTTTTGTCAATTAAACATGTTTAAGCTTGACTTAACCATGTTTAATTGACAAGAGATGATGCTTGCAGTAGCAAGGCTGTACAGCAGGGCTACTCCAAGATTCCTCTTCTCAGCAGCAACAAATGCAGTATTTGCAAAATAAAAATTTAAAATATAAGCTTGTGTCTCATGCTTCACACAGGATTTTACTATACCTATTCTAGGTCAGACCTGTTTGAACTGGAGTACAGAAACATTCTTCTGAACAAGAGCTGAACACAGCTGAACACATAGTCTCAGTGGGAACACATCAGCACTAGGCTGCTGAGAATTAGCACAATCTCTCTTGCATGCTCTTCCCACACTTGTGAGCCCTGAATCCCTCACTGTGGAGAGGTATGGTTGATACAGAAGTGGTTTATACCTCTTGCCCAACTCATATGCTAGTCCAACAAGTAAGCTTGGCATTGTTCTCAGTAGTGGGAGATGTAGTCTGAGAAGGGAACCGAAACCTTGCATCCTTTTTTTCTGGATGAATGGATGATTGCTTTAGAAAGTAGTGATGTTACAGAAAAACAAAAACACCAAACCAAAAAAAATCCCCCATACTTTTTGCTCTATTTATTATTAAACAACAACAAAAAAGATGTAATTTTTCTTTGATTGACAAATGTTTTCAGTCCTCATCCATCAAACCTATATCTTATCTGTACATTTTCCCAATGTTACTGTCTAATTAATAAATGAACATTAAAGCAGCTGAAATGTTAAGCAGGGACTCTTGAAATCTTGCTTAGTCTTTCTGATAGGAACAAGAGTATTTGGAGGTACATATATCTGCCTAATATACGACAAAATATGTACAAGAATATTTTTGTCAATATGATTTTTTATTAATTTTTTTCTTGACATTAATTTCTGCATCTACTGGTAAGCAATACCAAATACACAAACACATAAAAATCGCAAAAAGAATGAATTTACAGCACTAACGGCTTTGGTTTTATACAGTAAATACCGAGAAATAGAGTACAGTTATTCACTCAGTAAATCACTAGATGTACCATATTTCAAATTTGGCAGCAGTTGAAAGGCCTTCATTCTTTTTCGGCTTTGTTTATAAACTTTGAGTCTATGTGTCACATTTCTTTCAGAGATACTTTGCACCAGAAAGAAGCTACTTTTACTTCATCTGAAGTAGTATATGCTACTTTTCTACTACAGAATGTGTTAAATTAAAATAATTCATCTAGTAGTGCATTTTCAGTTTCTGTTTTCTAACTATGTCTTAATTGTCCAGCAATTGTCCAGCAAATGACGAGCTATACAGTTTGGCTCCTTATCACCAGACACACAGAAGCAAAATATCTTTATAAGTACATTGTTCTCTTTTGACACCCCTCACAAATCTGATTTGAAACAGTTCTCTACAGGGAGCCTAGGGAGATGATAATATAATTGTTTGCAATTGGAATGTAAAGAAAATTACTGATAGGTTCATGGATGCTGCTCATAAAATGACTGCACTTCTCATTACAGGATTCAGCATTTATGAATGTGTTCTGACCTAGTTTGATATACTGAGTTTTTAAAGCAGAGACTGTTACATAATGGTACCTTCATTTAGGACCTACAGGTTGAGATATTTGAGATTGTAAAAAACAAATTAAAGAACTCACCACTGAAAAAGCCTGGAATACTATGACTACCTTTATATAAGCTTTAAGATATCAGCTGGGTATCATATGGCTGAACCAAGCATCAGCTGAAGGCACTGTGTGATGGCAGAGCCACTTGCCCCATTCTGTGCCTGGGAATGAATGCCTTTTGAAGAGGGAAAACAGGGGAGATACATTCCCCAAATATCCACCCTAAGAAATAATCTGCGTGCAGAATAGAAACTATGAGAATAAACATTCCTTCATCTTACTGCTCTTCTGCTGAATGAGAGCTGAAATAAAGGCTCTATTAACTATTTTCTACTGGAAGGGGCATTCTGTGAGGTAGCATCTGCATATGGCCTTAATACATTTATCTTGTCTAAATTTACATGGGTACATATGTGGATTCATGGGTCTGCCGTAGCACAGATAATTCCCTCCTGCTGCAATCTAAATCCCAGCACCAATATCCAGTCTCGTATACAGCAAGATTAAAGCATACACAGTGTTTGCTTTCTGCAGCACACCCAAATAAAAATCAAAACAATTCTGAATAAAGAATATAAGAACATGTTAAAAAATGCAATAACATATCTGCAATTTATGTTTCAGCACAGTGATGCATTTGCACAGGAGTACTACTACATTTCATTCTAGCACTGCAGGGAGCAGCAGGCTGTGTTTAGCTCAAGCCAGCCCCCACACAGTCACATTCATTAGCTCCAGCTATCTCTGATCTGGGTCTGGGGAGAGTATCTGTGAGATGAATCCAAGCCTCCTTGGCTCTGTGCGTCTGTGAAACAGTACTATGCTACTGTGCCAAATGAAGAAAAAGTGTTAGATCACTACACAGCACTTCTTTCTTTTACCTAATTTCATGCATATCCCTATTTCATTTTCTATTTCCCCCTTTTGGGTTTATTTTTTACAGAGATGCTTTCTGGGTTCAGTCATGCATGGACAAAATGAAAATGTATTAAGACCACTGGGAGCTCTATACTGATTGAAACAACAGCCATGTAGAACTCTGGCTGCCACTAAAAAAACTGTTGATTTGATTGCCTAATGCTGGCTGAGCAACTCATTATCTTGTAATGACAAGTCTGTACACCCCCTTCACCAAAATTCTGGATTTGGAACATTAAAAAAAAGTGTAAATGACAATGGGGAGATATTTCTCCAGTGCTTGGATGCCAATAAAAAAAAAGTGGCACCTATTGTGTGTACTACACTTTTAATAAAAATTATGCTGATAATATTACAGCAACTTCAAAGGAAAGAAGAGCCTACCATTTAATTTTGTGTACAATTTCTTGTGATAGGCACCTTGGAAGAATAAATAAAGCCACTATTCTTCTTGAGAAACAAACTTAAAATGAGAACTCTGTGAGTCCATACTGGGCTTTGTTCAATGTTTATTTCACAAGCCTGATATCCCTGTGACTTTGGTAAGAAAAAAGGTTTGGGAAATTTTTAAGTGGTATATCCATTTGCTTCAGAGCATACATATAGGAGTTTTATGCCTATTTTACTAAGCCTTCTATCTGCATGTTTATTAGAATAACTCTAGTGAAATAAAATAGAATTCTAGCTAACTAATCCATCTCTATATTATAATAACAATCTGCCATGGACAGGCAGTACAGATAAACACATCATTTCCTAAGGAACATTTTCTGTACAAACTTGTACAGATTTTTTTTTAGGATGAACAATACTTCCTACCCTTGACCTCCTTTCCCCTCCCCTCTACTGCCCTCCTTTCCTGTTCGTCTCTCCTCTTCTTCCCTTTCCCTCCCTTTTCCTTTCTGAGATATTCCCTCCCATTCAGTTACTCTTCTTAAATGTCCAACCTCAAGCTTTATTATAAATGAGCACATACACCATGTTTAAAATTAAACAAATAATACTAAGATTGTCAGAATTCTCAGCCATGCAGAACTGTACACATGGATCCTTTAATGTACTTAATCTGAACACACTAAAAAGATTAATCAAAGAGGGATATACTTGTTACTCCCTCCTGTATGGATTCTTTTCTCCTATATGGTTCTACACTTACTATAACTGATGGCAATAATTTATTATCACTCTCTAAATTCTGTGAATGGAAAAAGCATGTGTTTCTTGGATTTAATTTACCCCTGTCAGATTGAAAAGGTATGTGAGATTATAATAGATGCTTCAGAGAGTCCCTATTACATGAATAAAATCCCAGTAAATTAATATTGGTATGATGAATTCATGAATATTTACATTTTCCTTGGAATTGATTACAGGAATAAATAATCATTTGTGCAAAATTTATCAAAGCAGACAGGTGCAAGAAGATGATAAAATGCATTTTCATAAATATAGGAATATATTTCAATGCAACATACCTTACAAGATACTATATTTTTTTGACTAGAAAGTGAAATTTTCATTTCAGAATTTGTTGATAAACCTGGCAACAGTAAATGCCATGCAGAAATGCAAAGCCAATGGACACTGTAGAAGAGATTTTGAAGCACCCAATATGCAGTTATTCTGACATACAGCAAAACAAATATGTACCGAGTGTTTTAAAGTACAACTCAGTGAAGTTTGTCAGATACAAAATAACATATTTATAAAGTATATAAATGATAGCACTGTGTGGAAAAATACAGCTGTAAAGTGCACTTCAGAATATTTTTCTAATAGTCTATTTTTCTTGGAAAAGCCACAAGTTGAGTAATTAATGACCAATAAATACAGGAGCTTTTTGAATTAAAACACTTGTTTACCTCTAAGAATTTTGTAAGTTATTGAATTTTACAATGTGTAAACATGTAATTAACACATTAATATCTGAAAAGCATATCTAGTTGATGTTTAGACAAGAATTCAGAGGAACTCAAATTCACTTACGGTAGTTAGATTTTAGAATAAATGAAAGTTGCCTAGTGAAATCAGGAACGGATTACTCTGGTACTGGTGAAACTGGTCATCTACAGATGGAGGTTTTTCAAGAGGCCCAAAACAACACACTTATCACTTTATCATCTATTAGTTATTATACCTTCATTCACATTCATTTCACAATTCCCGTCTTCATATGATGCCTTGTGAGTCACATAAATCACATATATATGTACTTTTTCCTTTTGTACTTAAAGGCATCATTTTTTCACATACATGAATCCCATATATGAATCTTTTCATATATATATTAAAAGTTATGCTATTCACTGTAGCAGGACATAAAAAGTTTTGGATTCTTTTAAACAAGAGGTAGGAGCATTTAACTATGCATTTGCATCACAAAACATATTTCCATTAAAAGAATAGTAGTGGTAAAGAAATAAAGTGGTACAAACTGGTTGTGATTGAAAAGAAATAAGGTTGTAAGCCATAAAAGTGATTGAATTTTCATACTTTTAAATGTAATTTCATTGACATACTGGGGCATAACCAGGTTTTGTTAGCAGAGGGGGTTACAGGGGTGGCTTCTGAGAGAAGGTGCCAGAAGCTTCATCCAACAGAGCCAATGTCATTCAGCTCCAAGAAGGACCAGCCACTGGCCAAGGCTGAGCCCATCATCAGCAGTGGTAGTGCCTCTGGGAAAAGGTGGCTAAGAGGGGTGGACAAAAACTGCTTCAAAATGGCGACAGAAGAGAGGAGTTTGTGAGAGCAACAATTCTGTAGATACCAGGGTCAGTGAAGGGGAGAAGGTGCTCCAGGTGTCAGAGCTGAGATTCTCCTGTGGCCCATGGTGAGGCAGCTGCGTCCCTGCAGCCCACAGAGGGCTACAGTGGAGCAGAGATCCACCTGCAGCCCATGGAGGGTCCCACATGGGAGTTGCTGAATGTCCAAAATGGCTGAAAATCCCTGCTGGAGCGAGTTTGCTGGCAGGAGCTGTGTGACCCCCTGTCCTCCTGTGGGGGATCCATGCTGGAGCAGCCTATTCCTGACAAACTACACCCCCTGAAACAGACTTATGCAGGAGCAGTTAATGAAAACTGTAGCCCATGGTGGGGACTCACATTGGAGATGTCATAAGAGAGACCCCATGCTGGGGTCTCTCATTAACTCATGAAATGTGAAAATGGAGGCAATGATAGAAATTTTCAATTTCATGTTGTGTGTAGACAAAAATAAAAAGGTTTCAAGTATGATTGTGGAAAAATATGCTAATTTTCAAAAATAGGCTTCTATATGTAATGATACAGCTCATGGGTAGTCCAGTTTAAATTTAATCAATGATCTGAATTACTCAGCACAATTTTAAGTGAAGTCATAATTTACTCCAGTCTCTAGGATAATTGCAGAGCTCACAGCTACCTTTCTCTGCATTTTCATTCCTTGACATTTCTTTTTTTTTTTTTTCCCAGACACTTTCTTATCACTGTCTCTCTGTCTAGGTTGTTTTTTTAACTGCAGGTTATTCCACAGACTGAGTTGGCTGACAGGCAAGTCCAACCCATTATTTTAAAATAAGCTTTGTTCAAATTTGAACTTAACATCACCATTTCAGCACATGATCTTTGAAGAATAGTATCTTCTCAGGTTTCTAGTAGTCTGACCCTCAGCCAATAATGTCAATATATTTATACTAACTATATTCAATTTTTTTTAAACAAAATTAAAATGCATGCTTTTTGCCATATAAGGTTCATTTGTAATATGATTTAAAATGACTGAGTTATAAAGTTCTTGGAAATTAAGGTTAATAATGAAATCATGGAAAGACACTTGAACACAGCAATGGTACATAATGACTTCTTGATATATAAAAGAAAATTCACATTCTCTTAAAATTCATAATGATTTTTCATTACACTTTCTCAGTATCCCTGAAGTACAGCTTCATACCCTTGAAGTACCATCTAATAGAGGCTTCATCCTATCACTATTTGTCATCATTTAGAAGGTGTCTCCGGAAAGAACGTATTAAAACATCTTCATTTCCTCTCACTAGTTCAAACCTTTACAGAAACTCAATTTTACAGAAATTGTATTTCAAAAAATTTATATCTGCAGTGTTACAGCAAACAAGTACTTTACCTCAGCAGGCAGCAAATCCGAATGACTCATATTTACTTACAAAAAGGTTTCACTTCAAACATAAAAGGACAAGGAGTGTTCTTTTATTTTCTTAGCTCCCTTTCAAGGACATTAAAAACACTTTTTTTTCCCACTTTAAAAAATAGTATCTTTAAATGCTACAGCAAAAAAGTACTAACATAAACATGTTCCCTGAAGAGATATCAGTACATGTAAATTAATTCAGTATTAAATACATACAAAGGAACTGCTTGTTAACTCTGTCTGAGAAACTGCATGAAACCACTGGGTTTTGTGCTAATTGTAAGAAGCAGCTCCATTATGGGAATAGCATCAGAAACAGTTCAGAAATCTTCACAAGAGGTTCTGAGCTCGTGTGTTTACATTCATATTCTAAATAATTCAGGTAAGAAGCTCTTTAAAGTTAAGAAGCAAAAAGGATCACAGACAGAAATAAACCATGGATTTTTTCCCAAACTGGTTTAGTGGGTAATAGAGAAAAGAAACAGCCAGTCAGTTGAATTGTGAAGTAATTTAGGTTAGGAGAGGGGTTGTCTAATATAAGGCTCCTGCTTAAAGCAGGTTTACCTTCAAAGGCAGCTAAAGGTGCTAGGACTGTGTCAAGTTGTATTTGAGAAACTCAAAGGATGTCAGTTCTGCAATCTCAGGGGAAGCTTTGCTACAATTTCTGGCTAACAGCCCCTGCCCTTCTGTGGTACATGTCAATGAAAAGTCTGCTCCACCTTCTCTATTGGACTGGAATTAAAGACTCAACTGCTTGACTTCTCTTCCCTGTGCTAAACAAACAAAGCCTCTTGTCACATCTCAGGTTATGTATTTCATCTGTCTAACTGCCTTACTGATCTTTGGATGGATTTTCTTTCCTTTATGAACATATTTCTTTCCCTGGGACCCAGAAGGAGACATATTACTTCAGCTGTGGCCTCCCCTGTGCAGTAACAACTCCCCTCAGCCAGCTGGCAATGATCTCACTAATACAGCTGTGCTGGCTCTGCCTGCCATGGATGTGATCCCATTCATAACATCTCCTATGGTGCTGTTTTGATTTTCTCACCGAGCCAGTGTTAACATACTGGCACGGCTGAGCAGTGCTTTCAGTGTCGAGACCTTTTCTTCTTCCCAGTCTGCCTCCTCAGAGAGGAGGCTGGAGGTGCACACAACGCTGGGAGAGGACACAGCCAGCACAGCTGACCCCAACAGAGCAAAGAGATATTTCCTGCCACATTATATTGTGCTCAGAAGTAAAAAATCAGAAAAAGAAGGTAGAAGTGGGGCCAGAGTACTTTTAGTGTTTTTTATGGTGTTTGTCTTCCCAACTTATTTGGGGCTGAGGCCCTGCTTTCCTGGAAGTAGATAAACATCTGCCTGTGGATGGGACATGGTGCACTCATTTCTTATTTCGCCTTGCACAAAGCAAGCTTTTCTCACTTTTTCCCTCCTGATTCTCTCCCTCATCCCCTTGCAGAGCAGCCAGTGAGCACACATGGGGGAACTTACCAGCTGAGGCCCAACTACCACAGCAGCCTTGTGTGTGTTTAGCCTTCATCACCACAAGGGTGCAGTCCTGGCTCATGCTAATTGGTTCAAGACACGCACCGAGGACCTTTTCTGCAGCCTTCTTCCCAGCTCATCAGCCTCAGCACTGATGCTATGGGTCCTTTATCAGTGGCTGGACTTCCCATTTGTCTTTGTTGAACTTCCAGAGGCTCCATTGTCCCATTTTTACATTTTTACTAGCTACTATGACTAGCAACACCTCTCTTCAATATACCAGCACTTTACCCCAGTTTGTAGTCATCCATGAACCTGCTGAGGAAATCAGGTGTGGGTCCCTGAATTTCTCTAACAGCCTGTCAGAGAGGCTGTGACATCTTTGCCAAAGCTGAAGGATTTCAGCTCTTTACTGGAAAAGCCCCTAAGCAAGCTGATTTAACTTCCAAGTTAAATGTTATTCTGACATAGATCACCTCTTGAGGACCTCCCACAACCTTAATTATTGGTAGAAACAGAAAATACAGTGCATAGCCTACTTTTTCTCAATTTTATAAAGTTGTATCAGTTCTCTAGTTACAGAAGGAATAACTAGATATTTACAAAAATAATAATCCAATTTTGGCAATGTTTTCATTACATGTCTGGTAGTTTTTGTTTCTATAAAATTGATTTCAAAGAGATAAGACTTGGGAGAAAAAGTGTGTTTTATAACAGGAAGATAGAAGAAGCAAGACTCCATAATCATTTGAGAAAGGCCAGCTATTTCAAATGTTACATGAATTCCATCATATGGCAGTGATGAACACCACACTGTAAAACAAATTATGTTATTTACATGATGCTGTCAGGAGGCTTTCATTCTTCAATATCTTCTTAATATGATCCTTAGGATTAACATGTACTGGGAATAACTGCCACTGGTATACCAGAAGTTTTTAAGCCTCTCTGTGTATTCTCATCATGAAAAAACATTTACAATTCAAAATTTCCTTTACAGTTAAAAATCATACCCAAAGGCATTTATATAACTTCTTGTTCCTCTTTCACTATTCAGAGATGTAAGAGTTATGGTTTTATTCATGAAGGAAGGGTCCTTATAGCTCAAAGGATATTCTTTGAAATTTTCTCAGTGGCTCAGAGATTGAGACATTCTCAATATCTGAATTAATTGGCTAAATTGCACACTCTCTTATCTTTGCAGTCCTGTTCCACCGCAATGGAAACCCAGGGCAGTCCTGAATTATAATTTCATATCTAGCACACCCACACAAACACACAGGATGCCTTAGGAGAAAGTTCAGAAAGATAGAAGCAGATAAAATTATTTTCTTCCAGACATCTACATTTTCTGAGAAGAAGCTGTTCATGAAGTTTTCAACTGGGATTGATTTAATAAAAAATAGACATGTAAAAATTATTAAATTAATAATTCTGTAAAAATATCTGGTTTTCCCTGCTTACTACACAGTAATTTATCCATGACTATTTCAGAGGAAGGTAGCTCAAGATAAATTAAATTAATACAATTTCTAGCTAAGGAACCCATATTAGATACTAACAAGATTGCTATTAGAGACTCTCCATGTGTTTCCAGCTTCTGATGTTATCTACAAGGTCTGGTGTTATTTGGGATATTCCACCAGGATGAAAGCCTTATCTTACTGACGATGTCTTTACTATTATCATTACCATTTTAAGGAAATTCAGCAGCAGCTAAAACACCTGTTTCTTCTTGAGAGAATCTGGAATACAAGCAATGTTTTTTCTAGTACACTGTAAGATAAAAAGGATTCCATGGAACTTTATACTTGTATTCACATTGGCTTAAACATATGCTTGCCCAGAATCTGATTAAGGAAAACTGAACATCTTTTAACTCCTAATGTTAAAAAATCTTGCCCTATTTTTATATAATGTAAAAAGACTGAAGCTATTAATAGCTCACACATTTACTAGATTGATATTAACATGATGCAATCAAGTACTTGATAACTTGGTTTTTTTTATCATAGTACTTCAAAGTATCTTTCTCCAGCTCAAAACAAAAATTATTTTACACTCATGTTGCCTGAGAATGAAATTTTCAGGAAGGAGCTCATGTATTGTGATTTTCCTCTGAATTGTGTTGGCATGGTTAGTTACCAATGAAATTAGGAGCAAGAGCTCAAACATGCATAGGTTTATGCACAAAACTTTGTCTTGCAAGATTAAGGAAGCCATATATTATTATGATAAAACTCTACTTTTGTTGATAATAGTGCACAAGTTTGGATGCACTGGTTTCTATTTTTCTTTTTTTACAACTCCCCAGACTAGAGTCTATGGAAAGAAAAGCTTAGGAGTGCAAGATTCAATGCAAAAAAAAAAAAACCCAAACACAGATACACAAAACACATCCCCCCCGATCTCAAAAAATCCCTTGTTGCAAATGTTTTGGGAGGTTTATCCACATCCGTGAATAGGAGAGAAGTTTGGTTCAGTTGGTGATCTTCTGATTTTCTGTTTCCTGTGAGGGCTGAAAAGTCCCTGTTCATGGTCTAGGCAGTGGTACAAGCTGAGATGTTGGTATGAGAGACACTGTGCAGAGAGAACTGGGAGCAGATACTGGCCTGGCTATACCAGAACTTACTTTCACAGAGAATTCCTAGTGCACAATTGTCACAGGCATCTTTTGTGAAAAATCCTTTCTTTAGGATTTTTCCCCTTTCTGAGAAGCTGTGGCCTCAGCAACAAAATGTAAACAGTGGTTATCTGCTGCTGGGGAATGCAACAGGTGGATCTGTGATTGGTCTTCTGTGGATGTTTGGATTTACTGACCACTCACAGCAGAGCTGCTCTTGCTTTCTGCCTGGACACAGAACTTTGTTGATTCATTCCTTTTGTATTCTTAGCTTAGCAAGTTTCTGAGAACTTTTCTCTCTATTCCTATTAGCATAGTAATAATGTAAAATATAGCATAAAATAATAAATCAAGCCTTCTGAACATGAGGTCAACATTCTCGCTTCTCTCTTCACCCTGAAAAACCCTTGCAAGCCCTGTAACACACAATGTCCTCTTGCTGAGCCCTAGGGCAAAGACTGCAGTCTAAATAGTGATAACAGATGTGACCTGTCTGGTAGACCACTGTAAGAGCTGATCTTGTACGTAGAACAAAGACTCACTGTACCTGATTTTTTTTCCAGGTCAGTTGTAGCATTCCCTTCTGTTTTCCTTTTTTACCATTAAAAGAAAAAAAAAATCAACATCAGCATAGCTATTGTACCTAATTTGTTTTGCCTTTTAAATTGAGGAGTTACGTTGGGTCCTTCCTTTATTAGCCCTTTGGAAAAGGAAGATGGAGGCACAGGGAAGGGGGAGAAATGTCTCTCCTGATGGAAGATTAAGAAGAGAAAAATGTGCAATTCAACCATTTCTTTCCATATAGGATTTATTTCCTGGTTAATGTAATGGAAAATATTGTTACTGTATTATCCTATTTATTGGATATATTTCTTCATTCATATTTCCATGAAATTTGTGTATTTACATGCATTATCTATAATGAACTGTCAGATTATCAGATCCTCTCTGGGAAATGTCTTGATGTAAAATGCACCAAATAATTAATTCACATTGATGATGTTTATCCTTTATGCCCAGTACTCCTCCTCAATTTTTTATCTGTATTATTGAATTAGTGTATAACATTTGTACAGTCTTTAACATGCTCACTATTAAAAAATCAATGGACTTTAATAAAATTGATTTTTTAAAATACGGCATACAGAGTATTCTGTGAGAAATTATACCTTGTCTTTAGATTTTTTTTTAATTTTTTTTCACACTATTTGGCTAGGTGTAATGTTTGGAATTTTGTTTTAAAGAAATAAATGTTTTAGTTAATAAGGAGAGCTGAGAAATCACCTCTCTTGATCTGCTCACCATCTGCTAGATGTTGCAGTCCAGGATGTGGTTTCTGGCTCAGGATGTCCATTTCTGAAGTATGAAAGCAAATGAAGCATATGCTGAAGTGTGTCCCACAGACTCAAGTGCAGCTTGCGACGCACTCTGGTCCCCGTGCCTTTCCAGCAGAGATATTCCCATCTGCTTGCAGGGGTAAAGACCCCAGCTCATGCTGCTCTTTGGAACAATTCTAGTTACTGGACTTTGTGTTCAACCCTGCTGAACTTTAGTGAATTTTGCTGACCCAGCTTTTCACACCTGTCAAAATCTGTCTTTAGGGTGCCCTTCATTCTAACTAAATCACTTCACCCAGTTTAATGTCTTGCACAAACTTGGTGATGATGCATTCAGCCCTATCATCTGTCTAGAAAAATATTTAATAATATTGAGCCCTAAACAAACCCAGTCATGAGTGGGTGCCAGTTCAATTTTATCTACCCTCCTTGTGCTTAACAGTAAAGGCCATTTTGATCCAATATTGGTCTATGTGTGCAGTCTATTTCTTCACCAAATTGTCAGAAGGGATGTTGTGGGAGGCTGTGCCAAAGTGATTTACTAAAGTTAAAGAAGTAAATTCACAGCTCTCTTATAATCCAGTGAACAAACTGTTTCATCATTGAAGGCAATCAGGTTGGTTAAACCCAATTTACCTTTGTTAAATCTGTGTTGGCTTTTGCCAACAAATCTGCCACATAAAAATGTAAACCCACACTGCCCAGTAGTCAGCCTGGCTACAAACAGCAGTGATGCTTCCAGCAGGGTGAAAGGCTGTGATTCTCAGTCTCTGTGGACAACAAATATATTTAAAGTGATGGTGGTGGCCTCAAGGATTCTTTCAAAACACCATATAATCATATATATCATATGACTTTTTAAAATCTAAATTACAGTTTTTCGCTTTCACTGAAGTGGATGGGGAAATAATTTAGCTTTATTCTGTACCTCAATATCTCTCATTTCTCTGAGAATTTTATTGAGGATCTTGAAAAGTTTCTTCTCTTGTAATATTAACCCTCAATTTCTGAGGCAGGAATTAAGGCTTTAACATTACTTTACAAACATTGCTATTGAACACTATCATCACAAATTAGTATTATTTAAATGGTAAAAGTTACTATAAACTTAAAAAAAACCCAAAGACAGTAAAGACAATTCACTTAGTCAAAAAGTAAGTAATAAAGCAACATCATGAAATGTTTTGCATATCATTTTAGGGCATAGCTATATTTTAGACCATTGCTATATCACTCCATGTCCAGGCCAGCATGTTCTTTGGGAATTAATCTCTTTGTTCTTATGCGTATGTCCTTATATCTTTAATTCTGTTCAAATATAATTATGTTCAAATTGAGGTAACTTAATATATAAGGGTCAGACTCTTGATCCTACAGTCCCTGTGTGCAAGGCAACCAACTCTTTAATTTACATTCCATATTTTCAAATAGCAGTTGATTTCTGTGAATATTAATATAATTCATGAGTGATGAACTGCTAAACATTGTGGCAATTGCACACTATGTTTAAGTAATCATTGAAATTCAGCTAAAAGGACAGAATTCCCTAATAGCATAAAATACATTTTGATTAATATCCTTAGCATTATGAATACATAAACTGTCCTTTCAAAAATGTGTGTATCACCCAATTGTAAGGAAATACTGGAGCAGTATGTTATTTTAGCTTTTTCATCACGGCTAGTTAACAGCTTGATCCATCTGTTAAAAGGAAGGACACCATAAACCAGATGTGAAATAAATTGATTTTCAAGTCATCTTAATAGGAATAGGTACCAAAATATACAACTAAAACCAGAAATATTTGGAGGAATTTTATGGTTTTCTTCACCGCATTTCTATTTATTTCTATTTTGCACAGAGCATGAACCTGTATTATAATTTATTGTATATATTTCTTTAGTTTATAAGCTATATTTATTAAAAACACTGTGCAATTGATGTATATTTAGATATATATATGAGGAACAATCATTTGAATGACAATAAAGCTTTTTTTTTTTGTCAGACTTTTCTGGCTGCCATTTAGACAAAAAGAGCATCTATCAGTAAAACTGGGTGCAGAGACAGATCATTTAGAGGGAATCAGAATGGATTTTGAGGCAAAAACTACAGAAATAGAAATAGTTCTGTCTGCATGTGCAAACTATGTAAGATTTAACTGATTTCAAATATTATAAGTTATCTTTCCTGTTAATACATAGAAATTTTGACCTTCATCTAGTCAGTGTAGCCACCCATCAAGCATGCTACCTTCCCTTTACTGCAGAGAAACCTTAACACAACACTGTCTGGCTCATAGTCTTATCATTTTAAATAAAAATATTTTGCACTCTATTTTTACTATTACTTTCCTCTCATGTTCTTACCTCCTCTTGAGGAAAGTTATTGTTTTGGCTGCCTAGGTCTAGTACTTTTCCCAGCTGAATGTGTTTTCAGTGCTAGCATGATTCAGCCTGGCCACCTCTATCTGCTGATGGCTGTGCAGTTCTATCCATTCTCCTGCTCAGCTCTCTGTGGGGTTTTTGAGGCAACTTAAAAAACACCACTTCAGCCAGATCCATACCCCAGGCGTCACATGTATTATCCGCATTCTTGTTGCTCTCCTCAGACCTCTCCCTTGCTCTGCGCTGTTTGTCCAGCCAATTGCTCACTCACATTTTGACAATACACAGTTTCCATTTGCTTCTGTCACTTTGTCGGGGCTAGCATTTCAATTTTAACACTCAATCGTTTCAGCAAAACAGCCTAAGTTGTTGAGAAAGTTTAACTTCAGATGAGTGTGAGATGAAGCTGTGAGACTCAGAAGATGCAACATGTATCTCACAAAACATGAACATTATAATTTAGCATTGAAATACAATCAGAGATAGTAAGTTATGAAAGAAATAAAAGGAAGCTCCATGGCAACACCACTTTTTGTTGCTTTAGTTTTTGTTTGTTTTAGTTTTGGTTATATATCATTTTTCTCCCAAAACAATTTTTTCTATTAGAACATTCTTTTTCTTCTCAGGGAAATACAGATGAACTGAATCCAGCTTGATAGCCAAGACATTAAACACTCTGATATTTTTCCAGTGATTCTAAAGCTAGCACTTCATAAAGTGTTCTCTTTTTCAAAGCTACATTCATCTTGAAAAATGCATGATTCACTGTAAATAGCCAATAAAATCCATAATGTTTCACTAGAGTCAAGATTTCCACTTGTCTTTCTAAAGCCTTTCTAGTAAGATGCCACTTGATAGCTACACCTAATTGCTGAACAGTTACTGTATTTTTCCAAAATAAGTATTTCAATAAAAGCAGTTAGCTACAATACAAAAAAATCCCAGGACCTGGGAGCATGACTGTGTTATTTGGTCTTCTGTCAGCAAGAAATTCCCTTCTAATATTACTAGGGATTGTTGGTTTTGTTTTTTTTTTTTTTGGGGGGGGGGAAGGGGACAGGAAGTAGGAGGTAAGCACATATTGCAGAGTACTTATGATCTGCATTTTCCTGTGGACTATAATTTTTGTGCAATTCTTTAGAAAAGTAGACTTTTAAATAGGTTTCGAGTGTCTCAGAGTATAGAAGTGAAAAGCTGGTCAGATCTTTCTGAATTTGTGATACTAGTTTGAAAATCTCCTAAACCTCATAGTACTGTAGATATAAAAAACAAAAAACTCTAAACATCAGTAGAAATCTAAAACTCACTGTTATTCTTTCTACTACTTTTACTTGATTCCTACCTTAAAAGTAGGAATCTCACATGCATTTTACTGAGTAATCAGGTTTGGTTGGTAATGACTGTTCTTTGGGTGATCTGAAATACATTAATTCTTTCGTAGAAAATGAATAATTAGAAGACATTTAGTGTAACTAATTGTTTTTCAGAGTTTCACTAAGCAGAATAAATAATTATTTAATTCATCACATGCACAGCTAGCAAGTGCAATTTTCTGATCAATATACTTTCATAAATGATAATGACATTATAGACATTGCCACATTTTGCTGGTATTCCTTGAGATGTTCTCAAAACCATCTGCCTTTATAAAAGGCAGCAAGATAACTGGTGTATTCAACCTAATACAAGTAATGATAGCCTATCTTTTATAACAGGTATAAATCTTCATGAAATGTATGATTTTTCTATTTTTTTCCTCTAAATTCTAATAAAACTTTCAATGAAATATTGCCTCATTATTTCTTGAAAGTCTTGACTATTAATTTCTCATTCTAAAGCCAGATAATATTTCATATGCTAGAATGTATGCAAAAATCTATTTTTTTAACTTGTTAAAAAGTTCTGTCCTTGTTATAAATTTGTCATATAATTAAAATGAGAAAATGGAGACTAAGAAATGATAATTTAAGCACTTAAACAGTTTATTATATTTATCCTAATACCTTTAAAAAATAAGCTCTGTGAGCTTAAGTTTATGTAATAAACTTAATAAACTTTTACATGCAAAATCTCATTAAAATCAGTGAATAATTTCAAATTCAAAAAAGTCACAGGTCTAAAATTTCTATTTCTATTTACTCCATGGATGGTAAAGTTGTGTTCTGATGCTTCTAATGACTGAAAAACTCTGTCATTAGCTCTCCTTTTCTATCACAGTGGAGAATTCCCAATAGATTTTTGTCTTAAGGTGGCTAAAATTGAACATGTTACCTTAAACATAGAAAAATTGAATCTATGATAAGGAAATCACAATACCTAACTATGCAATTACCACTGTCAGTCCTTCAGCTCTCAGTGATACAATTATCTGTCCCAAGCGAAAAAGGGGAAAGGGAAAAACTATTCCTAAAATACACCTTTTCAACATATGTTCTTGAAGAAACCCCAAAAAACAAAAAAAAACCCCAAACTACTAACTCATAGATATGAGGGAGGAAAAGAAAACTTGGATAAGTAACAGCCTGTTACACAAATGTCATTTGCGTTATCAACTATTACTATTTGCAGCACACATTTACATCATATAGCTGATCTAGTCCTCCTTTGGATTCCTGTGGATGAAAATCTGTACAAGAGAGTGCATTCAGAGCCCAGAAGGCCAACCATAAAAAAAGCCCATAAACCTCTTAACAGACCCCAAAAGCTGATTCAAAATAGGAATGGCCAATAGTCCAAGGAAGGGTATTCTCTACCTCCACTCTTCCCTCTTGAGGCTCATACCTGCATTACTGCATCCAAGTCTGGGGTGCTCAAGACAAGAAAGACTTGTTAGAATGGGTCCAGAGGAGAGCCATGAAAATGACCAGAGCACCTCTCCTATGAAGACAGGCTGAAACACTTGGGGTTGTTCAGACTGGAGAAGAGAAAGCTCTGGGGACACATCATTGTGACCTTCCAGTCCTTTAAAGGGGCTTATTAAAAGGAGGGAGAGGGATTTTTTATACAGGAAAATAATGACAGGACAAGAGGCAATGGTTCTAAACTGAAACAGGCAGGTTTAGATTAGACATAGAGAAGAAATTCTCCACTGCAAGAGTGGTAAAGAACTGGAACAGTTTATTCAGAGAGGCTGTGGTATAACCCATCCCTGGGAGTCCCAGACTTGATAAGGAGTTGAGCAAGCTGGTCCAGTGAGAGATGTCCCTTTCATGGCAGTGGGGTTTTAAACTAGATGATCTTTACGATCTCTTCCAACCCAAATCGTGCTGCATTAAAACAATGCTGAAACAATAAATTTATGATGCTGTGTTCAGTGTATTCAGTTACATTAGAATAAGTGGAGAAAAAAGGTTCAATAAAAAGGTAAGTGGAACTAGTGATGCTAAAGTCCCAGTGTTCAGTTCATAGCTATGGCTATATACATTTATCACAGCAGTGGATAAAGGTAATCCTCTTTGCACTTTCAAGAATACCTAGAATTCTTTTATTACAGCAAAAGTCCACAGGAATGAAATGAGTATTCAATCTCATAGAGAAACTTCAAGAGAGAGATGCCCTCTCTCTTGCAGTAGAGTATGTGGGTGGCCACAGGTGGCAAATTAGATACGAGTTGGCAGTGTAATATGACAGAAAAGTGCAATTCACCAAAGGTAACAAGTCATGGAGGATGAAGGCAGATGTCATTCTATATAGCTCATGTGGTATAGAATCACCCAAACATGCCATTCTTCTGCATGTAACTTGACATCAGAGAAGTTGTTGATATACAGCTTGAGAAGATAATTTGTGTTGAAGGACTGTATATTTGAAGTAAAAAAAGGAAAAAGGAAAAAAAGATTAGAAAGATGTAGGTGGGTGGACAAGAGGATTACTCACTGATAATTTCCTATATATACCTGAAGAAAGAAAATTACTGGTGGGATTAACTATTTATTGTGCTACTGGAATGCTACTGCAGCTCTGCAATAGCAGAGATACATTTATCTCAAAGCCTACCAGAATATGCAACAAATCTATTTCACTAAAATTTTGATATAATAATGTCTTTAATTATCTTTAGACTATAACTGCATCTTATTTTATGGAATGAAAACAAGGAGGAAAAATATGGCAATGTGATTAGTTAATGCCGGTGGGCAGCTGAACCCAACACAGCTGCTCACCAGTGCCCCACAGTGGGATGAGAGAGAGAATTGGAAGAACAAAAGTAAGAAAAACACATGGGTTTGGAAAAGGCAGTTTAATAGGGAAAGAAAAGCTGTGCATGCAAGCAAAGAAAACCAAGGAATTTATTCACTGCTTCACAACAGCAGTCAGTTGCTCAGCCGTCTCTAGGAAAGCAGGGCCCCATCATGCCCAACAGTGACTTAGGAAGACAAACGTCTCTCACATCCTTCTTCCCTCATTTTTATATGCTGAGAATGATGTCATACGGTATGGGATGTCCCTGTTGTTAGTTGGGCACAGCAGTCCAGCTATAGCCTGGCCCAACTCCTGGTGCACCACTAGCATACTTGCCAGCAGGGCAGTGGGAGAAACAGAAAAGTCCTTACTGTGCAAACACTATTTAGCAAGAAACATTAGTATGATATCAACACTTACTTTGTCACAAATCCAAAACACTGCATTATATGAAGTGCTGTGAGGAACACTAACTCCATTCCAGCCAAAAACAATAGAAATTTTATAAAAAGTAAACGTTTGTTTTGGATGATAAGGAAGTTAATTTCATGAAAAGGAAGCTAAATGAACTTGCTTGAAAAAAAGAAACTTGAATTTGACCATGAAGTTCAGCTAAAGTTTAACTAAATCCCAGTTAGCAAAGCTGAATAATTCTCTTGGAATTATGTGCAATCTGTACTATGCTCTATTTCTCTCCTGGTTGATGTACAGACTCCCCATCCAGCTGTCAAAGCATGCTTTTCGTACTCTGAAAGTCCAGCTGACACAGTTGGCACAGTCTGAGTTACAAGCTTAAGGAAGAAAGCTGCTGAATCCTCTCAGGGAGTACTTGCAGATTGGTTTTGGGCTCGATTCCTGCGTAGTAAGTAGAAAGAGTAACCAGATATTCAGTTTCCTGTCTAACCACAGTTTATGCAAAATAGACTGGAGAGAATAACCATGCCTAGTTATGAAAGCAGACTAGAACTTCGTACAGGTCTTCTTCACTGTTAACCACAATGGATTATTATTTCATTGTGTGACAGTGATCATCAGTAATAAATTTGCCATTCAGCTGGTCCTCAAGGATATCCTTTTTCTACAAGGATAAGTGTCTTTTCTCAACTCTTTTATCAATATCAATATCAATATCAATATCAATATCAATATCAATATCAATATCAATATCAATATCAATTCATGAACAGTACGGAAGTAAAACACATCTGGCAGGGCTTCACTAACATGTAGAAGTAAAATAAATGGTATTAAAAAAGGCATAGAAATGATAAAGAGTGATAACGTATTCCCACGAAGTACAACATGGTTTAACAACATTCAGGCAAATAAGAATATCTTTCTCATTCAACTAAAAAATAAGGATGACAAAAGAAAATTATGCACAAGGTAAAAAAGTAAGTTTATGTGGAATTTAGCTAAAGAAACCTTTCATAAAGTTTCTTGATAAGACAAATTCATTTCATACAGAAAGGATTAAAAGTCAGTGAACTTTTTATTGAAATATTTCCCTGAGAAATTGCATACAAACCATGTCCATCAGTCTATAATTTTGGTTGTTAAATCAAATAAATTTCCACAAGAAATTTTGATTACTTACATGAACAGTCATAAATATATATTAATAATAGGCATCTAGAGAGATATTATTATGTATATTTAAATTGGTATTATTATGAGTTTTTGTTTATCCAAATGTGGTTTTATCATTGATATGTAAATTGAATTTCTAGGTATCATAGGAAATCTGCAAAGATGAAACTACACATGTAACCAAGGAAGTTTATAATGAACTTATTTTACAAAAAATGTCAGTAAGATGCAGTCAATGACTCAATGTCCAAGTTGAGATCAGTGACAAATGGCATTTCTCAGGGGTCAATATTTGGACCAGCATTGTTTGACATCTTTGTTGACTCTAGGACAATGGAATTTAGTGCACCCTCAGGCAACTTTGCTGACTACACCAATCTGTGTGGCGTAGTTGAGATGCTGCAGGGTAGGGATGATGTCCAGAGGGACTTTGACAGGTTTGAGAAGTAGTTATAAAACACAAGATTCCATGCCTGGGACAGGGCAATCCCAAATACAAATACAAGCTGGACAAAAGTTTGGCAGAGGTTTGGCGAGGTTTGCAAGAACAGGACAGAAAGGACAGAAAAGAAAAAAGGTACGAGGGTGTGTAGTGAGAGGACAAGATGGGGATGGATTCTAGTACTTAAAGGAGGGTTTATGAAAGAGGGACTTTTTCTATGGGTAGATAGTGACAAAGACAATGGGCAATGGTTTCAAACTGAAAGAGGGCAGATTTAATTTGGATATTAGGGAGAAATTCTGTACTGTAAGGGTGCTGAGGCACTGGAGGAGGTTTTCCAGAGAAGTTGTGAATACCTCATCCCTGGAAGTGTTCAAGGCCAGGTTGGGTTAAAAAATCTGGTCCAGTGGAAGGTGCCTCTGCAGGAGTGCTGGAACTAGAGGATCTTTAAGGTCTCTTCCAATCCAAAACATTCTATGATTCTGTGCAGATACTAGGTTTATAAAAATATCTGCACCAAAGAAAAAGCATACCCAGTCACAAGGTGCATAGATGAACAGGCTGTCTCAAGTGTACAGGCCATATGTAAGAAAAGACATACCAAAGAGTAGTTGACATAAGGTTGTAGAATTAGAGAAAATGAAAATATTTTGTTGAAGAATCAATGAACCTTGGAAAGGGATCCCAACTTAATCATGTAGATCATCATTAAATTTGATCTTAACTAGGATCATGGGTAAAACTGTCCCTACATTTGATACATAGTGCTGTAGTAAACTCTACTGAGTTGTGCAGGTGTTCCTTTCTTAAGAAACAGTTATGCAAAATTGATCATTGGTGATCCTTTATGTTATTGCTAGTTACATCAGCTTTGCTTTAGTGTTTTTGAAATGAACTGTGAACCTGGTCTCAGAACTTTCTAGTTCTGTTTGGACTGCGTACTTGATTTGAGGACTGCCTATGGAGGTTGAATGCAGCAACAGATTAATAGTGTGGGCAGCCTAGACTACTCCAGACAGGGTGGCTGGAGTATTAATGCTATTCATTTAAAATTTTATTTTTAATTGCTGAAGTCATAACATATGCAGAGAGGATGTCATTTGTCTCAAACAGTGTGTTTCAATTTGGGCAGCAGCTTCACTATTTTCAGTCCTGAGTAATCCTCTAAATAGGACTGCCAATTACGTTGAACATAATAAAATTGGGGTAGCTTTTGTGAGGTTTCATTTTATTGAACTTTTTAATTGTGCCTTATTACAGCTAATTTTCACTGGTTGTACAGACTGCAATTCTGCCCTTATCATCCTGCTACACATATCATCCTTCCTGTTATTTTTTTGATGATTCACGTTTATTTATAATATATACACATTTTCCACTTCTCCTTTTTAAGTCCAGACAGCAGACTAAAGCATAGCATTATGCTTTATTAAAATAGAGGAACTTTTTAAAGAATCTTAAAGGTATCATGAGGAGAATATGGAAGAAAATTATGCAAATTTAAAAAAAAACCCCAAAATTCATTTGTAAAGGTGAAAATTGGCATCAGAATAATGCTAAGGAGACCTCTGTCCACTTTTACTGCAGTGTCTTTAGTCACAGAGTAAATGGCATCAGCTGGTGTTCATCTCACCTCATCTCATCTCATTTATCTTCTGCTGGCTAAAACTTAGTTTTCGGAATGCAAGGTCACCCAGTTTAAACTCTGATACAAAAGACTGGTACCTCTAGCAAAATGTTCATCTCATCTGTATTAATATTTTCTATACAACCGCAAAACAGGGAAATTAAACTGTGGTATATCCAACTATTTCCTATTTTGTTTGCAACAATGAGGATTGCCCTTCAAACAAACAAACAAACAAACAAACCAAAACCCATTGAACTCCCTGGATCATATTAACACTGAAAATAAAAACATAGTAAAGAAAGCATGTCATCTAAGTGCTCCTCATATAAATCAGATATCATGACACTATTGTAATACAAATAGAACAATACTTTCTGTCACGTTTCATCCAATATTCTATATGAATAAATAGAAACATCTATCAATTTAAATAACATACAAAAAAAATGATGAGTAGCACAGGAGTAATGCAGAAATGTTTTTGAAACCGAAGAAGGGAGGTTGTCATGGAAACAGCTGTGTTAGAAATCTTTTTGTTGCTACAATTTTATTCAGCTGTTGATGTTTATTTTTTCATGTTATTTTAATATATTAATCTTCCTGAAGTCATCAATGATTTTAATTTTTTCAGAATAAGGTGTTAGGTTAAGAACTTGTCAGGCATAAAGAAAAGACTAATGGCATATCCATGTGCACTGAAACACACAAAAAGGAAAATTTTCAGTTTACTCCTACTCTTGTCTAGCTGAAAGACTAAAAGGAAAGGTGACTAAAAGAGTGAGTCATTCCCTCCATAAAAGGCTATCATGACACTCTACACAATATTTTGCTTCAAGTGAACTAAAGGAAGAAGAAAACCTGTAAAAACAATTTCACCAAATTTGAAAACCTGAAAATATTTATCCTACGTGAATAAAACTGGTGGACTGAAAAGTTCAACTAACAGAACTCATCTATAAAAGTAATTTAAAAAGAAAAGAAATTTAAAATAAGTAAAATAAACAAGTAGCAGATTAACCAGAAAAACAATACATGTACTCAGTGACAAAAAATAAAAATTCTTGCTAACTAGCCTGTCTGCAAGAAACAGAAATTATATTAGTCTTTATGAGCATACCTGCAACAAATACAATTTTCTAAATATTTGCTTTTATAGAGAAAAAAAGGTGAAATACCAATGGAAGCAGAATGGAAAGGGTAACAAGTAGCACATCTTCATAAAGCAACCTGAAGATGCAATATAAAACAAATTTGAAAGCAAACCCAAAGAATTAATAGTGTTTCAATGAGCAGTATAAATAGCTAAAATGAAAAAAACCATCAGGGACTAATAAAAACAATCTGAACACTGAGCAACATAAAAGAAGAAGAATGTACAAAGAAACCAAGGCAATAAAACATACAGGGAATGAATCCATGGGTTTGAAAATGTACATTATTTCTTGGAAAAAGAGCAGATCTAAGAGTCTCCATGGATATTTTTTCCCTGCTAAACATGCTGGTTCACTGATAGGTTAAAAGTTTACTGGATACATTAATCTTAACAAAGGTTGGAGCACAGCACAGGTCCTTTAGGACTTTCTCATCAGTTATCTTCCCTTCAATTTTTTGATAGATTGTGTGGAGAATTACATTCACTCTATATTGAGCCAACACCGTATTAGTTCCAACATCACATTCTAAATCAAGTATCAAATAGTAGCTGCATATGTATCATCTCTTAAATTTCCTTGGCCATTGCCTCCATCACTGAAGATGGTATTAGGTTACACTTTTATTACACTGAATTCAGAATACCTGTTAATCAATACTGATCAGTCCTTATGTTTCTAATGATAAAGATCATATGGGGACAGCAAGTGATGGCAAGAGACAGTGCCTACCGTTTTCCTCAGTACGTTTGGTACTGATTGGACATTTTCTCTGCTCCAAGGAAAGAGGCTGGAGTTTCTTCCAATAAAATTGATTAAAAACATCAGATGATAAAATTTAACAACACAAGATGCCTTGCTGGGGTGAAACACAGGTTTCAGACTCCCTGGAATACCTTGGTTTTCCAGTGTCATCTTTTAGACAGAGTTGCTATAATGCAGCACTTGGCTCTATCACAGTACTGAACAGAAGGTTTATTTAGGATCTTTCCATCCTGCTGATAGATTTATTGTTACAGTGCTTTCCCCATATTTCAAGAATCTCATGAAAATTTTCTTATGCTATTTGTATCCATGTATAAATGAATTTAAATATTTTAGAACTTTCTTCCTACAGACTTCATCCTTTGTTGCATGAGAGACTAGAGGATGCTAAAATAATGAAGGTTCCTATTTTTACTTTTTCTTAAATCTGCTGATTCACAGCATTGATGCTTGTGAATGTGTGGTGGATTCACCCTGCATGGCTTCCAGACCTCTACCCAGCTATCTGCTTTCTTACTGCCTCTTGTCAGCAGGACAGGGAGCGAAAATTAGGTGAAATATCTCATTGGTTGAGATAAAGACAGTGAAATCACTTGCTAGAGAGAATTATGGGAAAAATAAACTCAACTTGGAGAAAATGGATCTAATTTATTGCAAATTAAACCTAGAGTAGGATATGATCAACAAAGCAAAAGCTAAAATATATTACACTTGACCGGACCTACCTAAAGTTCAGAAATAATGCCTGTAAAATCTCCTGTACAAGGTCATCAGTATATAGCAGTAACCCGTCACACAAGCTATATTATTATACAATTATTTTCCTGAAAAACAGTTTCAGAAGATGTTCACCTGAAAGCCATGCATGTCTTTTACTAAGAGAGAAAAGGACTTAGGTAATGATTTCATGCAATTTCTAAAGATATTGTCTGATTCTATTTGATCTATCTGTATATTACTCCCTCTTATCTTGAGATGCACAAATAAAGATCATGTTCAGTCACAAAAATCTGCAAAAGTAGACCTTGAAGAGTCCATTCTTAAAAAAAACCTATACCTTTTGATGCATGGACTTCCTATGTTGTGTTAATAAAATTAGAATATTGTACAGGGAAATGAGAAAAACTAAACCAAAAGAAAAAAAAAAACCTGACCAAACAAAAACAACAAGGAAACCTCCCCCCCAAAAAAACCCCAAAAACCTCAACATTAACCCAAATTTCTTACAAGGAAATTACTTTATCTAGTTATCTGCTTTTAAAATTTGACTCTAGTTAATTCAGGTTTTCAGCAAAGCTGAGATACATTTATGTGAATTAATGATTTGTATGATTAAATGACCTCATTTCATCCTATTTAGTGACAATATCTTATCAACAGCAGGATGGACTACTGGAATAATTTCTAAGAAAGGTCTCAGCTGTATTACAGAGAATTTTAATGGATTATTTTTAAAGCTGCTGAAAGGGGATTTGTCATATAAAAATAACACTTTGAGTATTAAAATTGACCACATATGAAGAAATTGAACTACTTGAAAGTAATTAATAAAGCATAAGATATATTTTCATAAAATGAGATACTATTAAATGCATGTTTTAGAGTTGTTAAACATATAAAGTTCTGATTTATTGACAAGGAAAAACAATTGTGCTTCTCAAGGATGAATGAACTCTATGTGTAAGTTTGAAAACAAACTAAAAAATTGCAAATTTCGGGTCATTTTAATGGACTGTGTAAGCTACAGAAGCATTTGGAGTAGATCTGGGTAACTCTAGAAGAAAACCTCTCTTGGAAAGTTAATACAGACATAAATACGTTTGATTGATTATTGTCTTAAGATAGCACAGGCCAATTTGCACATTCTGCATGCTTTTCCCACTTTTAGCTGTTTAAATAAAATAAAACTGGAGGACCACAAGTGTCAATCAAAAGCAGTTTTATCAGATTATGAATCTTCTCTGACAATTTAATTTCCTTGACTCCCCTCAATGGCAATATGTTAGTTGCTGTGCATTTCTTAATCACTGCTTTATAAAGACGCAGGATCTGAAAATCCTACTTATTATCAGAAGCAGCCTAAGTATTACCATAACATTCTTGTTGAGTTAATGAACCTTGTTTATTAGTCAGGCTAATCTGCTTACTTTCTTCAGATACAACCAATTATCTACAGCACACAGTATGGTGAAGAATTCAGCCTTACATTTTTCATGTATCATGTGTATGATGTGAGAACGTCATCCATGTTCTCACTGGGCCAGGTATGTATACCATGGGCAAACAGATAAGCTTTTGGAAAAATATGTATCTTTATAATAAAAAGTGCTAGTCTTACATTCACTTTGCATGGAAATTCTATAGATAAAAGATAAAAAAAATCTCTATTTCCTTTCAAAACGTATATGTTTACTCTGTGTTTACTATTATACAGCATCTCTTCATTATGAAACCATGTCAAGATCATTAGTCAAACTGTCTTCAACCATTGCTAATGCAAAGCCCCACATCTGTCTTAGCTTAGCATTAATGTTTATGAAAGAAAAACTAAAAAGAAATTAATCCTTTCCTTCTAAATTGTACTTTAAGATGACTTATGCTTTTTTATATTCAAATAAATACTGATATTGTTATGCCATAATTTGAAGAAAATAATATTCAAAGAATTTTAATGTATACAACTCCTAACTGTGATTTCCCTTTTAATATATGTAACTTCTAATTGTGGTTACCCTTTTAATGTATGTAACTTCTAACTGTGGTTACCCCTGAATTTTTAATAAAAGGTAAAAAACAGTGTGGCTCACTTTCGACATGGCAAAAATGTTGACATATTTCTTGCCCAACTAATTTATTTTAAGATGTATCTAGTAAAACAGAGTTACTATTACTCATAAAATAATAATCTAAAAGAAATTAGAAACAGAACCTCCGCTGAAGACAGAGGAAAGATTTTTTATGTTCATTGTTTGTAACATATTTGATATTGAAAGGTCAAATTTGAGAAGATATCATTACGCATTTAAAAAATGGTGCAGATACTGTTTCAGACAACAGAGGCGAAGCAGAAAAGTGCAAAGACAGCAGATACATACCTAATGACTAAAAATGTTATTGGTCTAGTCAGACAGTTATAGATACAAGTTTTTTCATTTAAAAGAACTTAATCATTAGGGAGCATCCAAATTCTTTCTGTTCCCTTGTCTATTGCTATTGAATACATGTGATGTATTAAATATTTTTATTCTTTTTTTACTCATTATTATTTCGTTGCTAAAAAGCCAACAACTACAGTTCCTCTGAGAAGCAAAACTTATTTTTTCCAGAAATCCAGTAGCACACTGGCTGTCAATGAGAGTATGGGGGAAAAATTGTCTTTTTTCACTTAAAGATTAACTCAAGTCAGCTGTGTTATCTTTTGAAGTGACCCTCTTGTTAGAACTGAGCTAGCAGGAAAAGTATCCAGTAACATAGCTTCTTGTGATTTCAGGCAATTTACAGACATTATTTAATCACAGCAATGTATTTGAAATGGTTACATTTGTTTATCTGCACTTTCACCTAGAGAATATGAACAGGGATATTAATTAATTTGGCCAAGGGCACAAATAGAATGTGTATCACATTTAGATGAAAATTCTCCTCTTTTTAGCTCATTGTTAAGTATTCACATCAGCACACAATTTTTCCCTTCTCCAATTGTTTGCTATCATATTAATAATGTAGCTGCAAATTACAGCAAGTCCTAACTCTTTTCAGAAATAACTGATCACTTCTACAGATGACCCCTGGTTCACTATGAGGTTTTTTTGATCATTTGCCTGATGATGATGAAGGGCCCCTGCTATATACAGCATTTTTTAGAGTCATAAGAATGAAACTCATTTTCCAGATCTCACACACATTGGGAATTATTACAAAAATTAATTGGGTAAGGAAACCTTTACAAAGTGACTAGCTTTTCTTTAAAGAAAGAGACATGGACAATTACTAATACAATGCTGCAACAATTTTGTTTCCTGTCGCTGACATGCATTCTGCTGTATGAAAGCGTTCTCCTTTTAGATCTGTGCAAAGAAAGAGGTGCAGCATGCTTCTGTGTAAAATTCCCATGGATAAAAGTTTTGGCGAACACCAACAAGAGTCAAACACAATAGCAAAGTGATGCATTGAAGGTGATAATTTCCATGTCAGGAGAACAAAGGAAATAATGTTTGTGTTAATGTTTTGCTACAGCCTTTATTCAGTGAAACATCTGGCAGGCTTATATTTGTCTCAGTGAAGCAACAAATTTGAAAGCATCACTTTATCTTTGAAGATATAAGTCAGTATTGTCTTCCATTCCCAACTCAGCAGATACTGACCTCAAGGCATTTAAGGATCTTACATTATGGAATACATTAAAGTTCTTTTTTAAAAAGTTGTTCAGTTTGAGAGGGTTCATTGGAGACCTGTGTTTCAGTACTCTGACATTTCCAGGCTTTACTGATCGCCATAAGTTTATCTTCAAAACACCACGATATCATACGTACTTCTTAGTCCATAACCGTATAAAAATTGTTTTCTTTACCTTATTTTCCATAGTAACAATGAGCTTATAAATGCACATGTAAAAACAAAAACCATATTTGAATTCATCAGTAATTTATCATCCATATTAAGAATGAACTTACAAGTTTCAAAATCAGTACCCCAGGCTCCTTTGGTCAAATCAGTTTCTAAGGTTAGGAGTTTCTAACCCACCCTTTTCTACGTTTTCTTAGTCAACACAAAATAACATGTAAGATCTCAAATTAAACAATATATATATAAAATTAGCAAAGCAAAACTTTTAGTATCATATATCTTTCTCCCTAACTTTGATTGGTCTTTTTGTGTTGTTCTTAGTTCATTTGCTACTCGGCCTGATGCATCTTGGATGTCCCTTATGTCGTCTAGCATGTCTTCCAGCCTTATACAATACCTTGGATACTTCAGGACATTTGAGATACCACAAAGATCAGGCAACCAGATTGAGGTCATGCAAACTTCAGAGCAATGTTCAGTTCCTTTGGGAATTGGTAATTTGGCCAGTGGAATGAGATTTGAAAGATTAGGGGTTTTAGGTTTGCTAAATTTCAACATTTTGCTTCCTAAACCCTATGTTTTATGAAAGAATGTATTGCTGTAAGGTGTCTATACATATATACACAAAATTATTTAAAATCTTCAGTTCTGTCATATTTCTTTCCCAATATGTTCCAGTACTGCAAGTACTTTTTTATCTAAGTAATCTATAATTTATAAGATTTTCTTCTGACAAATTAGAAAAAAAAATCTTTTTATTAGTCTAAAAAACTAGCTCTGTACATTTCAAAATGCAAGCAGAATGTTTGCATTATACAAGATTTTATAGCACTTGAGTAGCAAGTACTATGTCATATTGTGCCAACATAGGAATAATATAAAAAGTATAAATGCTTACCAAAGGGGCAATTGCATTTGAAGCCACTTATGTCCTCTTCACAGGTTCCTCCATTCCAACAGGGTCTGTCTTGACACTCATTGATGCGAACAGAACATGTTTCTCCTGAAAATTTGAATTAAAAATAAAAAAGGACAAATATGCTGACATGTTGAAATCATAGAGATACATTTGCAATGAAAAAAGTCTATGGGATTGTCACAGTCTACATGGCGACCCTGCTGGCCATGATACACCATGTACACAGGACTACTGATGGGCTCACTGTGTGTCATAAACTTTTCTGCTTCATTGGTTACAGGGCAATCCATTTTGACAGGCAAAGTTGGAAGCATTACAATCAGGAAAATAGAAAGCTTTCTTACTGAGGTTATACATAATCCTGATGCTTTTTTTCCCCCAGTATACAAATCTACAGCATTCAAGCAATTTTTGTCCAGTCTTGCCAATAATTTTCTTTCATTTTGCTTTCTGACACCTTTGAAACAGAATTGTGAAGTATCATTGACTATGCAAGTCAGGCCAACACTAATTTACAGACATCTATGTGTCATAGATGAGTTCAGCCTATGTTCTACAACAAGTGGTCAGTACTGTAATATTGGACAAAGGAAGAGTAAGATCAAATCACTAAAGAACATTTAATGAGGCAAAATGCAGATAAAAGGAGATTAAATAACTAAGTGCAAATCTAGGAAGTATAGTGAAATGCATATTTGTAATCTACAAAAGGGATGCAGATGTGTAACAGGAAAAGCTATTTCCAGTGTATTGGGTTTGTGTGGTCAGATTTTGCTAGAAGGAGGAGCACAGGGGTGGCTTCTGTGAGAAGGTGCCAGAAGCTTCCGCCATGTCCAAGAAAGCCAATACCAACCACATCCAAGATGGACATGCTGCTGGCTAAGGCTGGCTGGGCCAATCAGAGATGGTGGTAACAGCTCTATGATAAGACATTTAAGAAGAAGGAAAAAAAGTTCTTGCACAGGTGAAACTGCAGCCAGAGAACAGCTGAGTGAGCATATGTGAGGGAGACAGCTCTGCAGACACCAGGGTGAGCGCAGGAGGGGCATGAGGTGCTCTGGGCACGAGAGCTGAGATTCCCCTGCAGCCTGTGGGGCAGCCCATGGTGAGGCAGCTGTGCCCCTGCAGCCCATGGAAGAGATCCCTGCCAGAGCAGGTGGTGCCTGAAAGGAAGCTCCAAACCTGTGGGAGGTCCATGCTGGAACAGGCTCCTGGCAGGACCTGTAGCCCCTTAGACAGAGGAGGAGCAGGGCTCCTGGTATGACTTGTCACCATGTGGGGGACCACGCTGGAGAAGCTTGTCCTTGAAGGAATGCACACCAGGGAAGAATGACCCATGCTGAAGTAGTTTGTGGAACCTATTTCCCATGCAATGGACTCATGTTGGAAAAAATAATGGAGAACTATTTCCTGTTGGAAGGATCCCATGATGGAGCAGGGAAAGGACTCCTCTTCCTGAGCAGTGGGAGAAACCACAGATGATGAACTGAACATAACCCCCATTCTCTGTCTCCCTGTGCTGTTGGCAGGCAGCAGGTAGAGCTGAGAAGCAGGGATGGGTGGGGGAAGGTGTTTTTAAAGATCTTATTTTACTTCTCATTATCCTGCTCTGATTTTATTAGCAATAAATTAAATCAATAGCTCTAATTCTAGTCTGTTTTGCCTGTGATGGCATTTGGTGAGCGATGTCTCCTTGTCTCAACCCATTAACCCTTTGTTACATCTTCCCTCCCCTGTCCAGTTGCAGAGGGGAGTGATAGAGAGGATTTGGTGAGTGCCTGGTGTCCAGCCAGCGTTTATCCACTACACCCAGCCATAGGAATATGGACATGAATAATGTTCAGTGATTATAACAAGTCAGCAGTATGGAAAGCATGCTGGGCTTTCTGTGTATTTTACAGAATAAGACAAAAAGAAACCAAGTGCTGGTATTCCTCTGAATTCTTTCCATGGTGAAAATAATTTGGTCTCTTCTCTGCAGCACACCTGCATGCCCTCTCATAGAATCATATGAACCAGGACTCTTGGCTGTCATAATCTGTATCTACTAGATATAAATGGTCTTCTTCGGAGAAATGAAGCACCAAGATTCTCTTCCACACATAAACTTGTGATAGAAGGGCTCCTACTGTTTTTTTTTTTTCTGCCTCTAAATATGCTCTGCATTTTCCGTAAGATTTGAAGATATACGTATGAAAAGGGGGAGAAAAAGCATAGTCCAGGGAGAGTTCTGGTAGCTCAGTAAACTAAAAAGCTTTCTGCTAAGAGCAGCTGCTGAACGCTCTCTAACATATGTCATGGCACCAGTGAGCATTGCAGCAAGGACTGGCCAACATATAAATTAATTTCTAAGTTCTTTAATTTTTTAAATAATTTTCTTTGAAGTGCTGATATGGTAATGGCACTATATGCAACCTTGCTGATCTAATTCTGGTATTTTGCATTCCTTTTTCTTTCCAGTTCAGGTCCCTGATTATGGTGGGATTATTTATCTCTTTTGAGGGAGATAAATAAAAATGCATTGGCATCTGTTCCTCTGGATAGGCAGGTGGAGAATAGCACAAATAACACAAACAGAGTTTCCTGCAGAAGTAAATTGTCTGGCCACAAGCGATGGACAAGCTGAAGCATGTACTAGAAAAAACTCCTTGAAACAGATTCTTTCACCTCCCTTGAATTGTTAAAGGTTAAAGCAAATGCAGTTTCAAGGGAAATAATAGAATGAGAGCATCATGATATACTGATGTCATCTAAGATAACATGCAAGGGGGAATTTAGGAATTCATCTTCTCAGAGTACAAAGGTAATATGTGGGCAGTATTTAAACATATTTCAGAAAGAATCAAAGAATCTGTGAAGCTACTGTGAGGCCATATTTTCTGCGTATTTGAGACATGAAAAAAGCTGGACAGATACAGAAAAGCCTTTTTTGTTTTCAGTATGCAGCTCCTCTGAACTATGCATTTGAAATGTATGATGAGAACCTTCTTTGAAAGTCAGATAAAAATTGTTAATTGGCTACAAATTACTTTCAGCATCAAAGTATGTTAATATAAATTTTTTTTAGTTTATGCTTTTAAGGTTAAAATTAATACAACATATTCCAAACATAATTACAAGTAAAACATAATATTTAATTAGCTATTTAATAAATCATAGCTTTAGGTCTGATATCCTATACATTTTAAAGGCATCATATCACCAATCTGAAGTACAAAGAGAATGTTAAAAATTACCGTGAGCCAACTATATTTCTATTAATGTTATAGAATATTTTATGCGGTTTAAAATTACAGTGTTCTCAAATATATAACAGATAATTACAGGAAAATCTGTCACTTGCAAATTGCATTGCCTGATCTTTAACAGCAACAGTTTCTACTGGCACATCAATGATACATAAGACATTATTCTGCAGGAGCACAAAGGTGTTGAGAAGAACATAAGGAGCTGAGATGGTGAATACTAAAAAATTAGCAAAGATATTTCATCATGCTCAGTGTTACTAATATCACTTACTCTCTTTAAAGCAATCATGCTATTTTAGCAAATGGAGGGACTCTGAAGTTCTCAGGTAAATATAACTACAGATGAAAGACAACAAAAAAAATTAAGTTTCATAAGTCTAATGGATGAACTCTCATCGAATCTTCCTTATATTCAGAAGTGCAATTCCGTTAGATCACTCGATTGAAAGTTTGAACTTTTCAAAATTTAGATGTCTTTTTTCTGCTTAACTTAAAGAAATGAACTTTGCACTTCATCTGAACTTATCAAACTATTGTTAGAGTTTATAGAATATCCACAAAATGGTGGGGTTTTTTGATATCAAAATAGGTTCAATTTCAAACTCTTCTCAAATATAATATTCAGAGATTAGAATAAACATCTGAAATTCATTCAGAAATTAGAATAGAACTGAAATAATTTGAAAGCTTCTTTTCTTTAGGTAATACGCCGTATATTTAAAGTATCTCTTATTGAGTGCCACCCACACTATAACATTTCTGTCTGAATCTCAAAACACATGCAAAAAGGTCAAAATGTGAAGTTTCTTTTAAATACTGTTTATACTAACTTTTGTTTTATAGGCAAAATGAAATATAAAGTTTGACAATGTAAAGGCACACAGAATGACCACAGTGAAGGAAAGGATGTGTAAGAATATTTTTTTAAGTAAAACTCCTTACTTGAGATATTAAAGACACAAAATTAATCTTTCTATTCCAAGATCAGATGAAAAGCAAATGATTTAACATTCTCCTTAATGTAATCTTAATGAAGTACTATTAAAAAAAAAAAAAAAAGCAAAACATGAGAGTTTTATAAAATTTAAGAAGTAGCCAAAATACTAATAATGCATTTGAGGACTGTTTTCACAATACCCCTGCCTTACTGTCCACCATTTTATAAAATGTGTATAATTGCAAAGCATTTCAGTCATGTACCTGATAATGAATTGTGAAATTTTATTGCTTGATAAGCAATATAAGCTATTCTGTTAGATAAGAGATGCATCAAGCTGAGTAATGCTTCTGCTGACTTTGCAGTAAATGCAGTTATGAAAAAGACAGACAGACGGTCCAGGTGAGGCTTTACTGAACTTGTCAGACATTTCTTTTTCTCAACTTTGTTGTTCTACACATTTGCTAATTTTTAAATTTACTTTGGGTAAAATATTGCAGTAGTTAAAATACTGTAGTAGTTAAAAATCCAAAGCAAATCTAACTTTTATTTACCTCATACAGAGTAATCCTTTCTGTGAATGCCTATTACAGATTGAAAATTTATATGATGTATCAAACCACTCCATCCTCTTAGCTTCCATGAAAGAGTTTTAACTCAGAGAAAGTCTGTGACTCTTCAAATGTAAACTGCCCTGAGCCCAGCTCATCTTTGTCCATGGGATTACATTGTACATTTGACAGTCTGCTCTGGCACAATGTACCAGCAATAATGAATCTTCCACAGAAGAAAAAGCCAGCCAGAGCCCCTGAAAAAGTTGTACTACCCAATGCCCTGAGCTGGAAACCCAGCCCAGCCTTGAATGTGGTGGAAGTGTGGGAACAGACATGACCTGTGCTTCTGGGATGGTCTAGTCCTATCAAGATAGGACCTGTATGAATGGAAATGGAAGCATGTGTTTCAAATGCAGAACGGATGTGAGAAAAAAATTAACCTGATTGCCTGTCTTTGTCAGCAAAATGAATGATTTCATGCTTTGCAGATGACCCTGCTTCAGGCAATTCCTATAGAGCAGCTATCAGAGCCCTGAGAGCACTAACATACCCAAACTGTCTGCAGCAGACCCACCGAGGTGCTTCCTACAGACCCTCCCCATTGTCAATGAGTTCACCTGTGGGTACTTTGATCTGCCCGAAACTATTCTGTAGATGTTTAAATTTCCAGTCCTGCTTTCCTCCCTGTCTCAAGAGTGATCTTGAAAGGTTTTTTTTATTTTTTTATTTTTGGATGGATTCCTTGTATGTATATTACAGATTTGTCTCTGGTTCTGTCTCCTAATGCTTCTAACTTGCTTTCCTAGCTTTATCTTGGATTTGATCCATTGCTTGCACTGTCTGGGGCTTGTCAGGGACCCTGTTACCAGACATTGGTTCTGACTTCTCTTTGTAGATGCTGCAGAATTGTGCTTTGCTTAGTGATGGCAGCATTGCACTAAGGTTAAACTTGGATTCTAGTTTGTGATTCCTCTCATGGAGCAGCCTTGATCTTGCTGCTCCCTGTAAACAGGTTCAATCTTCATAATGTGTTAGGGTGTCTATCTCCTGTTCTAGACTTGATTTGTATGAGGGATTAAGCCTTAAACTTACTTGTGTCAAAAAGGATTGGCTTTCACATAACATCAAGTACTTTCCTTCAAGATTTGTTTTACTTGACAGCATGGAGGATATACCATCCACCTATTACAGAAGGGGGAAACTATTTAAAAACATCCAACGAATGCAAAATCAATTAATAATGTACAGAAAATACAAACACTAAATATTTCCTCAGACTGCAGATATCACATGGACTTCTCCTGTGTATTTGTGGAAGAAAAAAGTAAAAAGAAACCCCAGAAATTTAAAGTCATGGAATGATTTCAGAAAGCCCACATGCCATTTTTCTCTTCATGGGCAGAAAGAAGAATGATGAAGAGCATGACATGTAGAATATATGAATGTCAAACTCAAAAAGTCACTGTGAGGCCTACATTAATAATGAGCTTTAATACTGTTATTTATTAATTACACACAAGTGAAGCAATGACAGACTGTATTTGGGTCTGTCAGAAAAAAGAGATTTCACAAATCTTAACTCTTCAATCAATACTATATAGATGCAAACCCTTGAGAGAAACCGTTGAGGCAACATTGCCTATCTGTTTAGAGTTACTGCCTTCACATTTTTATGGGCATCTAAACAGAAGAGTTTTAATGTAGGACATGTTTAGATAAATATGGGATTTTTTCCAAATAATTCCAAGAAGGGCTTCCTTTAAACCAGAAATAAACAGAGTGCTATTTATTTAGGCATACTAGTAATCATGAAAGCCGGAATCATTTGATGCTCAATATTGATGTATCAAGATATAGTTAACACAAAGATATGGGAGAAAGGACAGACTAGGAATTAATCTAAATGTGAACTGGGAGTTTCTCTGAAGCATTATGCTACATTAGAAGGACTGAACCAGAAGATGGCAATATAGAGGGTCACCACATGACCAAAAGTTAAAAAAATATTGAAAGGTTATTAATTTAGTTTTAAAATCATATGGCAAGCTTCCAAGTTTGACATGTGTGATGTTCTCTTACAGGCAGAGGAGGGTACTTTGCTATTTCACCTGAAAATGAATTTACTATTTATGAAGAAAAACGGAGTACATCTGGATTTGTTTGAAAGCAAAATTACAGAGAAATAACAAACACACAAAAACAAGATAAGAATAAATGTGGGGTTTTTAGTTGTATACAGAAATAGAAATCACTGATTCATAACATGGAGTTATGACTGAACTTAAAATCTGTTTTGTACGGGAAAACATCGCAGGATCATAAACCCTCAGAGATTATGAAAATGTAATTGCCAGGGCGGTGATAACACTTTTATGAGTTTAAACAGCCTTTTATTAATTGTTTGTGGCTTATACTCTGAAAAATCAGAAAATATATTCAGTACATGTGGTAATGACTTACACCCAATGGGTAATATTGTGACATTTCTTTTCTCTTTAAATTTGCTTCTACGGAAATGCCATTATATAATATCCTGTTGCATGATAAAATAAAGATTCTTTTAAAGTGCTTTCCAGCAATACATATTTATATAATTTATATAATCAGTAACAGTTACAGAATGGTTGAGATTGGAAGTGACCTCTGAAGGTCATTTTGTCCAATCCCCCTGTTCAAGCTCAAACACCCTGAGCCAGTTTCATGGAACCATGTACAGATGGCTTGTGAATATCTCCAAGAATGGAGATTCTATAACCCCCATGATCAATCTGTGGCAGTGCTCAGTCACCCTCACAGAAATAAAGTATTTCCTGATGTTCAGGAATAATGCTAGAAGCATCTGCGTTTCCCTTTGTGCCCATTGCCTCTGGTTCTGTCACTGAGCTCTACTGAAAAGAGCCTGGCTCCATCTTCTGTGCATCCTCCCTTCAGGTATTTGTATACATTGATATGATCCCTCTCTGATCCTTTCTTCTTCATTCTGAAGAGTTTCAGCTGCCTCAGCCTTTCCTCAAACAAGTTTAAAAGGAGTGGATTGTCCACTGACTCCTGGAAGACACCCCTGGTTACTTCTGGAAAGGTTGACTCCATAATAAACATTTCCTCTGGGCTTGGCCACTCCTCCAGTTTTCAGCTCACCTCTCTCTCTACTCATCCAGCCTATACTTCATCAGCTTTTTCATGAGGATCTTGTAGAAGGTCACACAGAAAGCTTTGTTAATGTCAAGGCAGACAATACACACAGCTCACCTCTCATCTCTCTAATTTCATACAGAAATTAGTACAAAAAGAAATCATAGCATCAGGTTATGTAGGATTTATCTAATTCAATGCAGAAATCTACAGCCCACCTCTTCCTAGAAAAGATGGCTAGGACAGACAGATGCCCTATCTCCCTCCAGTTTATAGAAGGGGAGTCTGAACAACTCAGTCAAATATAGCTGATTATATTCTATACATGCAAAGAGATGTTACTGCTGATCTCATTCCTCCTCAAGCTCACATTTTCCTGTTCTGTACCAAAACATTTGTTCTTTTCAGCCTGTGTATGACTGAAGCCATAACATGTAAGACTGCATAAATGTGAAATTAAAACAATGCAATTAAAATTGTATTTTGGAACTTCATTGACTTTTTTCCCAACAGAATCAAAGCTAATACTCAGAATTGTGCATTTAATGGAGGGAAGGTCAGCTGGGGAACTGTTAGGAGGGACAAAATATGAATTTCAATGCTAATTAAGTTAAAGCTCCAGTCAAACATACAATCACAAATGTGTGCATATTTATTTATAATTGTAATTAAACAGTCACATAAGCATTGCTTACATAGAGGGGGACAAACACATCTATAATACAAGGCACTTCAAAAGAACAAAACTTACCTGTGAACCCAGCAGTACAATGACAAGAAAAGCGGCCACTTAAATCCATACAAGTAGCTCCATTTTTGCAAGGTGAACTTGAGCATTCATTAACTTCAACTTCACAGAAGGGTCCTTCATATCCAGGCACACAGTAACAGCTGTAATTATGCAAGTGGTCCTGGCAGAATCCATATTGAGAGCACTGGTTTCCAACGCAGTTGTCTATATCAAGTTCACAAAATGTGCCAGTGTAACCAAGGGGACATATGCACCTGTTATTGAAATGAGAGGAGAGGAGGGGGGAAAATCCAACTAAATAGCTATCCTGGAATATATAGGTCAATTATCACTAATAATGTTAACAGTACTCTGCCTTTAAATTACCCACAAATGAATCACAATTATTTTTTTTCAATCTTCTTTCCTTACCTTTAATTAGTCACTAAGTAACTTCATTTCACGTGCACTTGTAGCAATAATTAAATTAAAATCTTAGCTACTTCCATTGGAAAAACTAAGAGCAATATTCATATTAGGCTTCAAATGAAAATATTGAAAGATAAAACTCTTATAAATATGAGTATTATGCATTTTAATTGTTTTTTTATGAAAAAATAATTGTTAGCTGCTACAGTATCTCTAGGAACAAACAATATTACAACCTGTTTGGATATAAAATCAGTACAAAATTTCTTTATTGTTGACAACAAAAGTTACAATTTCTGTCTAACCAAAGAAAAATATCTATAAAATACTATAGATATTTTTCAGTATATTTTATAGAAATTGTTCAGAGTATTTTTTTCCAAAATTTAGACAAACACCTAAACCATGTAAGGCTGGAAATGACTTTTTCATGGTTACCCTTTCTAGCTTTTTTTTTTCTTTTGCTGTATGAATGAAAACAAATATGGATTATCTCGTAGCTGACCCACATCTCATAAAATTAGAAAATCCCTTGTACTTGGCAATATATTCTTTGATTGATTCTCCCTTTATCATGTCCAGAGGTGTCCTCAAACATGAGGTAATTTTACCATAGTACATATTCTTGACCCACAGAGATGCTATCCAGAAGATGGAAAGAACTAACAAGTTAAACAAGCCTTGATTATAGCAATTTTTTCTACTGATCCATCTGGCAGAAAGAGTATTTTTTCCTTTATTTTTAACACAAGTGAATGCTCATGTAGCTCTTTGCTTCTGTCCTTGTTTACAGTGCCTGCATTTCTTATGGTAGACATATGGAAACTAAATCAGGAGCTGTGTGCCTTGGAGTACAGCTAATGGACACCAACTGCTGATGGGCTTTTAGTCCATGGACCAAAATAGAGCTTGCTTGAAGTAAGCCCTCCATGTCTCATTCAGTGTGGTTGTGAGCCCTTCATCACTACCATTTTTGCTCTACAGATCCATTGCTACTGCAGTAATGACTCCAGTATATATAGCTGTTGTATTCTGTCTTCTAGCCTCAGTCACTTAGCACATGAGAAATCTCTACCTTCTCTTGAGAGCTTCTCACACAAGTTGATTCTGTTTCTCATTTTTAAGGGAATGGAGTACACAAAAATATCATACATATTTTACTGTGCTGATTTTAGATGGTGTAGAGTTAGTCTTCAGAGTGGCTAGCACTCATATTCTCTTGGACTTAATACACTGTTTGGGATTTATGCTGGAAACAGAGTTGTTAATATAGAGATGTTTTCGTTATTGCTGAGCAGGGCTGACAGAGAGCCAAGGCCTTTTCTGCTTTTTGCACTGCCAGCCTGGTGAGGGAGTTGGGGCTGCATGGGAGGCTGGGAGGAGACACAGCCTGGACAGGTGACACAAACTGACCTAAGGGACATTCCAGAGCATGGGACATCATGCTCAGTATACCAAGTGCAGGGAAGGAGGAAAAGTGAGGGACACTTTGACTCATGGCATTTGTCTTCTGAAGTAGCTGTTCTGTATGATGAGGCCCTGCTCTCCTAGAGATGGCTGAACACCTGCCTGCCCATGGGAAGCAGTGAATTAATTCCTTGTTTTGCTTTGCTTGTGTGAATGGCTTTTGCATTTCCAATTAAACTGTCTTTATCTCAACCCATGAGTTTTCTAACTTTTACCCTTCCAATTCTCTTCTCCATCCCGCTGGTGCAGGAGTGAGTGAGTGACTGCATTGGGCTTGGCTGCAGGTGGTGTTAGACAATTACATTTATACCTAAATATAATTTTGACTTGCATAAAATTTCATTATGCATAAACATTAAAAGCAGGTGTGCTTTTAGCTACCTTTAGTTGCACATTTTTTGAATCTATCTACAGTAATATGGTAAACAACCAGACATATTAATCTTTCTCGTGCAGTTAATCACTTTCTTTACTTTTTATTTTTTACAGTAACAATTAGTGTGTGAACTGTAAAAATGTAACTATTCAATCATTCTTTGAAAATGTGGCTATTATCATTAGCATTGAATGGAAAATTTAACTTAGAGCTCTCCTTAATAAAAATATAAGGATGAAGAATTTTCTGTCCTTTCCTGACTATTACTGGTTGTATAGCTTATCTTCAGAGACCACAGAAAAGCTACACAAAAAAAAAATGTGATATAGAATCTTCTTGTTTAGGTTTCACACTTCTGATTCCATACTGCAAGAAATGATGTCATGAATTTTTCAGATGTCAATATATTTTTCAGTGCTTTGGTGTTTGAAGAAATCAAAACCAGCGAAGAATGAAAAGCACTTTGTTTTTTCTAGCAAAATTATACCTAGATGTCTTTTAATTTAGTACAGGTCATCTCCTACAACAGTGTACTTAAGCGCTGTAGTATTATTATTATTATTATTATTATTATTATTACATATTATTATTACATTTTATTATAATTCAATTTTTTTTTTAAATCTTCAGCTGTACTAAAATACTGAGCATGATATCAGAAGTTTTGAGGCATGGCTTGATTTTGAGTCTTATTCTCTTTGAAGCGTGAATGTTTCTCTATGATAAATAAAAGAAAAAAATTGTATACAGGTATACACAATACCAGAATTTACATTTGTAAGTATATTTCCAGCTCAGGGAACTTGCATTTTGTCCTTATCAGAGAGATGACCTCAGCAGAGAGGCTCAGTGTCTCCATGGTCTGTCCGGGTGTCACTCCCTGTGCTGGAGTCAGTGACTCCTCCCTCTCCTGCTCCAGCTTCAGCTCTGGGACGGCCTGTCTGGGGTGTGTGTGTGAGAGACCTCCCAGCAGAGACCAGAAAATGCTATTGACACCTCCCCAGCCTCTTTCCTAAGGGGGCCTAAAATGTCAGCCTCACAGAATGGGGGAAACAGTGTAGTATGAATAAACTTGTAAAAAGAAAATTAGATACAGAAAAAATATGCGAATCAAACAGCTCAATTTACCCAGCTGGAAGAAAATGGAAAAAGTCAAGGATGAAAAAAATAATAGGAGCTTTATATTTTGTGATACTTAGAAATTATCTAAATTATGTTTACTTTTCACAATCTTGCTGGCATCATGCAAAAAAGTATTTCATATTCTAAAGCATTTTACTCTACAATGTGTCACTTTACTCTTTTGCACTGAGATTAGTTAATTATTTAATTGTGTGCGCTGAAATTTGAATACTGAATACTGAAGAATGTGTTGGCAATTCTAGTTTTGCCATACCCCAAATTTAATTTCTTAATGAGACATTTTCCTGCATAAAACCTAACGAAATGCTGATGTCAGAGCTATAGCTATTGACTAAAATACATTTTTTAAATATATTAGTTCATCATGACTTTTTAAACAGTGGTAAATACTTCAATATAGCTTCAACATTCTCAGTCCTTCTTGCTGGACTTTTCTGGGGTTGTGATAAATGTAACACTTCATCTGAACACGCTGGACTGAAGAAATGGGAAACAGGACAGGTAATGGAAACTACACAGAGTTTTAAAATGGGTGTTTTCACTCTATTGTTCCTTTCCACTGAATAGACAATAGTAAAGTATCTACTGTTAATGTCTTATTTCAGTTAGGATCTTGGTTGTCCAAAATTGACAAGAAAAAAATTTACAAGGGTGAAAAAGTCAGAGTAACAACTTTCCCCTTGGATTTCGAAACAGGAGGTTATAGTCCTCAAAGATCTTTTTCATTTTAATTATTCATTAAATGCTTCTCATTGAGGCTTCTTAAATCAGTTCTCTCTCTTCTCCTATGCAGAACACAAACAATGCAGGTTCTTTAGAAGAGAAAAACTATTATTATTTTCTTTTTAATCTAGAAACATTTTCTATTTACTGAGGTAATGAATCTTATCTGTCGTTTTTTCTCTCATGTATATGTAACCAGAGGTCAAGAGGTCTTTTGGCACGTGGATGCAATTGTTCTATTGCATGGTATCTGCCAGATTCATATTGACAGCTGCACCATCAACCCAGTGGCAAGAGCAGCAATTCTTTGAAGTTTTCATTTTAAACACATGATGACTGACTTACTTCATGGTATCGCAAAGAGCACAGACTCAGCTGGCAGTGCAACAATTAATTTGAATTAATTACAGGTTTTGTGTCACTGTGATTGGGGCCACTTTAGTTGTAAGAAAAGCTTCACTAAACCAGAGGAGTAAAACTATTAAGACTTCTTACTGTAATTATGAGGATCTTGGTTTGCAGCCTTGCTGAGAATTACACTGTATAAAAATCTAAAACTCCCCCTCCTTCATTTAGAGCAATTCCCCAATCTGAACTCAAAGGAAATGCTTTGCATATAGATAAAAATACCTCTAGGTGACACTACAGTCTGGAACAGTTTTTCAAAATGGGAAGAGAAGACGAATATGTCATGGTAAAGAGACAAAAATCTAGAAACATTTCCTGCAGTTGACAGCTTATTTCCCATCTGGAGAAATAAAAAAAGATGGCTTGCAAAATGAGATCTTACAGGAGAGGGATGCTCCTGAATCAAAGGTGGGTATTTTCTATGATTTCCTAATGTGAACTTTACTATATCAAGGTACCACTGGAAAACTACATTATGACCAAAATTTAATAATTTAAAATTTAAGATTTCTTAACTAGGAGGAAGGTCTAGAGTTTTATAGTAATTTTATGTAAAGAAAATCTAATATATATAAAATTTTGGCATATCTTTATCTTCTGCATTCATTAAGAGAGATTTTGAATGGCTGTAATAGTTATAAAAATGGATCTCTGTAGAGTTCTTAATGGCACTTCTACATTTGATTCTCCATATATTCTGCTGACAGTTCTCTTATGTCTTCCTGAAACTACTTTGCGTCGAATACAGCTCTTGATAAATAATTTGATAAAAAATATACTCATTTTAGGACAGAAATGCAATTACAAATCTTTAGAAAAGGTGTGTGCACTTACATTCAGTGTTTTCTCTTGTATTCTTTTGTTTTTAATCATGTATTGGGAAGGGGAAATTGATTTTTTCCTCACTTGCTAACAATAACTTGGCAAACATCATTCTTTTTAGGGCAGGCATAATTTAGATATTTTAAAAAATCCTTCACTGTCATTGACAAACAACCACGCTCTCTCAACAGAGCAGATACTATAGAGTAAACATGATACACTTTGTCTTGACAAAATAGCCAGTTGTGTTCTTTTGGGGTCAAGTTCTCTGCTAAGAAAACTGACCATTTGAGATTCAGATCTCAATGGTGTATTTTTCTGTTCCTTAGATAAACAGACAGATCTGTCAATGTAATTTGTCTTTCAATGACTGAAAAAGGAAGAAATAAGTGCTTTCTGTCAGTAAACTGAATCTGGATTAACAAGTAAAATCAAAAGTTCTTTATTACCAGATGTCTTCAGAACTACTAATTTCTCAGTAAATGCTAGTGGATTTTGTAATGTAAACATAGCTTTGTACTTCTATCAGAATTATTTTCCTGATAAAGAAAAGAAAGCCACCGATTTAAGTTAAATAAGGTGCAATATATGGTCCAGTAATTTGATACAAGAGTTGACTGCAAAGTGGAAAAAGTAAGGATGTGTACTTTGTGGGGATTCTTTGACAAAATACTCCTTTAACACTGAGATACTGAGAATCAATAATTTTTCAACATTTGTGTTGTCTGTTTGGTGATTTCAGTTAATTTTACAGAAGATACTTTGAAAACAGACCTGAAATTGAAGACATCTTTAATTGCTTCTATTTTTATCTTGTGCACAATTGCAGTCTTTTCTAAGTAGAAACATTAAAGCATACTGATTACAGTGCTTCTAAATAGGGCATGGCACAGCATAGAATAATGTCTTTCAAGATACATTTACAGATATTAAGGAGAAGTTTTATTTATTCTGGATTTTGTAGACTAATAATTCAAGTAAGATAGTTGAATTCTGTTTATTGAAGAAAACCTTTCCCATTTATTTTTTCACCATTTTTTATAAAATCTCATTTTAAATAACTACCGCATGTTGCTGTTCACTAAGGAGAACACATAATTTATGTTTCTTTTAATAACTGAAATGATAATAAATAAGCATTCAAATTTTTGTATAACATTTTGTGACAGATCCCAGGCTCAAAAAGTGTTTGCCACTTAAAATATTAGATTATTTGTTTATGTGAGATTCTTCATAGCTGGTTTAACTTCTTTGACCAGCAAAGAGGAATATTTGTGATTCCTTCATACAACACTTCAGAATACACAGTTTTACTGAATGCACATCCTTTATGAAAATTTTTATTCCATGACATTTTTGACATGAAAATTATATTAGTGCACTAACAACACCCTTTGTAATTCTTTCTGAAAGTCAAAGTATCTTCATATGGCATAAAACAATTTATGAAGGCTTGCATAGATAGCAACATATTAGTACCTGTATTTATTAATTCCATCTTCACATGTGGCTCCATGTTGGCACTGGTTTATCTCACAGTCATTAATATTTTCAAGGCATGTGTTTCCAGTCCATCCAAGGGCACAGACACAGTGAGATCTCTGATTTTCTTCATTATAGAAGCAACTACCTCCATTTGCACATACCTGAAGACAAGAATTACAAATATGCTGTGTTGGGTTTGCATGGTCAGGTTGTGGTAGTGGAGGGAGTGCTATTGAGCTGTTTTCTCTGAAAAGCTGCCAGAAGTTGCTCCCATGCCTGACAGATGCCAGCCAGCTCCAGGATGGACACACTGCTGGCCAAGGCCAAGCCCCTCAGTGATAGTGGTAGAACCTTGAGGTAAATGATTTAAGAAGAAGGAAAACACTTATTTCACAGAAGCGCAGACAGAGAAGAGCAGAGAGAAAATACATGAGAGGAACAGCTCTGCAGACACCAAGGTCAGAGCAGAAGGAGGGGCAGGAGGTGCTCCAGGCACCGGAGCTGAGATTCCCCTGCAGCCCCTGGTGAGGCAGCTGTGCCCCTGCAGCCCAGGGAGGACCATGGGGATGCAGAGATCCACCTGCAGCCCTTGGAGGAAATCCACACCAGAGCAGGTGGGTGCCCAAAAGAAGGTTGTGACTCTATGGGAGATACATGGTGGAGCAGCCTGTTCTTGAAGGACTGATCCTGTGGAAGAGACCCACACTGTAACACATCAGGAAGAACTATAGCCCTTGTGAAGGGCTCACACTGGAAAAGTTTGTGGAGGACTGTCTCCCATGGGAAAGAACCTACTATGGAAGGGGAAGGACTCCTCTCCCTGAGGAGGAAACAGTGACAAAACTGACATGTGATAAACTGACCATAACTCCCGTTCCTCATATCCCTGCACAGCTGTAGGGAAGAGGAGGTAAAAAATGGGAATAACAGCAAACCCAGAAAGGACAACGGAAGGGTGGAAGGTGCTTTTGTTTTACTTCTAATTATCCTGCTCTGATTCTGTTAGTAATAAATTCAACTACTTTCCATAAGTGAAATCTCTTCTGCATGTGGTAGTAAACATTATGTGATCTGTCCTTGCCCTTATCTCAACTTATAATCAATTTCTCTCCCCTGTCCAGTTGCAGAGGGCACTGATGGAATGGCTTCAATGGGTACCTGGCATCTAGCCTGGGTCAACCCACCACATATATAAAGGGTTTTTGCTTTACCTACTGGATTTTTTCCCAAAGAGTATAATGGAATAAGCCATTGGTAATAAATATGGTTATTTAATCTTTTTATGTTGTGATATTAAAAAGATACATCTCCAAGAACCTAAAATAGTGAATGTTATTAAATCGATATATCAATTTATTATTTAGTCGGCAAAATGCGTTTGTGTTTTAATTTAACAATAACATTTTTACAACTGCCCTTAAAATGTGCTTGTTTTGGGAGGGACAATAGTGAACTAGACTGGTTTTTTTTTCACTGAAAGAGTAGAGCAATTGTTCCTATGTTGTAAAATTTAGCTTAATATATGCCTATCAGGAGAATACTGATTTTTTTCTTTCATTTTTATTATAATGCTGATTCAATCTATCCTTGATTCTTTTATATGTTTATAAATTACATCTATACTGTGGGAAAATCAGAAGCTGCTTTATTTTCAGTTTGCAGATACTGAAAGATGATAAATTTAGACTGGAACAGCTTTTTTTCCTTTTTGCTTTTAATTGCTAATATTACTTACTAAACCAGTATTTCCTGTATTCTTCAAAAATTACAGAAAATTGTAAGTTTGAATTAATGCTCTTTTCCTCATTTTATTTTTTAGGCTCCATTTTCATTTCCATGAAAATTTTGCCAGTATGAAGACAGATAACTACATATTCATTCCAAAGCAATTAAGACCCCTCCTTCTAATCAATTGGTTTTTAAAGAAAATGGTGTCTAGAATATGACTTAATGCACTAGTACTTCAGTTTGATTGAGTCTGAATCTCTTTAAAATGTCATTAAGATTTGTAATAATAACAGTCCTTGGCAGAAATATTTTAATATTCATTTGTCTTTGATTAAGTTTTAAATTGACCTTAAAATGAAGAGATTTTTGTTATGCTCTCTGTACTGAATTTTAGATTTACCTTGGGATACTTATTCATTATAACAACATATTGAAGGAAAATGCAATTCAATGTAATGCACTCAATGTAAACTCCTTCTATGGTATGTGAATTGTTATTTTTTTGTTATTTTTATGTGTTTTCTTACTTTTGTGTTTATGTTTTTGCTGGATTTTATCCTGATGCTTACTATTTTCTCAAAGCTCAAATTAGCTCATACTCAAGAAAATCATCCAGAAAACCTTAGGCAACTAAGACAAATATTTCAATATTGCCACGTTACATTTAATTTATGCTTATGTAATTTTGATACTTTATACTGTGAAGAAAGGTGCTACCCTTTGAGGTGTTAGTGTAATCTAAAGATTTAAATTGAAATGAAAGCTATGGAATGTATTTAAATACAAATCTTATATTTCAACAGACCATAAACAGGTCTATTCTTGTCAGTCTGACCATCATACTTCTGTCTATGGCAAGTACTTTAACACAAATCTGCCTTTTTATGTAGTTGTGATAAAATGTAAGAATCCCTTTCTTCCAAAATCAACCAACAGACTTTATTTCATCAAGGAAATATAATTAGACCTTAGAGGATTTTGTTCTTCTCCTATCTTTCCTTTGCAGGAATTGAGAGATATAACTGTATGTCTGTCTCCTCTCTAAGTATCACGAATTGTCAAATGCTCAAAATAAGGCAGCAATCATTCTTTCCAACCCCTCTTTCATCTTAAATTTCATGGAATTCTCTTCACTTGGAAGGAAACTGAAGTTTACATAGATAAATGACCACACACATATGTATATTTTCCCCCAAGCATACAATTTTACTATAGTCTTCAGGTGTCATTATTGCAAAGTCAATTGTCCCTGAGTATTCAAATTTTTCCAGATGTGCAATTTTATTTAATCTGACCTATATTCTTTCCTAGACTGATGGTACACTAAGCAAGTAGATAAAATGTTTGTCTTAAAAATATTAAAAACACAAACTGCCTTACTTTTACAGATGAGGAAACTTTGTAAAATTGCTTATAAGGACCAGAACAAACATGGAAGTGGCAGCTCTTCTAAATACTAAAAATATACTGAGCACATAGATACTTCCATTGAAAAAGTTGGAACTATGGTCTTGACTGCAAGTGGAACATGGGATCATGGCTCATAAAAAGAGAAAATTTTCCAGTAAAATATGCAAATGGAGCTCCATAAATTTCAGTATTATAAAGCTGTAAACAGACTGAGAGGAACTTTCACATTTGGTTTAGTTCCTAACTCATGTGGGAATTATTTTTGACAAAACAAGCTGATGTCTGCTAAGCAAGTCTGTTTACATCTTAAAACTGAAAAGAGAATGAAACATAATTGTAAAGTAGTTTTTAATTCCTATTCCTTATTTCCTTTTAAAAAACAATAATACTGGTCAACATCTTGCAGTCTCCATAGTTTATGGCTGCACTTTAGAATTTTTCATAGTAAGAGCTAAAGAAAACGATGATTTTTTAAGATTGTTGACAGAATCTTGAAAAATAAGTGTTTAAAGGGAAACAATAAAATTCTTAAGATCCAGCTGTACCTACTTAAAATAATCACACATAGAATCATAGAATTAAGTCTGAAAAAAACATTCAGGATCATTGAATCCGACCCTTGATCAAACACCACCATGTCAGCTAAACTGTAACATTAAGTCTCACATCTGCTTGTTCCTTGAGCACCTCCAGGGACGGTGGCTCCACCACATCCCTGGGCAGAGGGAGGTGGTGGAGCCCAAAGTTTAACAGCCCTTTCTGTGGAGAAATTCTTCCTGGTATCCAGCCTTAACCTCCTCTGGCACAGCTTGGGGCTGTGTCCTCTTGTCCTGTCACTGGTTTCCTGGGAGAAGAGGCTGACCCCCACCTGGCTACAGCCTCCTTTCACGTAGTTGTAAAGAGTGAGAAGGTCTCCCTTGAGACTCTTTCTCCAGCCTAAACAGCCTCACCTCCCTCAGCTGCCCCACATAAGACTTACTTTTCAGACCCTTCACCAGCTTTGTTGCTTTTTTCTGGACGCCCTCCAACACGTCAATATTTTTATTGAAGCGAGGGGCCCAGAACCTCTGAGGACACCTCTTCATTTGTGATTGTTTGGGTCACAGGCAGACATTCCTGTGTAAGTAAACAGGTATGCAAAACTATTCAGGGATGCGGTGCCTCCATCACCGGAGGTTTTCAAAATGTGATTTATAATCTAACCACGGCTTTATTTTCCATGAAATGTTGGACTAGATGGTCATATGAGATTCCTTCCTTCCTGGGCTGTTTTACGGTTCTGTGATTCTATTACTTAGGCCTAGCATGTTGCACTACAATTATTTGTTATTATGAGTGGTCTTATCAATTCTCTATGAGATCCTGTTAATAAAAACACTACAATTCGTAGCATGCATTGAGTATTCCAATGGAAAAAGAGATTTTTTTAATTCCTTTTCATGTCTACCTGAGTATATTACAGAAGAAAAGGTGTTATAAGACAAAATGGCTAAATTTGGTCCTGTTGGAAGTCACTAATTTAAAGATGAAAAAATTTTCTATTTATTTAGAGTTCTTTCATAACTCTTGAACCAGAACATGCAGGCATTATCCTAATTACAAAGATTCGATTTTAAACTTTACAGGAAGATATCCCCTCTTAATCTGTTCACCTCAATTTTTTTGGATATTTGTTGGAAAAAAAATAAATTAAAAACAACGGTAGTGCACTACTTGTTGGGCTGGGAAAGACAAAACCAAACCCTAATGCGTTAATATCATTATATATTTATACAGAGATAGAAGACCCCAATTAATTACATCTATTTTCTGTTCAATAAGAAAATATTACAAATAGTAGCATTTTTTTCAATCTATTTTTCTGAATACAGAGGTAAAGCAGTTCAGCATAACAGAGATACCACTGAAAATGTAAATAAATGAAAGGATGAAAAAATGTATACTTATTTTCTATCCAAAACAAATAAATTAAGAATTAAATACTGAATTATGAAATTTATTGACTAATAATAATTTTTAATTTCAAATTATTGTTTACACTATTTCAGAAATGCACTAAAATATTTGTTTGAATACAGCCTTTTGTTTTTTCCAAGAAGGAAATGATATCATTTTAATGATGTGTAAGCTAAGAAAACAGGTAAACTCAAGTATATAAATCCATTATTTTGTTTTCTATTCTTTTTCCCATTAGAAAATCTACTAAATATTCACATTACATGCAAATCAAGCATCTCATACAGTGAGTGTATATTGATACATATATATCCATATGTATATATATAATTACTTTTTTACCCATATGACATTTATTATAATCTTTGTATGAATAAATTAAATATGTCTGAGGGATTTTAAGTGAATATTACAGTAAAATGTTTCACTAGCTCCTGTCAGCATCCTTGGCACACCATCACTTCCATGCTGACTGGCCATAATGATGATTGCACCATTATGATGCTATGCCATGTACCTGCCAATATATTTGCACTCAGTATGACACTTTAAATCATAAAAATGTTAACATTTACCAGATGCTGAACAATTTAAGTATAAACCTTTGAGCCAGTGAGTTTTTCAGTGCTATATTTCATGTTCACTAATAAGTGTCCACTCATGGACTTGAAGGTGACATAAATTTTGATTGTTCTTTGTAAATATGTTGTCTACTAATCATAGTATATTTTTATGGTGCATATATTTCAATAAAAGAATTGATAAAGCCTGTAAAACACACATTATCATGTTTGTGTACTGGTTTGGAAGGCTAAATAGCATTATGCACAGGGCTTTTAAAATAGCTATCATAATAAAAAGTGCAGCAGTATTTTAGTTTAACCTATACCAAAATCTCATAGCCCACCCTAATATGAATGAATCCTTCCCAAATGCAATTTAAAAGGTCGTAAGGGATTGCAAAAAGGATACAACAAATACATTTCTTCTACAAAACTTTGAAAGTGTAAAAGTAGTTTTCATTTCCATATGTTGTGAACATTGAAGAGTAGCTTGCAAGGTAAATTTAGATTTTTCTAATAGCCTTTTCATCTCCCATTGAAGTATAATTAGTCTTGCTTTTTTTTTTTTTGTTGAATGCAATTTGTTATTTTTGTTTGTAATGGAAATGAAACTTCTATCATTCTTTCTGTGCATTGATGTACCATCAGCCCTCTGTCTGGTAACTTTTATACACATGAAAGATTGCAAAAAGATTTTGCCTAAAGTTTTCAAGTTTCAGAATACAGCAGCAGCAAATAGGGGACAGAAGGAGACATCAGTGACAAAACATATAAAAAACAAGAAAGGCAGAGCTCAGACATTGCATGGTTTGTTGGACAGTGACCAGACTAGTCAGATCACACACTTTTACATGCATATGTTACACAGGAAAAGAAAAATTAGCATGAGAATATTTCAAGAGTGGGTACTGTGTTTAGGAAACCAGTGCAAAATGAGGCTTTGTCAGCTCACTGCTATTAGAATAAGTTGTTTGATTTTCCAAAAGTTGCTGGGGGGAATAGATCACTTTATCCTACCTCTCTGTTTCCAATACATGGTGATAAACACGTGTAATTAAATCCATGAGATTTATCCATACACACTGCTCCTGGGGCACAGCTTATATTGTTGAATAAGCAGGCATCAATATCGAGTTCACATCTTTCACCTTCAAAACCTGCACCACAAAGAGAATGTTTAATCACAGTTCATTCAGAATATTGACATTATGTCTGTTCAGGGTGTTAGCAGTTAACACCACTCTACTAGAGTTATTTGGCAGTTTTATTTTGTGAACAAAGAGAAAAAGTGCTTTTCTTCATAAAAATGTTCACTGCATTTGTTGACATACAGTGCTCTTTTTATGTTGCTACTTCTTAACATAAATATTCGGATGACATTTTATTTGTTTTGTTAGAAAAAATTATCAATGACTCACCTATAGGGCAAGTGCATTTAAAATGATCTTCATATGCAATACATGTTCCTCCATTTTCGCACGAATTGGAACCACAGTTGTCAATTTGCACCTCACAGAATTCTCCTGAAATAGGAAAAAAGTCCTAAAATTATTAGGAATTAATATCACTTTCTTAAGAAAACACTGTAAGTCATATTAGTAATATTGATAGAATAACTTCCTTTAAATAAGATCTCTGGGATATTGGTTAAAGATCTGTGTATGTTTTCACACTTTTTTTTTTTGCTCCACTTATACATATAAAAAATGGATTTCAGTGTTTCAAAAAAGGTCAAACCAAAAATATTTTTTCAGCATTTGGAACAATTTAGGATGTATCCAGAAGGTGATACAGAGCTGAAGAGGGGAGATTTTCCCTGGAAATAATTAGCTGAAACTGAGGTAATGCCCTATTATTTACATTTCACTATGCATTTTCTGAGCTCTGTGTTGGCTAGGAAAAATTTATCACATTTATTCGAGGTAACCTTTAGTGTGATTCACTGAACAACTTGCTCATTTAGCTGAAAACTGCTTTTAGCTCAGCAGGAAGAATAATTAAACTTGTAACTGGACAGTTCTAAAAAAATGTACTGAAGAGATGTAGATCTCATGGAATGTGATATGAATCAATAAGAAGACCATCAGTCTTACCCTTAGTTTTGAAAGACAACTAGATTTGACAAAGCACTTTCACTTTTTATTCTTATTCTTTTTGGTACTGAAAACAATTTCATGAATTCTCTATATATATTCATGATTTTCTACCTTGTTATTGGTGTGCTTTTTGTTGCTTTCCTTGATTTTTTTTTAATTTACTATTTTTACAGCAGGAATTTGGAGTGGGGAGGGGGCAGAGGGGGAGCAGGGGCAGTTTCCAAATTTAGAAAAAATAAAGAATAGAGAAAAAAGTCTGTACTGCTGAGAAAATTAGAAGAAGGTTTAGGAGTTTTGAGGTATTTCGAAGAGGAAAACTTCAGAGTATTCAATAAGTGTAAATTACTGATGCTTTTACCAGCAACTTGTTTGTAATCAGTGTTAGTTTATGGCTTAAACAGAAAACATAGAAGAGCTGTACAGGAGAAAAATGTTTGGAAGGAATATACAAGAAGTGTGGATAATTTCTTAAAGCAGATAATTTACCCTGTTAAATTTCAAGGCAGAAGTTAGTATTTTATTTGAAATTCTTCCTTTGTCAAAGAAGGGAATAAAGTTACTTCAAATAATGAAATTGTTTTAAAATTTTTATATCTATCCTTTTGATCTAAAGCTAGAGCCATCAGGAAAACACAACTTAATAAGATAAAATTTGGTAAGAAATGACTATGTCTCTTCTTCAATATTTTCTGCCAATTTCATTCACTTTTATTATGCTGGAATGGAGTCTCAAGACCTAAAGACTGCTTCTCATGGACTTCTGTAAATTCAAACAGGAATATGTTGTGATTTGTTGGCCAAAAATCTCTATTTTGGGCCAACAGGTGCTAAGCCACAAGTGCAATCTCATGCTTTTACATTTTTTACATACAGGTTGACAACCACGCTTTTAAGGATTTTTAACATTTACTCTATCCTTTCAGTTCTAAGTTAAAAATCATCCACTGATAATATCTATCAATATTTTAATAGCCAAGATTATATTTTATTATAAATATAAAGTTTACTGGGTTAAAAATGTTTTCAATAATACATAATAATAGAGAACATAGAAAAATAGGAAATTAGATGTTTCTTGCTATTTATTATTATTATAATATGTAATATTACATGGGAAACTATGGGCAACCTGACCTTCCATATACAAGATTCTCATTTGCTCTGTTCATATTGGCTCTAATGGTAACCCAAAGTATCTGCATTTCTTGGGAGATTTCATCATGATGAATACTTTTACAAAGCCACTTTTCCTGTAATAGTGGCCAGAAAAGAGGCATGCTAACACATAAATAGATATTTTCATCCCAAAAGCAACTGGATGTGCTACTGAAGCTGCAATCTCATAGGAATTGTGGGGTTTCATTTGTTTTAGTTTTTTTTAATGAGGTTTGGAAGGCAAAATCAGGAGCAAAAAAAAATCTGAGAAAAAACTTCAACTCAATATGTATTTTGGACCAATTTTTTCATGTTTATTCATGAGGATGGAATTTTCTTGTCCAATAAACCCTTATGAATAAATATTAGTGCAACCCAACAGGCTTTAAGAATTATTTTGCAATAAATCTGAAATTCTTATAGTGGCTGTATCCTTTAAGCAAACTTTATGACTTTTCCCTGCCACAATGAGGTCAAGAAAACCTAGTAAATTCAAACTGTTATAGAATTTATTGGAATCTGAATACTGCTGAGAAATGCATAATTTATGGTATTAAAGTCTGATTAAGTGATAAATGGATATCAGGAGAGATCTCCACAGTAATCCACTTAGCTTTTAATGCCTAATTATCACTTCATAGTGAGTAAGGGCTGAGTAATTGAGAAATGCAGTACTTAGAGAACTCAAACAAGATTTTTGTGCACAATTAAGCATGTTATTCTTCTATTAGGAATAGGTTCAGCAGGCCCAAGGAACAAAGGGGAAAATAAAGAAATTTTACAACATTAGGAGGAGGGAAAAAATTTGATTCAAGACTACTTATTAACTACTGCTGCAATGTTTATTTTTGTAAATGACCTTATACATTATTTATCTAAGGATGTGTTCTTAAAAGTTAAATTCTTTAATTATTTTCCTTAATTTTCTTTTACTACCAATATATTTAGAGGACACTTTCTTGTCCTCCTTGGTTCTTGCTCTTTTAATTTCCATCTTATCTTTAGATTTTCTAACTCCATCCATACACACACATGTAATTTCTCTATTTTCCTTTTATGCAGCTTCCAGCTTTCACTGTCTGTGTATGGTGGAATGAGACATTTAATTGCATTAACACACTAAACCTAAAAGAATATACCTTACTTCTCATTTGTGTATTTGTTAGCTTAGAATCCGTGATTAGCTAAAACAACTGCGTAGCTCTGGGGTTCATACCAGCCAGCTACAAAACAGATAAATTAGTGTACTTATGTCTATACCTGAAATTAAACTTACTAGTGTACCTAAATAAATAACCACAAATAACCTTATCCAGGTAAAATTCACCAAACAATTCTAAAGAGACTGAAATGTGACATTGAGGAAATGAAGAAACATCAGTAGAACGAGGAATCTTTTAAATAGAGTTTGGTACCAGAAGAAGGAAAGATGGCAAATTCAAAACAAATTCTAAAAGTAATTTGAGGGTTTTTTCCCAATAGCCCTGCAGAACAACACTGCTTTTTCTAGCAATAGACCATAAGCTTTGCATTAAATTTGCAAGAACTGAGGGTCATCAGACTTTCTTGCAATGATGTTTTACTTGGCCTAATTGTGACAATAGCTTTTTTCTTCTGATTTGCTTTGATTTTTTTTATCTTTACATGGAATAACCATAGGTTTAGATAAATAAGAACAAGTAGAAATTATAACTACAATTGCATTTACTAGCCTAATGCAGTGCTGTATACAAATAGAGGGCTGGTATCATAACAAGAGACCTTGAGAACAGAGACACAGGATGTGATGTGAGGAACACTGCAGTGATCAGAGATGGTGGACCCCATAGCAACAGGCAACTCACCAGTGCCCAGTTAAAGAATGAAGACTTCTAGTTGGACAAAACTGGTCTGAAAGCTAACAAAAAGCACAAAGAAATTTCATTTAATATACTTTAGACCCACCATAAAATGTAAATTAGGATCTAAAATAGAACTGCAGTCCAATGAAAAAAAATGTGTAAGTGGACAAATAGAAATGACCCCAAGTGGATCCTGGAGAAGAAGAAGAAACCACCAGTATGATTGTCCATTCCTTCCAGTGAAAGAATATAGATTCTGCAACACTGCTTCCAGCAGCAGCACTATGAAATCATTGACCTTAAGATCTGGAGGAGGAGGGAAAAGGGTGAGAATTATATCATAAAAAGGGAGATAAACTAGGAATTATGTTGCAACTGTATACCACTCGTTTCCTGCAGCAATTAGATTTGCCCTGAAAATTATTTAAATTTTAATATTTCAGTTACATCACCAATACATTTCTGGCTTTACGTGCATATATGGTGTGCTTCGACCCTGCACATAACAAAGATTTTCAACATAAGAAAACCATTTAGAGGCTTATATACCATTAAGTCTGACTTTTTCACATATGTCTCTGAGGGTTCTTAAAAAGAATATAACTCACAGTTCCATTCTGTATAGCACAGTGTAGTAAAGACAGAACTTCTAGTGTGTTTCATTTGTAATTCACCCAAAAATTTTAACCTATAAAACAGAATTTGAAGTCCCTCAGACTTTGGCTGCACTTATGCTTGCTAGAGATATTTTTAGTTTTATGTGATCTTCTTTAGTCTATTTTTGTATTCTGCTCTAGTCTATTTTTGTACTTCCACTCTCAATTTAATATTCTTCCTTTTTTTTTTCTGGAACTATGTTAATAACCAGTGTGCTTATAAAGAGTGTATAGAGATGATCTACAGTAAACATTTTTAATTTGCTATGTTGCACGGTAGCAAGTTTATCAAACAAAAAGAGTACATGATGTAACACAATGCACAAGAACTGGATTGTATCATAATTATTTTTTAATGTTTTTTCTCCAAAGTAATTTTATGAAACTAAAACTCAAGATTTTTTTCTATGTTTTTTTGTTCCCTGATTTAGAAGGCAGTTGTAACACCCAATTAGATTTATTGCCTACGTATATACATGTGCACATGCTGAAATAATCATAGAACCATTGCTTTTCAACCATTGAAACCAATAAGATAGTAGGAACTTCAAAGAATATGCTCTTTGGCACAGCATGGACAGTTAAGGTTCACTCTCTGAAATGTTGGCTTTTACATCCATGCTATTGCACTATTGGTCATAAAAAAATTCTGTTGTATGATTTGTCTCATCCTGAACTCAGTCCAAAAGGTGTCATATGAGTGGAGGCCTCTAAAATTCTCAGCTCTTTCCATGTATCTTAAAGATATCAAAGAGTGAAAAGCCTGGTACAGATATTGTAAGCACTTAAAAATTACATGTTTTATGTCACTTCCTGGAACTTTACATTTATTTATTTATTTTCAAATACATTAAATCCACTGAGAGTAATATTTATTGGAACCATTGGATAGGTTTCCATGGATTCAGAATATTTCCTTATTTTCCCTTAGACCTGTGTAGAACTGTGCAGATAAATCTAGGTATAGCGATAAATCTTTGTGGTTTTCTAAGTAAATTAATTTCAGTGAATGAGAAAAGAATTTTAAATATGAGAAATAAAAACCTGATCTGACATTCACACATGTAGATGTTCAAAGTTCTGCCTGACAGCCAAATAATCAAGCTTAAATGATTTGGTTTCAACATTAGAAAAACCTCTTTTATAAACTAGTTAGCATAAATATTCAAATGAAGATTTATTTAAGATTAATCTGTGTGTTTTTTCAATCTTCTTAGAACAGACTATAATTGTATACTGATAAAAGAAATATTTTATCTACAGCTAAACATTAAAGAAAGGATCACATCATTGTTTGTTACTGGGCTTGCATGGGTCTTTCAGGGGTGAAGAGATAGACGAGAATCTTGACCTCATGTTCAGAAGGCTGGATTTATTATTTTATGATACATATTACATTATAACTAGACTAATAGGAATAGAGAGAAAAGTCTCAGAAGCTTGCTAAGCTAAGAATAGAAAAGGAATCAATAATAAAGAAGCTCTTTCTGATTGCGTCCCAGAGAGAGCTTGGTTCTTGATTGGCCATTAACTGTACACATGCAACATGGGCCAATCACAGGGGCACCTGTTGCATTCCACAGCAGCAGATAACCATTGTTTACATTCCTTTCCTGGGGCCTCAGCTTCCCAGAAGAGGGAAAAATCCTAAAGAAAGGATTTTTCACAAAAGATGTCTGTGACAATTGTTCTCATTGGTGAAAGTATTTTTGCTATAGGTGGGTTGATGAAACACCAAACTGGAAAATACTCACCAACTATAGATGAAATCTAGCCAAATTTTTTAAACTAAATTATTAAATTTTATATTTCTAAAGTGCATCATACTGAAATTGCACATTCATTGATTATCACTACCATATCCCTGCATTTAATGAAAAAATTAAAAATTATACAGCCATCTGAAATGGCAGCTGGTATCAGAAGGAGCATATTTATCTACAGCGGTATTTGAAAAATAATCTAAAAATATTTATTTTGTTGAAATTTGCAGGTTTAATTATATTTTTTCTGTTATTTTACTACCAAAATCCTTTGTATTTCATGTTAGGATGGTGTTTCACAAGTCCCTGCAAAGAACAGTTATTCTTCTGACAGAAAAAATTTAAATAAGGTAAACCCAAGAACAATGCAATAATAATTTTGTAATGACACAGCTTTGCTAATTAACATATAAAGGAGATAGTTTTCATTATCTCATGAAAAACAAGAATTTATTGGGGTTGGAGATAACAATTCCAAGTCCGATTAGATTTTGATTAGGTGTAAGTGGTTAGGCATATTTACACTATATCATGTGCCAATGTTCTAGTAAACTATTTCCTTTTTTGGGAAAGAAACATAACATTTTCAACATAAAGACATACATGTCAAATAGGTAAAGCAGCCAAAATAAAACACCTAGGTTTGTTAGGTACTGTCCCAGCTTCATAGACTAAGGGGATACAAACTATAATAGGAATATTTTCCAGCTCAATTAAACATTATTATGCTTATGCTCAAAATTTACCAGCTCTTATAATTTATTTACATGGAGCTGAATTTAAAGCTTTCACTGACCACAATCAGCTTATGACTTAGTGCAGTTGTCTACTACTGCATGAATTATACACAGTCAAATGAAAAATATGCAGTTAAAATTTTGCCTTCTCCTGGTTTAAAGTGCAACTAATCATTTAAGGGCACTTAGGAATAGTCCTTTCTGAAAATTCTTCTGCAACTGTTGGTTAAGCACAGTCTTTAGCTGAGTTGCTTTTTACAGAATGTCTTTAAATTTGTTTGAGATATATTTTTAAAACCTTGGCTCCTAAATGAACTCATTATTCTGGAACAGAAAATTAGACTTTTGACCATTTAATAGATTATCTGTCCTTTCTCTTAGCTGCATTCAGGATTTAGATGGAAATCTGGTCATAAAGATTCATCTCTTGGCAAAGTCTTTTTCAGACCTTTTGTTCAAAGAGTCTCTTATTCTTTTGTGAAGGTTTTGTTTGTTTCTTTGTTTTGTTCGTTGGTCAAAGTGCCCTTTATATGTCTCGTTAAAAATCTGGTTAATATAAAAACTACAACAGGTTACAAGGAGAATATGCAAAACAATTTTCACGCCTGGAACACAGAATTTTCATCTAGCTTGATCCTTTTTCCCTCATCCTAAGTGAAGTATGAAATAACATAGAACAGTCATTCACAGAGACACCCACTGAGAGAGGGCAGATTACAGAAAGAGAGTTCCTACCTAGCCTGGATAAAAAAGCACCATGCTTGGAGGTCCCTCGGCTCTCTGTAAGACACTTGAACATCACTCTTAGGTTCCAGAGAGGAGGTGAAGCTTTTTTAAGTTTTAGAAAATATTCCTTGGCAAATTGGGTCTAAATATTTAGATACAAGGATTCTGGATTGAGATTAAGATAATAATTTATGAGCCCAGAGTAAAGATAAATATCAGTGCACTGAGGCAACAGTCCAAATTTGGGTGGGTGACATAAAGATTGATCGTGGGATAATAGAATAGATTGGGTTGGAAGAGACCTTTAAAGATCATTTAGTCAAAGCCTCCTGCAATGAGCTGGGACATCTTTTACTCAGGTTACTCCAACTTGTCCTTGAATACTTCCAGAGATGGGACATTTATCCCATCTCTGGGCAACCTGGTCCAGTGATTCACAGCTCTTATTCTGAAAAATTCCTTCCTTATATGTAGTGTAAATGTATTGTCTTTCAATTTAAAGCCATTACCCCTTCTCATTGCTACACACCCTTGTAAAAAGCTCCTGTCCAGGTTTTTTGGGATTTTTTTTTTGTTTTCTTTTTAGTATTTTTTTTGTTGGTAAAATGCAGTATTGAAAGGCCTCAATGAGGTGTTTAGAGATTCTTTTCTCCAAGCTGAACAACCCCAACCCTCTTATCCTTTCCTCATATGAGAATTGTTCCAGAACTGTCCTCTGTACTGGCTCCGTGTCCTTTCTGTGCTGAGGGCTATAGGACTGGACGCAGCACTCTGATGTAAATTCAATATTATTTTATGTTCTTATCTGAATTGTTCTGATCTGAAAGGTAAAGTAAACCTCCTATATAGAGTTTATACTAAATTGATGGCAAATGCTGAGGAGAAAGGTATCATGAAAACAAATCTAATGAAGTCAAATATTTTGAAGGAACACATGTGCAAAGTGAGATGCCTCAGTAAATAGAAATGGAGGTAAGTATATTGCAGAAAAAGTAAACCTGAGTAATTCAGAGTGTCCCAGAGTGAGGACCAAAGTTAGAAGGTGTTGCTGATGTAAGTTTCTGATGTGATTCTGGTTAAAAAAAAACCCAAATAAACAAAACCAAAAAAAGGATAGTTCCTGAAGTGCCCAAGAAATCTGCTTATTTGACAAAAGAAATATATATTATAAAAGACATCATTTACTCAGCTGAAGTAATGATTTAAGTTTTTAACGAAGTGGTATTGTATATCATCTTTCAACAGAATGCATTTGGATTGTTTTTTGGTTTTTTTTTTAATAGAAGGAGCAACTGCTGACCACAAAGGTTGAAATATAGCATAAGAAAGTCTAGATTATTTAGTTCATAGATTAACATTATTCCAACTTCAGTGGAGATAGAGTAGGCTATGCCAGCTAATGATTTCGTACATTGTGTGAGAAAAAGGAAGCAATAGAGGATTCACCTGGTTATCCATACTTTAAAGAGGATATTTGATACTCAAAGCTAAAAGATGTAAGTCTGAGGTCTTTAAAAGAACTAAAATAGAGCTACAGAGATCAGCTTTGTAATGAAAACAGTCACTAGATCTACACTATAGTATTATTCATCTTTCCAATGCATTATATATTTTTAAACATGCTATAATTACATCTACACTGCCTGCCTTATCACGTTTTAAACCCATTAGTGTGATAGGTGATTTGTAATGCTGTTGACAGTTTTTGTACCTTGATAATATCTGAAATTGTGTACTTGGCTGAGTAAACACAGGTTCAGATGAGAAGCAGAAAATAATGTCTCTATGGTTATTATAGTAAATTAGCTTTTTTAAGCACTTCAACTTGTTCAGAAGATTTTTTTACTGATTTTGCATAAAAGGACTACATCACTCGTGTTTCCTATTGATGATGTGATGTTTTTATCAGGGTGATATATAGCTATGACCATGTTCACTGTCTATCCAACTACCTCTCTGAATGTTTAGAGAAAGCTACAGTTTCCCTTGTCACTAACAGCAGGTTTATATATTTGAGAATATGAATGAATTATGCAGTGATGTTCTCAAAAAGAGACTTACAAATTATCCACAGAGAAAAAAAAAAACCAAAAAACCAACCTTTTAATTTTTACTCTAAATTAATAAAAAAGGAAAAATATAGACATCAATAGCTGTAAACCCATAAGCGCCAGACAAACTAAATAAAATCAGCGCAGTTCTAACTCCTTGATAGGTAAATCTTTGAGTTGTATGCCTTAGTAAAATGAGGCATGGTAGGTTGGAAGGAACTGGGAAGCAGGAGAATAAAATAGTAGGCTGTGTTATATGCACCTGGCCTTGAGGTCACACTTTCACAGGAACACATTGTGAACAGGAAACACTCCTGCTATGTCCCTGAAACTTTGCTACTTTTAAAATATTCAGTCAGTTATGTAAATTTCTTCTTTAGTTTGAATTCTGGGCTAATAGTCCCAGAAAGTCAAATACAAGTCAGCTTGTTCTTCTCTTAAAAAATACAAGGTTGATAGAGATGGGTGAAAGTAATTTTTGGAGTTCATGAGCAGATGTAGCTCTCTGAAAAATTGCATATGCCAAGTTTAAGGGTGTATTTTAAAGCATGTCTTTTAGTCTAGAACTTTACTAATTATATGCTTAGAAATCCAGACCTTGATACAGCCGTGTTTCTTAAAAAAAACCAGCATCTTTGGGTTAACCATAGCTGTTCTTAATGAACAAAAATTCCATTAAAATTGCTACTTACTCAAATGGGCAAAATCACTGTGCACAGCAAATTAAACCAGAAACTGAACTATTAGGAAATACTAACATACTCATAAATATCTGCCTGCACTGGAGCATCTTGTTCCATTTTAAAAGCAGGCAGAACTTAAATACTGATATTACATTTCTCCTTGAATTTTCATGTAGAATGTTTTTATAGTCTTTTGGCTGTTCATGCAATTGCTGCATGCCAAAATATTAGAAGTATTTCCAGCACAAAGTTTCAATAGCTTTAGTATTTTGTGTGGAAATTAGGACCTGAGGTAAAAATGTTGACTTAAACTACTGTAGATGAGAGTCTGCTTGGAGTAATTACAAGTATGCTACAACATCAGACATTAGCCCTAGTCCTCATTTATTGTCCAGGAGTTTATCTGCATTATATTAAATATTATGCCAGTATGGATACTGTGTCCTTTTTATTTTTTCGTTGTTTACTTCTCTATACTTTCATTGCAATTAGTACTGTCAAATGCCCTGGATGGACTGAAACTGTTGTGTTTTCATGTAATTCATCTTGCTATCATCTTAGGTTAGAGTTCTTAGTACAGATCAGTGTCTTATAACACACTTTCTGGTGAGGCGTCACCTTGAGTCCTGGGTGCAGTTTTTGCTTTGGACATCACAATAAGAGATGGATACAAAGCTGTTGGAGAGCATCCAAAGAAGTGCCACAGTAAGGTGAAAGGGCTTAGAAGGGAAACCATATGAAAAGGAGCTGAAATCACTTGGTCTGTTCAGAAGAGGGGAGACCTCCATGTGATTTGCAGCATCCTCACACAGGGAAGACAAGGGCAGACACCAATTTCTTCTCTGTGGTGACCAGGGACAGGACTCAAGCGAATGACATGTTGAGGAAGGTTTAGGTTAAATATGAGGAGAAGGTTCTTCCCCCAAAGGGTGGCTGGGCACTTCACTATGCTTTCCAGGGAACTGGTGACAGCACCAAGCCTGACAGCACTCAAGAAGTATTTGTAAAATGTTCTCAGGCACGTGGTGTGATTTTGGTGTGGTCCTGTGCAGAGCCAGGACTTGGGCATGGTGATCTTTGTGGTCCCTTCCAATTCAGTACAAGTTATTCTTCTGATGTATGCAGTCAGTGTAACTCATGTTTTTTCTTGGAATTTTACTGGCTTTGGGAGAGACCTGCATTGTGAGCAAATTTGAAGGAACAGACTAGCTAAAATAATTTTCCTTTCACCCTAACTAATACTATATGGACACACCTCCTAAAAGGCATTTTAAAAAGCAGGTAAGGTTTCTGAGCATCTGCTGAAGAGGATTAGAATGAGAAGTACTTTGGTTGTTCATATTGCTTTCTGTCAGTTATCTCTGAAATTTCTTCTTTAATAAAAAACTGACTGTTCTGAAAAGCAACATGCTGTTCCCTTTTTATTCACCTATGAATATAAGTATTCTGAGTGAATTCCTGTAGCACCCCTTAACAAGTGACTTCTTTTATTCCATTATTTCACTACATGGTCATTGATGTTTGGGATCTCTGTGCCCTAACCATTTCTCTTTCAGAAGAGACAATCACAATAACATATAAAGTGCAATGAACAAAGCTTAAAGTGGCAGTATCTATTGCTGAGACAGATACTGATGTGTAATTCCAGTATGCTCCTGTAATATAGCTACCTCCCATGATGCTTCAAAAATTCCTTTATTTGCTCACCTTTACTATGGGGATTAGAGCTGTGGGAAAAAAGTACTACTCCTTTTATCTATTTGAGTTTTGAGACATAGGAGATTACCACTGTACTTTGACATGAAATAGAGATCTTCCCCAAATATTCTAGAAATGGCTGAACTCTTGCCTGCTAGCAGTAAGTATTGAATGAATTTCTTATTTTGCTTCCCCTATGTGAACAGCTTCTGCTTGACCTAACGATTTATCTTTATCTCAACTTTTCTTACTTTTGTGCTTCTGATTTTTTCCAACACCTCACTGGGGAAGAGTGAACAACCAGATGTTCGATACTTAACTGCCCACCAGGGTTAAAATATGTCACCACTGTATCCTTGAGAACAAAAGAATTTAAAAGGTGCATTTGGCCAGAGAGAAGGATTAAAATAAATGCTGCCTTAACAAGGCTTTGAAAGACGTAGGAACTTTTATATCCCATAGCTCGTTCTCTGGGACATTAGTTATGCTGGCACCAGAGATTTCTTCTACAGAATACTGTTTCAAGTATCCTACACAGTTCATTAGGGCAATCACCATCAAAGCATGTTTATATATATATTTCCCATATACCTGGAGGAATTAGAAGATCTGTCTCAATAAAACAATGAAAGAGAAAAAAATAAATTGTGGATAAATCTATGAACAATCTTAATGAGTGTTATAAAAAATTTTAAGATAAGGAAAAAGTATGCAATTGAAGTAGTACTTTAAACTGTGGTTGGCCAGTTTTCTTGGGATTCAGTTTATTTTAGCAGTAGTAAGATTATTTAAATTTATGTGAAGTGAGAATGAAGTGTCTAACATGCCAAATCAATTCCTGCCAATATGATTGCTCTACACACAAGGAAAGATAGCAATAAATTAGGGGAAACTTATTCAAGGACAATTGGTCTACTGGGCAGGACCTGAAAAATTGCTGATATGGATTGTTTCAATGCCCTAAGACATATTACTTACAAGCACTGTTGTAGAGTTAAAGGATTTATCCACTTTCAGAGAAGAGAAAAAATAGAATGAAAATAATAAACTAACAGTAGAAGCAAGTTGAAAACACCAAATTATTGACACCTATTCAACAAAAATAACAATATATTATAACCTTTTATTCTATGAGCATTTAAACTTAACATTTATTTTCTAAGGAAATTAATCAAATTTTTTACATATAAACAGAAATAAAATCTATAGCTTAAAATTTCATGTGTATACATCAAGTTTCTACAAGGTTTTGTTAAAGAGTATGGAACCAAACTGAAGTGGATTTATTACTTTTTAAATCAAATTTCTATTTTTCACAGCTGAGAATTACATCATGTCATACTTTGTGTTCCCTAAGATGTTTGTTCCAAATATGATTGGAATGTTAATGCAAAAGCTGCAGCTGTAGTGTTTATAATTTAAAAACACAATTAAGAACCAATAGATGTGAAAATACAATAGCTTTTCTGGTTGCAGAAACTTATTTAATTCAGAGTCAAGTAAATGTACAAAAATTGCTACTACATTTCCCTTTCCTTTCCAAATACATAAATGAAAAAATAAACAGGTATAAATTACTTTTTTATGGATCAAGACTAAAGTAACTGGCTATTGAAAAGCAGAAAAAGTGGAAAAAAATCGATTACAATATATAGAACCCCTTACAATGATAATTCACAAAAATAGAATTTTGGCCTCATAGAAAGATATCCTTGAACAACAAAGTTGTTTCCACTTGAATTCAGCCATGACTCAGTGTTTTGCAATGTTTAATTCTATTAATTGCATATATGTATTGCCATTTATTGCAACCTGTTGAACTTTTGTTTCATGATCATAGTGTACACTAGAAACCTTAAATTATCTCAAAAGCTTTGAAGTATTGTAGTGAAACATTACTTTTATTCAAAAATTCATAATTATAGGCGTCACACCAATTTTAAAAAGTAAAGAATAGATTGAAAAAATAAAACCCTAAAGGGAATAATGGAGAAGTGAAAAGAAACATTGATAATTAAACTCTGGGTTATTCAACGATTATTTCTTTTTTAATGGTAGTAGATTTAAAATCTGTTTTCTCCATGTATTGACATCAGTTCTTTAGATTAATTTTCATTCTTTGAGTAATAAACATTGTTCCTATATTTCATATTGTTATTTTTAAAGTTCTCTTAATATTTCTGGCACTTCTCTTTAAACTGATGTACATGTTGCTAATGTCTCTCTCCATAATATTATCTAAACCTGCAGTGAATCACGTTTGAATCTTTTCTTTCAGTTCCCTCTTTAGACAAAGATTAGTGAAGGATTTTAGAAACTAACTTCAATGAGCTTCTTTTTAAAGGATAAAGCTGGAGGAAAAAAATCAGAAATTATTTTCTTTGCCACTTAAAAAAACCAAAACACCTGTGTGTTTAATATAAGCTACTTTTTTGGCTTCTTTTGTATCTAATTAAAAGAGAAATATTGCTGAAGAAATTGTGTCAATCACTAACAAATATCTGACACTGTGGGTATAATCCCCTCTAAAAAACTGACTTACTGACAATACATAGAACCTCAAAGAGTAGTCTTTAGTTAAGTAAAATGAATCAGTTAATCCCACACCAAATTAAATTTCATAAATCACTGGTGGTTCACTAAGGTATTTAAATAGTAGGTGAAATTCAGCTCTCAAAAGCTGAGTAAAGTTACCTAAGTAAATACAGGCTGATAAAAACTAACAAACTTCCTGAATCCCATTTCTCTCATTCATTAGATATACAGGAACTATAATTAGACATCAGACATGTAGCTCATACAGGAACTATAATTAGACATCAGACATGTAGCTCACATGCAAAACTTTTATAAGTAGACATACACTTAGTCTCTTAAACTGAAGCTAAAGCTTATTCTAAGAATGTTATTAGTGTAACCTTAATTGGAAGATTCAAAAGTAACCTGTAAATCCCATTCAGATTTTATAGGCATCACAGCAGAGGGCAGAAAATGCAGAGAGGTGTGATTACTCTCCAAATACTTCTTTATTTCTTTATCCTTTTTTTTTTTTAATCCAGCATACATACATTTGAATATTTAAAAGGAAATTAAACCAGATTATTTGTATCTACATGATTTGGAAATCTTACCTGTAAAATCACGGGGACACAAACACTTAAACAAAGGTTGTTCTCTCAGCTGACTCACATCAATGCAAGTTGCTCCATCAGAACAATTATTTGGGTAAATTAAACATGCATTTTCAGCAAATTGGCAAAATTCTCCTGTCCATCCAGGAGCACAGAGGCACTAGACATAACAAACACACAAACAAAAAAAAAAAAACAAACACAGAAAACTCAAAATGAAAATGCAAAGCGGAAGTAACTCATCTACCACATCTGTTGAAAAACTGGGGGAAAAAAAGGATGCATGAGTTGGGGGAAATGGTGAGATAATTACTGGCTGTAAGGGTAAGAAATACCATCAGGAACAGAAGAACAGAGTGTCCGAAAAGGATTTTAGAGGGATAGACATGAGGGAGAAATTGGGTAGTGAATGACAACAAAGCTTACAAGACAAACACTGTCACAGAGCAGTAATGAGAAAACATACTACAGGGTTTCTGTATACATGCACACTCTACCTGTTAAATAAAATAAACTAAAATTCTTATTCAGAGGAAAGGGGGAGATCTGAAGCTTATATTACCTTCTCAAAAGAGTCCTGTGAAACTCCTACAAGTGCTCTGATCAAATATAATTAATATAGCTTGCCTTGAATCCCATTCCAAGGGCTATAAAAGACTATAACCAACAGTATGTGAGTATTTCAGAACACTGGAATGGTATACCAGAATCACACTATACAAACATTTTACATGAGTAAGTGTACTTGTGACCACCAAAGACAAATAGATGTGTTATAGTGACTCATACAAGTAAAAAGAAAGTTGCCAAAGAACAAGATTAGCTTAAGGCACAGAAAATAGGCAGAATATATTGCTGACTACAGATAAAAATTACGGTAAAAAGCCCCAAGGCAAGTTGTACCAGGAGGAGACCATCATTTTTTGAAGGGCAGGAGAGTGCTTGGGGGGAGATAAAATAATGCAGACCATCAAATCTATAGAAGCAGGATGGAGACAGAAGACAAGCTCAATTCAGTAATGACTTCTCTCATCAAAGAGCTCATGACACAGATTACCTTGACCTTTGTTGTTAAGTACCAACAGGGACCACAGCTGTCAGCACTAATTATTCAGCATCAACTCCACAGCATTGTGTGATCACAGAGAATTTAGAATGTAAATGTTACAGAGTAACAGTACATAGGGGTACTAAAAATGCCTAACAATCTTGAAATCTGCTAGCATTAAATATGCTGTTTGTGAATTAATTCATTCAAGTTTGTTCAAAGTTTAAAACAGGCCGTACCTCTCAGCCTTTAAACATTCCCTTTACAGTGATCTCTGATTCCCTATCTGACATATACACTTTGTAAAAATGAACAGTACTTGGGTGGTTAAGTGAAGGCTTTAAGGGAGCTGCACTGATGGGAATCCCTTACTGAGAATCTCTGCATTCAATGATTGAAACAGCAGATAACTAAAGTAGATTGCCATCTCCAAAGGAGCATGATAGCCTACAGAATAAGTGTGACTTACCTTCCGAGGCCAGGAAGAACAGAATGTTCTCCAGCAGTATATTCCTTTGTATTTTCTGCATTTTTATTCCTGCATCACTGTGTTGTGACAATGCCCATACACATCCCTGACATTTCCTGACTGTCTTCCCCTTGATCTCCAGGAACACTTTCCACTGCTATATACAGTCCTTGTCCTTGATGTTATGTTTGATTAAATATGACACTGCTATGTGAAAGGTAATAGGAGGTAAAAACAAGATGGCATGTTTTAGGCAACTGAATCTATTGGTTTGTATGTGTTTTTTAATGAGTTCATGAAGCTTATCCTAGGCAAACCTGTAGAAACATGATTTATCCTCTATGTCAATATATTTTGCATTCATTGGACTCCAGAATTATTTCGGTTGAGAGAGGCCTTTGGAGGCCATAGAGTCCTATTCCTTGCTCAGAGCATGTCAAACTTCAAATGCAAGTTGGTTGCTCAGGAACTTTTCTACTTGAGGTTTGAATATCTCCAAGGATATTGGATATATGACGATTCCACGGCCTTTATGGGCAACTTGTTGCAGCACTTAAATACACTCACACTACAGTTATGAAAAATTTCTTCTTACTTCCTAGCCATAATTTCCCTTGTTGCAACTTCTGCCAGTTGCCTCTCATACCAGTACTTCTGAAAAAAAAATGGCTTCATCTTGTTTATGATCACCCAATAAGGAGCTGAAAAAAAAAGTTATGACCCAATTCAGCTCTCTGTTTTCAAGGCTTAAGACAGAACCTTCAGCCTTTCCTCATATGCTGCAAAGTTTTCACAATGTTGATGGCTCTCTGTTAGATTTGTTACAACTTTGTCAGTCTTATTTTTTGTACATTGAAGTTCTACACCTCAGAGTACTCCGCAGGTAGCTTATCAAGTGCTGAGCAGAAGGGACTGATGACATAACTTGACCTGCTCTCTATGCTTTTACTAATACAAGCCAGTATTGTATGAGGCTACCTACACTTTATCATGATTTGGTTACATTGGCCCACTCCCTCATCTTCCATGGATGTATCTTATCAAGCCCTTTGAATATTTATAAATACCCTCATTGCCTATGGTCCTGGTTTGGCATTTCTCTTCAACTAATGGTATTTCATTCCTCTAAATTTTGCCACCTGGCATGGGACTTGGGAAATTTAAAAGCACATATTGTAAGTGAAAACCAGAGCAAAGACACTGAATGTCATCCACCTCCATCAGCAGTGGGCATACATTTCCCTTGATCTCATTTTTTCTGCCACTGTACCTATACAAATTTATAAAATAGTTTCTCCTTTATGAGTATTTTTCATGAAGACCCATTTGGAAATTCTCCTTGACTAGACCCAACCTTTTACCTACTCAGTCACTAAACATCACTATTTATTGTACTTCCTTTCGTTACATGTCTTAAGTCCATTCTGTGAGAAAGAATTTCAAATAAGTTCACTGAAGTCTAACCCTATTTCTAGTGCATAAATGTTAACTTAAATATGTTCTCAGAGATGGAATTGTGACAGTAGCTGTGAAAACTACATTTTCTTTTCCTCTAGAAAAGTGACTTTTCTGCACCTGCAGTGAAAGGTAGTGCTGTCAAGACAGCATTCAGAACCTGAATGGCTATTTCCAGACTGTGCCTGAATAATTTTGAGGATAATTGAAGGACAAGTCTTAGGGATGCTTAAGCCAGCACTTTCCACAAACATTAAGCAATTTTTTAAGCTTAATTGAAATCACCTCCATGGTATACTGGTACCATAACCTTTCTTTTTTTCCTCCTCAGTTTTGAATTGCCTGGTAAAACAGCTTGCAAAATGATGTTCATGTGCTAGATTTCTTTGCCCCTTTTATAGTACATGGAGAAAATTCCAACTCAACCCAAAATTTAGGCATTAAACTGAGTATGAGTGCTTTCAATTTTTGATTTAACTTACATTACTCTGTTATGTTGTTTATTCCTATGTTCAGATTTTCTTCTTTGCCCACCCCTCCCTGCTACCCCCCCCAATAATCTGAGTTATGTGTACATCCTTTGAAGTGTTTCTATTTTCAAATTTTTCTATAGGTAGTTTTGACATTAGGAACTGGAGTGACTCGTTTGTGACAAAAAGGCTTCAAGAACTCCAAACATGCTGTTAGGCTAAATGCCTAAAAATAAATAGTATTTTTATTTTTCTGCATTGATGGAGCTCTGAAAATTGTTAAAATGAAGAAAAGAAAATCCTTAACTTAAAAAAAAAAACTGCTTACATTTTTTGTGTGTAAAGTTCATTCCTAACTGAAATTCTAGAAGTCACTCACACTGGAAAAAATAACTGCAAGAAATATACAGAAATTTAGCTTGTAACCAACAAAAGTGTAGCTTAGTGGGGTTTATTTGGGGAGACTGTTTTACTCAATTCCTTATTTGAACTGATAGATTTTAAAACTTTACAATATTGATCGTTAACCTGCAATACATCAGGGCACATAAGTGACTTTAAACATTAAAACAGAAAATTAATTGGTTCTAACTTACTATATCTGTCAAATTTGCAGACAACACCAAGCTGAGCATTGCAGGTGACACACCTGAAATATGGGACACATCCAGGGTCCTGAACAAGCTTGAGATGTGGATCCATAGGAACTCACAAGTTCAACAATGCCAAATGTAAGGTCCTGCACATTGGCTGGGGGCACCCCTGGTACCAACTTGGGCTGAGGGGAAAGGGATTGACAACAGCTTAGTAGAGAGTGTTGGGATGGCTGTGGATGAAAAGCCGGACATGAGCTAGCAATGGGTGCTTGCAGCCCAGAAAGCCAACTGTAGCCTGGGCTGCATAAAAAGCAGCATGACCAGCATGTCAAGGGAGGTGATTCTGTTCCTCTACTATGCTCTGATGAGATCCCACCTGGAGTGCTGCATGCAACTCTGGGATCCTCAAAAACCATTGACCTGTAGAAGTGGGTCACCAGGTGGGCCACAGAGGCCTGAAGCAGCTTTCCTAAGAAGACAGGCTGAGAGAATTTGGGTTATGAGGCAAAAAAGATTCTGGGGAGATCTTCCTGTAACCTTTCATTAAAGAGGACTATGGAGAGATGACTGGCTGTGAAATTAGAGGAAAGACTGAGAAGTTATATCCACATCCCAACAGAAGTTAGGTATGGAAATTATAGGATAAAACTCAATCGTTGCTCCCTGTGTGGAGTGCAGTTAGCATGCTCAAAGCCTCTTTCATGATAATCCCCAACTCACATGATCTGGGACTATAGGCACCTGCAAAGGGGATGGAATGGAGGGTGGACCAGAGTGGAGACACCACAGTCAGGTGCTGCTGAAACCCTTGCAGGGAGGGGAACTCGGTGATGCTTTGCAGCTGAGAAACTGCACAGTAACTCAGTCAGGGGAGATATCCTGCTGCTGAGCAACCAACTCTGTCAAAATCACATTCCTCAGATGAGCTTGGTTCATTACAGCCTAATTGTAAGATTAATCCACACCTGCATCCCAAAGTTATCCCGCTCCAGCATATGACCCCGCCCCACAAGGTGTGTGCTCTCTATTTTTTTTACTCTATCTTTAAAAGTAAAGTGAGAGAATTTTACGCCAATCAGTAACAAAGGTATGTATGACTAGAATACAAGGTCCACCTAAACATAACAAGATAGTATAAAAGTAAGTAGGGAATGGGGGAAAAGTTAGGGAAGACTCTATCATAACTGCTGAAATCAGTTGATGGGCTTAACCTGTCTTCCCCATTGTCACAGACATGTTTTATGAAAAATCCTTTCCTTAGGATTTTTCTCCTGAGAAGCTGAGAGTACTCAGGAACAAAATATAAACAACAATTATCTGCTGCTGTGGAATGCAACAGGTGAATCTTTGATTAGTCTCATGTGGTAGCTTCTAAGTAATGGCCAATCAAAGCCCAGCTGTCCAGACTGTCAGCCAGTCACAGGATTTTGCTATCATTCCATTCTTTCTCCTTTGCTTGCAAGCCTTCTGATGAAATACTTTCTTCTATTCTTTAGTATAGCTTTAATATAATAAATATCATAAAATAAGCCTTCTGAATAATAATTAGCCTTCTGAAACATGGAATCAGATCCTCATCTCTTCCCTCTTCCTGGGACCCCTGTGAACACCATCACACCTCATAGGGTTGCTTATTGGGTAAGAATTGTACTCTGTCCATGCTGAATGTTCTTACTGGGGATCTTACCTTTTCTGTGTATTGTTTGAACATGTTTTTGCAGTCCAATACTACCACTGACAATGCTTTAAACTTAACCTATCACAATTTTATATAAATGAGGAATGCTGTTCTGTGAACTCTTGATGTGAGTCTTTCACAGGCAGTTGCAGCAAAAGGCAACATATTCAGTGCAGTGGAAGACCCAGTGGGGATCACAAGGTGGGAAGATCTGCCAAAGGATCTCCCTCATGCTGTTGCTGTGTGCCCCTGAATGAGTCAGCCAAGCCATTCTCTGACCTAGCAGGACTGCTCAGGGAAGGATTCCCATAATGGGACACCGACAGACAGGCAGGACACAAGAGTGTTGGCTTTCCTGAGGTGCTGACAGACAAATTAAACACTGAGGGCTAAGTAATCTCTCCACATTAAGGGTCGAGGAAATCTCCCCTTTTCACACAACAGGGGCTTATAAGAAGGATGGGGACAAACTTTTTAGCAGGTTATATAGAAATAGAAGGGATAATGTTTGTAAAGTAAAAGAGGGTAGATTCAGTTTAAATCAGAGGAATGAGCTGGAACAAGTCAGCCTGAGATGTGGTAGATGCCCTGTCTCTGGAAATATTGAAGGTCAGGTTGAATGGGACTCTGAATAATCTGATATAGTAAAAGATGTCCATGTTTATTGTTGGAGATTTGGACTAATTGACCTTTGAAGGTCAGTTCAAACTCAAACGATTCTACGATACTGTGATTACTGATATGACATGCTCCTTCATATGAAACCCTGATTCTAGGTGGAGGTTCTAGGAGTCTCCACAGAAATATGTCATAACTTGAATTAAATAATTTTAATAAAAATATCTTCTTTCATTTCTCAAGTGAATATATGGGTAAAACAGAAACTAGAATTCTATCCATGTACATCTCATAGGGAAGGTGGGAAGATGAAGTTATCTATATTTTGTGTAGTTTGAGCAAGCGCCATCTCTTTTTACATATGATTTCATTAAAAAATGAAACTTTATTAGTATGTAATTATAAGTTAAAAAGGCAAATTAAGAATGTGCATTTTTGAGTTTTTGGTAGTAGACGACAAAAGGGCAAATACTGAAGAATGAAAAATAAGCATTAAGACTCTCAAACTAGAAACTTACTGTACAATGCTAGAAACAACTGCCAAAGACACCACAAAGTTTATACAGCACATGGAGAACATGTGTCTGATCTTACTTGCATTGATAAACAGGCAAAAAATGATTATAAATTATGTGCTTCAGAAATGTATAGTGCTGAGTCGGCTGAGTGAAATTTTATGGACTCTTTCTACAGACATTTTCCTTATCTCAAGGAGCCAGCTCCTTATTAGATAGGGAAGTCAGTGAAGAAGAAATTTGGGGAATTTCTGTGCCTTTGGAAAACGGTTTGAACTTGAGCACAGGCTTGATTTTAACTTCTCAGAGGTTGCATTTAAAAATAAACCAGAAAATTTCTGTTGGTTATATCTAGTGTATTTTGCTATCCATTTATATTTAATTATATGCTCTTCTACTATATAAATTCAGATCCACTGTACAAAGATATATGAAATGATTAGATGATCACAGTTTTAATTAAATATTTTCCATTTAAATTTTCTCTTTAAAAGAAGGACATTTCATTTATTATATGAAGATTTCTACTGTTTATTAACTTCTATACAGCTCAGAGATAATTAGCAGCACATATGAAATGTACCTGGGGTGCTTTGATGGTGTTTATTTCAATAGAATAAGAAAAGCAGGAAAATTAATTTTGATAAAGTCCAAATTAAACACTAAAGAAGGAAAAAACTGTTTAGAACATTTTAAAATTTATGTGAACTCTTCTGTAGAATTACTGCTACTGTGTAAAAGAAAATTGACTAATTAACTTGTGTAAAACTAGCCCCTAATGGAAGTATCTGACTTTGAACTACTGCTGTTTAGAACACTCAGCTGGAAGGACAAACACAGGAGAGACATCAATAGAATTAATGATGGTGGTAAAGTGGATTCACAGAGATGAAACTATAATGTTCTCATATGGTCCATGAGGAGAAACAGTAGGAGAGACTGTAGATTCTTTTTAAAAGGAAGATGACAATAACCTATTTGATATGTTGAACATAAGTATAAAAATCCCATCTGAGACTTCGCAGTGCCAATTTTTGTTGCTTCTAGCAGTGGTTGCAGATCTCTTATAAATATTCATAATAATTTTATCACACTAACCAACTGTTTTAATATATAAAATGCCAAATACATTAAATGTTTGTTTCTTTATGGCTTTTTTTATACTCAAAAAACAAACGGTGATAGATGCAATGCAGAGGGCTTTAAAAAGCCCTAGTGCATTTTTCTTAAAGAACTGAATTTTTTTAAACAACATAATGTTTTCTCTCATCTTTACTGCCTTTTAGTTCTGGATATGTGATCTAGAAATTATTTCTCCTCTCATGCAATAAAAACAAATAGCTTCTCTAAGAATAAGCCAGAGGCCTGTCACCACTTATGCCACAGTCAAGGCAGCCATGATACACAGAATAGCACAATTCCAGAAGGCTTTAAGCATTTACCACACATACAGAGTAACACCATACCACACCAGAAGACCTCAGGCATCCACCCATCCAGGGCAACACCATATCACATCAGATAGCTTCAGGCATATGCCCTTGTTCTTTAGCCCAACCTTTTACACCCCTCATGTTGCTGCACTGCACCTGAGTGCCCTCTGTTCCTTTGGTGTTGGTCAGTGCCCCTGGGCACTCCCTGGCTCACTGCTGTCAGTGCTGCTCACAGCTGTGCCCACTGGGGGTGAGGCTCAGCCACAGCCCCACTCCCAATCACCACTAACCTGTGCCTGCAGAGGCTTTAGGGCTGTGAGATCTAAGCAGTATGACATAGCCGCATTTTGCTGATTATTGACAATTCTGCATAGAGGTGCTTTGTTTCCATGCTATAAATTCAGTTGAACTTCTAGGGATAATGCATTATCAAAAAGCATTAGGGCTGAGATTGGCTTCTCAGGGAAGAGCTTACCAAGAAGACCTGAGCAGCAGACTTTCCACAAAGGTTTTTCAGGTAAGTCTGTGGGGCTTGGCACTGCTCTTCTGCAAAGAAGCAATTTGATCCCCAGCCTGACAGCTGGCTGATGGGCCTGATTCTGCACACACAAAGAGAAGCCTCGTCTGGAAGGGATGAAACCTGGACCCCTGTCTGCCTGATTGCAATTTCTGTACAAGTTCTACTGAATGAGAGCCACACATCGGCTTGACATGGGGAAAAAAATCACAGGAGAAAGAGATGTTCCCTCCTCTATACTCCTTTCCACATTGCCTCAGAAGGAACATGTTAGCTTCAGCAAAGACTGCTTTCTGTGTTAGAATACAGTTTCCTGCTTTGCTACAGAACATGGTAGTCCTTGGGCAGAACATATTTCCTGGGGTTTTTATTTTCAACTACAACAGTGTGACCTATGGTGTTACTGACTATTAATGTATATTCATAATTTTACTTTGTCACCCATATATCCTCTTGGTGCACAGTTTGTTGTTGAAATATCTCAAATTCACCATAAAGCTTCAAATATAAAAGCTATGGCTCCATTATATGGATGTTAGAAAAAGATCAAAAGAGTATAACATGAACATCCACAGAGCCATCTGCAGGGTAAGATTTTAGATACCAATCTTTTCTATTATATTAGTTTTTGTATCCTCTTATGGTGAATCATACTATTAGATAAACATTATTAAATGTACATCCATATAAGAAAGCAAAATTCTGGTGACTGGGGAAAAATTTTCTGAAGGGAATTGACAGGAATGCATCTGTTATCATTAATCAGGGTTCTCCAGGCAAATTACTTGTAGAAGTTAAAACCATTACTCCTTTTTACTTAGCTTCACTCTCCCTTAAAAGCACAAGCTGCTTCCACTGCACTGTAGGAACACTATTTAGAAATCAACAGCATTTCCTGTTGTTCTTTCTGAAGGTACCAGGGCACCCACTGGCAATTTTTCCAACACAAAATTCCACATGCAAGTGTCAGTACAGGTTCTCAGAGAAATTTCAAACATTTTCTTCGAACGGCCAATGGTGAAACCCAGAATGATAACAGAGATTGTTTTCTCTTTCTTTAAAGCTGTATGCATTTGTTTGCCAGCACAGCTCTGCTGTTCAGGCAATATGTATAATTTGTTTAGACCTTGTCTCAAGTGTAGTGCTGGCAAATGGAAACAGACCTTACAACGACATTTCTTCCTCTTCATCTTTCAGCTTCAGTTTTTGTGTCCACATAACTCAGTTTCTTTGCTGGCTGTAAGCACACAGCCTTACAAGAATCAGTGGTTTGCCAGGATGATGGGAGAAAGGCATATTGACAAAATAGACTTGGATACAATTTTCCCACTACCATGTTTTCAAAACTGTGCTCCTTTCCAGGCTTGTAAACTCAAGTAAACTAGAATTCCTTATCCTCAGAATTTGCACTGGATTAATTTAACATATCTTTTCAGTATGTTTACTTTGGTTGTTTTTGAGGTTTTTTTTTCAGTTTAATACTAATGATTCAGGAGGAAACAGGGGATCTTAAGGAGAGATAATACTTGTTGCCATGATCTAAACTACTTGCTGTGGATAAATAGATAGCGAGGTACTCAGTCCACCCTTGGGACCTAGAGGAAAGCTTTACATCCACAGGTGATTTCTTGTTTGTGTGCTCTCTTTATCAGCTTTCACTGCCCAGTTGTGTGCCACAGGCTGTATTGGAGCCATTCTAAATCACTGGGTGAACCCTACTCAAGCCATTCCATACCCTGAGGTGGTTAGCATCTGGCAGCAGTATGATTAGCATGAAACAAACAGCAGCTCTTTTTTCCCTACCACTTGCCTTTTGGGCATTGCTCTTATTTTCCCTGTCTTCAGGTAAAGATAAGGAAAACAGATACCTACAGCCATAAATTGTTTAAGACAATCAGATTAAAAGCAATGAGAAAATACTATCAGCTGCAAAACAAGAACACTGACCTCTCGCTTATGAAATCCATTTAAGAAAAAGAAAAGCTGTGATGAGAACAGAAAAATCTATTGAAAAGTGTATCTGTGGGCAGATGTTTAAAAAATTTTTTAGGAAGCAGGTTATGGTATTGTCAAAATAATGTAGTTAAGTAATTTTATTGAATAAAAATCTGCTGAACTCTGAAATTGGTTCACACATCAGTAATTGTATAAGTATGATTTATGCTCAAACTGTTTTAATTTATTCCTTTTCTTAAAACACTGCCCTCAGTCTTCTAAGTAGGTGGAGTTATTTATTATAAAATTGACAAACCAGTACATTAATTAAAAAATTTCCTATGGTGTGGATATAAAAATATGCTATAATATATTTTCTTTAGAACTTTTACAATTACTATATTTATTCTTAGAAGCAGTTCTTAGAAGCAGCTGCAAATCAGGAGAAATTCAATAGCAGACTTCTTGCAATAATTGCTAAATCAATAGTATGTCGTAGAATTTTTTAATATCAGTACTTTTTGAGAGAGGAAGATTTGTTCATGTTCAAGAATTGTGTTTGTCACCTGTTAAAATTATATGTCCAAATTATACCCATATTTCTCAAACTGAGTCAAAGCTGCAGTGTTGTCTTTTTATGCCTTAGAAACCAACAAGGTGAATATAATATTTTTGATCTTCTTCAGAGCCCAAATAAAACGGGGAATTTATGTTTTCACTATTCATGGCAACTTTGGGAAATACAATCCTTTTCCTAACCTTTTAATATCAGTGAAATGTGTGTGGTGCATTGACTACTAGAAGCAATCCACAATAAGGCCTTCACCCCTCTATGGGAATTATAGGGTTTGGATCCCACGATAGTAGATCCTCATGAAATTTAATGTCTGGTGAAGTTATTCACAAGGACAGAACGGATGTGACCTGGCACTGATCTGATGGAAAACTGCTGAAACACAGCATTGGACCATATTACCTAAAAGGCTTTTGAAAATGCTCCCGCTATAATCAATAGCAGATAGAAGAAGCAGCTGCTCAGAACCATGCACAATAATTTTTTCCATTTTTTGCTATTTTTTTCTTCAAAATTTTTTGCTAGGAACAGCTGAATATTTTAAATACAATTGTTCCTTTTCTTTTTCCTCTGAGAAAAACTGATAGACTACCAACTGTTTTAAGATTGAAAATCTGTATGTACTTTTGAGAATATAATTTTAAATTATTTCTTTATTTTATTTCATAAACTTCATTTTTAATAGAAGTTTCCTCATTTATGAACAGCTTAGATGATATAGCTGCCTATTATGATCTTTCACTGATAGTCAAAGTATGGCTACTGAAAAATGCTTATATATATACAAGTGCTTATTTTTGACTACAGGGATTGTCTTTCTGTCTTCATCAACTCTGTGGTGTCACATTTTAAAATTCACTTTGAGCTAAAAGTTGCCTTCTTTGTCACTGACTATCAGGAACACTCAGTACTGGATAATTCATATTCTTTTTTTCTATGCATACAGCATTGAATTTGCCTCTCATAGAACACGGGATTTCCGAAAGTAGTGCAGTGCACCTGGAAATACTTAACATATTTGTGTATTATTAACTACTCTACCATTTTCTGTGGTTATCTGCATACACAGGAGAAAGAGACCCCAGAAACTACAGGCCTGCCAGACTATCTTCAGTGCTTGTAAAACCATGGAAAATATTATTCGGAGAAGTATCCAAAAGCACCTGGAGTGTCTCAGTCATAGATAACAGCCAGCACAAACTTCCTGCCTGTCAAACCTTATTTTCTTCTGTCAAAGGAAATCCACTTGGTTTATTTAGGAAACTGAGTGAATGCAATCTTTTCAGCAATGCTTTCAGTACTGCCTCTCACAGGACCCTCCTGGACACAATACTAATAACCAGGTTACAAGATGGGTGGGCAACTGGCTCACACTCAGGCACAAAGGGTTACAATGAATGGCGTGGCGCCAGTCTGGTGACCTGTCACCAGTGGGGTTCCACAGAGCTCCATCCCTGGTCCTGTGCTCTTCAGCATCTTTATAAATTACTTGGACAAAGAGCATGAAGGAATACAATATAAGTTTGTTGGTGACACTAAACTGGGAGGAGCTTTGAACTCCCTCAAGGACAGAGGCCTTACAGAGAGACCTTGACAATTGAGAGGGCCAGGAAGTCACCAACCAGAGTTTAGCAAGGACAAGGCCCAGATTCTGCACCTTGCTTAACATTTTCATGGGCAATTTAGAGCGTTAAAACAAATTGATCTAATATTTTTTTCCCAAACTCTCAGTTGAAATGAATGTCATCACACTACAGTTTCATCATCAAAGTTTTAAACTTGTATTCATTTTAAACATGTTCAAGTGTAGATAAGTAATTTGATTCTGGTTAAAATAGTGGCAACAGATGCTCTTAATTCAAGCAACGTATTTTTAAAGGCTGCAGCACAGCTGTGAGTATCATCTTTGTGGGAAATGACACTGGACCATAATTAGTTATATATTCTTTTTACTATAAAAGTACCCTTCAGTTATCTTACTTGATATAGTACTAAACATGATCTCAGTAAAGAAGTAATAAAAAAATCCATATTACCCAAGAGAATTGCCCTTGTGTTATTGATTAAAGTAAATAAAACCTATAATATTGTGTCCCTCTTGTCTCTTAAAGTAATGAATGCATTTCAAGTTTGCTTGTCTGAAGCTTTTATACTTTGGAACACTGAATTAGTTTAACATGTATTAAATTACTTACAGTGAATCCTCCAATTACATTAAGACACAATCCTTCATTCAGACAGTTGACGCTGAGCAGCCTGCAGTAGTCAATTACTTCCTCACAGTTCTTCCCAGTGAATCCTGGCATGCAGCTGCAAATACACCAGTGTATTTTAGAAAACTTGCATTTTAAAAGTTAATTGTATTTAATTATGTTCCATAATTCTATTAAATTATGTTCTTGCAGTAACAAAACAAATCTCTTATGTTATTTAAAATAAACAGAATATGTTTTCAAGAAATTAAAAATTCCTTGGATGATTCTGAATGATTTTTCTTTTTCATAAATAATTTCTTTAATTGATTAAAATATTTTCAAACAAACATTTCATATAATCTTCCAGGAAAAAAAATCTATAATGAGGTAATATTTAATAAACAGCTGTTGACCAGGTAACAAGATTTTGGAAAACTATTAGAGAAAATAGGTCAATTTAAGTATCAGGGAGATGTTTTAATATAAAAAAAAATATGATAAGTGGAGTATAAACACCAGTCATTTCTAATGGATAAAGAATAGTATAAATAGTAAATAATGACATGCTTAATTATGTAAATAACAATCTAGAGACAACAACGCATAGTTGTTTACATGTTTGTTTAACTGTAGTTCAGTATTTTCTTTAAAGAAGAAAAAAATAGCATTTAATTTTTGTGACTTAGTTCCATGTGATGCCAGTGGAGTGATGGATAAGTCATGTATGTAAAAGGAACTGCAGAAATTTCTTCTGCTTCATGGCAACTATTACTATTCGTAGGAGAAAATCCTTTCCTGTGTAGCCCTCCCATGTTAAAAAAAAATCTCTAATACACAAATAAAAGAGAGGAGATTCAAATGGATAGTAAAGAAGTCTTGTTTAAAATCAATAATGGAACAACATAGAAAAATATTTGAATACTTATATCTTGATAGATAATCCTTGTAAACACTCTCACTATCTTCTTACAGACCCAGCATGCTCCCCTGTCTAAAGGCCATTTCTGATATCATGGAAAGAAAAGACTTAAGAAGAAAAAGAAAATGGCCAGTTAGCTGAAAATTTGTGTTTGTGAGAGAATCCAAAAGTAATAGATGGGAATTTCTTTAACTCTTTCTAAGAAGCAGGTTTTTTTTCAAATTGTTCAGTCCAGAAGCTGGAAATTATGAAGATTATACAGAATTGCTTCTGGTTTTCCTATGTTCTTGCTCCTAATAAATATGACATCCAGATGTGTTGCTTATGTTTTCTCATAGATAAAACCTCTCCAATCCCTGGTTTCAAAATTCATGGAGCTTCTTGCAGTTACACAGTACACTAAAGTTAGGGATATATTTTCCACAGCAACTTCTTGGGCAGCAATATTCAATAGAAAGCAGCTGGGTTAACCAGACTTCCTAAATCAGTTCAAGATGTCCACCTGTGGGTATGGCCCTGAGTCTGAGGAATGGACAGACACATTTAGCATGTCCAGAGGCTTAAGTAATTTATTAACCTTAGTGAAGCTTTAAACTGGTTGGATTTAATCAGAAATCCCTGGAAACCAACCACAATTTATGCACAGGACCATATGGACAGAGGTAAATGAATATGGAAAAACCTTCTGTAAATGGATATATGCTTTGAGGCTGGTATAGATACAACCACATAAGAATACTCTAAGAAAGTTGCAATGAACCACAAAATCCTCACCTTCCTCTTAAAAAAGATGCTACATGTGATCATATTTCTGCCATTTCAAGTACTCCACGTCAAAATTCCTGCAAAACTCTATTCTTAAAAATGTTCTAGTTCATGTATTGTAGTTAAAAGGAGTTTTTCATTATTAAAGTTTACATATGAAAGGGATGTAAATAATAATAAAAATATTTTTTATATTTTTATAATTTTTAAATCTAAAACCAAGTCAGAGCAACTCAATTACAATGTTTGTTTTACTGATTTTTTTTACTGATGACCAGAAGTAAGAGTTTCTAGATTTTTTGCTTTAATCTATGATTATTTCATTAACTAGATAATCTAGAAAGACAATTTTAGAAGTGGCTTCTTCTAATTTTTATCGTTGCTCATTTTTTCTGGTTTTGGGGTTTTTTTGGTTGTTTTGCAATAAACATACTAATGTAAGGAAAGGGAAATTTAAGCTAACAGGAAAAAAAGTTGACAATAAAGTTCCACAGACAGCACCAACAGAACATATTTTCTCAGAACACCCTTTCACATTTTTTGTGACTTTTTATTATCATAAAATACATGGATAATAGAAGAAGATAGAAAGCAAACAATCATAGTTTATTTTGATGCATTTGCTCGTTCACTGCCTATTTTAATTCACCTTAAATTTTGACATTTAGGAAAAAATGTGACTGTTAGATTCTTAGCACAAAGTTGTGTGTGATATCAAGACTGAAAGGATGGAATTAGAATACAAAATAGTCATACATCATAACTGAAGTGGGGAAAATTAAATTGTTCCTGTTTTGTTATATGTTTAGAATGGAAAACAACTGCTTTTCCAAAGAAGGAAGGAGAAGTTGAGAAGAAGCTGGAATTGTGTAGGATATAAGAACGTAGTTTGGGCATAAGGAGAACAACATAGCATAGGTGGAAGCAAAATAGAAAGTAATGAAGTAAAATGTTCAATTCAGCTATTATTTTAACTTGTATGTGCATCTGACCTAAACACCATTACATTTATTTATGATGTTAAAATGCTATAGAAGTGGCTCATGTTGTAGTATGACATGTAGTATTACACCAAATGTAGTATGAAACACATGCAGTTTATTGTGGAGTGACTAGACAGAGATATAACATGCAGTATTTGACAATGATTACCAAGAATGAATCAAATCTTCTCTTAAAATGTTGATGAGCAGCTACAAATCCCTCAAATTAAAGCAATGTAATTAATGCTAGATTTCCTTTCAGTGAAGAGAATTAGAACATGAATCACAGGCAGAAAGTGTCCAAGCCTGTGAGTTTAGAAAACTGAAACTGTCCAACCACTGTCTACTCTGTTAGTCAAGTAGCTAATGCAGACTATGATTTTAAAAAGAAAATTTTGAATTCTTAAAACAATGAAGCCTGCTGACTGCTGGACTTCTCTATCTGTCAACACCTCCTTTGCATTTCAGCACTCTGGCAAGATTGTAGCTCTCACAAACAAAAGTACTGAATGTGGTCTCCTTGTATAAAATATGCAATTTATACTACTTAAAAATGCTTTCTCTCACCTAAATGCCTCCTTTTAAATAGAGAGGCATAAATGCTTCTATTAACTATTTCAGGCTAAGTGCTGGAAAACTAATTTTAATTTCACCAAAAAAAAAAGAGAACAATATTTTTTATTTATTAAAAATAATCATAAAAATTATTGTAATCAATAATTGAAGTCTTTGGGGACTGAATAGCAAAACTAAGGCAGAACACTGGAGATTTTCAACAAGCAATTGGACAGGGTACTAGGTAATCTCATCTAAATTCCCTTTCCCATGAAAGTTTGGACCAGAAGATACTTCTGGTATCTTGGCTGTTCTATGAGCCTCTGACAGCATTGTATATTTGTTGTGTTCTAATACTCTGTTATTGTATTGTAGCCCTCTACCTTTGGACAAAGAAAACTGCAAACTTGTGTAAGATGTGTCAAGTCACCTGTTCTGGATACTTCTCTGTGGAAGATAGGAGTCACTTCCTGGAGCTCTCCTCCTTCATCAAGAATGTCTGGTGGGCAAATTGATTGCTAGGGTTGATTGTGTGGATTGAACGCTATTACAGTGTTGTTTTCTAGGTTGTCAGTTCCCCTTTTAGAACATTCTTAGTGTTAATGAGCTTATAACCCACCCCAATGTAAAGTGGGTTCTTAATTGCCCATTTTTATGTTCTGTTATATTGATCTAAATAATGATTTCCATGCTTATTCTCACATAATATTATCAAAGGAAACATAGTTCAATCACAACATTTTCCCATAGATGTTTTTATTAAACAATTCCTATGGTACAATGATGTTCTTGGTGCAGACCATTTCTACAAATACTTTGTGGAATTATAAAATATTGAATATGAATAACAGGGCCAGGATAATATTTTATGACTTCTTTTTTGGTTTGGTTTCTGTTAATAAAGGTAATATAGATCTGAATATTAATTTTACATGTTATGCATATATTTAAATGTAAACTTCAACACATTTCATACTAATATACACATATTGTAAGAAAACTAGCTATATAATAATAAATTACAATAATAATAATAATAATAATAATAATAATAATAATAATAATAATAATAATAATAATAATAATAATAATAATAATAATAATAACAATAGTAATGATAATAATTGGCTTATGTCCCAGTTTCAAGAATTGGAAAATTAATGATCACTGCTGTTCAGTGCTTTACATATCTATATGGGAAGATCTAACTGTATATGAGCTTGCATATGTGTGTTTGTATGTATATCTGTATTTAAGAGTGAATAAGAATGAAATTGTTTGGATTTAGTTTATTGGGAAAAGTGTAAACAGTTCTACTTATATTTTTATTTTAAGACCTCTAAATTGAAACTCTGCTGATGCACTGTAACTCTGTGTTCTATACTTTTATATTTTTTTGAAGTTTCTAAGTTCATTCATAATATGTTGTCAGGTTTTTTTGTATCACAGCTTTCAATTTTCTGCTTCTATGAATATCCTGAAATTTGAAAAATGTTTACTTCAGTAATGCTTATCAGAATTTACTCAGGCAGCAAGAGAAAAGCCAAACAAAGGGGAACAGGATAAACTGTACTCCTTACTGACATAGAAAAAGTTATAAAAATCTATTTAAAAATGAAATTAAATTATACATTGGGTCACTTCTGGTATTTTCAAATGAATAATTTTTAGTGTGATCTTTCTGAATTAAAAATTTTTTCATATGCTGCTTGAAGGATCAATTTAAAGTCTACTAATGCATGTCTGTGAACTATAAATTAAATACGTTCCCTTATCTTTTCAGAAACAGCATAAACTTCATGTACCCTGAAAGGGAGTGGCACATGTAGTACAACTGCCTCAATTGTCATCAGTGTTTTAAAATTTATATATTTTTAATAGTATTAACAATGAAAAAAATTATAGCCCTTAAATGTTTTAAATCTTTTTGTATCACTCCCAGAGTTTACAAGAAGCCTAACAGAATAAAGCACAGAAGATAACTATATATATTTTTAAAACATAAGTGTCCTCTATATGAATGATGATGTCTTTTCTTTCTGCAATCTGTGTGATATCACCAAGTGAACCCACAAAGTACCAAAATAAATTAATTTTCAATCTTACCGGCAGTTATAGTTTTGCTGTTGAGCTATGCAAGTCGCATTATTTAGACAGGGCAATAATTCACATGGATTCAGTATTCTCTCACAGAACTTGCCAGTAAATATTGGCATACAGATACATGCCACATCCTGTAGAAGAAAGGGAAATTAGAAATAATTATTTGTTGTACCAAAGGCAGTACAAAATTTAGTGTTTATGGTGTTTAAATGCATTACTAGAGAGACCTAAGACAACTAAGACAACTTTTCATTGTACAAAGCAGTCTACAAAGACACAAGAGTTCTAGTCTCAGATAGGTTACAAAATTAATTTAGGACAAGAAGAACAGGGCTTCCAGCACAGATTATACCATACTTGAGTTTGCTAGATGGAAATATACCAGCTCTAAAATTAGTTTCTCATAACTGAATCAAGAAGGAGTTTTATAATTAATTTGGGGTTTTTCCCTCATTTCTGATCTTTTTTCAATGTAATGTTTGCATCAATTAAACACTAACAGTACACAAAGTACATCGATAACCAAACCATCACTAACTAGAGGAGGAAAGAAAATTATGGGTATCCATTTTCTCCTTCCATATAAAGCACAGTCTGTGCTTTGCTTTGACAGTTAAAGACATCTGTCAGTTACTGCAATCTCTAATTTGAACAGCAAGAAAGGTAAGTTATTTTACAAAACAAAATATTTCTCAGGGCTGACAGCCCCACCCATATTTTCCTATGCTCTTCTTAGGCCTTTTGAAGTCTGAAAGTAAAGGAAAAAGTAAAGGGGTTTGTTCCCCTAATGAAATTGGAAGTACTTAGGTGCCTCTTTAGAACTGGTCTTAAAGGTATAATCAGGAAACTTCAACTCCCACTGAGACATTTCCATACATGTGAAACAAACTACTACAACTGATTTCCTATTGCACAAAATAGTTTATGCTAGTATATCTAGTAGACAAAATATTTAGACAGGCTGCATAACTTAGAAATCTATCCATTTATTCAGTAATTTAGATGTCTCTTTTTCTCTCTGTATGAATATGTATCACTGCTATATGATAACTAAGCTTTTGAACTCTTCTTTTGATTCTGTTTTGATTCTGTACAGTCCCTGCTATTTGCAATAGACATGCTAGTGAAAGGACATCAACAGTTTATTTTGACATACTACCAGGTATGACTTTAGCATTAAAACTCCATGAGTTTTGAATGAATTTATTCTATTTTATGAAAAGAAAAGGGAAAGAAAAAAAGGAATTTAAAAATTTATGCTCTATGTAAAGCAAGAACAAGAAAATAAAATAAAGGTCACATGATGCTTCACGTTTTGTCAGATTATTTTATTAGGGAGAGGGGAAAAAAACCAAACCAAAACATAGGTAGTTCCTTAAGTGATCACCATGCAACTGATGTTAAATGGGGAATTTGGGTTTTTTTGTCATAAAAATACTATAAACAGGACACATTGAAAAAACGGTATGTTTCTTCATGAAGCATGTAAAGCTAGTTTGAAAATTCACATTGGAATTGTTATGACACTTTCATGGAACAGATCCTCCTGTAAGGCATGTCAAAGCATTTGGATGACAGCAAGGTGATTAGAAACAGACAATATGTCTTCACAAAGGATAAATTATGTCTGACTAATGGTGTCTTTCAATGATCTAGTAACTGCATTGATGGGTAAGGGAAGAGCAACTGATACCATTTACCTTGACTTCTGTGAGACCTCTGACATCGTCCCACACATCATCATTTCTGCTAAATTAGTGAGATGGGAGGAAAGTTGTAAATGCCCCATCCCTTGAAGTGCTCAAGGTCAGACTGGATGCAACTTCCAGCATCCTGATCTAGAGTAAGAAGTCTCTGCCCACTGCAGAGATGTTGGAAATAGATCATATTTAAAAGTTCCTTCCAGCCCAAATCATTCTATGGTGCAATGCTGTAATTCTATGATTCTCTGTTCAAATAAGGATCTCTAACACTTATACTTACATTTGGCAAATCAATACATGTACCTCTGTTCTGGCATGGCCTTGAAGAACATTCATTGATGTCAATTTCACAGTTGTGACCAAGAAAACCAGAAGGGCAATTGCAAATATATCCAGACTGGTTATACTGGCATATACCTCCATTCAGGCATGGCTGAGAGGCACAAGGATCACCAGGTTCCTCACAAAATGGACCTAAAAGAAATAAAAAAAAGTGTTGGAGTGATGCTTGGCATGCTCTTTGACATTACTTTTTTTACTGTCGTGTTTCCATATTATTTCTCTTTGTTGCTGTTGCTGTTGTTGTTGAGGGATTGAGAGTCTTCTATTGTGTGTCTCTAATCTTTTTTACACTGTGAAGCTCCAATTACTGCCTGGGACATGTGTGAGCTATCCACCATCTACAAAGCAAAGAATTTAACATAGTCCTAAGTGCTTTGTTTGTTTTGGTCAATTAACAAGGTAGGAATCACTGGGAGCAACTAATCCCATCTGTAGCAAAGGAAGGATGTGACTGGAGCCACGGTCCCGTGAGATGCTGAATAGTCACTGAACATCTCACAGCCGTTATAATTAATGGAAGATGAATCCAGTGGATTCCCAGACCAGGAGGGTTCTTCTCATGCCTGTTTACAGATCCAGCCAGTACTGAACCTGAATGTGCTTTCAGTAAGCAAACACACAATCACACACATATACACACTACAAATCTGCAGGCCATGAGAATCACCATGAACAGTGTCTTTTTCCTTAGATAAACATGAACAGCAGACAAATGAGCATAAGCACCAATGATGGCTCAAACTTTTTCCTTATCTCTGACTAGTTAGTATTGAAGTTCAAAAATGAACATACACACTCCTTCATTTTCTAAATATAAAGCGTTATTAGTAGATGCCTCAAGAATCAGCATAGATTTTAAGCCTGTCTGATTTCCATATCCAGATCCTGAAACTCTTGCTGACTTTCTGACTCAGAGAATGGGTTGTTCCAGATCTAGATGCCATTCTAGTTTCTGACTAGTCTAGTTCAAATATCTATCACTCCCTACTATGAGAATTGTTAACACAGAAGTAGGAAAGAGACTGTTACTCAGTCTCTGTTGGCCTTGCAAGAATAGAATCCATAAAAATTCCCCAACTCACCTTCTTTAATTATTTTAAATTTCCATGTCTCTCACAAAATTCTCCCTTAAATGTCTGTGAAATTCAGTGCTTGCTCATGATGGTCTGTGCAACACTTGTGAGCCACTTATCCTGTTACTTGTTGAACTCAGCAGTTTCTCATGTTATGTCCAGTAGCTTCCCATGTTCTCCTAAATTCTTTTAACCCTAGGAAAGATTTACCTGATCTTTCTGCATACCTTAACACTTATGAACTGCCTAAGTATTTTTGACAATTAGCTCTTTTTAATCCTGTGACATCAAAGGTAAAGCAGAATTATAGCATCTAATAATTTATTTCCATTTACTTCTGGAAAATTATGTATCAAATATGCTTTTTACATACTTTTATTTTGGTGCACTGATTAAACCATGTCCCTAATACATACTTAAAAATTACATCAGAAGAAATTTTTAACAATTTGCTAAAAAATTCAGCAGCTTTGTAATAAATTCCTTGTGAAGCAGTAATATGTATTGATTCAATATTTTGTTAGTAATTTTATTCAAATTACTAACAAAATATTGAATCAATAGATATTAGATGTATAATTTCTAAATGGTAAACAAAATACTTTTACTCAAATAGTAAACTACAGGATAAACATAAATAATTAATTACAAACCACAAAATAGATAAGTATATGAACCTCCAATAACTGAATTATGAATAGAATAGCTATCTAAAGCAACTGAAAGTATGTGGAGCAACATTTACCAGAGGATTGAAATACCACACTCTGTCTCCATTATATACCAGAACTGCTGATGTGACAGGGTCAAAACATTTCCCTTTTTTTCATTCAGTTCAGTAGAAATAGTTATTCCAATAAGGCAAAATGAATTGGATCTATCTTTTATGACAGATTACTCACTTGCCTTTAGCATCAGAGGACACTCAAACAATCTTTCAAAATTTTTTGCTATCACTCATCACCATAGTAACCAAATTACAGTACATTGCAAATTCCAGATGTTAGGGCTTGCTAATAGAGCAAGCTAAGGAGGCTATTGCTCAGAATAAAAGGTCATTAATTGCTATTAGTGCATATATAAGAGAATATTTGCAACATTAAGTGAGGGGGTTTGGTCAAATCTCTCTTATTATTCAATTTACTGTCTTGCTGTCCTGTTCTGCTTCAGTGCACCATTGTACCCCAGCAGTACTCATAGATGAGGTTATATATCAAGGCTCACTTTTTTTTTCTCCATTATTAGCCACATTTGACAATAATGGGTGCTTCTGCCCTACCCACAGTAACGATCAGAAGAAGGAAAATTAACAAAACAGTGACCCCATTTGCTCTACCCAAAGGAAAGCCAGAAAGTGAAATTTCACTAGGTGAATGGAATAATGAGGTTTTCCTGCCATTGTTTCTACCCCTGAATCCTCCATGGTTTTTTATGCCACCATTACCAAGCATTTCTTAACCTCTTGTTAAAAAAATGGCTCTCAATGGAATTATTAGACCAAAGAAAGACTAAATGAACAAAACAGGACAGAACAATGAAGACCAGTGGGGAAAACCAGATAAAAGAGATGCCTTTGGTAATGTTATGGTCATCTGTAGCAAAACTAGGAAAACAGTATTATTCTGCTAAAAAAATGAAGTGATAACATTCTTTTAAGAGAAGACTAAAGTAGCTAGAAGGGGAAGAAAGAAAAGCCTGAGAGGGGATAGAGAAACACTGTCAATCACACCATTAGAAATATATAAAGGAAATCTGCAGGTTTCAAGGATGGCAAAAAAAAGAGGAAAGGATATTTAGCTTATTACTCTTTTCTCCTTGGCATTTCCTTGCAAAGGGAGCAAATTTTTTTTTTTTTTTTTTTTTGTCAATTTGGGAAAGAACAGTGCATTTAATAGAAATACATACCAGTTTTCTAACCAGATGAAGGGATATTAATTTAAATGAAGATATTAACACATGGTCTAAAACACAAGTTACATCTACCAATGTTTTTTATCAAGAATTCAGTCTTGAGCTAGAATTTTTCCTTACTCATTGAAAATAATTAAATCTTTCATATTCCTCTACTTTATAATTTCCTGTGTTCAGCATCTTATGTGAAAAACAAGAGCAACTTTCTTCCACCTGAACACCCATGCCTGATGAGTTTGACAAATCAAGTCAATAAATGGTATTCTGGAGAATGAATGATTTGAGATTTTTATTCTATCATTCCCAAACCTGATATCACACTCAATCTATTTGCTAAATAAGATTAAAAGGTGACTTGATTACAGCTCTTGGATGGGGAAAATATTTAACAGTAAAGGGATCATTAATTCAGAGTGTAAGAAAAGCAAATTACTGTAAAGAGAAGCAGAATGATATGTGAGAAAAATCTCACACATTTTTACCAGAGATCTCTTTATCTGACTACCATGAAATAATTAATTCTAGATTTGCTGTCTTCACATCAATGTGTTTCAAAAATACTTCTTTAGCTTCATACAAGACAACTGTGTAGAAGAAGACATATGTAATATAATAAGCTTTGGTCATATAAGATGAATGGCATGTCCTCTTAACTTGCAAATCTGTTTATCCACTTTGACTCAAGATGTATACAAACCCTTTCAAAAGCTGTGAAAATCAGAAATTATTTCTAAATTATTTTACTAAAATGTACACGTTTTGTCATTATCAGTGGCTCTTGTTGCAACATGTTTAAATAAATACTGAAATTCATATCCATGCTAACACTTACTGACTTCTTGAATGTTGTGGTTAGAAGCACAGTAAAGAGGGAATAGGAGAAAAATAGATCTTTATAATCTGATGTCTAATGCAAGCCCCAGAAAAAGGACAATATTTAAACAATGCAGCTAGGATCAACAAATCACTCCAACTAGTATATGCATATTTGAAATTTTTGCACATCTTCTGAAGACCTGGGAATAAAATTAAAAAAAAAAAAAAAAGCAAGGTAAAATGTCTTAACTGCACAAATTTGATACATAACCTTCAATTTTACTTTGATATCAATAAAAACATGGTGTAGGCATAGTATGTGCCCTAGATGCTGTGCGTTTCTGTTGCCAACAATTTCAACAGAAGTAATTTTTCCCTCAGTGAGACCCAAAAAGAGACATTTGCTTAAAATACTGAAGTCCCATTAGTACTCGCTGATGAATGATCAGCTACTCAAAGCTTATTCAAAATCTCAGGAAGATAAATGTAGAAACCATGTTCTAATGGGAGATGGTTGATTCCTGAAACTTCAGAGTGGAAAAAAAATAGTTATCAGCTTGATTGAACACCCTGATTAAAGAGAAATGTCCAAGAAATTAAAAGTATCATCAGGATGACCAGTTCACTTTTGTCTTACTATATATAATGAATTCCTGTTTGCTTTACTTCAATGAAATAAAAATTGTGGAAGATTAAAAAGCAGGAACAAATGAGTAAAGATTATCTAATGGACCAAAATGAAAGCTAATGAACTTTAGTTTAAGGAACTGAACCTTATTTCCCGCATCCTTGGTTGTTTTTACACATGAAAAGAATAAAATCTTTCACCAAAATAAAACTAATGACAGAAGAACCCCTGTCACAGACATATTTTATGAAAAATCCTTTCGTTAGGATTTTTTTCTGCTAAGAAGGTGTGAGGCCTCAGAAATGAAATGTAAACAATAATTATCTGCTGCTGTGGAATGCAACAGGTGCATCTTTGTCTGGTCTCATGTGGTTGTTTTTAATTAATGGCCAATCGCAGTCCAGCTGTCTCAGACTCTCTGATCAGTCACAAGATTTTATTGTCATTCCTTTCTATTCCTTGCTAGCCTTCTGATGAAATCCTTTCTTCTATTCTTTTAGTATAGTTTTATTATATAATTTTCTTTTAATACAATATATATAATAAAATAATAAATCAGCCTTCTGAAACATGGAGTCAAGATTCTCGTCCCTTCTCTTATCCTGGGACCCCTGCAAAATACCACCACAAACCCCAGCTTGTCCTTGTTCAGTTTGACTGTATCCCACCTAGTCTTCCTCTCTATGGTTTCATTGCCATGTTACAGTGATAACCCATTTAAAGACAAGGGACATTCCTGATGCCATTGATAAACATCACTTAATTTGTTAAGATATCACATAGTGATGCTTACATAAATATCTGCATTTACTGATTAAAATAAGTAGTTTCTATTTCAATTTCAGGATTTCTGGACTTCACATTTATGGAAACATTTCTCTTCCCAAGCAGTAAAATATGTTAAGAATCATAGTAGCATACCACACTTTAATATGATATAAGTACTCTCATTTTGTTGTTCCTCTAATGAAAAGTCAATATTTTCTAGAGCAGTTTTGCATAAGACAGAGTAGACTGGTTCAGGAAACAGCATATGTTATTGTCAATTATTTGTACTTGTCTCAGAATAGAGCAATAATATTTCAGGGTTAAGATAAAAGATTAAGTATTTAGTGGAAGAGAGATTTATTTTTAGCATAATTGAAGCAAGTGAATGCCACTTAAGGCAATCAATGACCAAGATACACAATAAGCAGTAGGCAGAATAAAGGCTGAGCATGATGACAAGTATGGAAATTTAATTGTTTAAACTACTATATTAATATTTTAATATGTTCAGCTTATATCTAGAATTATAGAAACCTGCACAGCGTCCTTACACATGCCACTGACACATATTATGCAAACGAACAACTAATTAGTAAACAACTCTTTTAATCTGATGACCATCAGATTTCAATTTATTCAGTTGTGAAAAGATTTCTACTATTAAATAATTCCTGTCTTTTTAGTTTCATTAAAAAAATTATTAAAATTAGTTCAGTCCAGTCCACTTCTTGTTTTCACCTTCATGAGCTTCAGATATCCTTCCTTTTAAATGTAAAAGTATTTTTAAAATTCTTCTCTGCAGAATGATTTTATTTTTTCTGTTTAAAAATATCACTGAATCACAAGTTCTTGTCTTGTATATCTGGACCCTGAAATATATCAGTATTTCCATTACTGTACTAAAATCATTAATCTTTAAATTCTTTTAAATACAGTAATTGCATCTTCATATGCATTTCTAATCAAAACAGATGAATGATACCTTGTTTTTCATGTAGATGAAGTTTCAGTAAAGTATGAATCAAAATGAAATCTACTTTAGGTACTTTAAATCTAGGTCTTTCATGGAGTAAAAATCTCTGAAATATTATAAGGGTTATAATCCTAATTTTAGACCAAAAAGGAAGCATCTAAGCTCACTGATGTGCTTTACAGGAAAGCTCCAATCAGCATACTTGAAATTGACATTTTAGAAGTACATGAACGAGAAGAACATTAGCTTCCATCAGAGGCAAGCCTATTAGAGAAAAAATTACAGTACTGCTGGAAAAACTCATCAAGAGTCCTTACAAACTTTCAGTTTTACCTCTTATCTTGGCTAACGACACTGTTCAAAAAATAGTGTAAGCCAACAGAACTGGTCAGATCCTGGGCAGATGCCACCCTGGCTGTTGCTAAGGCAGTGTGCATAGGCTGTCCTTGCCTCTGGAGGGCTGCTATTCCCTGGGCAAGAGCAGGGCATCACCCTAAGTGTTAGAGAACATATGCCCTTCCTCACTTAAAATCACTTCCTAGTGCTTCAGTCTGTTGCAGAAAGGGGTGTTCAAAATGCTGCTAGGGGCATCAGAATAAGAGCTGTAATGTTCAGATAGACAGTTATGACATTTGTCAAGAACACCAAAGCTGCCCAATCACCAAATGCCCAGATTTAAAATGTTCTTTGTCTTTGCAGCCAGCTGAGGTGTTCACCACGCAGAAGAATATCTGAGTGTGTCCATTAGCAATGAATTCACTTCTATTTCATGGGTTTTACTACAGTAAAAATGATATGATTTCTTTCCAAGCATTTTTTGGAAACGTGGTTTCAAAAATGTAGTGATTAAACAGTGTTTTCTCTGAGGCAAGTTTCTTCAGAAAGTATTATTTCAATTCCTCAACTGCTCATCAAGTATAAGACCTTGTCTATACTCCTTGTTTATACTGTTCCAGATGGCTCACGGACTTCTGTTAGAAGCTCAATTTTTTTGAATTCTGAGAAATTACACCTCTTAGAGATGAGATCACCTGGGATTCATGGACTTGCATTGTGCATGAGGTTTCTCAGCATGGTTTCTAAAAGAATGAATGGGAATCACACTTCTGATTAAAATCCTAAATGAAAACAGAGCAAGTAAATATGCTAAGCAGGGCAGCTTTTTTCTTCATTAAAATTGAAAAGTTGGTGTGATTCCAAACTAAAATAGGTCAATAAATAAAAATTTTAGAAAGTAGAATACATATGTCAACCATATATTTTAAAAAATTATAGTTAAATATGTGCTAACAGGTTTACTTTGCATAATAACTTATTTCGAGTGCCTTCTTTACACACTTTTCTTTGGCAAAGTGATATAGGTAATATTTGTTGCATTATTCCTAATTCAGTTATGCAAAATGACATGCCTATCATTTTTTTGGGCAGTCAGAATTGTGATTATTTATGATTTATCTCAATGGAACCTCACATAATCTAGTGTAAATCAGAATAATCCTATAAAACATGTTGGGTGGATCTAGACATAAGACATCAATATATACATTAGTCAGATTTATCAAATTCCTTTCTTTCTTTCTTTAGGAGTGGAAGTCAGCAGATGAAGAGTAAAATTTAGATATTTGGATACCAAAAGTTTTAGGCTAATACCTATTGAGAGACAAATGAAGAAACTGACCTGCAATTGAAAGTTCCATAAAAAGCCTTTAAAAATTGGCTGTAACATGTCTGTACTATACACATCAGTATTCTGCAATCATGATTATGTCATAATAAATGTAAACCTTTTAGAATTCTAAGACTAGTCAGAGGCTTTTTTGCTGTTGATGATGATGGTGATAATTGCTTTTATCCATCCTACTGGCAGTAATATTTTCAAGAATTCCTCTGACACTAGGATAAATTAAAGATGCAAAAATTTATATATTGAGAGTGGGCAGTTCAGTTAGTTAAGTGCATCTGGGAAGAAGAGATTTAAATAAATCAGCCACCAGAAAGTTGGTATTCTTTTATTTCTCTCCTAATATACATTTTAGAACAGATGACAGGTGATTAACTTTCTCCTCTCTCCTCAGTGTTACCACAGCCAACTGAGTGATGGCAAAAGATGTATGGGCTGAAAAATAATGTAGTTGCATGAGAATACCCAAACAATTCCCTCCATAACAAATTATATGATGTGTGGCTTGGTATCTTCTCTTGTTTGCAGTCAAAACTGTGTGAGAAGACAAAAAAAGCTTGTATAAACATGTGCCAAGCCATGTTTATACATCACCTCTAAATAAACCATGTACAGCTATGGGCAAATGCAGCTCACAGCAATAGCATATTGTACACAGCTGCAAATACTGAATTAAAAATATTGAAAAACTTTCACTACTTTCAAATGGGAATATACAGTTGTTTAAACCCTTTAATTTCCTCAAACAGCTTGAACCTTTGGAATTCACTAATTTTATGAATTCTTATTCCCTTAACAAAATTCTTTTCAAAATCAGTTTGATGGATGTGAATAACTGAAGCTTGTGATTCATTTGTCTCCATAGTTTCACAGCTAATTATTGTTAAAGGTTATATATCTTCTTTTTATAATCTGCAGTTGTGTGGAAGCAGGTATACAATTACTCAAGAAGAAAGAAATTGACATATGGAGTAGTCTTATCAAAAGATAATTGATTTTTCAAGTCTTTGACAAAAGAGTCTATTCAAGATATATACATTTACTTTTGTTTCATCCTCAGAAATCACAAGTCTAAATGACAAGATAGTTCTATTGCAGTGAAAGAGGATTTTGGCTGAGATGAATTCCTACTAAATTGCTTAACAATATTCAGAAACATGACTGAAGACCTGGGAAATGGATCTTCAGGAGATATAGCCACTTGAAATTCAATAACCAAGGTAAGGGTTGAAAAGAAATGTAAATTATAGGAATATATTCTGGGAAGGTGTGCCCTTGGGCAACCGCAGCGTACAGGGATGTGTGCTAAATAAGGGAAAGTCTGGAACAGCACAGAAATGGAATATTTTGAAGAGAAGCAGGACACACCATGTGATATAGAAATTGAGACCAAAAGAAGGCTTGAATCTCAGTATTAGAGAAGCACATCACAGTAGGATTGGCTGAGTAGTTACCAATAGACCCATTTTGATACCTTTTGTATCCTAGGAGGGAGAGAAAAAAAGTGTTGAGGATACATATTTCAATAAAAATCATTTATAACCTATATGTTGTTGGTGAGGAAAATAGGCTGTTGGGTTTTTATCTTGAGTATTTTTATACTGCTGATTTTTTTATCCTAGCTACAAAATTTTAAGCAAATCAATTGTCAAAAGGTCTCAAGAGGGTTCAGTTGGGTTAATGTCTAAAATGCAGGCTGGTAAAATGGATAAAATGTGGGGTATGTTGTCAAGTGACCACATCACATAATCTCATAATCCAGATTTATGTTCTATAGTATGAATTAATTTATTGTAAATCATTATTCTTGAGAAGAAAAAAAAATCCCTAGGAGTGCATATGGAAGAAAATCAGAAAAACAAAATAATTATTATTGAGATTTAACTAAGTTTGTACATCTGCACATTCTATTAGAATTGTGATGAAAAAGAAAGGATCTGCTTATTGTTCAGGTTGTAATATTATTAGATACTGAGAACCAACACAGTATAATACCGTTTGCAAGTAAACCAACCTTTGAACATTCAAAATTTCTCAGAACTGTAACTTTTAGTCTCCAGTGACCTTGGGTATATTTCCATTTGGGTATATGTCCATTTCTTGACATCCATCAGCATTATTTAACAGGACAAACGGGTGTGTTCAAATCCCTGCATATTGGGCTGAGCAGTGCAAGGACCTGCCAGTTCTGGAAGCACTGTAGAGGTACAATGTGCTCAGAGCTGGAATAAATTCCAAGGCACGAATGTTGAACGAGGAGTAGAGTCTGAGAGTCTCTCATAAAAAGATTAGTCATTCTCAAAAGCTGGTAATATCAACATGGGTTTATGTCTCTAACATTGTGATGCAATTTAAAGGAATGGAGGCCTGGTATTGTAAAAGAGGCCTTGAAAATTGCAGACACAGAATGCAATGTATGGCAGTACAGTATATGGAATATTTGGAGGCAAGGCATACTCTAGGCCCTGGAGATCCCACAGCTGTAAACAAATCACCAGTGAACAGTCAAAGAAATGCAGGCCTGGAGGTGGACAAAAATGGTCTTAGGGCAACAAAAAGAACAGTATCTAACATCCATAAACCCCACCACAGATTGCAAATTCAGGTGTAATTTGGAGCTACAGCCCAATGAAGAAAAAGAAAGGTATATAATGATGTTAGCAAACATACGCATATTATCCTGAGTGGATCCTAGAGCAAGAAAAGTAAAACAATCAGCACAAATGTCGTATTCCTCCTGGTGAAGGACTACAGATGTTCACAGAAACAGCCATCATAACACACCCCTGGTGCCAGTGACAGTAAAAGGAGCAGGATAAGGAGAGCACAGCATCTAGAATGGGGTCAGAAATTAGGAAGCATGTATGCATAAGAAGTTTACAAGTATTATTATTGACATCTTTTCTGCACAGATGAATCTTAAGATTTCAATTATACCTTAATTGTTTGGCTTTATATTTATAGCATTTTCTCCAAAATCCTGCCTTTAAATGTCAATACATAATGACAAATAATGATGTGTAGCAAGATAATGGTGGCAATATAACAAACCCAAATCTGATGGAAAGTGAAAAAAAAAAAATTAATGGAGAAGACAATGGCTGGATTAATGAGAAGACCCCTTCAGTAGTAAGTGAAAATTCTAAAGAAAACTGTGTTTCTCTCCCCATTTTGGAGATTTGTGCTCAGTAATATATAAAAAAGCAAGCTCACATGACCTAAATCAGCAATTTAAAAACTAGATATTCCCTCTAACCCCTTTTAGAACCAGCAGTTTAAACCGGACCCCTTTAGAAGATGGCTCATTCCATCCTAAAAGCATATCTAGGACTGATTGTTCATGGGATGTTTGCTTTTCTTCTAACTGAACATGGCAAACTAAACAAGTATTTCAGGTTAGATACTAAACTCTAGACATCTGATGTTTCATAACATGCAGACAAAATTTGCTAAACAAATTGATTCAAGGTAATCAGATAATAGACTTTTACAACAGATTCATCTTCAAAACCATTCCTATTCTAGCAATCTCCAAAGGCTAATTGATAAAAATAGGTTTCTTGAGTCTTTCACTTTTACTGCCAAAGTGGTAAAATGTATTTTGAAGTGATTGGCTTCTGTTTGGAAAAAGGTCCCATATCTTGGAAGAAAAGCAACTACAAATATGAGGTATTCCTATCTATTTAGGGATTTCATTCACACATATGCTTAGTAATAAATTAAAATGGGCAATGATTATGCAAGCTTCCATCTTCATATATGGTGTTTTTATCTGCATCTATAATTTTGATTCATTTTGAAAAATGCCTTAGATTTAAATTATCTAAGTTTGCTTTTATTTATATGAAGTTTGAACAGTGCAGCAAAAAAGGTTTATTTTTTATAATAAAGGGTTTTAAGTCTATCAGCAAGAAAAAACAAAGGAATTCTCAAAGATTTTTCTAAGGTTTGAAAACCTTTTGAAGTAGTGACTCTGTCATAATTCACTGGTGGTCATTATCTCCTTGTAAGATAAGTTTGGCTTTTGTCTACTTAGTAGTCTAGAAATCATGGATACTCAGCATGGAATTCCTTTTAAATGAAGATAGACATTATTTTACTTATATGTTTGAAGCAATATTGATTCTATGTACTGGGCTTTATCCCTCCTGGAGATAGTGATATTGTTCGTAAAACTCTATTTTGTTGCTAATTCCATAAAATAAGTAAATGAGTCTTACTAAATTTGAAATGTGCATAGCCATCAGATTTTCAAAGTGAAAAAAAAGGGAACTGCATGGAATCTTTGATGTTTCCTAGTGTTTGAATTTCATTCATGAATTAAGTGGATTAGGTGTTGTGTTGTGTTGACCCATGGTAGGATGTCACATAATCATTCAATTTTGAATTTTTGAAGACACATTGTATGAAACCATAAATTTCCAGACCTTGAAATAAATCACATGATGCTATTACAGACTGTAAATCCTATGGTCCTTTGTATTTTAATTAATTATTTAAAATATTACAATGACCACCGTACTCACACAATTTTGAATTGATTGCCTGCCATGGAGATTTTCTTCCTTCAAAAATTTTTATGAAGTATTTTTAGAAAGCTCTTTGCTTGCCTTCTTGCATATGGATGTTAGAGCTACTTGCTTTCTTTGTGCTCATTCACATCAAAGAACAGAAGACTGGAGCTACCAGTGAGGTAGCTGATAACAGCCAGGAAAGGGTACATTGTTACGGATGTTGCCTCTGGGTAGGTATGGACCTGAGTGCATTCTGAAGTATGGAAGAGGGATTTGAAGTTGAGATACTATTTAAAGTGGGAAGACAAGCCAAGTGAGGCCTTGGGAAAGTGATCTTTGATATGAGGACAAAGGTTGACTTGCTTGGAGCGCACTTGGTGGCATCACAGATCCTGCAATGCAGCGACCCTAAGGGTTCAGGACCACTGCTCACTTCAGTGAACAGACTGCATTTTCTCAATAAAGTCCTCACTGTGAAAAGCCTTAATTTGTAAATGTAAAAGGTCCACTATATATTCACTGTCTGCTATTATTAACTAAAGCTGCAAGTGTTTGCTGTGCTGCCTTTTAGAAATGTATTCCAAAAAGTATAAGTTAACTATTTACATATTTACTGAGCAAGAGAGTGGATAAGTGGATAAGACATGAGTAAATATGGCTTTGCTTTCTAGTGTTTAGAGAACTTATATAGCTTATAACTTATATATATGGATAATGTTGTTAAGATTCTTGTTCCTTTCACAGTAAGGATAAGGATCTTGTCCAGAATCAAACATATCTCTTTTCCTCTGTACTAATAATTTCCATGAAAAATGAAGACATTGCAAAGCATCGTTGTACAAATCTCATGCTACACAACTCAACTGTGGATTGCTCTTAATGACACAGATTTGCCATGTGTTTAACTTTTGGGTTTATTTCTAGCTAGAAACTAAAAATGGTTTGTAATATTGTTATTCACACTTAGTTTGAGATAATTTCACCACAGACATCATAGAGTGTAAGCACAGGGGCACTAAGAAGTCTTTAGTCCAACCTCATGCTGAAGCAAAACGAACTATGAAGTCAGATCAGGTTAGTCATGGGTTTATCTATCCTAGTCTTCTAAGTCATTTATAGGGAAGACTGCAATCTCTCTGGGAAACCTGTTTCAGTGTAGGATATCCCATTGCTTCCTTCCCAACTTCCTTGGGCACTCCAAACCTCCTTGCTGGTAGGGTGGTGTTTGATGCAGAAAAGGCCTTGATGCTGTGCAAGCCCTGCTCAGCAGAAACAGAAAACCCTCTGTGTTATCAGCACTGTTTCCAGCACAAATCCAAAACAAATCCACATACCAGCCACTATGAATAAAATTAACTCCAGCCCAGCCAAAACTGGTACATCTGCCTTTATGCAGAGACAGGCGCTAATGGTCCCTGCCATGGGATGAGATTTTGAGCCAGGACTCTGAAGTGTTACATTTCAAAGATAAAACTGCAAGAAATATTGAGTAATTTGTAAATGCTAATGGTAAATCCAGATGTGATGTGGAACTGCAAGTCTAACATTAAATAAGTTAATTTGGTTTTTATTTATATTACTTAATATCTTGTACTAAACCCTATATTTTGAGAATTTAAACATGTTCATCTTTCCGTGCCAATCCTGAAGAGTAAAGAAATCTGTACAAGGAATTCTAATATCCTTTCTCCATCGATGGTAATTAATCGCAACCCTGGGAAGAAAGATGAGTGTACTCAATAGTGGTGTTATCAGTCTTGCAACTTTGTGCCTAGAAATATTTCCCAAAGCACAAACTTCTGGTGACATGTCATTATGCAAGGAACTTCACTTTAATTCTTAAAGGAAGTTTGTGTGACAGGTGAAGAGAGTTCCAAGTGAAAAGGTTAAGTACTTGTCAGATCATTTTGTTACTAGGTATAAAATGTCAGTATAAGCTAATATATGTTAAAATATTTTTTAAAGTACGTGAGTGAGCAGTATAAAGGAATGCCAAGTCTTAATTTTTAACTTCTTTTTTTTTTTTTTTGGTCACAAAAACATTTACAAAACAGCAGAATTAAATATTTTATAATTTAGGGAAAAAAACCCCAAAAATCTGGTAGCACTAGGGAATGGATGCTTCTTCCCAAGTACTTTGCTTATAGCTGCCTATTGATTTTAAAACTACTGACATTTCAGAGTAGAGCTTAAGATTAGATATTAGGATGAAATTCTTACTGTAAGGATGGTGAGGGACTGGTATGGGTTGCCCAGAGTAGCCATGATGCTCCATCCCTAGAATTTTCCTTAGCCAGGTTGGATGGGGCTTTGAACAACCTGATCTAGCAGACTGTGTCCCTGCCCATGGCACGGGGCTTGGAAATAGATGATCTTTAAAGTCACTTCCAAAACAAACCATTCTATAACTCTATGATTCAGACTGAAAAAAACTCCAAATGCAATGTGAATTAGAGAATTCAGTCTGACTCAACATGTAGTATTGTCAGTCAGGCCTGCTGTGTTGGAGCTGCTATATTATTTTTCATTGCATGAGTTTTTAAAAATGAACTGAGAACTGTTAAAATTAGCTAAATTAATTTTTTAGCTATTTAAGTGCTGCATGATAGTATCACTGTATCTCATGCCACAGGACTAGAGCTACATCTCCAAAGACCCTGCTCTTGAAAATGGAACCAAAAAGAAAGAAAGTTTCTAAATACTGCACATTGTCTCACTTGTTATTTAACAACTAATGTTATCTTTTTCTTGGGGTTTAGGCTAAGGATGATCTGGGATATCAATTATTATTGATATAAAACAAAGAACTAAAGAAAGTAACAAGATGGCATAGGGAACTCAAAGCTTGATATGATGTAGACTTCTGGATTACAACTGTGCTATTTATAGAAGGCATTTCTTCCTCCTGTGTCTCAAGTCTAGAGTTTATTTATGTGTGTATTTTTTTGTTGCTGTTTGTTTGGTTCATTGTTATTTTACATTACTATTTTTATTTTAAATACATTTTTATAATCACAGACCACTTTGTTTTCCCAGACTGCCAGCTGAAGCCTTATCCCTCGGGCATGAAGGGTTATTGTTTGCCTGGCAAAGACTGAAGGATGGAAGCGTGCCCTCCTCCTCAGGGGCCGTCTCCAGAGATGGAGCTGGGGCAGGGGAGGCAGCAGTTATGAATCTTAGCTCAGGTCCAGGTGAGTCTGCACTGCTGGGTCAGTACAGAGCCTGAAGCCTTTTACAGTAAATAGCAAAAATCATGTATTCACTGCACTACAAGCTTTACAGTGTTTCACAGGTGGAAGAAGCTGCCAGCCAGCTAATCAGTAGTGTATTTACCCTCTAACTGGCAAGACAAAAAGGCAATCTGGTGTAAATACACTGAAGAATTTATGGTATTCTCTTTAGAAAGCACTTCAGATTATCCATTAACCTATTGTCTTGTTATCCAAAACTGTATCTTCTTGATTTTATTCATTCTGCTATGGAAAAAGGTTCAGTTGTCATTTTATGCAGAACACTGATTTACAAGATAAAGACTTGTAAGTTTCATCCATCCTCAAAACCCACATGATCCAATAAGCCAAAAAGCTGGGGGGCATCATTCTGACATATTTTCAAATTTGTCATTTGTTCTGTCTTCATGTCCTTGGTTTTTTTGCTCATTTATAAATATATTCTGTTTATTTTTAATTCTTATTTTTTTCTAGGATAGAGTTATTTTTCTTCATAATTGTATGTATGAGGATGTGCTAAGAATTTGTGCTAAAAACAGTGTTGATAACACATGAGCGTTATAGGCACTGTAAGCAGTACTCACAGTGTCAAGGCCTTTTCAGGCTGTGCAGGGAAATTGTGGCTATCCCATTCCTGGAAGTGTTCAAAGCCAGGTTGGATGGGGTTTTGAGCAACCTGGTCTAGTGGGAATTTTCCCTTCCCATGGCAGGAGGGTTGGAACTAGATGATCTCTGAAGTCTCTTCCAACCCAAACCATTCTATGATTCTATGATTCTGTGATTCACACAGTGCCCCACAACTGTAACTAGGTGTCCCTGAAGGGGTAATAATTAGCATTGACTCCATGATTCTCAGAAGGCTGATCAATCACTTTATTATACTATACTTATTAAGAAACCCATTGCCCTTACCGACAGTCACAATACAGGTGGACTCAATTGATCCTTCAAACTAAACACCATCACCATTGGCCAATTAAGAAATCACCCTTTTGTAAACAAATCTCCATAACACACTCCACAAGTGTAGCAAGTGAAGATAAGAATTGTTTCTCATTCTTTTTTCTGATCTTCTCACAGCTTTTCCCCAGGATAATGCTGGGAAAGTTCAGTGCTGCTCTCTGTGGCTTGAGAGCTGCTACCACAGCCCAGCATTGGATGTGCATGAGAAGTTGGGAGGGGACAGAGGGTACAGCTGACCCCAACCCACCCAAGGGATATCCCAGATTATCTGACGCTGTACTCAGCAAGAACAACTAAGGGGAAGAAGGTACTAGTGGAGGGACATTTCTACTTTCTGCGTTTGTTGTCCCAAGTAGCCGTAACATATGATGCAGGCCTGCTTTCCTCAAAACATCTGTCCCCTGATGGCCACTAGTGAATGAATTACTTGTTTTGCTTTTCCTGTGTGCATGGCTTTTTTCTTTTCCTACCGAACTGTCTTTATCTCATCCCATGAGATTTTTCACTTTTACCCTTTCAATTCTTTCCCTCCTTTCCACTTGGATGCCCTGTTTCTGGGTTTGATTTCTTAGCAAACAGTTCAGTCGTCCTAGCTCCTAGAAATTCCCTCCAACACCACTGACGCATGTCTATCTGATGCTTACTCCTCTCCAGTAGTATTTTTCATTAGCTGCTGTACATTGCCTTTTTCTCCTCTTTGCTACACTGACATGTTAAGGCTTCTACCCCATGTCTGCTCATGTTTTACTCTTGAAGAAACAATCTTTAGTCTTATTTTTTGATAAAAGGGCATGTTAACTGAGATTGAAAAACAAGAGTAATTATTTGTTACCCACATTTTTAAAGTGTCCTGGTGGATGAGTACCACTATTACATAGTACTCATTCTATTATTTTAAAATGATGCTGCTGGTTTCAATAACTCTGACTCATTTATAGTCCACTCTCCAGCCTGGCCTGTGACTGCCCTGTTGCATAGTATAATTTAAAAAATTTGAATATTTGAATAATTGAGTGCTACAAAAAATTAAGAAGCTACTGCTGATCTTGCATTTCTCAAAACTTGAGATATATTTACAATTAATATTATTTCTATAAATAAACACATGAAAGATGTTTTTTTAAAGAATATTCTCCTTGTCTCTCTAAATCTCTTATTCTCAGAAGAGAGGTGTGTGGGCATTTGTGTAGAGGCTGATTTTATGAGATTCTCTTAAGCAGCAATGTAAAAGTGCTGTAGTTATTGATGCAGTACCACAATCAAATATACAAACAGTGAAAACTATTTATGCATTTACAGGTATTGATTATGGGCTTATACTTATGAACATTGAATAAATTGTGATTGTTTTGACTAGGTAGACAACATACTGAAACATTTAGAATGTTAATACATGTGATAGGTTTTGGTGTTTGGGCTCAAGGTTCAAAGTTACAGTAGCTTTTTTGTGATCATGATCAGTGTGCTGGAAGGCTTTTAAGGGATTTACATGCTCAGAACACTGTCCTATTATGTGTATAAATCATTATGAAGAAAAATTAAAGCAATAACTGAATTCTTGGAAAAGTGTCAAAATTGCCAGGGTCTTTTTCTCCCTGAAGAGTGATAAAAGATCTGTATTAATGGCTTGTTCAGAACTAGTGGAATTATTTTGAAGCATAAACTAAATAATCAATCAACTATCATTATCTGCCCTGCTTTGAACTTTGTCTATTTTGCAGGCAAGACCATCAGTGTCCAGCATGGATTCCAAATGAACCATGGGTTAAAAGCCATTTGCAAACTATTAAAAATTCTTTCTTTGGAGCTCCTGACATAAATTACTGTCCAGAAATAAAATGTATAATCATGAATATGTAGACCAATAATTTGTCCACATATTAATCGCCAAAGCATTCAAATCTAAATTGAAATAGCATGGTAAAAAACCTAAATGTATTACAGTCTTTAATTACCTAATGTTTCTTGACACCATATATTTCTAGAAAAAATAAATGTAGTTCCTTTCATTTGTAGAAATGTTGGTCTTTCTAGTTGTATATGCAATTAGCTTTTTGAACACATAAACTTCAACCAGTCCTGTTCTTTTGAAAGGATATAAAAAGATTTTTTTTTTATAATGACAGACTGCCTCATATAAAAAGATAAGTGGCTTTGCTTTCAAAAGACACAATTCTATATTTTCATGACCTTGATTCATTACTATATGGACAAAGTTAAAGAAAAGATAGTGCTGAAAGGTGTACTATCTGTTAACTTCAGAGTGATTAATGACAAGACAAGTTATCAGGTATCTCAGAGCTGAGAACCCATTAGCTTGGGAGAAAGCTGTAAAGCCAGGGGGAAGAAATAAGTCATAGTAATAAAATGAGATGAAGAAGGAATGTGGTTCTCTTGACTATAGTTTGATATGCTCTTGTAGCCATACTTAGGGCCAAAAGGAAATTCAAATTACTTCTCATGTTCAATCTGGCTTTTAATTCAAACAAACTACCACAAGTTGATCAGTAAGCAGTAAGTGCTTAAGTAAGAGAAAAATAACAGATGCCAGCAGCAAACCAAAGAAATTATTCTCTGGAGTCAATTCATAAAACCAACAAGAAATGTTCAAATATAGGAAAAATTATTTAGTAAATTTTCCCACTAACATAATTACAAAAAGAAACCTAGACAGTATCAAATAGAATTGCAAGCGTACAATATAATTTAAATCAATAAACCATGTACATAATTTCTTTTTCTTCAGACTCTAGATTTCTTTGGTCTACTCAATGTACTGCCTTACAAATTTGCCTTTTGCAAGTATATCCCCTGAAGAAAAGGAAAATATTTAGAATGAATTAATCTCAAGAGGAATTGTATGACATTTGCTTTACATTTCTAACTTCTTTGTATTTGCAATGATCTCCATAATTAAAAAAAAAAAAATCCATACAGCACATAGTTTCTGTATAGGAATGAACTGTAGTATGAACTCCATGTATGAATTCTTGTGCTAATAGGCACCCTCTGAAGTTTCTATATTATAAAACAGTTTAACACAGTTATAAAGGCTTTCTGTGTTTTGAATAAAAATGGTTTCAGGAACAATTCTGGTTATGTTTTCTTTTTATAAAACAATAGCGACAAAAAAACCCCTGATATAAGCAAAACATGCTTTAGTTGTCAAGTGTTGATAAAATGGTGCCTACTAAGTGATATCCTACGAAATTAATTGAGTAAAGACTACCTGCTGGCTTTAAAGGGCAATAATAACAGTAAGAAACTGTGAAACTGCAGCTTTTTGTACTGAACACTTATTAAGCTCTTTATTCCTGCAGTGAAATAGATTTCTTTTGGACAAATCAAGTGAAGAGTGCATGCCTGTGTTCTCCATCAACTTGCAGTCATGGAAACCTAAGGGTGCAGTGATCAGGTCTTGCACATGCAGGTCATAGCAGTGACAAGTCTAAGCAGGGAAAGCTGTGAGTATGGAGAGGAAGCAGGCATTGCACCCTAGAGTTCATGAAAGCTTCTAGATTGGTGACAGGACTTTGGAAAATAAGTTATCTCTATCCCAATTGTGATAAAATACCCTCAGAACAAATACCATCTAATCATCAAGGCATCCACACTCTATAATGATTTTGATATTTTATAATTATTTAACATACAGTTGATATATTTAGGCTCAAGCCTATCCAGTTTGATGTGTTTGCTGCCTATCTTCAGTGATGTAACTGAGATAATGGAATTAAATGATATTTATTCACTTCTAATTAAAGTAACATACTCCAAGGACATCAGTTTATTTATTTGTTGACACACTACATACACACATGCTACATACCCAAACTCAGTGAAGATACAAGGAATAGGAGGCTCTCTGAACTACCCCAGAAGTTTGACAGGCTATAAATGATGAGAGAAAGTCATATCATCTGCCAGAAAGAATTCACTCCGTGAAAAACAACAGTTTTGGGAAATCATATTTAATTTTATCAAAGTAGAGCTAAGCCCACTTATTGTAGGGAAGATCATATTAATTTCACAAAAACTTACTGCAGAATGCATGTATCTCTAGGTCATTACATTTTGCCTTGATGTTAAAATGTATGTATTCAGAGTTATCTTTATTTAGAAACATAGAGTGATCTAATACTATTGGTAGATTTAACACATCTGTGAGGAATTCAATTGTTTTAAAAGGACAATGATTAATAATTTTGTATAATTAAATCCAGTTTAATTTGTGCCAAGTAATGAATCACAAAGGAAAAAAAAACTACATTGAAGTCATGAGTACACAGTGAGTAGATGTGGTTTGACTATTTTTGTTTTTATTTGTAAAATTACATAAAGGTTTAAGCCTTTTGCTCCTCTTGTCCAATAAATCCATGGTTATCTTGGAGCTGCAATTCAGTACATTCAAAATGCATTTCTTGCATTTCAAAATATGTATTCATTTACAGAATGCTGTTTGACTTGAGGTTATCAATTTTTTGTAAATGATCACTGAACTAAATCCATAAAATTATGTTGGTCACAGTGGAAAATGAGTCTGACACAAATGAGAGTCTGTAATTACAAATTATTGAAATTTGTTGGGGACAGCTTTTGCTGTGGATGGGTTTCAAAATACTATAGAAAAATAGGATGTAATCCAGTGAAATATGGAGAGTACAATTAGATAAGAATACTTGTGGAGAGTTTTGTCAAAGAGTGGCTGGAGGAGAGAGGACACAGCCAAATTGATTTGATAGAGATGTCCTAACTAGGGCAGAGGCCTTTTTGCAGGCAGGGTGTCTGTTGAGAAAGCAGCAGGCTAAAGAATGGAAAAGTACAAGACAGTAGTTAATTCCAAATCTTGCACCTGCAAAGATAACGTGTCCTTGGGCCTAGCGGAGGATGATAGAGAAATGGACAGCGAGGTGTGAGAAGTAGAGAACGTAGGCCCAAAGGAATGTGGATGAGTTAATGGTATAGTTTAACTAATAGATTGCTTGGCTTACAGAATATTCATGAGCTTATTATTTGCTGTATAAGTGTTTGATACTTTCTTTAATAAACTGGACTTGTGATGAACCACCTGGTGTCCGGGTCTCCTTCCACGGCAAATACTCATATATTCATCTATGTAATAACTGACTAAATGGTATTTGGAAATTAGTTCTATGCATTTAGAGCTTAACAAGCAAAAATGTAAATCAGTAATTTTTTGCCACTCAAAAAAAAAGTTTAAATCAAAATACTTTCCTTATAAATAAAAAAATATATATTTTCTGTAACTTGTGAAATGCATTCTCCCCTACTTTTTTTTTTCTTTAGGCATAGATACTAATTTGATGCTATCAAATCACAGACTGGTTTGGGTTGGAAGGGACTTTTAAATGTCCTCTTGACAAACCATCCCTGCAAAGAGCTGGAACACTTTAAATGAGATCAGGTTGTTCAGAGCCCTGTCCAACCTGGCCTTGAATATTTCTCCCATCCAGCACCTACCACCTGAATAGATAAGTAAAAGCCACAGATAGAAAAATTGAAATGGGAATATACAATTTTTTCTTACTATGATCGCATAATTTTCCATGTATTTTCTACACTCTTCCTTTTGTTCTTGACTATATTAAGTCAAACAGTGCAGAAAAGTAGAAAAAGTAACATGCCAATGCTGTAGGTAGAGTTTAAAGTATTTGGCCACCTTAACTGGAAGGCTTTGGGTTGCCAAACTGGAGGAAGAAAACAAACATTACGTGATTACTGACAAATCCTTTTTGTAGCTAAGGCACTGGTAGGCCAGCTACAGGTTACAGAGATTACAGCTGGTTATTTCACTGCTGTTAAAGGTAATATACTCACTATGAGGAAAGAAAAAAGGAGATCAGAAAGCTTTATAGGGTCACAAAGTTGATAGCATGAAATGGCAAACCTTGAGTTCTTATTTAAAAAAGGACCTAGATAAGCATAGCTCTAGGACAGAAAATAAAAATAGTATACTACTGAGTTTCAGAACACTGGTCATCATTACTGTAGTATTTTAATCAGCTGAGAAGGAAAAAAATATACCTTCATACATAGTCTAGGCATAGCAGTTTCCTAGCTAGATCATTCAGAGGTAGTGTAGAAGTTGCAGATGTCAGAATTAGCTGTGTAACATGAAGTTTGAGTGCACATATCGACCTATAGGTTTCTACATGTCACAGGATGCCTGACAATTATGGCTTAAATACCAATCATAACATATTTAAGTGATCAGATTCAATTAATCAGAAGAGCAGAGAATAGGAAATTAATGGAAGTCATTCTTAATGTTTAGCTTTTTAAATGATCAAATGGAAAACGTCAAGTTATCAAGCTATTTGCAAATACCTGGAAGACAATAAAGATACCAAACAATGCAAAAATAGACAATGCAAGTTGTAAGCTACAAATCTTGTCAAACCAGTCTATGTATAAGGAAAACAACAAGTGTGTTAATGACATCTATATCACATTTATTGTTATATGGCATTTGACATTGCTTTTCATAAATAGTTGAAGAAAATATGTTCTAGTTGTATCTCAGATTACTTGTTCAGTTGAAAAAAACAATGTAAAATAGAAAGGGAATCATTACAGAAACTCCTGCTTAAAAGAAGAAGCAGCATCAAAATTTAAATGAGCAGGTTTCACAAAGACAATTTGAATAAATCTTAGTTCAATTTAAGGAAAAACAAGTAGTCTTGTAATAATGTGATGGCAGCTTCCAAATACAAGAAAGATTGAATGATTTTCCCTCCAAGAAAATCCTGTAATAGCATGAATGACCAAAATAGAGTAACGCAATCCATAGACTGAGTCAGCATGGAGGTCTGCATGGTGTGTTGAGGACTGTTCAATACTACACAATTTGGAATTACCAGAATCTATACAGATAAGATTGTGTGTATTATTTTAATTTTTTTTACTAATATTATAATTTTGCTAGCCGTTATAGATATACCTTTAAATGATCATTTAGCATAAGGCTTTACAGAGCCTGAGTGCCGTTCTTCTTGGGGTCCTAACAGACTAGCACCTACTAGCAAATACTTTCACGCTAGGAAGTGCTACCAAAAAAAAGTGAAGGACAATGACTAGAAATCATGTGCTGGTTATCTTGTTGCAGCCTAATAAAAGAAAGTATTTTTTTCATATAGGGAATGCTATGGGTATCCAGCAGTGGAGAAGAGGGATGAAGTAGATAACACTGGTATTCATTTAATTTAACATTTCTTTGAGTATTTTTTCAGTCTGCATAGAAGTCAGGCAGTATACACTACCTCAGAGGATGCTCTTTGCTTTGTCAAAGGCAAATGTGAGATGTGCTTGAATTCTTTAAAAAATAATTTCATCAGAACACTCTTAAAGTATAAATGTAAAACAGAGCTAGAGTAAAATGTAAAAACTGGCAAATAAACAAGCTGCTTACCATAAATGCCAAAATGTTTTAAAATGCTAATGAAGGAAAGTGTAAATGTCAACAAAATGCAAAATGGTATCACATCAAACATCTTTCAGTGGCTTTATATATGTCCCTGTGATGGTGTTATTGCACAACAGTTTAATGGAGATGATCAAATTCTGTCAACTGATGGAAAAGAAATCCTAAATCCTGGTGCAAGGCGAACAATTCAGGACCATTAAATCATTCATCTATCATTTCTGACAGAACGCTAAGTGAAACTTAAGCTACCCATCAAGAAGCAGATAGCAGCAGTACCACCTTTGTGATATGCTTAAAACTACTTAACAGCTGCAATAGAGTCATTCAACGGAAACTTGCAGTGTTCCCACCAAAATACAGAAATATAGGAGACATTACTGAGTCAGAAAGACTGTGCTTCTGACAAAGTTCATATAAAGAACATTTTTTCACTTGAAAGATAATGTTCATCTCTTCAAATAGAAAAATGACTCCTCAGGCATGATAATGACCATACTAATTCTCCCAGTGATAAAAATATTATTAGGAGAATTATGCTTGACAGTGCTGATCCTAATAAATTTCTAGCTACTCTGTTCAATTTCTGATTTTACTGGTTTTGGCTGGGATCAAGCCAATTTTATTCATAGTAGTTAGTGTGGTGCTGTGTTTTAGATTTGTGATAAAAACTCTTCTGGCATGTTTTAGTTACTGCTGACCAGTGCTTACACACATCATCAGGGGCCTTTTCTGCTCCTTGCCCCACACTAACAAGGTTCAGACTGCAAAAGGAAGTGGGAAGGAACATGGCCAGGATAGATGACCACAACAGACCAAAGTGATATTCCACACCAGATTTCATCATGCGTAGCAACAAAAAGCTGGGAAAAGAAGGAAGAAAAGGAGAATATGTCGAATAATGGTATTTGTCTTCCCAAGTAACAATTACATGAGATGGTGCCCTACTTTCCTGGTGACGGCTGAACATGCCCACAGGAAGTGGTGAATGAATTACTTAATTTGCTGTTCATGTGTGGACTGGTTTATCTGTACCTATTAAATTGTTTTTTATCTCAACCCATGAGTTTTCTCATCTTTACCCATTTGATTCTCTCCCCCTTCTCACTGGTGGGGAGTGAGTGAGGCTGGGTTGGGCTTTCCTGCCTACTGGGGTTAAACTATAACCCTGATCAAAGACGTTATGACTTTTACAACAAAGGAAATTTTAAAATAATATGCATCAATACAAACCACTCAGTACTATCAGCTATCAGATTCCCTGGATGCTTCAGAAAAAAACCATTATACAGGCAAGTTTACAAATATATTTTTTCAATTCATAATGGGTGAGACACATCCTTGTTTAACATAGACTTTCCATCTTTCAGAGACAAAAAGTTATAATGAAATAACTTGTTTGATAGTAAAACCTGTACATTGTACTTAGGAATCTGTATTTGTCAGCAGAAAGGGATCTGTATTTGTCAGCATAAATAAGAGAGAGATTTTCTGCTAAATCAAAATTTATATAATTTCTGGGCTATAGACTGTTCTTTGCCAATCATTACATACATATTAGGATATATGCCATATATCATCAACTTTTTTGATCAAAACAAGAAGTGATTAAGCCTTCACATCAAAATTGAGGAAATTAAGGACCTCATCCATCTTCACAGTACTGAAGAGCTAGAAGATGCTGAAAAGTCACTTAGATCTGTGCATTGCTACTGAATAAGAGAAATCTGTGTGAGAATTCAGCTAGGCTGACAATGTAACTGATAAAATATACATGGATAACAAAGAGATGAATTTGAGCTCTGTTTTGGGACATTAAAAACTCATCATTCATTATTTTGAATTCAAGTATGTTCTACTCTGAAATGTTCTACTCATTTTTTCAAAAACAGTTTTATGTAATGTGTGGAAGTTAAGAAGCTTGCAGTCATCAGAATAAGCATCTCAGTTTTTTCTGTATGAGTCTGTATGAATTATTTTGCTGATATAAAGTGACAGAATATAATTATGACTGCGAAAAACAACATAGTTTTTTTTAAGAACAAATATACGTGTCCAGGTGTCTCTATGACAGGTAATAGACTGCTGCAACCTATTTTCACTGATCAGATAATATATACATACATGGCTGAAAAGAAGGCTGATGAAGCATTGAATGGACATGCCAAAGATGAATCTGAAGTGGAATGGCAACAGTACACCCACAATGTATAAACTTAAAGGCTAAGAGTAATGTGTTGTGTCAGAGAACCTATGTTGATTCGTCTAAGGCCTTCAAGCAAAAATTGATTGAAAAAAATAGACCGCAGTGAAAAGTTCAAAATATTTTTATGGCATTTCTTGTACTAATTGGCCACAAAATAGCATGATAATTTACAGTGGCGAAAAATTATGATGTTTTCAAAAAACTGAGATTAATTTTTTGTAAAGAAGCCATAAAACTGAATTTTCCCAAAATTAATTAATAATGGCTCTGTAAAAACATGTCTGGAAACACAAGAAACAGTTTAAGATTTAGACTATTCCAAAGGAAATCTGGCACTACAGAGCTTTGGAATGAGGGGAGCTGAGAAAGAATGAGTAAGACTTACAGATTCATAAGAGTTGTGGTAGTGATGTGTAGACAAAACTATCCAATTTTTGTGGAACAAAGTGTTTGTGCACTAGTCCCATTTTTATTTTAGAGGTATATTTTTAAAATATTCTTCTGGAAAAGCCTAGTAACATATAGGCTACAAATAATTTAGCTAAGCAAATATAACTATTACCATTTCCACTTGGATGTTGATGATGAGATTTAAAGTTATTTTTTAAGTCTGACCTAGTATGTGAAGACAGCCAGCACAATATTAATTTGTGGGGATTAAGCCAAGTGAAATATTTTTACATGTTTACATTAAGAAAATATTTACCTTGTCATCATCTGTGGCTCAACTGTTTAATCTCACATAGATGATAGGCAATTTGGTGTAAAGGCCTTTAACAATATAACTTACTTCATTGCAACTTATGAACATGATACAGAGTCTCTCCTGCCAGAAAATACTAATTTATTGATTTTACTGCTGTGGACAAGTCAGCAGTGACACCATTGCCTTTCACATCTTACGGTTAGCTTAGCAAGTATATTACCATATTAACCTTCTGTTATTATTAATTTCTTTATTTTATGTTTTACCTAGGGATATTAATTAATTTTGGGCTTCTTTAATAAATATTATTAACTTCTTAAATAATTCTTAATTTATTCATAAGAACCAACAAGTTCTTTGAAAATTCTTGGTTTCCTCTACAGCACTCTATTACAGTTTTCTTTCATTGTATAATTTAGTCTTCTTTTTCAGTATTCCTTTCTCTCCAATCATTTTAGCTGCAATTAACACTGCTGCTTCATATCTCATTTTTCCAATTAGTCTGCCTTGAGACTGCTATTGAGTGAGCTGAATTGCAAATATAATATGGTATTAGCAGAAGCACATTATACTATATAAAGCATACAGTTCAGCCTGGAGGAGACTCAGGGGAGACCTCATTGTGATCTTCACCATCCTCATGTGGGGAAGTGGAGGGGCAGGCACTGACCTCTTCATTCTTGTGACAGTGCCAGGACTTGAGGAAATGACACGAAGCTGTGTCAGGGGAGGTGTAGGTTGAACATCAAGGAAAGGTTCCTCACTCAGAGCGTGGCTGGGCACTGGAACAGGTTCCCCAAAGAAGTGGTCAAAGAACCAAGCCCAACAGAGTTCAAGCAGTATTTGGAAAATACTCTGAGGGGCATGGTGTGATTCTTGGTGTGTCCTCTGCAGGGCCAAGAGTTGGACTTGGTGATCCTGATGGGTAATTTTGAACTCAGAATATTTTTCATGATTCTGTCATCCTGAAAATATAATGCTACTTGGTGGCAAAAATCTGCATTGGTGATCCTAAAGTAAATAAATCAAGCCAGAATGAGTAGTTATTTTCTGGTTGTTTAGTTGCTACTTATGCAGGAATGTAACAATGTCTATTGATACAAACAGATTAAATTTTCTCCACAGGAATACATGAACTGAAAAGTAATACATGAGATAAAAGGCTTGAACTGCAGAGTCCCATAAATTCTTGAAAATACTACGTTGTATATTCACTTTCATAACAATAAACAAGCTACATTTTGAAAGACATGGGATCCTTTTGAACAGGCAGGGCAAAGATGTTATTTCCAGAATGATGATTGATTTGGATTTTAAACTAGAAACCAGCAGAGGAGAGAGAGGGTTATCAGCAGCCTGTAAGGGAGTGACAGACAAGGTTGACTAGAGTCTGAAGTGATGTGAAAGAAAGGGAGCACAAAACCAATAAACATGGCTTAAGCAAGACCACCTCCAGCATTTGCATGAAAGCAAGGAAGTGCCTACAAAACACTATTATGGAAAAAAAAGAGATTGTTTTTGGAAATCAGCATACCAAAGTGCTTTATTTCAGATACCTCCGCACACAAAAATAACGTGAGAAACTGGAGGTCTTTGTGCTATTGTAGGACAATAATCTAGTTGGTATCACAGGGACTTGGTTGGATGGCTTGTTTCATTAATGCTTCAATGAAACAGGCTCTGCAGGATCAGCAGGGCAGACAAGGACGAGAAGTTGCTCTCTATGTGAGTAAAAAGCAGAAATGGAGCTCCACCTGGATATGGATGATAAGCTGACTGAAAGGATGTGAGGATGAAAAAGCAGAGTGGTAGAGGTGACAAGTGCGTGGCTGCCATAGACTGGCAGAGCAGGAAGAACAAGTGGGTGGTGCCTTCTCTGGATGGATAGAAGCAGTCTTGTGTTCACAGGACTTTGACCTCCCAGGGAATTTCAACTGCACTGATATCTGCTCAGGGAACAGCGTAGCAGGGCATAAGCAATCCGAGAGGTCCTTAAGGAGCATTAATGACAACATCTTGACCCAAGCTGTAGAGGGGCAATGAGATGTTCTGGTTTACTTCATACTCACAAACAAGGATTGGCTAACTGGGGATATGAAGGCTGAAGCCAGGAAGTCCTCCAAACATTTTATGGTTTTAAGATATTCTCTTTTTTTTTAACTCATTAAAAATATAACATTTAACTCATTTATTTCTTTAGTCTTCCAGATCACCAAGTCGTCCTGTAAAATTTATCTAATTATCCATTTTCTTGAAGGAACATTCTAGCTGCTAACTTAGCGAATTTCATTACTACAGCTTTAACTTCTTTACTCAAGTTGCAACCATTGTTGTTGTCACTGCTGATCATCTCTCATGCATATTTGCACACCTCACTTTCCTAACAACCATTCTTCACCAGTAGGTGTTAATTTCCAAGTATAATCACCTTTCTATGTGGGTGTCTGATACAGACCTATAAATCACAATATTTGGAACATTTATAGATGAGTATGTTATTTGATTGATACAGGGTTTTGATACAGGGTTTTCACCAGAAGTTCTTAATATTACACAAGGTGAAGCTTATACATTTTCCTATGAAATGATGCAGTAAAATCTGGGGATATAGAATAGTTGAACATTGTAACACAATTTTTTATAAAAACATAAGCAGTCAGGTACTGTGGTTTCTATTTTTGTGCATAACACTTTTGCTACTGTAGGTTCAATCAATAAACTCCTTTTCATGAAATCTGAGTTTGATTATTTTTTGTTGCTATGTCCTACATATTATAATATGATACATCAATGTGATGTCTATCACACCACTCATTTATGCACACAAAATTCCAGTGAGGCTACAGTTTTCCAGTGAATAAGCAGGAATTTGTGTCAAAACACCTGAGCTGTATTCTTTTCTCCTATGATGTCCTGATAAGTGACTTAGGACGTTTGGATACGGTTTCCTGGAATTCAGCTGACATTATTTCAGTCATAAAATCGTTGAAGAAGATGTATTTTGGCTTGCACAGTGACATACAACAATGACTGGAGTTGCAGCTAGAATTAATGTAAGGGTGATATCTTCTATTTTTTTTCAATTTCACAGTATTCTATCTTATTCTGGTTTTTCCCTTCTCTGTTTGAATTTCATAAGCTATTATTGTCAACCCACTGTAAAAGAGTAACAATAAACTTTTATTTTTGCTCATAAACTAGGGATTTGATTTCAAACTTTTTTCTTTTAGAAATTTGTCACTTGCTTAATGCTGAGAATTTTAAACAGTCTCCTGTTCAAAGTGACAGTAACTTTATCACCCATGCCAATTTCATCATTTCCTGCAGAATTTGTCTTCTTTCTAGAATGACTATTATTTTTAATATTTGCTTTGTCAGAGTTTGTGAGATTTCAGTATGCGTTCTAAGCTTTCATATCACCTTGTGGGTTTTATTTTTTCCTCTTAGTAAGTGTAATTTATAACTCTGTAAGTGAAATGGCAGCACAGGCAGAACCAAAAAGAAATATTACATCTCTATTTTTTCATCAATATTAACCCAATATATTGCATTGTATGCTTTTTCTTCACCAATACAATTGTGATTGCTAAATATGAATAACAACCGTTAAACCACGAGCAATCTCTGTTGTATTATCTACCTACCTGTCTGTTCATCCATCACCCCACTATCCAATCACTTCCATAAAAATGAATAGTGATATATTTTATGGACTTAATGGAGCCTTTGGCATGTCTCCCATTTCAAGCCCAACATTGTGCTGAGGTAGAGCTCTTTTGTGCTTGGTATTTGCTGTGGTTTATGGTCAACAAAGAATGCCATATTTCAGCAGCTTTCATTCATCAGCCACATTGACTACCCTAGATTCCCAACCACAAGCAGTATTAAAAACACTCACTTTTGCCTGTTTGCAAAGATTATTTCTGATTTTATTTCAGCCACTTCCATTCCTCTTATTTTTCATTATTTTATCTCTTCTTTTGTTTTCAGGGATTTTTTTTTCTCTTTGAATAGTAATCATGAAACTTAAAATGTGTTTCTCTAAATCCTCATTTCTATTCAGTTTATTAACTAATACCACCTTCTGAGCCTATCTTCTGTGAAGTATCATAAACACTCAACTCAGTTTTAGAGAAACAAATCTCTTTTCCCTCTTTTTTTCTTTTTTTGCCACTCCTCCACTATGTCCTCTTTTGTGGTCTCATCCTATATTCTTAAATTATACAAAAAGTTATTATTAAATCTTGGCTTTAAATGCTTTGAGTTCTACACTGATTAGAGTTACATGAAACAGTCTGGATAATGTATGTGTAAAGGTCTATTAAGAAAAGAAAATACATGTGTGCTTCTGGTCATATGGAAATGTTCTAGCTGCTTCCTACTGCTTGTCATATTTCATGTATATATACATATACATATACATACATATATATACAAGCATATATAGATTATTAAATAAAGATTATTACACTGGTGTGTTTTAAAGTTGTAAGAGAAGAAGCATTCTTTCCCAAAAGAACCTTTTACAGAACTATCTACTTCATTAATAAATGGTTATATTGGTGATATTCCCTTTCATGAAGCACCTAGCAGATGTTGAAACAATAAACTAAAATTAACAATTAGCTAGCTTCTATGTCTAAACATTTTCTCATTCCCTGTTTCCCCATTTATTTACACCATTTGATTAATCCCCTTTTATATGCTAATTAAATGAAACTTGCAGAATTTCTCCATTATATTTTAGGCATTTAGCTGAAACATGCAAATTACTATCTTGCTTACTGCGATATCTTCGTTGTCAGTGGAGAGATACACAATTCTAGAGCAGACCAAGCAAAATCAAAATTAATGTCTCTACTGTCTTCTTATTATGATTTTGCTAAAATTTGGAAAAAAAACACTGTTGAAAACATACCAAAAATTTCAATAGTGACTCAGATGCTAAATATAATCAGTTGAGAAAGTGTTACAATATGCAGTGATAAGCTTTTAAACATCAGTGCTTTTCATTGTAAGCTATTGTAGACTAGACAGGTATGTAAAATTGAATAAGCAGAAGAATCTGGGAGGGGTACTGGATAGTTCAAAGTAGAGGCTTTGAAAATAAATAAACACATCTGACTGGAGTGTGATGCACATAATTGGCCAATTAATGATATAAAATTGTGTAATGAGCTCATGGAGTTGTCCATAACTTACAGCAGGTCTGGAAGTGTTTACAGTACATACAAGACTACATAAAAAAGAATTGATTCTGCAGGTATTGTGCTTCAGAACTGCGTAAGCAGACTGATCACTCTGGTATCCAACAACGTATTACTGCATACCTAAATACTGTTCTATTGTCCTTAAGGAACATTTTATTCAATATTTTTCTAACTCATTCATCTTGTTACCCATTTTTAATGCCTATTTAAAATATACATAATATTTTATATAATTAGACTCAAAATCACGTAGCTAATTTTACCTTACTCAAAAAAAGAAAAAAAAATAGAAGCATCTTGGCATTTTTTCATCTGTCATTGTCTTTTCTTGATATACCAAAAATATTAATACACCTGCATTCAGTGCCATTCTGAGTGCACCATTCCAGACTGCTGCACACCCTGCAGGGAAATACCTGCTCCACAACAGCTTTCACTACCAGCTGCAAAGGAATATCTGCTCTGGTGCCTGCAGTACCTCCTCCCTCTTCCTTTATTGGTCTTTACATCAATTGAGCTGTTCCCCACTTTTTTTACTTTATTCCTCTATACGTGTGCAGCATTTTGCCCTTTCTCAAGTACATTTCACCCAAGGTGGTCCTATCTCTGCTGTGGGCTTAGCCGTGACCTGTAATGGTGGGTTGGAGCTGGCTGGAACTGCAGCTTGAATTAGGCACTCTATATGATGATAAATATGGCTAAGCATGCTGAAAAAAAGGGGATGGAGTCTAGATTACTTTTGGATAGCTAATCCTCTTTTTTTTTTTTAATTTTACATCCTCTTAAATAATAATGGTATCAAATAACAGGCGCTTTTGCACATATGAAAACTCTTTGTAAAGATGGTGTTTCCTTTTCTCCTGGTCAAATGAGATTCTTAGAATAATATAATCAGAGAATATGCTGAGTTGGACCCATTTGGATCACTGAGTTCAATTTCTGCCCTGCAAAGGACAGCCTGGGAATCCCATTAATCCCATCGTGTACCTGAGAATGAGGTACAAACATTTCTTGAGCCCTGTCAGGCTTGGTGTTTGGCCATCTCCCTGGGAAGCCTGTTCCAGTGCCCAACCTCTGAGTGAAGGACCTTTTCCTGATATCCAACCTAAACCTCCCCTGACTCAGGTTCAGGCCACTTCCTCAAGACCTGTCACTGGGCACGAGAGAGAAGAGATGCCTGCCCCTCCTCTTCTGCTCATGAGGAAATTGTAGACTGCAATGAGGTTTCCCCTCAGTCTCCTCTCCTCCAGGCTGAGCAGACCAAGTGACCTCAACCCCTGCTCATACAGCTTGCCCTCAAGGCTCCTTGCCATCCCCACGGCCCTCCTTTGGGCAGCTTTTTGTATTCATCTGCACTAAAAGCTGTAGTTGCATCACCTGCAGCACCATTATTCCCACTCTTCTTGCTTTAAAAGGTTTAATAATGTTGATTTCCTGTTTTCTATCATACATGGAATCTGATTCTGATCAGATAAGAACAGTAATAAAAAAGTTAATTAATTATGCCTACATCTGAAATATCCACCAGTTTTGTGCTCTTTTTACATACTGCTATGTAATTTAGCACTTCACAGGTCCTGTTATTTTACAAAGTCTAAATTTAGTGTAAACAAAATGTAAAGTTCCTTCAGGAAGGTCTGTTTTCCAGAAAACCTTTGTATAACTGTCAGTTGTATAGTCATAAAGAGTGTTAAGATATTAACCACATTCTTCTAATTCATGCTTTTGAGGACTCAGTAATATTTTATATAGTAAGGCCTTTATCAACAAGCAACTCTTTTAATTCACGAGTGAAACTATTTAAAATCACTTATGCAAAAAATACAATTTAAATATGTATTTTAGTCCAAAGCACATCATCAATGTCAAGTGAAAGAATTCTTTCAGCATACCTAATTAATTTTCTAAGTTGGAAAAGAAAAAGATGCCTAAATTATCAGAATGTAAAAGAAGACACAAGAAAAACAGCATGAGATTTTTAGAGTATTTAAAGTATAAAAGAGTAAATGGGCCTGACCTTGTTAGTTATACTAAATCAATTTTATTTCTTTCATTAAAAAATAGACCTTTTGCATACTTGAATGCACTTGCTATGGAGTAATTTGCAAATTAAATTTAAAGATGGGATATTAACTGTCGAGATGTATAACTCTGCAAAGTCATAATTAATGAAACTATGATACTGTAGTCATCACCAGTTGATATTTGTGCTGAGATTCTTCAGCCACTTGTCTGACTGGAACTGTGGGTTTTTTAGAAATAGGACTTCTTCCCAGCAATATCCAGGACTGAAAAACGTACTTCATTATACAAATCTTGTATACAAGTCTTGTTACAGGATGACAAAATGAACAATGTAATGACCTGAAGAACAGATGGGTACCATTAGCTTGCAGTCAGCTTTGATGCCATAGTGAGGCCTCTGAGACATTGCCTAATCTTCCCAACTTTCTTTCTTTCTTTCTTTCTTTCTTTCTTTCTTTCTTTCTTTCTTTCTTTCTTTCTTTCTTTCTTTCTTTCTTTCTTTCTTTCTTTCTTTCTTTCTTTCTTTCTTTCTTTCTTTCTTTCTTTCTTTCTTTCTTTCTTTCTTTCTTTCTTTCTTTCTTTCTTTCTTTCTTTCTTTCTTTCTTTCTTTCTTTCTTTCTTTCTTTCTTCCTTCCTTCCTTCCTTCCTTCCGCCACTTCCTTCCTTCCTTCCGCCACTTCCTTCCTTCCTTCCTTCCTTCCTTCCTTCCTTCCGCCACTTCCTTCCGCCACTTCCTTCCGCCACTTCCTTCCGCCACTTCCTTCCTTCCTTCCTTCCTTCCTTCCTTCCTTCCTTCCTTCCTTCCTTCCTTCCTTCCTTCCTTCCTTCCTTCCTTCCTTCCTTCCTTCCTTCCTTCCTTCCTTCCTTCCTTCCTTCCTTCCGCCACTTCCTTCCGCCACTTCCTTCCGCCACTTCCTTCCGCCACTTCCTTCCGCCACTTCCTTCCTTCCGCCACTTCCTTCCTTCCGCCACTTCCTTCCTTCCGCCACTTCCTTCCTTCCGCCACTTCCTTCCGCCACTTCCTTCCGCCACTTCCTTCCTTCCTTCCGCCACTTCCTTCCGCCACTTCCTTCTGCCACTTCCTTCCTTCCGCCACTTCCTTCCTTCCCTCTCCCACACTTCCTGCAGCTGATATAGCTGAACTACCTACTGAACTTTATCTCACAGACCCAAAATCTATAAAATAAGTTGTATATTGGTGCCTTTTATAACAGCAGTGTCACATTTAACTTTTTTTTGGTATCTAGCTGAGAAACAGACTGGTGCTAAATGAGATGAATCTGCAGAGCCTTGCAAGTTCAAACACAATATTTCTGACAACTTTTTGCATGGGAAACCACAATATGAGTTTACAGGCTTAGCCATTCTGCTGAAAGTGTGTATTAAAGATGATGGAATAGTATCTTTGAACAGGCTGACTTTTGTTCATTTAGGGCCTAAGAACACCATGATAAAGTCCTGCATCCCTACTTAAGCAAGACTAAGGCATTTGGTGTCCTGTGAACAGGAAACACACATCAGGACTTCAGAACCTTGAGCTGCTCAGTACCACATCCCAAGTGTCTTCTCACAAGAGTTATTAGATGTCATTATTTCATTAGAGGATGAATACCTCATTCAATCAAAAACCATCAGAAATGTGTTAGAACTACAACTCAAACAACAAGAAGTTGTTTTTTTCTTTCTTACAACTAGTTACACTTGCTGAGTTCTGTGTTTCAGATAATCATAATACTAGCAGATAACTAGGAAAAATGTTTGTGTTTGTGTTTTTTAGCTGGCAGAAGAAATGTGGAGAAAAACAGGAAACTCAGGGGGATACAATTCTTTGGGTATTTCACTACCATCATATCTCAGTTTCCATCTCTTTAATATCTTCTACAGATTATTTCTACTTTTGTTCAGTATTATCAGTATTTATTAGCTGACAGCATCTGTAAATATAATACATCTTTTCTCACTGTCTTTTGCAAAATCATGCAAAAGCATTACTTTGTTTTTGTTGAAGAGCTATTAAAAAATTATTGTGATAGAAATTTAAGAATAACTAGTGAACAACTCTAGGAAAGGACAATATCCAAAAACTGCTGAGATTTTCTCTCTGTAAGGAGATGATGGGAAAGATTATCAGTCGGATTTGCTGCATGATAATACAATCCTGTATTCTTATATTTCTCATGGGTTAGAATTAAGAACTCAATAAAATGGAGATGCTGTAACTTCACAACAAATTCATTCATTTAATGTTCATGTGATTACTCTAAATATTTAATGTAGTTAAGATTTGGCAAGAGCTACATTGTTTCTCCATACTAAAATAGCACAATAACTTATTTTAAAAAATAAAATAATTTAATAGAATTAATCCCAAATAAGTTATTCAGTTATAATTTCATTGCAAAGTATGATATTAATAATCTTGCTGTGAAAAAATTCCTTCTCTGAAAAAAAATATTTCAGAAACTTATTCATATGCAGAAAAGTAAACTACAAGAATCGTGACTACCTGGTGTTTTCCCAGAGTAATTATACTCATCAGTTTTAAGGTGCTATGAAATATTCACTCATTACACTGTTGAGTTGATATACTCAATAAATATGACAATTACTTATAATTCAAAGTAAATCTATTAATATAAGGGAAGAAAAGATTGTGATAGAAAGGTTATCAAAACTAATATGAAGTTTTCAAATATAGACTATGGAAGTGTGTAATGAAATCATGCCACGAGAGTACATTAGTGAAAACTTAAATCTATTTAGGTCAGACAACCTAATTCACATCATTGGTGCAGTTTTGACAAAATCCTTTCATGTATACCTTTGTCACTAGCTAAGATGAATTGATCTGCATCGTGTCTGGAAGAGTAAATACTACTAGTAGAATTATCTAGGGCTGAAGTGAAAACATATACAAGTAGACTAAGATGATCCCTTGATTGATAGGTGAGAAATTTCCAGTCTGAATTAAAAACTCCTCTCAATGAATACCACAAAATGCTGATGACTTGCTGCAATTGTTGTGCCCTCTTATTGAGGGAGATGGATGGATTTGACCAAGAGGTGCACTGGAAAGCTGAGCATGATACCAAAGTAAAACATAGACAGTAGAAAATCTTTCTACATAATGTTTTTAGGGGTACTATTAAGAATCCTTTGGGTATTAATTTGGGCAATGAGTGTTAGTATTAGAAAAATTTAACTATGAGGCTGTTAAAAACAGTAATTGTGCAAACAATAAATCTTTTTCTTCTTTTATATATGTGTAAAAGTATCTTTCCATTAGTGACCTTTATCAAAAGACTCTGTGTGTAATTCATCAATTAAGCAAACAGACTGTTTTAAACTGAAGCACCTGTATGATAGAAGCTCTAGCATAGTGGCTCCAAGCAAAACGACTTCATTCTCGTAGTATGTCCTGTCACTAAGTGAGGATGGAACTCATTGTTGTCTGCAAAGAGGTCAATTGGACCATAGGGGAAGGCAGGAAATTCAAGTCTCTCTTACAGGAATGTGTGAAAAAAACTCAAATAATCTCAGGTGCTCCACAAAGGGTTGTTTTTTAATCAGTCCTATCTTCTCACCTAAGGAGCGAAATGCCACAAAGATTCAACAAACCATATTCAAATGGAAAACTCCTCTTAATGCACTAAATGCACTCAGGGTAAGCATACTGAGCAGTACCATTACAGAAGTAGCTAAGATATTGTTATTTCCTGTAGTTTATGAATGAGTCACATTAATTTTCTATACATCTTCAGAACAGAACCATCAAAATTGTTGAGACATCTCTTTGTATATAAGACACTTGCTCTGGAGCCTGGAGAACCTCCTTCCCAGCTGCTAAATCCCAGCTCAGTGCACCCAAATACCTGGGAGTCCCATCCATCCAATGACTGCAGCTGCTGCTTTCCTGTTTGCAGGCTCAGCCAGCAGCCAAGATGAACATGTATGCCAGAAATGCACAGAGGCAGAGGACACTAATGCAACCAGCTACACAGACTACCCACAGATAAGGCATTGCCTTTACCAGCACCCACCCAGAGCTCACATAAAACATATGTGCAAACAGCCAAATTTTAGTCCTCCTCTCTGACTAAGAAGGATGGAAGTTGGCTGGTAAAGATACACAGCCCCTTACCCTTTATTTCAAAAGCATTGACACATTTATGAACCCCTTCAATACACAAAATCTTATCCTCTGATTCACAAAGACCAACATTTTTATGAACCCTTCCAATAGCAGTGTGGGACCTCAGCTCATCTCATATTGATGCCCATATCCTGTGCCTCCACTTAACAGACAGTCCTGCTTGAAGGGTGCTAATGAATTGCACATGCACACACACATGTGCACATGCACACCTGCACACACACTCAGAGACCAGCTTAGAGGAAAATATAAACATTTTATCTTCCAAGTGGCTCCTGCCAGTGTGCACAGGCCCTGACACCCTTGCTCCCCTCTTCATTTGCTGATGCTGGGACTCTCCCCTGCTCAATTGGCACTAGGCATGTGAGCCACCATTGCCCAGAGACTGATGCCCTTTGCTGGCACAAAATTGAACTCTCTTCAGACACACACTCATAAAATCTGTGGTCTCCCTTCAGCTTGCTGATGCTGAGGCCCTCATTTACTCCAAATGCTGGCACCAAAGTTATTAGGACCACTGTCACCAGTGGTCTAACTCAAATTGCAGACACCAAATTCAGAGACTTTTTCTCTCCAGTTCTGGCATTGGAACCTTGGAACACATAGATGGGGAGAGAGTGAGATTATATGAAAAGAGAGTAAACAAAAGATTTAATAAAAAGGATAGACTACAGTGATTCCGTGCAGGTCTCAGTCAGACAAGAGTACTGAGCAGCAACTGCTTACACACTATCAGCCTTCCTCTCTGCACCCACCCCATCTTTGTTTCACCCATATTCCCTTCCTTTAAATGTTTCTTAATAAATCTAAAGATGCAAATTCTGGTATGAATCGGAGTATTCAATCATAAGAATACTGACAACCTAATGCTAGCTGTTTCCAGTTATCTTAAAAATCTTCCCTCAGTAAAGACTAAAGAGAGTTTTGAGAGCTCAGTGAATGAATGAATCAGTTAATGAAAAAGAAAAATATATCACTGAAATGAGAATTTACATTGCTTGCCTAATAGACCCATTCTGTCTTTGTGAACATCACAACTTGGATCCAGCAACCTTTACTTATTTTGAATAATTGCTTTCAGAGCATTTTTACTTTATTATAATTTTATTTATTTCCCATAAATATAGACTAACATGTATATTTAATATTGTTTTTTCGGATCATGTGAACTAGAGTGTTGACTCATTTTGTAAAAAAGGACATCGTTTACAAAATCTTAAACTTAATGTATGCAATCTTACTTGTATGTTTTGTTTTCTGTGTGGAAGTTCAATATCAAGACAGAAGAATGTTTTGAATTTTCTGCCAATTTCACACAATTAAAATAGCATTCAAATTACAAGATTCATAATTACACAACTCACCTTGGCTGAGACTACAATACAGCTGCAACAGAGCAACGATAGGAAAATGTCTGTTTTCCTAAAAAAATGCCTTTTTCATATAGTAGTATTCTTTTAGGTAGCTATTCTCCAAATTGTCTTTGTGCTAGCAAACACCTTTATGCAGGACCATAGGAAGACTTAAACCACCACACTTGTTTAGCAAATAATTGTAAAATTATACTGTATGTTAGTCAATCAGTCCTGTTATACTACAGAAACAGAAAAAAAATTGTTAAAATCCTTCTTCTCCTAAGATACTTATTCTTAGAAACAAGAAAGGTTTCCCCATTTTCTTTTGGCTAAGTGGAGAATAAAAAGTCACTTAGTTACACTCATAGTGTCCTTTTTTTCCTTGTCAATCCTTACCAGCTACTAGAAAGTAGTGTTCAGAGTGTCTTGCCCTCCAGTTGTTCAGAATATTAAACCATTTTCATGTCATTATGGATATGTATTTACTGTATCTGGAAGATCCTCCTGTCTCATTTCTCCCACCCCTAAGTATGTCAAAATTGCAAAGATATTTGTAGGGAAAATTTCAAAAGTGAGGTGTCTATATAATTTGTGTGAAAGGGCAAAGGTCCTAAAGAGATATGGACCATGAGGGGGTGGAAAACCAGTTCTAGAAAATTTACTAATGGATTTTTTTGTTTGAAAAAAGGGTGAGGTTTTTTTCAGTTTTCTCAGAATTATGCTGACCATGATGCTTCTATAGTGAAAGAAAGGGAAGAAAGGGAGAATAGCAAGCAGATTAACTAGGAATTTAGAATTCAGGAGGTTTATCCAATTTTTAAAAATATATTTCTATACAGACTTAATTAAAATATCGACAAGGATCTTCAGTCTTTCACTATGAAAATAAAGATTATCTCTTTGATCCCTCTAACTCCATTAGGTTTGTTTGTTTGTTTGTTTGTTTTAACTCTTCATTTCAATGTAATGATTTTTTATATTCTATAATTGACAAGATACGTGATGCTTCCAAGAAAGATACACTTTGAAAATTTTACTGTCTTTGGATACTCAAGAGCTAGCTTTATACTTAGCTCTTTCTTAAAGAATGTTCTTCTGAGTGTTACTACTTTTCTCACATCCATACATTGAACGTCTGTTGTGAAGCACAAGAATAAACAGTTTTTCATTGCTATCCTAATCCTCCAAAAAAGTGTTTATAAGAGGATGGTTTTAGATACATTTTTTTCATTCAGCTTTTCTTATGAAAACATCTTATTTGTCCCATATATAGTAAATAAACCACTTATCTTTCTTTTTAATCAAGTTGTACCCCTAAATCATGACATTATTGACTCTTTGGATTATTTCCATCTTAAATTTCTAGTACCTATGAGAGGATAATGAAATTAGGAATAGAAATGTATTCAAATTCATCCATCCAGGATGAGTTCTGAATCTTTATAACTCTGTATTTGAGAACCAGGGAGTCAGTGATTAAGAGTCTTCCTCTGTTATACTGCCAATAGAAGAAAGGTACTTGTGGATGGCATCTGATTATGAAAAGCTTCTATAATTTATATGTTTTTACTTCAGTAAATGAATAATTTGGAAGTCTGATTTTTATATTTTACAAAGCCTATTTTTACAAAATCTAAGGATATGTCAATCTGTGCAATAATCATCAAAAATAAATGTTTTAATAAAGCAAAAGTTCATGCCATTACTATAACAGATAAAATTATTATTGTAAGACAGGAAAAAAAAGGTGTTTCCTACCTTTAAAGCCCTTGTCACACTCACAAAGAAAAGTGTTTGGAGTAACATTGATGCAGTTACCATTGAAACATGTGGATGGCTGGCATTGTCCAGCTATTTCTGTGCAATTTTTACCTGTGTCAAAGGAATAATAGGAACATTGGAGTTTAGTAAATATTTAGGGAGTTTGGTGAACATTTTGTAAATGTCAAATTTATAGCTACAATATGGATAGGCAAGTGGATAGAAAGGTATTTATGCCAACATTGTTCATTAGTTTGCACCAAACTTACTGAGCTTCTAAGGAAAGGCAGAAAGATATTAATCTACTTTTATGCTCTCATACTGTGCTTAACCTCATCTAACATATAGTGAAAAATTTACATATACCTTAAAAGGCAGAAGAGCTACTAGAACTGTAGTATTTATTTCTTTTTAACATGAATTTAACTTACAGTTTCTTTCAGCATTGAGAACAAAGGATGTCCTTATGTGGAGTGGAAATATGATATTTTTTTTTAATATGCAGCTTTCTGGAAATTACATTCCAGTTATAAGTTGTTTATGCTATTATAGCATACAAGTCTAAATACCATTTAATTATGCTTGCCTCTTGAATTATTACCATGGCATTATTCACACTTCAAAAAGTGTTCAAATTTCTAATAGACTTTATGTTATGGGAGGAACTTATTCCTCCCTTACTCTTGTGTAGGCCTGCCCATAATATATGGTGATTTAGTCTCCTAATTCTTCTTGTTTGCATCCAGTTTATTTATGAGACCAGTGTTGTGAGCTGATGACATTACTTAAAACTTTCCCATGTAGGCTAAAAAAAATGTTTTAAGCATTGCTTGTTGATAGCATTAAGCATGATGATTGCTTTTAACAGAATTGCTTCCAAATTTTTTTCATTCATTTGAGTTCAATTAGTACCAGACGCTTTTGGTACTGTTATTTTCAAAGTCTTTTACGCAGTCTCCAGTAATGATAAAGGACATATAAAACATACTGCAGCATACCATCAATGTTTTCACTATCTTATTACACTGTTCATAATTATAAAAAAAAATTCTCACAACATTAACTTATTCATACCTACATAATCTTCCATTGGCAAATGCATTAGTAACCAAATTATTATGCACTTTGAAAAGCAATTAAAAATAAATTACAGCAATCTTTATGCAACATAAGCTTCATTTCTATGAAGTGTATTCTATGAACCTCACTCATTCCTAAGCCATCAGCTGTGCTTCATAGCATAGCATCACTATTGTGAGACCGTAGAAATTCAGTACAACTGAGGAACATTTCAGGAGTTCTGCTCCACAAGTACAAAAAAGCTACAATGATTCTTTTTTGATGAGAATGAATATTTCTGGTACTTCCTCTATTGGTCTGAATGTAGGAACAACATCCCCATAATTTCCTTAATCCATTTTTTTCCTTCATGAAATAAAGGTAATGGTTAGATAAGAGTTTACCCAGTTATGTTGTATTCTCTGGTACAGTAATCCAAACCCAAATTCAGTTTGTTCTGATGAGTTTTGGGTATGTGCTGCAATATTTCCTAGGACGATTACTCGATTTTTGTTTTTTTCATTTGTGACATATTTTATTTGATAATAACAGTATGTTTAGCAAATTGCCTTTGAAAACAACCTCAGGGGACCGAACAATCTGGAAGAAAGTACTAAGTATTTTATTTTGCTTGCTCTTCTTAATTAAGGTTTGACCTTTCTTCTTAATTAAGGTTTGACCTAAATTTTGATATAAAAAATTCACTAATGTAATCTGATAGGTCTTTTAATGAAAATGGAGGGGAGTTCTGACTGGTTGAATGAAATCATTATTCATTTAAAGAAAATCACTCTTTTCTACCATTTTGGTTAACCAGCTATTTTCAGGGGACCTTACTCCAAATGATTTCTGTTGTTTGGTCTCAAAACCTGAACTGCAGAATAAAAAAAGTAAACCAGTTACTTCTGTAAGTCAAGAAGCATTTATTTATGTCTCATGCTTAAGTAGGAAAGAAGCACAATAAGAACTTGTTCTGTTTTTCTTTACAATGTATTTATGAATGTCTGCAAGTACAAACTGTCTTCAAATGCCTGCACAGTCTCCCATAGGTGACACCATGTAAAAGAGACCCTGCCGGTATGGTAGCAGCCATGGGCAATCAAATGATACAAAAGTCTTGCTAGTGTTGTTCCTATTGTTTTATCACCTGTTCAGGAAAGTTTAAGATCTATGTAATGCTTACCCCTAGAGGAGAAAAGAAATACCTGAAAATTTTGGAGGACATGTGCATTCATAAGAATCTCCCGAAAGTTCTGATTTCTCAGTGCAGGAGGCATTGTTGTGGCAAGGCTTAGTGGAGCATATATCAAACTTCTGGCAGAATGTTCCCGAATACTGTGAGAAACAGTGGCAATTAAATGTTTTCTCCCAAATGTGGCTTAGACATTTTCCATGCCCAGAGCACAGCGGTGCACCCCGAGACTGTTGGCAAAGCTGCTGCTTCACGGTAACGTTCAGACGAAGGCCCATGTTGCACAAGAGTGGACCTCTCTTGTGAAGTTCTGCAAAGTAGTGAGTTCCAGCACCAAGCCAGTTAGGGTCCACTTGGTGCAGTCCTCTTATCTGGCAAACAAAAATCAACTGCTCTTGAAGAAAACCAGCTTTAGGGCAGTTAATAAATTCTTCCTTGGAGACATTTACCAGATTCATTCCATAGGACTGAAAGGACGGCTCAGAGGAGATGAAGAGACTATCACCTAATTGAAGCTGTAAAGGGCATATCTGAGGGATACTGAGGTTATCCTCTTCAGAGATTTCACCATGAATACTTTTATTCATATTCCAGCATTCAGTGTAAAAGTCTGAACAGATATTTTCCCTTGGTGTCCATTTTATTACAGTAGGTTTTGGTTCTGTTCTCCATTCAGTAATCATTTGTCTCTCACATATTACCTGCCCATTGACAATGCAAAGTTGAAGAAAGCACACTACCATGCAATATGCTGATCTCATAGTCATCATTTCACCTCACCAATGGAAGTTTCCTTTCACATATGCTTCATTACTGAGGATAACTTCAGAACATTTGTTCCTGATGGTTCACATGTATTTTCCACGGCACCCTAGGAATTCAAACAGAGGAAAATATTTCTGTTTTCATACCAAATACAGTTTGGTATGAAATATTAAAACCACATTACGAAACAGAAAATGTACAGCAAATCAAGGGCAACATCTAACTAGTCATGGGAAATTGGAATAAGTCAAATGAACCAATCAGAACTCCAACACTGTAAAAAAAGTCAGTTTTTTCCTATTTTTATTCCTGCTAAAAATTTGATATTTATTTAGTGCATTTCATTTTACTTGTGTGCACAAGAGATTGAAGGCATACTTTTCATGTTGCCTCCCTCTGATGATAAAATTAATGGTATTAAAGTTAAGATAGGGCATATGCAGCAAAACGAGGAACTAAACACGAACATCAAAGTTCTAGTCATAAACTTTAACCATAAATATTTTTCTAATAATAATTTAATAGTTTATTATAAAACTAGATATTCCAAAGATGTAGGCCTTAGAATTTTTGCTTTTTAAAGAAAACATGCAATCACTAGTCAACTCTTTTCTGTTCTTATACATTTAACAAAACCCTTCATTAAATCCTTAGTTTTCAAAGAATGTGTTTGAAAAGCAAATGTCCTTAATGATATGCTTGAGACTTTTATGCATTACGGTCAAAGATGACAGATTACAGAGTCCTCCAGGACTATTTAATTTATAGACTAGCCTTTTCTATCCCTTGAATATATCTAGCAATTTTTATTGCATCGAGATGAGTGATTACAGAATGAAAACCAAAATAAGAATACGAAGCTTCTGCTTGGAGTCATAATGAAAATGATGAAAACCCAATATTATGTTAAATACCTTTGAAATTTTTCAATAGCTTTGCATTAGTAATTCCTTAATTTGTCTTAAATACAAAGCTTTTTCTCTCTTTTACTCTTTTTCTCCTTCAGTATTCTTATCTGAAATTCTCAGATATTTATATTCCCTTTTAAGATAGTGGCTGCTAAACTAATATTTACAAATGAGAAAGTTGTTCTAAAGAAAACTTATCTTACAAGAGAAGCCATTCAATGTAAAAAAACAATAGCATTTATAGTCTGAAATTTGTTCCCATTGCTTTCATTTTTGACAGCACATGTAAAAATAATGTGGATGAATAGTTTTCTACACCCACACACATGTAGTTTTATTGGGTTTGCATGGCCTGCTTTTGGTAGAGGGAGGGTTAGAGGGATGGCTTTCTCAATGTCAAGCAGAGCCAATGCCAGCCAGCTCCAAGATGGAAGTGACATTGGTCAATACTGGACCAATCACAGAAATGGTGCTAAGATCTATGAGATAAAAGTTTTAAGAAGAAGAAGAAAAAGTTATCGTGCTGTTGCAACTGAATCCAGAGAAGAGCAGAGTGTGAATATGTGAGAGGAACAGCTCTACAGACACCAAGGTCAGTGCAGAAGGAGGGGCAGGAGGTGCTCCAGGTGCCAGAGCTGAGATTCCCCTGCAGCCCCTGGTGCAGCCCCTGGTGAGGCAGCTGTGCCCCTGCAGCCCATGGAGGCCGTGGGGGTGCAGAGATCCACCTGCAGCCCTTGGAGGAGCCCCACACTGGAGCAGGTGGGTGCCTGGGAGGAGGCTGTGAACTTGTAGGACATCCAGGATATCCATGCTGGAGCAGGATCCTGGTAGAACTTGAGACCCTTGGAGGAACTCATGCTGCAGCAGCCTATTCCTGAAGGACAGAAAGTAATGGAAAATTATCCCTCACTGCAGCAGTTTGTAGACAACTGTTGCCTGTTGGATGGACTCACATTAGAGAAATTTGTGGGGAACTGTCTTCCTTGGAAATTGCCCATGCTGGAGCAGGGGAAGGACTCCTCTTCTGGAGAAGAGGCAGAATTAACCTGTGGTGAACTGACCATAATCTTCATTCCCTCTCTCCCTGCGCCACTGGGCTAGGAGGGAGCGCTGGGGAAGATGGAAGGGTGGGGGGAAGGTATTTTTAAGGTCTTATTTTACTTCTCATTATTCTGCTCAGATATTTTAGTAATAAATTCAATTAATATCTCTAATTCAAATCTGTTTTGCCCATGACTCTATCTGGTAAGTGATACTCTGTCTTTATCTCAAGTCACAAGCTCCTCATTATATTTTCTCTCCTCTGTCCAGTGAGGAGGAAAGAGATGGAATGGTTTTGGTGTGTGCCTGGCATCTACCCAGGGTCAACACACTACACTGGTTTATCACAAAAGGACATGTGGATTATGATGCAGCAGTGCATGATTTCCTTAAATGTCCTCACTTTCCCCAAAGATCTTCAAGTGTATTTCGGACCATACTGTGGACTAGGCTGAAAGGACAGAGTAAAGATACTGAAACCTTTAGTTGAAGAATTTTAAAAAACGTAACAATCTGATGGCAATTATACGCTCACATTAAAGGGTCATATTCAGTCTCTCCTATTTCTATCTAAATTGGGATGAAAACATCTAAAATGTAGCTATGTCCCATTAATAATATGCTGAACATGTGAACCTGTCCCAATGACCTTTGCGCAGCAGAGTGGCCAGCACTGTTTAAGTTATCAGAAAAGTGTGGGCTCTAACTAATAGTACTAACAGGAGATTGGAGTTAAGAATATTAAACTCAGAAGGAGTACAAACTATATTTTGGCCCTTCTCCCAGAACAGTTTTCATTTTAATTTAATTACTGTATCCAAACTTTGCCTTCAAAGGGTTTCAGTACTCTAGCCACACAGCTCCAAAGCTAGGCAAGTATGTTAATACTATTTTCCTCTCTCTGCTTCTGTATTTTCACCCCTGGGAATTAACTCCCCATGGTAAGAAAGAAAGAAAGGACACAGATCTGCAAAAAAACTACTATTCTTGCTGCTGAATACTCATAATCTTTCTATTTTGAGACCACTCCATTATCTTCATAATCTCATGATGTTCAAAGATACCATTGCATAAAGGGGTATCATATGTGTAGTTGGGTAATTTAGCAGTTTTTTTTCTTTTAAGGTAGCAGTCTTGAACTATTATGTTCATTATAAATGCTATTACATCTGTTACTGTTATCAGGTATAGAAGTCTATGATCTGTATTACTGCATAGATTTATAAATCCTACATTCAGCAGCCTATCTTTTCATACCTGTTTCATAATGAGATTTTCTCAGGTGTTACTAAAATAGGCCTTTACAAAAGGTTATTTTTCCTTTTAGACACTTCGAAAAGAAAGCTGTGGCATGTCTAATGCAGAAGAGTCCTTGCCCATGGACATTTTGTCCTTCATTCATGTAAATATGCATCATTCTGGTGTCATATACAAGTTTCATTTTTATTGGTAATGAAAATGTTCTTAATTACAATATTTATATAGGATAAATATGAACTATTTAAAAATAAGTGGTTGGTAGCATTTTAACAGTTTTTATTCTTCACAAAATAATTATTAGCCTTCATGCATAAGAAAATAAGAAAAATTCAATACAAAATATGAAGGTAGCCTTATAACCAATAATAATAAACAAAATAAAATTAAACAAAATTAAATAACAAAAACATCTTGTAAAAGCAAAGAAAAAAAACCTGAAGGAATATAGAAAATAAATACCAAGAGATTGATTTTTAGCAATAAAATAATGAAGGAAACAAAATTATGGAGTGAAAAGTAAATTCCAATAAATACCAAGAGATTGATTTTTAGCAATAAAATAATGAAGGAAACAAAATTATGGAGTGAAAAGTAAATTCCAATAAATACCAAGAGATTGATTTTTAGCAATAAAATAATGAAGGAAACAAAATTATGGAGTATAAAAAGTAAAAAGTTCTGTATGAAAAACGGTTATAATATAGAAAATCAGCAAAGAAATTAAATAACTGCAAAATGCTTATGCCATCTCATGAGATAAAATGATGTCATGTGATGAAATTTGAAAGGGATTATGACAACTGTTATACCTTACATCTGCTTTTGGCAAGGAAAAAATCTTCCTATTTATAAGCCCAGCTGGCTCCATGTAATTGATGAAGTCTAAGAAAATTTCAAGACTGGGATTTGTATGGACACAGAGATACTTGAAGAAAATCAAACTCTTAAACTTATATAAGGCTGGGTAAAGAGCCGCACAATGCTCTATTTTGCACTAGAGGAGAATAAAGCCGGTAGATTTATACAAAACTTCAACAAAAATTAATCCCAAATGATCTGCATTCTTGTCTAACATTTTAAGGATTATGTATTCTTTCTATTAATAATTGGTATTACATACTAATAACAAAAAATACAGTGCATTATAAGTGAGATTGGAGAAACACCCACAGATGATATTTGACTTTAACAACTTCTCAGGAAAAGAAAATCTGTCAAAAGAGAGAACAACCAGGAAATGTTTAGTAACATCATGCCACCATGTTTTGGCCAGGAATGAACCTCCTCTTTCCACCTGTTGCATGACCCCTTTGTTAAATTCCTTCCTGTGCTTGAGCAGCTTTGGTAGAATGGACTGCAAACTTGGATCAAAGAGATATGAAGTAAGTGAGAGGGTGCTGCTGGGGGAGCAGGGGATGCTTTGTGGGTGTCCCCCTACCTTCCTCAGGTGCTGCATTTAAGGTGAAGTTCTGATCTTTGATACCCATCTGGGTTATGCTGCAAATGAGCAGGTATTTGCCCTTATACCTTGATTACTTGGGCCTTGACCCTGTCCTAAATATTTGACTTACTCTCTTTAGCACCTGTCTCCTTGCTGCTTATGTGTCTGGGTACCACTGGACTGTTGGCTGCCTCTGAGCACCATTCCTAGACACTCTCTTTCCCATATGGATGCTATGGGATGGTGCCTCTTGACACTGATGTCACTCTCCCCTTCCAGCACTCCACCCTTGCATGGCAGCCCATGTTTTCTGCTCCTCGGTACTGCGATTTTTATTTTTTTTTAATTTCTGATGTGTATTTAAAAACATCAAATTTAAGCATGATGTAATAGGTATATATAGTAAAGGAAAAACCATAAATTACAATGCCTGTAAAATTTTACTTCCACTCTCTGCCTTTGCAATATGCACAATATTCTAAATGATTTACCAAGTGGTCCTTTGTACCTTTTTATTTTTCACCACACAATTAATAAATCTTAGTAAATTCTGCATTATTTATGCCAATCCTAATTACTTGCAAATGATTCCTTGTTTACTAGACAACGTTTAAAACATATGGCATTTGTTTAAGCAATATTGAACTTACTAGACGGTGACTTTGCCAACACCTCAAAATACACAACCCTTATTTTTACCTTATAGTTATACTGTAAATATAGACAGAGTAGTGATGCAGACAGCTTTGAACTTGCTTATCAGGGTTTCTGATGGCTTGTCTTTAATAGTAGGCATAACAGTATTAAGCCAGGGAATCTTACTTTAGTCTAATTTACTGTTAGCTGCCATGGTTTAACCCGGTCTGACAACTAAAGCCACAACAGCTGCATGCTTATTTCCACCAATGGTGATGAGGGAGAGAGTCAGAAAGGTAAAGATGAGAAAACTCTTGAGTTGCAACAAAGACAGTATAGAGGTAAAGCAAAAACTGTGCATACAAGCAAAGGAAAACAAGGAATTCACACCTTCTCATGGGCAAGCAGGTGTCCAGCCATTGCCAGGACAGCAGAGCTCCATCACACATAGCGGTGACTTGGGAAGAATAGCACTGTAACACTAAAAATGCCCCCTGTTGTCCTTCTTCCCCCAGCTTTATCTGCTGAGCACAACACCCTACATTGTGTATGGAATGGTATGGAATATCCCTTTGGTCACTTGGGGTCAGCTGTCCTAGCTGAGATCCCTCCCAACTCCTTGTGTACACTCAGACTCCTCATTGTGAGGTGAGGAGCAGAAAAGACCTCAGCTCTGTATAGGCACTGTTTGGCAATATCTAAAACATCACTGTGTTATCACACTGTTTTCACCACAAATCAAAAGCACAGCTCCTTACTGACTCCTATGAAGAAAATAAAGTCCAATCCAGTCAAAACCAGCTCACCAGCCAGCCTAAAATTCTGTTTAGCCGTTCTGATAGTGAGAAAAATGATCACGGAAACAACACCCTACACAAGCAATCTTTGTGCCCACTCTCAAGTGTCTGGAGTCTGTCCCAGTTCCTCCAGGATACACGAAGGGGGTTTTGGCGTAGTATGTAACACAACTTCTGCTGCCCTTTGCTTAGTACTTGTGATACTTGTTTCTACACTCCTAGGACATTAAGTTGACCTTGGCTGAAGTCTCTGAGGATGTCCCTACCCCCATGTCATAATGTCTCTGCACGAACCTCTCCAGCCCCTATGAGCTGCCAGTCCTTCCATAGGTATGCCTGAAAAGGGTCAGGAGTTCCTCCAGCTTGATGACAGCTTTGCACAGAGGAGCTTCCCCGCCGAGAGACTTCAGGAAACATCTATGAGGAGCAGAAGGTAGTTGGTGGCCTGATTTCACAAGAACCCTACCACTCAAAACCAGTCCCCTAAGCCTGTGTTACCCCACATGGCTCTCATTTACTTCACTGACAGTTGTGCATGCCCAACAAAACAGTATGAAGACTAAAAATCTGCCAAAAAGGCAGTTGAAGAAGTTATAGAAGAGAAACAGATCCTAGAAAAACTGCTTCAAGTGGCATGGCTTCCCCTAAATAAATCTATAAATGCACACATTTTAACCTGTTTTCTTTATTATAGTTTTTTTCTAAGACCATGATGAGGCCCCTATGTGACCATGAGTGTGACCTGCAGAGCTCAAAGAGTGAGTAAAGAAAATTATCTGTAATTGGAGGTTGCAGCTACGATGTACATTAGATAAATAGCATGACACAGTTTAAATAAAGATTAAATTTCTATGTAGAATATATTACTGTTTCATGGAGCAGTAGGTTGAAAAACACAAAAGGCAAAGCAACTTTTGATGTGATTCTAGTTAAGTTTGTCTCTTTAGAAGTGGCCATCATGTACTTGAATTCAAAATGCCTGCAGAAAGAATTAAATTTAAAAAACGTCAACAGTTGTCCTCAGTTTCTAAAAGAGAAACAATTAATGAGTTAATTTGTTAAAAGAATGCTTAAAATTGGGCAATGCTATTAGGTACCCAGGGGAAAACCAGAAATTATATAAAGATACTGTATTAAAATAAATTTAAAAATGGTCAGGGCTTGAAATAGATGAAAAGGAGCTGGTATATCTAAGAGTGTGGGAAGAAAAGCAAGAAGCAGACCTTACAATCTGAAATTTCCTGTTAAAAAACTAAATAAAAGCATCACAGAACTTTACATGTTCAATGCCAAAAGAGATTCATATGCAAACACTAGAGGGGAAAAATATTCCAAGAGCAAGTAACAGCATCAAAATCAACAACAAATCTCTAAAAAGACAACAGTAATAGAAATTCCAATAGAGACTCTCCATGACCAACAAACATTCTAATGATGAACTTATTGTTCGGTTATGATACAGTGTCATACTAGATCATATTGACACTCAGTGGTTGCAGTACAAACTAGAGAAGAAAAAAACAATATCCCATGCTACTCAAAATTACATTCTCTCTTGTCCCACTGATCATTCAGCTGAATTTCACAGCTGTGTTGTATTCACTCATGATGCATATGGTGCCTGGGGATAAAAACAAAAAGCTAGAAATATTAACAATGGAAACTGTTAAGGAAAATACTGTGTTCTTGTGGTGAAATTCCTTTCTACTGTTTCTTAATCTACATACTAATTTATGTAGGTCATATTTAGTTTATTGCACTACAGCTGTGTTAAAGGAGAGAAGGCAGAAGTAGTTTTAAATATATTTTGTCATTTAACACTGCTGTATTTGACAGCACAAGGTCCACAATCATGGACAAGAAACCTTGAGCCTTTATTAGTTATAGCCCAATCCCAGAACAAGGTCCTGGAAGTGACCATCAAGGATAATGATAAAGAGCATTGACATTCATTGAAATATGTATGTAGTATTTACTTCAGTTAAATTCCCTCAAACAGTTTGTCTGAATAGTGTTATATAAAGAATGAAGTCAAAACAGATAGAACAGGATACACATTTTTCATGTCCAACATCATGCTGCCTTTCATTTGGTTTTTAAACTTTGAAAGTATTTAGTCATGCCAGTAAAGCATGTACAGTCATCTTTAAAGTAAAAACTTTAAAGTAAGGATTTTGAAGGAAAATGCATGAAAATTATGATGGGTGGAGTAAAACCGCAAAAGGATTCTAAATGCAATAGAAATGTTTACTGTATTTTCTTGACTATAAAATCAATATGTATATTTAAACTGGATTATCTCTATTTCCATTTCTTTGAGGTTTTCGAGTTCCTACAGCAGGTATTTCAGATGTACATTTACAGTAAACTTTTTGTTACAATCAAAAATATGCTTCTGAAGCAAACTTAAAGTTACCACCACATATCACGTTTAGTTTACTTAAGGCAGCAATCTCAAAATAAGTGAATCTTCAAATGGAGCAAACCTGAAAGAAACGCTTGAAGAATGTACCTGATACACCCCAGTGAGTATGGATGGTTGATCCATATGTGTAAGGCTAGTCAGCAGGAAAACCCCTACATGAACAATAGCATTAATATAATTTAGTGATATCAGGTAGATTCACAACTTCCTGGCTTCACTTTTAAAGTCCTCTCTTATCTCTCCATACTGCTTGAAAACATAGGCAAATCTGTGAACTGAATGTGAACTTAAATAGAACTAGTTTCTTAACATATTTAATGAGTTAAATTCTAATGTTTTCAAAATAATTGATCCTTAATTAGAGCAAAGGAATTAAGATCAATCTCCCTGAAAAATAGCACAAATCTTGAAAGGAAAATTAGTTTTTATCAATTCCAGATAATACAGGCTAAGTGAATTCCATTCAATACTCTTTTAGAGAAAGTATTAACTTGACTTTTTCATGCTTAAGGAGTCATATTATTCAAGGATGTCATGACTATTACAGTCCATTGTGTCCAACTTTAGTTGAGGCTAGATAGAAAGGAAGAATAGGATAATTGGAGACTCCTAGATGGCATAGAATCAAAGAATGCCTTTGATTGGAAGGCACCTTAAGGATCATCTAGTTCCAACTCCCTGCTGTGGGCAGAGACACCTTGCACTTGACCAGGTTGCTCAAAGCCCCATCCAACCCGGTGTTGAACCCTGCCAGGGTTGGGGCACCCACAATTATTGACAATCTGTTCCAGAGCCTCATCACCCTCAAAGTACAGACTTTCTTTCTAACATCTAATCTAAACCTTCTACTCTTTGAAACCATTGCTCTTTGTCATATCACTGCAGTTCCTGATGAAGAACATCTCTCCGTCTTCCTTATAGGCCCCCTTCAGACACTGGAAGGATATTATGATGTCTCCATGCAACCCTCTCTTCCTCAGGCTGAACAGCCCCAACCTTATCAGCATACCATCACGGGAGAGCTCCTCTAGTCTCCTCACCATGTCCCCTGTAGTAGCTCTGAAGACAAGGAGACATTGTTTGGAGACAATGCATGTCTCCAAACCAACAGCCAAATAACTATGGAAGCAAATAGGTGGATTGGTGGCAAGAACATGCTGTGAGAAAGGATTGGCGTGCCTGGAGAAGGAGCCTACAGAGGCAGGCCAGCACTTTTCTGGGACAAACTCCTGAAGAAGAGTGCAGCACAAACTGGGGATTGAGAAGCAAGCATGGACAGTTGACCAAATAAAGACCCAGTAGGGATCTCAAGACCACCAAAAACCCTCCAAACCCAGCATGATAATGCATTTGAATAGAAAGAGAGAAACTCAGCCCCAGGACAGGGAAGACTTAGGTGTAAAAAGGCATCCCTACAAAGCCCAGGTGATGTATCTACATATGGCCTTGTCTGATACAATGGCCATTCTTAACACCATGTGTGAACAGAATTGTAGAATAATAGAATTATTTAGGGTGGAAAAGACCTTTAAGACCTATCAAATCCAGCCATAAACCTAACAGTGTAAAGACCAACACTGAGTGAACACAGGGAACACATACTCATTATAAATGATAATATTTACAATCTATGTTCCTAATAGGCTTCTTGAAATACACTAATATATTTGACAGAAGCTTCTGTTTAATGATAGAATTAATAAAGTCATTCCATAATTTAATATATTTTAAATTAAATATACAACAGTATATCTAGGCAACAAGAGAAATTGAATAATTAGTTTATTGTTGCTAGGATTTTGCAAGTTAGTACTTTGCAAGAATTACATCATCACTGCTCCTCCTACTACTTTTTCACTTGCAGTGACTTGGAGGGATTGTCATTAGTCATAGAGAATTTAGCTAAGGCTTTTTACTTAACTTCTTAGCTGTATTCTTAAAAGAATTGAAAAAAGAAAAAAGAGGTACTTAATGCTGCTTGTTGGAGTTATAGATCATTTTCTGTGATTTTAGTTACCTCCACCATAACCCTTATAGGAATTCAAAAAATAAAGAATATGGGACAACTATTTTTCAGAGATAATAAAAAATAATGAAAAATCAGAAATTTTCACCAATTGTATTTTGAAAAATCTGAGTAAATAGGCAGATGAGTCAATCCTTCTAGATCTTTGGAAATCACTATTAACAATGAATATCAGGCAAGCCCTGTGAGTAACCTGAGTTCTAGCCATCTGAGTTAAGCTGCAGCGGGTATATGGGGAAAATCTTTTTCACATATGGCACAGAAAAGCAAAGCAAAATCTAAAGCTAACCTTTCCATTAGTCAAGGTGAGATGAATAGAATTTTAATCTAAATTTTGAAGAAGGTGTCATGTGGCTTGTATAAGAGAATTTCAGTCTTGATGTCAAAATGGAAGAGCTAACAAGTATAATACAGAAATTAACATGCAATTCTCCTAGAACATCAGCAGAAATGACTCTTGGGGAGTAACCAAGACTCTACAGTAATCCTCAAAAGAGGATTTTAGCTGATGGTGAGAAAAAAGCAAACTGTGTATAGGAAAAAATAATTGTATCAACATTATTCTCCAGATTCTCATCAGAAATAATGAACATATTGTGCTGTGTTTTGCTGCAATAAATGTCTTTGTGTTCCTGAAAGAATATTCAGACTTGTTACTTGGGAGGAGGCAGGTATCGTCACCTGTTTTAGTTGCAGAAAAGCAATAGAGCACAGAAAGTTTTATAAAACTGATGAGGTTACACTTGTACTTAATTGCCTGGAAAGATCTGGTTTGGACCTCATGCTGCTTTCATTCAAGTGATGATTTTATTCAACTGCACTTGCATTAGCAGTCAAAGCTGAAATACTTCTTGGCTCAGAGGTAATAGGATACTGATGCATCAAAATTTATTTTCATTGGTATCTGAAATTTGAGGGAGGTTCTCTTAAAGCAGGACTGCTCCAACAGTAGATTTTGGATCAGTAAAATACATTAATTTTATTCAGAATCTCATAACAACCTCAGAAAATTAATTTCTTACACAACTGTGAGAGATTCCTTGCTGTTGTCTTGATTATTCGTGAAAAAGGTGGAGAGCTTTTAACTCTGAGGGAAGCATGCAGACTGCAATTTTCAGAGCACATCAGAAAGTGGTTCAATGCTTCCTGCTAAAAGCACTTCATTTTCCCAGAAGGGTTTGGCAAAACTCAGCAGAGCTCAGGAGTAGAAATCAAACCAAACCAAACTACAAAAACAAAAACAACAAAACAAACAAACAAACACAAAAACAAAACAAACAACAAAACACAAACAGCCAAAACCCCCCACAACTCTTAGAACACCTGACAAAGATGAAAACAATTTTTCCATAAATTGTGAAACCAACAACTGGTAAATGGCTTCTGACCCCAATCCAATTGCAGCTTTGAAATAGGTACACCACCTTTTCAGGTTTTTTTTTTTTTCAGGAGTGAAATGGTTTTGAATTTCTAGGATTGCTAGAACAAGATATGTAGAAGTTAAGACTTAATCAGACAAGAAGTATTTTTAAGCAGCAACACTAATACCCACATGTAACTGAATGGTGTACTCTTTTCGATGATGCAGCAATTTTCAGAGGTTTTTTGGATTGAAAAACTACACTATTGTCTCTAGATAAGTTAAAAAGATCAGTCTGTACTTTCTGTAGTCACTGAAACCTCCTCTCTTTCTTTCCAAGACCTCCCTGGCTCTGTTCATGCTTGGCAGTCCTTTATACTGAGGTTCTTCCTCACCACCTGCATTGTAAGAGCATCTTCAAAGCTCAGAAATGCAATTGAACAAAGCGGCATCTTTTCCTCTTTCCATAGAGATATTTGTATCCGTCCATTGAGGCAGGAAATGCACATTACTCTATTCTCTGCTGCCCAGCCACACTTTTGCACATTTTGAAAAAAACCAAACCAAACCAAACCAAACCAAAACAAAACAACAAAACATGGGGAAAAATTAAAATTTGCATCATCTTTCAGAAGCTGAGTGAGACGGAAGTAGAAACTTATAAAATCAATTGGTCAAGCTGAGAACTTTGTAAGTCTGAAAAGAAACCAGATGATATATTGTCCACCTCTTGATAAGAGTGATTAAAAGAAACTATTTAATCTAAACTGTATAATTTAAGTACTAGGGGAAAAGTTTCTGGGTTTTCAAGTTTTATAATACTTATTTTGGCACTAAAAGATGTTATACAACATTTATAATGAAAACACTGGAATTTCTTTTCCTAAAGTTTTTTAGCCTGAGTTAGTAATAGCATCAGTCATGGTGCTGCCTTTAGCATACAGAGCTTTTAAGAAGACTTAAAATCAACGTTTAACATAGAGCAAATTTGGAATATTGTATCAACAATTATGCAAATTATATCTTAAATTTAATTCAATTTACAGTAGGTAAAGTGTTATCCAAAGTTTTTCAGAATGTTTAATCAACATTCTAGAAGTTATGACATATATGTAAGTCACATTAATTGCATTTCTACAATTATGTAATGAAAAAGGTATTAGTATAATATGCAATGACTAACTCATCAGGAAATTCACCTCACATAATTGGGATTTACAATCTAATTATGTTTTATTCTCACTTCTGTGTCCTGTAAGTTTTCTGGTATTTTGTCAGCTTGTTTTGTGCATAAGCATTCTTATTCAAAAGACAGGATCTGTTTAAAACATTTTGTCTATTGAATTCCATAACATCGCAATTCATGAGCTATTCTTGGAAATTTGAATATCCGTTTGAGGCATTTGCAATTACTTTTAGTTTATGTATGATTTAATTCATGATCTTGCATTTTTCAATAGCATTACTCTACTTTTCCATCTGTGAAATTCAATTTTCCCAAATTGTTTTCACTTCTTATAGTCCTTTATCAGAATTAAGCATCACTGTCTCTTAAAAACTGCATATCTGAACAATATTTCTTATTTGGTCTCTCAAAAAAGTACTGGGTTTGCAAGTTATGTTATATAAAATAAAGCCAATTTTCTGCATTATACAAATAGTGCCAGCATATATATTTCTCAAATCTAGAATATGTCACATTTCAGAACACCTAGTCTAGGAGTTGCCTATTATTTTATTAATCCTTCTTTGCATAGTGTATTGTCAAGCGTCATGTGTAAGTGCAGACAGAAAAATTCTGATTTGGATTTTTATTTAGTACATAATTCCTGAGAATATTTAGGACATTTTATTTTGTGGAATGATAGCTGAATTTTTATTGGTTCCTAGGTCATCTGGAAGACTGAAGTGTTAGAATAGATAAGTTATTTCATTGCAAATTAAGATCTGTAGCACCTGGGCTTGGTTCCTGTGGAAAAGACCAGCTATAAAAATGACACTTAAGATAGGGAATCAAAAATCAAAGTTAAAGTATTACAGTCAAGGAGGTGATACTTATGTCAACCTACAGCTGTAAGTTGTTGGTAATAGAATTTCCAGCTCTAATGACATAAATGTCATTTGAATTTACAGTTCTATATTTGGCTTTCACAGAATCTCAGAATGGTTTTGAGGACCCCCTGAGATCATTCTGTTCAAAACTCCTGCTCAAGCAGGACAGTCACGTTGTGAAGATGCACGCACATGGGGGAGATTTTCACAGCCTCCCTGGGCAAGTCTCCCAAGTATTTGACCACACTCACAGTAAGAAAAGTGTTTTCTTTTGTTTTTCTAACTTAATATGTGTCTTCTCTGTGTCATTACATTTATTAATCTCTACTCATTAGTTATGAGGCATATTATTGCTGTAGATGATGATATAACGAGATTTTAGCCCATTGACTTGCACAAATGTAGAAAAAATATCTATTGCCATGTATCTTGAACTCAGTCTGTAAATTAAAAAAATGTTACGGAAAATATTTATAGCTGAGTCAGAAAGTTACTGACTTTCCTAGAAAGTCATTAAAAATGTATCTACCTGCAGACATTCAGTGTCATCCCCCTTTTTCTCTCCCCCAATACTATTTCTTCATATTTTTTGATATGGCACATATTGTTCTTGAAAGATTTCTTTTTTCTCACCATATAGTGGTTGAAAGCCTCCTAATTTCCTTACTACATCTTACTAATTTCCCCCATTTACAGCTGTTTTTTGAGTTGCACATTTGCTCTTGCTCTATTCTTAGGCCTTGCCTTGGGGATGCACCTTTGAACTTCCTTTGTGGAAACACTTTGCCATTACAAAGGGACACATTTAAAACTCTTGGTGCTTTGACTCCTAAAACCGTGAAACCAAGACCTGACAGAATTAAGGCTGAAACTCTGGCCTGACACTGGCCTCTTAGTATAAATCCCATCACACAAATAATCCTCTTAAATAGTTCCTTTTTCCATGATCATACTTGTAGTTGAAATAGAAAATTATTTTAATCCTTTAAGCAGTAGAAGTACATTAAATTCAATTATTTCATATTTATAGTGAAATTATGTAGACATACGGCATAAGAGAAGCAAGAGAAACCACCTGATTTATTACAGAGCCACCTCAACTTTTTTTTCATAGGTTGACTGCATATAGAATATTTAGAGCAGTACAGGTATGCTCCAGAATGAAATGGAAATAAGTTGACTTCTTAGAAAAAAAGGCTAAAAAATTCTGGTAAGTCATGATTAGCAACATGCATTCACCTGATTTATTAGCAGGGTTGATCCAAAAATATTCAATTTTTTTAAACATTTGGAGGAGAATTTTCTTCAATAAATTTTGTTAACTTGCTAGGTTTCTTTGACTAAAAGAGGAAAACTTGTGAAAAAAATGTAAAAATAAGATATTAAAATGGGTTTTCTTGCATTTCTTTACCCCTTTGTCTTCTTTACCATTTAAAAGGGGAGAAAAGAGAAAAGTATATGAAAAAAATAAAATCTTTTTGGTTTTCTAGATATTTTATTTTCATCTGTTAATAAAATAACAATAACCCCCCAAAATTTACAGTTTTTAATAATTACAAATCATTACATATTTCTGTCAGTACAATGCAGGGGGTTTTTTTCCGCTAGCTCATTCACAAAATTGTCTTTGGGTTCTAACCATCATCTCACCCCCACATAATTAGTGTTGAGTTGAATTAATTGAGAAGTGATGTATTTCTACATTTTTCTTTGTAACACTTACTGCATTTATCAATTTTTTGGTTTAGATTTTTAACTATTTTTTTCATTATATGACAAAATTTCCTATTAGTTGTCGCAGACATCTTTTCATTAAAATCCTTTTGTTAGGACTTTTCCTGCTGAAGATGAGAAGTTTCAGCAACAAATGTAGACAATGGTTATCTGCTGCTGTGGAATGCAACAGGTGGATCCGTGATCGATCTCCTGTGGATGTTTGGATTTACTGACCACTCACGGCAGAGCTGCTCTCGCTCTCTGCCGGGACACAGACCTTTGTTATTCATTCTTTTCTATTCTTAGCTTAGCTAACCTTCTGAGAACTTTTCCTTATATTCTTTTTAGTATAGTCATAATGTTATATATATATCATAAAATAATAAATCAAGCCTTCTGATCATGGAAGCAACATTCTCATCTCTCTCTTCACCTGAAAACTCTTGTGACCATGGTCACAATTAGTTGTTTGCTTTTTGCATATTTGAGTAGAGAAACAATTCACATGGCTTCTCATTTCATTTTTGCCAGAGTTTACTGTGCTTTGCCTTGGCACAATGCACTATCTCTGCACATTGGAAAACAGGTAACTGTTCCAGAAGTAAATGAGCTATCCTCACTTTGAAAGGTATGTAAGGTTATTTAATATTCAAATGACACACAAACCTAACCAGCCAACCAAAGAGAAGAAAACACACCAAAAAACCCAAACCAAAACAAAAAAAAAAACACCCAAACAAAAAAAACCCAAACCAACCAAGCAGTCTTCGGTAATCATTCAATTTAGTAGCATAGTAAAGAAATTAATCTCCTAAATCTCCTAAAGCATAACACCTTGCTGACTTCTGTATTATTACATATTCCCTTTTCTTGTCTTTTTTTATCCGTCCTCCATTTCAAAAATAAATAGACTTGTGAGAAGTCTTTTGTGGTTTGATAATAAATTTTTGCAATGGGTATTTTTAAAAAGACATTCTATTCTTATATTCAGTTTTTTGTTATATTCTATTTAAAGTATCATTCCAATATGAGACATAGAGCTTGGTATCTATGAAGCACGTTAACTAAGCCAGGCATCTTCTCTAAAATAGAGCTTTATAGTAGAATTATATGTAGGCATATGTTGCATTTGGAAATACTCTTAAACTGATGCTCATTATCTTAGACTGAACATTTAATGCACTCAAATAACCCTGTAGTTTTTCATTTGGGCTTACTGAACAGATGTAATACTGCATTTTTTTGCCAGAAAGAAGTTTTAATTTGATTAACAATAGCAATAACAGTAGAAATATTTGTGGCAGTTCATATTTTGATGGCATATATACAATCTTATTTTTTCCTAGTCTTGAAATTCCATTGATTTTTCCTAAAGATTAAGTTTCTAAAGTAATGTAGACAGCACATTATTCAGTGATAGTAAGGGAAAAAAACCCCAGAAATTTCTATTTTTCTGCATAAATAATTTTAGTATCACAGCTGACAATCAACGGACCATTAAAAAATATCACAGGAAAAAACAAAAGAATATTACACAAAAGTGTGCTACTAGCTAACTGTCAGGATAAAGTACTTCAAAAAAGTCATATTTCCTCATAAGGTAGTTCAATTAAATATCTAATTATTTAAACTCATTGGTTTGACAATAATTTTTGTTACAGGAAAGGTCAGTATATTATATTCTATTTTGCTGTACATATTTCTTAACTGAAATAGGCAAACATAAACTTGCCACCTATTTTAAAATTCTGATTAAATTATTTGTGGTATGGAGCAGACACTGCGTAAGAGCAATCACAATAGCTACTTAGAGGTATTTGTTACCATATAGAATCCCTATCCTTCCTGTTCTTAAAGAGAAATTCCTAGAATTAGGAACTTGGTGTACAGCTAGTAAATTTCTTCAGGAATATATCCTACATTTGCTAAAAAGGGCAACAAACAAAGCCTATGTGAATAAAATTCTCTCAAAGTAAACATGGAGGTTTGCAACATAGGAGATTTTTGTCTGGACAGGAAAAAAGCTGTAAACTTAGATGTAAAATACATATAAAACTAATAGGAAGAAAAAAAAAGGTCTTTAAGAAAAATCTTGCCCAGGTAAATGCATTTTGTAGTGTGCAATATTTAGGACTTTGTGTTTACTGGTCAGGTCTCCCCATTGACAAATCTAGTAGCACCAGTCTCGGTCTGTCAGCAGCTCAGCATTTAACTGGAAAAGGAGAGAGACAGAGAGAGAAGGAAAGATTTATGCTCTGTTTCAAAACTGTCTATTCCAGGCTTTAACTGAGTAAACTTCTGGTGTAGCAAGCATAATCTTTACAGAGCTCACTTTCTCATGAATGTCTGAAGGAGTGCTAATGATACCTCGCACGTACAGGAGATCACTGTAAAAGATGAGTTTACAGAGGTAAGTTATAGGCTTTGGGAAGATGAGATTTGATCATTCAAGCATTTCAGATGATGATCATGAGAACAGTTAATGAACTTGAAAAAAGGTGGTAACTCTCCTGAGACAAGCTCCTAGTGGCTGGGCGGTAATGATACTTATTTGCAGAAGCAATTGTGATAAGGCATGACAAAAGGAGATTCAATTAAACTAATTATCAGAAGAGTTCATATATGTTGCTGTACAATAAACACAAAAACTTATTATAAAAAATTTAAATAGAAAATACCTCTGAGTTTTATAATTTCTTGTCTTAAAAATATGTGTCTACTTATAATGTCAAGGTCATGTGTTCAATCCCCAGGAGCCATTCATTTAAGTGTTGGACTCATTGATCCTTGTGGGTTCTTTCAAGTCAGATCATTTATATTACTCTGTAATCTTTTCCCATCCAAGCAAAAAATCTTTGCAGGAGTTTAATTATTTCTGTTAGTAGAGTTCAGGTTTCAATGTACCATGATTTCAGCATAATTCTGAATTCTTGAGTGATCCAGACTCAATGATAAGACTCTTGTGGCTGCTCAAAAATTTCACAGATTTTAACAACTGTTCATTTATACTTGTGTTTATGGACCTAAACTGAATAAAGAGGATTTTAAACAAACTTTTTAATTTCTTTCAGGCATAAGGTTTCTGATTCCTACAACCATGGAGCTCATGAAAGTCCAGTGTTAAAAAGAGGATGTGCTTGAAAGTTTTCTTAACAAACTAACAAGAAGATAAGGATTTTTGGCAGACAAAAGATTGTCTATCAAAAGAGAGTTCTTTAAATCTATATGTGGAAAGGAAAATGGCCTAATTAGTCAAAGCAAGATGGCAACTAACAATTGTAACCCAGGCTTGATTATGTACAAAGAAGCTCAAACTTGAGAGACACAGCACCTTTCTGTTTGTTTGTTTGTTTTTTTTTTAATTGATCTCCTGTGTTTCTGGACAAATCCACCTTTCTTTTTCCTACTATGTTAAGCTGAAGTGCTTGTCTATCAGTGAATGTCATTCAGTTCAGTTACATTTTGTCCAGAGGCTACTTCTAAATTTCTCATTTTTACAGGGTAACTGGCTGCCTAATGTAATCATAAGTTGCTTCAAAATGAAAAGATGCAGATGCCCCAAATGTTGCATATTCTGTTCATATCCATACTCTATAGCAAAAACATTGCTTATAGTTGTGCTATCAGTGTACAAGACATTTCTGCACTTGTAAGATGGTCCCTACCATGAAGGCATTTACATTCTAATGACAGAGATGGAGAAATTATGGGGGAAATTACAGGCTAAAATTCTCAAACAGGATCAAAAAGAAACATAAGTTTACTAGACTGCGTGCTTTCAAGCTTACAGAAAGAAGGAAATGTTTCCTTAGAAGGCCTGAAACACGATCAGAGTAGGGGCCTTGCACAACAGCCTGCAGGATCAGATGCAATGCAAAAGGAGCTGAGTGAGTGAAAGCATGGGGAGATTCTGTGAGGAGCTGACAAACAGGCAGCCAAGGGTGACAATCAAGATGGGAGTTTTTACACATGGCTGAGCAAGAGTAAACTTTACAATGAAACAAACATAAATAAACTGACAGAATCTAGAAGTTTTTATACATTTTTTTCATAAACAACATTGTCATGAAAAGTTATCTAATTTAATAAATATTGAGGAAAACTGTGAGTAACATACTTTTGTTTTTCATAGCTTTAAACTACTTAAACGAGACTGGAATAAGTGTTAATTTATTAGTAGTGGTAATATTTCTCTGGTTTGCTAATATTTGGCTACGCTAATTTTATTTTATTAGCTTCTTCAGAAAAAAACCCCACAATTTTAAAGAATGCATGCCATTGAATAATAATTCGAAACAATCTAAACATGTATTACACATATGAGAATCAACTTGCAATCCTTGATTCTGCTTTGAATATTAAGAAGAAAATTTTAGCTATTTGCTTTTGCAAGCTTGTAACAGATTTCATTTAGTGTTTGGATCTAAGAACAAAGGCTTGAAATTTTTTTTTGACTTCATATTATCTTGTAAATTATTTGACTGGTATGCCTCATACATACACTGTCACTTTGGGATTCTCTTTTTTTAATGCAAGTAAAAAGGCATTCTCTCATAAAAGTATTTGACAGGAATTCCTGTCCCGCTTATTTAGGCTGGGGTAGAATAAATTGTCTTCACAGTGCCTAGCATGGTTCTGTGTTTTGGAACTGTGCAGAGCACAGGATTGATAATAGAGAGATGTTTTTGTTACTACTGAGCAGAGCTTACACAGAGCCAAAGACTTTTTTGCTTTTCATAGGGCCATGCTGGTGAGGATGTTGAGGGTGCATGGGAATTTGGGAGGAGACACAGCCAGGACAGGTGACCCAAACTGACCTAAGGGATATTCCATACCACATGACATCAAACTCAGTATGTAAAGAGGGGGAAGAAGGAAGAAAGTGGTAATTTTGGCTGATGGTGTTAGTCTTCCCATGCAGCTGTTACCTGTGATGGGATCCTGCTCACCTGGAGATGGCTGAACACCTGCCTGCCTGTGGGCAGTGCTGAATGAATTCCCTGTTTTGCTCTGCTTGTGTGTAAGACTTTGGTTTTCCCTATTAAACTGAATTTATCTCAACTCACCAGTTTTCTGGTTTTTACCCTTCTGATTCACCTTCTGATCCCCCTGATTGGGCAGAGTGACTGCATGGGGCTTGGTTGCTGGCTGGGGTGAAACCACGACAAAACCAGAAGTCTATATAGAACATTCCCTAATGCCAGCAGTGAAAATTACAACTTTTCCACACAGATAGTTAAAACAGATTAAATATTTGAAATTGAGATTTTAATTATGCTCACTTTGAAAAAGACTGTAACTGGAAAAGGAATTGTTAAAACAGGAATAACACTAGGGACCAGACCTTAGTGTAAACTCGTTAGACACTGACTTTCACTTTAGCACCTACTAAGGAAAACCAGCTGCTTCTGCACCTCAAAATAGACATTTTCTCTGCTCAGTGTGACAGGTAGAGCAGCTGTTCAAGGACAGTAGTTTCCCTAGGAGAAATTTGATTACAGAAAAATGTATGATCCTAAACAGTCCATGACATATAATCAAAACTGTCACTGAAGTGTGATCAACAAAGTCTGCAAAAAATGAACATGGAATTCTGAGCATTTTTATGTAATTTTATAGTGTACCTTAGTAAATTATAACATTTAAAGGAAATTATACCATTTTCCCTTGTCCAGATCCAGCTTTTCACTGTAAAATAAATATATGTCTGTTTACACCAAGGACTCATTTATGTTCACTGAAGTATTAGGAGAAAAATATCAAACTTACTATTATCTATATTTCTGTTAAAAGCCTATCCTACTGCATTTGATCAGGAGTCTTGAAATGACAATGTCACCCTGTGGTACCTGTTGAGATTTATCTGAGGGTACTGAGGGAGCTGGCAGATGAAGTTGCTAAGCCATTATCCATAATTTTTTAAAAATCATGACAGTCAGGTTAAGTTTTCAAAGACTGGAAAAGGGAAACATGACCTCCACTTTAAAAAGAAAAAAGTGTAAGACAGGGAATTACAGACCAGTCAATTTCACCTCTGTGCCAGGCAAGATCGTGGAGTAGATTTTCCTGGATAGCTTATGCTGAGACACATGAAAACAAAGAGGTGAATGGTAATGGCCAACATGGTTTTACAAAGCGGAAATCATTCCTGGTAAATTTGGTACCCTTCTGTGACGGGTCTCCAGCATTGGTGAATAAGGGCAGAGAAACACCCACTGTCTACCTGGATTTATGCAAAGCATTTGACACTGTTCCACTCAACATCCTTGTTGCTGAATTGGAGAGACATGGATGGATGGACCACTCGGTCCATAAAGACAAAGAGTAAAGAACTCACTGGATGGCTGCATGAAAAGTGTTGTGGCCAAGAGCTCATTGTCTGCACAGAGAGTAGTGTTGAGTGGTGTCCAGGGGGTCACTGCTGGGGCTGATACTCTTCAACATCTTTGTTGGCAACATGGACAGTGTGATCAAGGGCACCTTCCACAAGTTCACTGACAATACCAGGCTATGTGGTGCCATTGACAAGGTGAAGGGAAGGGATGCCATCTAGAGGGACCTTGACATATTTGAGAGATGGACCGATGAAAACCTCACGAAGTTCAACAAAATGAAGTGCAAAGTCCTGTTCCTGGCTCATGGTAATCCCAAATACATCCGCGGGTTGGGCAGACAGGTGGTTAGAAGCTGCCATCAGAGAGAGACTTGGATGTGATGGTTGATGAAAACTCAACATGAGCCAGCCCTGTGTACCTAGAAAGCCAAACATATCCTGGGCTGTGTCAAAAGGAGCATGGCCAGCAGGTCAAAGGAAGTGATTCTCCCTGTCCACTCTTCCTCTCCAGGTGAGAATCCACCTGAAATACAGTGTATAGTTCTGGTGTCCCCACAAAAGAAGGACATAGAACTGTTGGAACAAGTCAACAGGAGGGCCAAGAAGCTGAGAGGACTACAGCACATTCCCTATGAAGATGGACTGAGAAGATTGGGGCTGTTAAGTCTGGAGAAGAGAAGGCTCTGTGGAGATCTGATAGTAATCTTCCCAGAGGGGGCTGCAGGGAAGCTTGAGAAGGACTCTTTGTCAGAAACTGCAGTGATAGGACAATGAGTAATAGGTACAAATTGAAAGAGGGAAAATTTATGCTAGAATTTAGGGGAAAATTCTTACTGTAAGGCTGGTAAGATACTGAAACATGTTGCCCAGGGGGGTTGTGGATGACCCAGCTCTGGCAGCATTGTAGGCTAGGTTGGATAAGGCCTTGAGCAACCTGATCCAGTAGGAGGTGTCCCTTGCCCATGGCAGGGGCTCCTGGGACCAGGTGATCTTTTAGGACCTTTCCAACCCTTAGCATGCTATGACTCTATGATTCACTGTGCTTTGTTAAGACTAACAATGTCTTTACGAACTCTGCAAAGTAAAGCTGCACTAGGAAGAGTTTAAACATCCATGTTTTTAATCAGAAAAGCAAATCAAATATATTCCACGGTCTGAATATCACAGTTACACAATGTGAATGAAATGTATTTACCTAGCTCTGCTTATATATTTGAAGTTAAGTTTTATTTGTTTGCCTTCGTGAAACACATCTGTTGTTTTGAACTTTTTCCTTGAAAACACTCCAGCTGTTTTCCTGTTCTATGCTAATTCATAAAAGTGATCCAGAAAGCAAGTACCAGGGAATAATCCAGCTTCAGTGTTTGTTGACAATGATCCTTCTGCATTGGATTTTGTGAGATTTGGAAGACAATGTCATAGTAACCAGGCCCACTAAATTTGTAGGTTGTTGTCCTTTTTCCACAGTGTACACAAAAAAATTGATTAACTGGGATATGATCATCACTCTCTGGCATCTGCTATCAGTATTTGTATTGACAAAATAAAATTTACTCAGTTGATAATTAGGCCAAGATTATAATATTTTTCAGATTAACTATAAACTGACTCTTGATAAAGATATCATAGACATCAGATATTTGGTATATATAATTTTAAATATTTGATATCATCTTGTCAGCAAGGTGTTCTGCCTTTTATGTGGGCAGGGGCCTTAATATGATAATGAATAATTGTGTGTTCTTAACAAAGAATGTCAACCTGATTTAAATCTTGGGATAAGCAAAACTGAACAAAGATGACACCAATCACAAACCAATTGTGATAATCAAATAAAAACACTGGTGGATTATGAATGATAACTTCATTTTTACTACACCTCATTGGCCATAAGGTTAATTTATTTAGAGCGGAGCAGTACTCACCAGCCCTTGGGTAGATCTATATAAATTGTTTCTTGACTTTAGTAGAAGCCAATAGTAAATACCTAGGAAACTGCCCATAAACAGGGCTCTTTTTTGTTATCCCAGATTTCAGAGACATGCAGCCAAGGACCAGCCTGAGACAATAATGATAAACTTTGCATCTCATAGCTTTCAAGAAATTTCTTGATTTATGAAAGTAATTTTTTAGCTCTTCAAAGTCTTCCTAAAAAGATATAAATATTTATATATATATGAAACTATAGTTTTATTATACTCCTCTGTGTTTTCTGTACAGTTTCAAATGAAGCTATTTAAATTTTCAAATGGAGATATTAAAACTCAGGAAAACATCAGAAAGAAGAATATCAATGTGTCAATCAACTAGTGTTTTTTGAGGGTCAGAACATTTGCCTCCCAATATAAAGAGTTTTGAAAATAAAGCTCTTTATTGACCAAAGCACAAATACAATCAGAAACTCCACACCTTTAGATGCTTAGTTACAGTCATGGAATTCATATGCCTGAAATAAAGATAGAGCATCTCCTGAAGAAAAAACAAAATATAAACATTTCATTTTCTTCTATACTCTCTACAGGCTTTATACGCTGCATCTTAAACTCCATTCTAAATAAGTAAGCATGTAAGTTTCCATACTGCATAAGAAATCAACTCTGAATTTAAATCTGAAAATGAGATGCACAGCAGATAGAAAGTCTTCAGTTAAAGAAAGTGACTGAAGACAGGAAAGTAGACTGTCCACTTGTCTGGCCCAGACCTTCATGTCCTGCATGAAAACCTTCCAGGTAGTAGATCAAATTGAGATCATTGGAGGGTGCTCAGTTTTGGAAAAGCATCTACAAATGGGACAATGTGTTCAAGAGGAGAGCATACAATAGAAAGGACAAGGATATATAGCTGGTGAGAAATTCAAATCTAAGTCTCAGAAATAATGAAAAGGAAGAAGTTTTCATGGGGGTAAATAACTGCACATTTTAGCATATAGAGCCTCTAAATCACTAAAAGCTTTCTTGGAGAGCAAGAAGGCTGGATTCCATAAGAGGAAAATTATTTTCAGGTTTAAAGTTAGTCCATTTCACCCAAAAAGATAAGCATTTCACTATTTAAAGTGTCAGCTTTTCCCCATGTATTGATCTCAGAAATCAGAGGGTTGTTGCTATATGGTTAAAGGTTGTAAGGGACATGACACCCAGAACTCAGAGCCACCTTCATAAACTTCTCTGATGGTACTACTTAGGTTGTAGGTGTGTGTCAACCTATTGAGGTTGGTCCTATTGTAGAATGAGGATTCTGGAGCAGATTTATTTAGGATAACATAGGATTGATGACACAGGATTAATTACATAGTGTAATCCCCTTTGAAGATCTCACATTTACTCAGGAGGTGATTGAGGGACAGGTCAACTCCATGATTTGACTTGACTCCATATGATTCTTGAAGAGATTGAAACTGAATGTTTTCAACTTACACTAAAAAAAAAAGAAAATAAAAAGTCCCTGTGCTGCCACTGCTAAAACATCTCTAAGGAGGATTAGTTATGCTTCTATGCTAGAGTTCTATATGATAAAAAATGTAGCACTTTTAACCTCAAAAGTGAGGTCTGTGGTCTGTTCAGGATTGCAAATGTACTACTAAACAATATCAAAATGTCTACAGAAATATTTGGCCAATTATTGCCCAGGATATCCTGAAAAAGGATGTTAGGAACTTCAAAAATTTTATCCAAGATTTACTATTAGCAAGAGTAGAATAAAAAATTTCTCAAATCTTCAGAAGTCTGATCTTCAAATCTTTAAAATGCTTTTCTTTTTTTCTTTAAAACATTTTTCTCTCCTATTGCTTTAGAGTTGGAGTTCATATTATACACTCAATCTTTGCATGGAAGCAACATTCTTGCAAGTGGTTACATATTCTGTTCTCTCCCTTCCAAAAAAACCTAAAAATCTGCATCTACTGGGAAAAAAGAGAAAAAAGATCGCTATTGACTAGAGCATGTAAAATCTGCTCTTGGAGCTAGTTTTGCTACCCCTGCTAATTACATCACATTGTTGAAAGTCCTAGCAAAAGCATACTGGCTGTACATTTAAGAATAAACCAGCCTAGATTTCATTGACAATAGGACTTTGGGAGTTAAAAATTAAAGCCAAATTTTTATAATTCTTCAGATTTTTTATATCACTTAAAAATTTCCTCTTATAAGAGATATAAATAAGAATACTATAAGGAAAACAAATTCAAACTAAAAATGTAAAATTAAAACTATTGGACAAATAAATCAGAAACAGCAAGAAAGCACAGAAGTTTCTTTTTCTTTTTGAAAATTATTTTAACCTACACTTACTGAAGAGCTGTCACTCACAGATTGTTCCAGTTAACAGACTGTCACACTGAACACTACACGCAGCTCAGGAAAACTGGCACTGCTCCATAATTGAGACACTGGTTTTTAAACCTCTTTCAATTATATAATATCCTCAGAGTCAATAATATAAAAGCAGCAGCTTTTCTCATATGGATGAGAACTTTTACCATGTCCTAAATTAAGTAATACACAACACGCTCTTGCATTTTAAAATCCTCAATAGACAAGTAACTGGATTAACTGTTCTTGCAGTGAGATTAGTGTGGATCAGGTCATAAAAGTAACAAATGGGTTATAGTGTATTCTTTGTATGAACAATTTCATGAATTATATATCTCAGATGCAAAAAGCATACCTAACATAATTTAGTTACTCTGTATTTGGGAGATTGTACTGAAGCCTTAAAAATTCTTTGTCTGCACTTATTTCTCAAGAAATCACATTTAATCAAGAACTACATTTAGTTAATCCTATTTATATGAAATTGAGATTAAGAAATAAATTACTATATGGAACATGGTAATCTATGCTCACAGACAAAGAGAAATGCCAAATTCAAGGAATAAACCTGCATATACATATCAGATGGCATTGTTGAACCTATTTCACATAAATGACTTATACTATTGTCAAAAAATTAAGCGCCCACTCTACTTCTAAATGTGGTGTTCATTCCTCTGATGTTGCTTTTCCCAGAAAAGTAGTAAGGCATTGGTTATTTTTTTTTAAACTATAGAGATGTGATGCAAAGTATTCAACACAGAGCCACACAGCTAATTATTCTGAAGTTGGAGAATGAGGGCTGCTGTTGTAAGGGGTTTTGCTCCAGACTGAGAATAACAGTATTCAAAGGGAAGCCACCAGGATATAAGTAAGCTCTTATCCTAGGGATCTCACTAATAAGAACAAAAATATAGCAAAGTATTAATAACATTTCCCTAACTCAAAATATGGAAAGCATCATTCATAGAAAGAATCAGAACAGGAAGAACTAACTCTGAGGCAGCATAAATGGAAATGTAAAATGAACTATATTAGTATAAAGTGCATGATTGCTCATAGTGAAAGTTTTTATGCATGGAGATTCTGAGTTGGAAATGGCAAAGGAGGACAAAATCCTGCATTAATTCAGCAGCTAGCAGTATAATGGAGACATGAAAAAGTCATTGAGTTTTGTGGGGCTGATCAGGCCATGTACTTGCAGTAGGTAAGGAGCTGGGCCAAAACACAAGGGAAATTTCACCTGAAATATTGGGAAGAATTGCTATGACCTAATTTTATGTTTCCAGTTTGAATATCATTATTATAAGAAAAGTAAGCCTATGCAATTAACAGAAACAAATAAGCTCCAGACTTTGTCAACAGTACTCTGAATTCTGATTCTAAATGGCCTGTTTTACAGTTTTATCACATGAGGAAACTATCTTATATTCCTTAAACATATAATATGGGCAATATTTGCTGTATACAGTACGGGTCATTGTTTTGAACAGATTTAATCAGATGCATAAAAGGAATTATCATAGAAATAGCTTGATTTAGTCAAAAGTACTAAACCAGATTGACTTACTTATCCTAGTGAAATGAAGGCTATTCAAGTTTATAATTTCTCATAAATACATTACAGAGCTAAAGTGCAAAGTTGGCACAAGAACAAATTGACATAAATGCAGCAGAAATAAATTTAGGAGAAAACCAGATATTTTTAATATTCAATCTGCCAATGGTGGAGAGTAGTAAGTCAGTAGACTAAGTGGGACAAAAATACGTTGCTAATTTTATTAGAAAGGTGAATCAATTTACAATATGGTTGCTTACATTATCAGGGCACTGGGTTCAGTAACATGTAGAAATGTACAACTCCTTCCAGAATAAGAGAAACCTAACCTATAAGATACTGAAAGATTTTCACATTTATTTTGGTAAGAGTAGGGAAAAATTGTCTCTTTGAAGTTCGTGACATTGTTTTAGCTAATATGATTCTTATAATTTTCCATTTCTAGATTTCAAGATAAAAGAATTTGCCAAAGGCTGATTTTTTTCCTAGTCATATATAAATTTCTACAATACCCTTTGTCATTCTAAGGCGGTGAAATGAAAAATTTTATTTTCAGCTAATAAAGGGTTGAGATATGTAAGAACAGCAGTTATCATTTTTATTATTTTTATTTATTACTATTACTTAATTGTCTTATTAAAACAGTAATCAAGAGAATCTTCATGAAAAATCATAGTTTTAATTTACCTTTAATGATACTGGGAGTTAATTACGACTACCCATTGACATAAATAGCCCCATTCTTTCAGTCAAAACACAGATCTCCTTAAAAATAAAAGGTCCCAGCTTAGCATGCCATCTCAATGTTCTTACTACATCACAAATCATTTATTTTCTCATTCTGAGATTGCCTTCTTCTATTTTTTCAAGGTGTTGTGAGAAATACAATTTGTACCAGATAATCATGATATTGCTTGATAGTTTGAACTGCTAAAAAAGCCTGCAAACCTCAGCTATTCAGAAAAAAACACTGAAGATACTTTTAAAGAAAATAGATTTCTTTTACATACATTACTCTAGGAAATGTGTACTTAGGAGATTCTAGAAGAAATCAATGTGAAATTAAAGATTGACAGGTTACAGATCTTATATTATAATGATGCAATTATGCATAATTTTAAAACTGCAAAATATATAAAATAAACATATGAAATAGCTTTATGACTGTGTTTCCCCATATTAGTAACATTCATCAAAGTCATGTGCTACTATTAAGTAGGCATTAGTTATATCAGTATTAGTATTACTTCAGTCATGAAAGTTAAGGGATGCAACATAAAAAAATCTAGGAAAGTAGAACATACAAAACTTTTTTTTGTTTTGTTTTGTTTTGTTTTGAAGATTGTCCAAAACCTACTAAATTTATGACAATTCTTAATATCAGAAGACAAGCACCACTCAGGTTGACAATATCTGGAATGCATGAAACATCACTTATTTCTTTAGTTATTATTGCATCTAGCAGTCAAAGTCCACATGGTTGCTCAATATGCATATAAAGGTAAAATTCAGAAGCAGATAATGACAAGATATGTTGATTTGTTTTTAATTACACTACACTAAAGTTAGGAAGATAAACAATAAAAATGAAATTGCATTCAAAAGCACTTTAATTGCAAGTCAGCCAGCAGATGGCAAGTGACGTTCAGTAAAGAAAGACAATAAGGCTGAAGATCTTGCTTGTATGCTATGAATTAAAGATCCAGACAAACCTTTTTCCTCACCTACATAATTATAGAGTATACTCTGCTTCTGTTACTAGGGGAAGGAAAAAGACAGCATCTCATGCATCCCAGCATTCTCAAGGGAAAGGCATTGAAGTTGTAAAAGGACTCCATTATAGTGAACCTGAAGGGAATTTTTATTTTTTACAGGATTCCCCAATTGTTTATTTGTTTATATTTTGGAGTATTTAATCCCTATTATTTGCCTGAGGATGCTGAGGGAGATGTAATTTGAGAAGAGAAGCATCAGAAATGACTGATAACAAATGCAAAATAATAACTATAAAACATTAACACTTCAGCAAGGAATCAGCAAAGAAAGCTAGTGTAGCTGGAGCATGAAGTAAATGCCACAAAAAAAAGACAAGTGGCCGGGGACGTGGTCAAAAACAATGTAGAAAAAATAAGGATCAAAGGCCTTTTTACTTTTTATAGTCCAGCAAAATCTGTTAAATTTCATGTTGGTATTAGATAACAGCTTTTGAACCTAAAAATATAAATGACTCTAAAAAATACAAAATGTTTGATAGCAATGTAGTTATATTGTTCTTCGAAAATTTTTTTTATGCCATATAAAATCACTTTTCAAATAAGCATATTGCCTTGAAAAGGCAAAAGTCAGTTAAATTACCACAGCTTCTACCCTCTGCATGTGACCAAGCACATTGTGACATATGCTTACACCACACAAAGAACATAACAAAAATATTTCCACAAAGAAAATCATTCCAAACTGTCAGCCAAACAAAGGGAAAATAATCTAGATAAAAGCATGTTGTATTTTCCTTTCTTCAGAGGAAAATGAAAATTTTCACCTGATTTCTTCCCTCATTTCTCAAAATTACTAATTGATGGCAAGAAGTATAATGTTCTCTTGGCATTCTCTATAGGATGCTCAACAGTCCTCTTTTAAAAAAAAGCAGTTAATCCTAGTTTTTAAACATTCTTTCTAATAGAATGTATATTAGAACAGCATAAATAATTACCATTAAATGATATGATTAAATGTCTGAATGGATACAAGGCAGGACAACATAGAAAAAAAATTTTCTTGTTAATTATTAAAAAAAAAATATTTTTTCTTTTTTGTAACAGTAAAACACAAATTCTGATGTGAATGCAACAGCAAACTCCATGGAGTAGAGTCAGAAGACTGAAAGTTTGTAGAAACTTGATGTTAATTGGTTTAACAAACCTGTCAAAGCAATTAAAGCTGATGTGGGTGGTTTGAGGATGATGCAGATCTTTGATGGCCCATCAAAATTAACACAATCACAGACATATTTTGCCTGAGTAGCTCCTGAGCAAGCCACCCACACAGGACAGACATTTCAAAAAGCCTCTGTTTAAAAGATTGCAGCGATAAGTGAGTCACAAGAGAATGAAATGTTGAACATTTTTTGGTTTCTAGCATTGGATATAGGATTAAAATTTCAAAACTTTGAAGAAGAAAGAAAAAGTCCTCTCTTTATCGTGACCAGTAACGAAAGAAAAAAAAAAGAGAACTTGTATTTGATGGATTTTATATATGGTGCTTCAAGAAAACCAATAAAGTAAAAGCAAGATTTTTTTTTCATTTATGTATTTTTGAAGCACAGTTTACATTTTAGTCATATTACTTAAATTGCCTTTAACTGAAAACACACAGCTTGAACTTTACATTCAAAATTTTAAAACTGTATTCAATTTGTGCAAAGATATCAAAGCAGAGTTATTAACACTCCTGAATCAAACCACTCTACCAGCAGTTGTAGGAGATGTCAGCATCTATCTCAGCTACTTAAAGAATTTGCCAACATCTGCAATCGCTTCAGTTTCTTTATTCCCACTCCGCTTAAATAATTTAAATGAAAATGTCTTTGCAATGACTTTAAACACTAAAGTGCAAATATTCCATTTAAATGTTTCAGAACATTTCTAGCCTTTTACATTGTATTTTTATTTTTAAGTATCCTCATTTAAAATCCAAATTTATGGCCTTTAACATTGTAAGTAGAGAAAAAGGAATTTAGAGTTTGGCTCTTTGGACACATTTTGTCTTTATCTGTTCCATGAGTCATCCTATTTGAGGGCCAGTAAATTGGGAAGGATTTCAAAGAAATGGTTTTCTGAGTCCAAGATTTTGAGGGGAGCATTCACTATGAGTTAATTGTGCTCTCATTTTTATATGCCTCCTGCATGGTGTATCATAGAACTGTAAAAAATACTTTGGAGTGAGCTTAGAGCTAGCTCTATAGTGAAAAATTTTATTCTTAATTAAATTTTAGAATTTTTAAAGTTTGTTTTATTAAGATCAAAACCTCAGGCTTTTCATCCAGATACATCAAATCTAATAATCAAACTAATTGTCCACAAAGAACCTGAGAAATTCTTTTTATCTGTACATATTCCTTGTACGAAGTGTAAAACTCAGATAATTCATTTGAAAACCTAATTTTGCTCAAAAAAAAAAAAAGTGTCTTGTATTTCTTGTCTATTTAAACAGAATGTTTAATCTGTACTGGGATCTTTATCATGCTGAAGCTTGAAGCTAACACAAGCCCTCTCACATCAGAAATTTCTTTAGTTGCTTTGGTTTTAGTTTTAATTTTTTTGACAGAATTTTTCTGTGTTTTTTTTTTTTTTTTCTTTTGCGTTTGGTATTGGTTTTGTTGGTTTTTTTTTTTTTTTGATGGATTTCACACATGAACTCTATTTTTTATGATATTGCGTGCCTACAAACAAATCCTTATTTCTTATCCTTACAGTGAATTATGGAAATGCACAAAAAAATCTGGGACTCATGACAATGAGAAAATATAGTTGCTGTATACAGTGAAAGTAGATGAAGCTGATATATGCTGCTCAATTATATTGTCTACAGAGAAATTATTCAAAGTCCTTTGATCCACGTATTTTCCCAACTACTTTGTTTTTGAGGAAGGGTACTGTTCTCTCATATCAAGTGCATTTGTCTCATAGATGTTTTTATAGTTGCACATGATAAATTTTTTTCTACATAACCTTGCAAGCCTCAAGCCTACGTGAAAATTGCAACTAACTTTACTGAAGCACAACAGTTTTAAAGGTACATGGCATCGAACCAGGATTTTTTGAGAAGAGCTGGAGTTCAGTTTTGTCTACAATGCTTAGTAAAACTTTTACTGTAGTCATAGTCAAAGATTTTACCCTCTTGCTGTCAAAGCAATTTAGCTGCATCTCTATTTCATGAGGCCAGGGATTCTGAAGCAATCTCTAACCTGCTGTAGCAAATAAATAAAGTCTTATCATTTTACCAGCTTAGCAGTATAAATAACGAAGTTAAATCATGCATTTGTTGATGTCATGACAAATGAAGTAGTTTTTTATTAAGTACTGCATACATATTAAAGCTTAAATTTTTTTTGTATTTTAGCTTCTTCACTGACAATGCACTTATGACATCTGCATCTCCAGACTTTACATCATATTCAAACTCCCTTAGTTATGAAATGTATAAGTCACAAAGGTTATGTAAATGTAACCACTCAGTTAAAATATAAAGTTTAGTAATCTTAAAATGAATGTATATTGCTAAGATTTTAAAGACTTTCTATCTTTTAGTAGAAAAGATAGGCCCAGTTGCTAATTTTGGTTTTCTATTTTTTTTAATAGATGCAACAGAAGTCACCTAGACCTTTGATGCAAGTGTCTGGTAGATTTTATGACTTTGTACTTTGAATCTATTTTGGGATGTGAATCTACTCATCCTAATAGATTTCCTTTCTTTCACAGAAGATGTGTTAGTTGAAGCTAAATAGAATAGGATTTTCATGTATTTACTGTTAATTTCTGCTACTTAGTCTAGGTACTAAAGACTAGGACTAAAGTGGTTATACAAACTGAGTCTGCCAATCAATAAATTGCTGTCAGCAATCCAAATTTTTATAGTTCTTAACTGACCTTTCAGCACCAATTGCTTGCTACAGTTCAGAATTTATATGGTTTTTATAGGAAAGGCAGGAAACAACAAAGTTGCTTACTGCTGACCACAGTTTGAGAACTGATAATTAAACTCTTGTGAATTTTTGAGTCTAACAACAATGCATTCTTCAGCAAGGTGGATAACATGAACCTCCTAGATGGCTTCTATGTATACAGTGATACCTTTAAAAAAAGTATCATTCTGAAGCCCATCTTTATCTGTGAAGGAGTTTAAAAGAGTTATGAAATAACTTCTACCTCAATCAGTATTTAAACAGACAAAATTTAAGTTTTGCCTTTTAGGAACACTTAATTTCAATAAGATTTTCTGTTTATTTTTTTTCTCCTAAACATAAAAATGTGGAGTGTTTCAAACTTTTCAATTACTTTTTTTTTTTTATGTCAATGTTTTAAAATAGTACTATGACTGCAACCTTGTCAAAACCAAGCTTTTTAGATTTACATCCTGTACTTTACCTTACCTTACCTTACTTTATCCTACCTTAATCTGTTTTAGAACCAGCTAAGCTTACCTATTTTTTGGTGCAAAAGATGCAGAGTGTCACTGCAAAGAGAATTATTTATGAAACTTCAAAAGGTATTTCCTCTGAAATGTGTACTCAAATGCACAATGCAAAAAATAGAGACACAAAATAACAAGTGTTAAGGAAAATCTTGGAAACCCAGACCACTTATAGACAAATTTCTTCTTCTGCATTTAGTTGGAGCACTTAACTGTCTTGACATTTTCTGCCAAGTGGTGTCAATCATTCCACTATCTTTCCTATGTGTTTATTTTCTGGGGGTTTTGTTTGTTGGTTGGCTTGTTTTGTTGTTTGGGGTTCTTTATACACTCAGATTAGGAGCTTGATGAGTAAAAACAAACCTGTCTTTCTGGGTAATGGTGGAAGTTTATAGCTTCAAAAAGAAGAAAATCTATATTGACATAAATATCTTTGCCTTTTTACAAGCTTTTTCTGACAGGGCTCCAGATTTTATTAAAAATTTCTATGAAATGTTTTGCATCTACTTGAAAGGTTCACCGTCTCTCACTCTGCAGAATGCTTTGTACATGTAGATATTGTTAAGACTTTTTTTCCTTTTAACAGTCCATTGCACCATGGCAATCATCCAGAGTTATACAGTAGTAGCTTGATAGATGTGATATTTTAAAATACTGCACATTATTTTTAAGAATCACTGACCAGTTGATTGCCTACTTCCCTTACTGTCCTGGAGGTGAATTTAGAAAGGCAGTTGCACATGTGGAGAGAGCTTCCTCAAATTCCTTTTGTTGTAACAGTTTGCTTGTTCTTGACAAGATACAGCTAAATCATTATATCTCCTGGATAAAAATCAGGGGGAATTATTGGTAGGAGAAAAGGGGAGGCATAAATGACAGAAGACAATAAGAATTTTCAGCTAAGATTTATGCAGAATAGATTCATGTAGAGCCTTTGAACACATTTTTTTTCCAACTCCTGCTCAAATATTTTAAGGTGATTGAATACTGTATGATTTTAATGAGGGGAATAAGATTTGTTACTTCAGCACAGGTAGTACTGAATTGGAAAGTGTGTATTGCAATTTAAGTGTCTGATGTCAGCACAGCCTAAAATTCTTACTTCCCAAAAGAAATTGTATCAACTTTGTAGGCAGTAGGCAACAGCAAAAGTTTCTGAAGCGGAAATACAAAAAATCATCTTTTCATCTCAAAAAATCTCACAGCCTAGTCCTCTGAACTTCATAAAATTTCTGCTTTCCTTGAACATCAGCCAATAGAGAATGGAAAAAAATCCCACATATCCAAAATGTTCTGATACTGTTTTATTTATGCTCAGATAATGAACTTTTTACTAACTTCTACTTAAAATATGGATAGAAGTGAAAAGTAAGAATACATGGCAGTTTGTAGAATAAGTCAAACTGATAGAACAAATGAGTTACACAAGTAATCCCTGTCAGTGGTTCTAATGTTGATGCTAATGCAAATATAATGGCAAAGGAGTTAAGCAACAATGTCATTCAGATCAGGGACTCCTGATTAAAAAAGGTAAAATAAAACCCACCAGTAACCAGATTAAGCTTTTTTTTATTCCAGAATAAATCAAGTCTCAAAGACAAGTCATTTTTCCCCATGTTTAGACAGGCTGAACTACAGAATAATAGTCCTCCAATAGCAGTGCTAACTGTATTTCTAGTTTATCTGAAGCACAAAGGATTCTCTGGCCCAATACTCACCATTAATCCTTAATGCAGACAGGTCAATACATTTGTTATTTTTCTAAGGGTGAAAAACTTGCTTTATCCTACAGATTACATTTAGACATTGTTACAAATAGTAACAGTAGGCACACAAAAAAAGAACCAATATCTTAAGAAGAAGCTATTTAAGATATGGGCCAACAGGTTAATCCACTATCTGAAATATTTGTTGAAAAATTCATAATCCTGAAGACTGTTACCTCCTTCTCATTGTGGAGGTTTTATTAAGGCTTTTGGGATGATGAACTCTATGTTGTTCAATTTTGCTTAGGTTTATGGCTTAGTGACCTCAAATTTTATTTTCATATTCCATATCTTCACACTTTAAGCCCTGGTTTCTATTTTTAAAGGGATTAAATTTCTGTGAACCATTATTCTACTTCCAACCAATGTTTTTATTGAGACTGGAAAATGGATTGGAACCAAGACATTTATGCATTCCCTCCTGTCCATCCTTCTTCTCCTCTTCCCTGGAGCAGTTTCTGTATTCCAAGAAATGACACAATTAAAATTTTTTGTGAAATCCTACAATGGTGATTCACCCTTTGTCACTAGGGCTGTCAGTGCTCAAATTACAGAGGTAACATATTTTCTTTAATATCAAAATATTTTAAAAACTTGGAATGAAGAAAGGAGAAAAGTATGTATGTACGTATGCATGTATGTATGGATGTTTGCATGTATCTATCTATCTATCTATTCATCTATCTACAACAAAATCCCACAAAAGATTGAAAAAATATTAGCAATTAATATTTTAAGGTCTTATTTTGTCCTGTAGGTTAGTTGCAGATGTGTGTTCTCTCAATTGTATCATATGTATCTTATGTTTGATAAATTCTATTGCACTAAGTAACTAAGGGGTTTAGTAAGAATTTATTACTATGAATTTCCATTATAAACTAGGGGTTCTTAAAATGTCAGAAGAGAAAGACAAAATAGCTAGATTTGTGTGTCATAGGATGTTTAAGCATCAACTACACAATATGAAGGAAAAAAAAATAAAACTTCTAATTTTTGGATGTGCAGAGTAGCATCTCCAGAAGAAATGTATAAGTAATAATGCCATTGTGCAAGACCTCAGCTGGCATGTTTCCTCAAGAATGAAGAAATAAGTCAGGAAAAGTTAACATAGAATTCACAGCTGTGATCAAGGACATGGAAAATTGAACCATGAATGAAAAACAGAGGCTAATTTGTTAGTTATAACTTAAGTAGATAAAAACTGAAAGGGATATGATAGATGTTTTATAGGCATGAAGATAAATAGCAAGACAAAGATTATGTTGGAAATAGATATACATGCACTATTAATAAAGTAAAATTTAAAAAAAGAAAATTACGGGACAGCCTTACCAGCACAACAGAAGAAAACTCAACAGGTTTATTGAAAAGATGAAACTCAACATAGAGCTGACATCTTTTTTAGATTAGAAGAAGCATGCAACAGCATGCAGCTCGATAAGGTTTCTCCTGGTTTTATATTTCTCAGAATTGTTGTCCCACTTTAACTTCATTAGGAAACCATCATTACATCTCATACAACTTCTCAGTAATGTTGGAGCTGTATCAGAGGAATAAGAAGAGTAAACAGGATGTTCTTGTCTTTAGTTCTCAAATTCTGATAAGTACAGAGTGCTCCCAACATGGTCTTTTAGGTTACTTTGTTTATACTTCTTTTTAAAGATAAAAATTCTATCACATTCAGGTTTTAATAATGCATCATTTTTGTTAAGAAGTATTGAAAGAATCTTAACCAGTCTCTTGTATTTGACAGTTTGAATTGATATTTCCTGTAAATATGGATTTTGCTAAGCATTCACTAGGAAATATGTCAATCTACCAAACTAGGGAAGGATTTCTAATAATTTCAACATTAAAACTTTCTATTAGATTCTAAAAGGAAGTGGAACTTTTGCCAGTTTTCTATGTGCAGTTTTTGGCCCTATTGTTTTCTTTATAGTTCAGTAGCATTTCTTTCTATATATTCATCCAAGAATCTATTTTAAAATCTATTATATAGGTGAATCTTAAATGAGTTTCATACTGACTATGAACTTTGAAACTATGCATAGTACCAAACCCATGACAAAAAAACAATAGCCAAAAAAAATTAAAAAACACAAACCAAAAACCAACAAAATCAAAGCAAAAAAACAACCAAGAAACCAAGGAACAAGGAACAAGTATAGCCTGAAAAAGGAAAATATACAATGCAGGACTGCATTGCGCATACACTAAAAATAATGAAAAATATCTTAAGAACAATTGTAATGTGCCAAACTGTCCTCAACCTAAACCAATCAATAATATATTATTTAAAGACTCAGGGAAAAAAAATCAAGCTGCCAGGAGGTTTTGAAAGACAGTGGAACAGCCATGAGCTCTAATGATGTTTCAGAGAGGTAAGTAAGTTTTGTCCATCCCTAAACTAAAAAACCCGTAACAGGTCCAATACCACCTTTTGCCTCAGGTGGACTAATTTTATTTCCTTTAAGTTTGCATCTTCTCTGTATAGATAATTGCATTTTTTAAAACTAATTAATACTTAGAATTAATAATTATTTTAAAAGGAAAGTGTCAGCCGTTGAGTGAAAATTTCCATTTCCTGTCTGGTATTCACATTAGCTCTTTTAAGACAGGTGCAAATTTCTGAAAGAATGGAAATGTCATGTGGGGGTGGGGCAAGAGGCGGAGAAAGAGGAACAAGAGATGTTGTGGTGTTGTGAGTGTCCCAAGGACGAGGTGAGAGATGAGAATTTAACTCCAGATTCTCAGAAGGCTGATTTATTATATTATGATATTACATTAAAATTAATTATGTACTAAAACTATACTAAAGAAAGAGAAAGGATACATCAGAAAGCTAGACAAGAATGAATAATAAAAACCTGTGACTGACCAGAGAGTCTGACACAGCTGGACTGGGATTGGTCATTACGTAAAAACAATTAACATGGAACCCATCAAAGATACACCTGCCACATTCCAAAGCAGCAAAACACAGGGAGAAGTGATCAGATAATATTGTTTAAATTTCTTTTCTGAGGCTTATCAGCTTCTCAGGAGAAAAATCCTGGCGAAGGGATTTTTCAGAAAACATCATGATGACAAGGAGATATTTGCGCTGATGATGTTTGTCTTCCCAAGCCACTGTTAGTAGCAATGGAGCCCTGCTTCTGTGGGGACACCTGAACACTTGCCTGCCACCTGGAAGTGGTGATCAGTCCCTTCCTTTGCTCCACTTGTGTGCAAAGCTTTTGCTTTCCTTATAACACTGCCTTCATCTTAACCCAGGAATTTTCTCACTTTTACCCTTTCCAGTCTCTTCCCCTTTCCAGCTTCTTCACCATCACCCTGGGGGTAGTAAGCAAGCAGCTGTGTGGGTCTGAGATGCCTACTGTAATAATGTTAGACATTACAATCAGCCTGAAATAATTGATAACTATTCATCCCTTTAACTGCATAGAAAGTATGTACTTCTAGTGTAAAAGACATAATTTGTATTTAATTTTATATGGAATATAAAGGATAAGCAGTAATGTTGGAGGAAACAAATTAAAGATGCCTGTAACTAGTAGGGTTAAGAATGTCTGAATGTCTTATTAAATTTAATTTAATTTCAAAGGGTATCGGAAACATAACAAATACATAAAATTATGACTGTTTATACTTTTAGAATATTTACAGAATGATCACAATATCAAAAGGAGGAGTGAATAAAATACTTTTAAATGACAAAATTTAGAGACTTATATATGTTTGGACTGACTTCTTCAAGTCAGTTTGAAGATGCTTCAAAACCCAAAATAGAGTGCTAGGAGAATGCATGAATTAGAAGCAGTCAGGAGGCTCAGTCTCAGTAGTTCTGAAATCCCATTACTTTTATAAAACAAGAAGGGTTTTTTAGGTTTTTTTAATGATGTAACCAAATGTGATACCTTGAAAAGAAATATTAAAAGTTCTTTCTATTTAATCACAATCAAACATGGCTTCAAAGATGAAAAGCATAGATTTTTTTTACTATATCCAGTTTATGTTTGAAAAATATATCTATTGTATAAAAGAAGTGTGCTGTGGAGAATGTTTATTGGAATTTTTTTTCCACTGGAATATACTTCCCAGACAACTTTTTATGAACTGTAGGCTATATAGGAAGGAATTATTATTTCAGTAAATTTTTATTAAAATACATTTTGATGAGGCTTGTGATGGTAACACAATATGACACAAGGGAATCCTAACAGTTTGTGTGAATTATCTCTTGCTATTGTCACAATACTTTTAAAGGAAGAACATTAAATTGTTTTAAAATGGAAACTTAGGGAATTAAGTAATTAAAGTCTGTGTTCATGGGAAAGGATATGATTAATATTAAAATATCTGCCCTTTTTGTGCCAATGAAAGTTACTTTAAAAATCCTTAATTTTCTGCTGTAATTTTCAGTTGTATATTGACATATTATTTTAATGTCTTAGACATGTGACTTAGGGGGGTTTTGTCATAAGCAGCTACATTCTACAGCTACATTTATGTATATTTAACTGTAATTATATTCTGTGTAGCCAGCACTATGTACAGATGTATAACATCTTGTAACTTTAATATTTTACCACACTTTGCTAAATAAGGAGGGATGTTTTTTTCAAATAATAAAGCAGAATTCATAGTATAGATTGATAAGTGAATAAGGACACAAAATTCCTAATTGCTGTTTTCCTAATCCCTGCCAATGTGTTAGTATTTTATTTGCACTGTAAAGTTTAAGTTTTGTCTTCCATAAAATTTAAAGCATTGGCACCTTTAAAAACAATGTACTAGCTGGATTCATAAAAGTTTAGAGGACATCAGTGATCTTCAGATTACATGGGTTTAATAGAGAGTAATTAAAGAGTGACCAGAAGTTAATTGCTCATTACTTGCAAAAATAAGGACATCAAATATTTTTATGTTTTATTTTGAAAAGAAAAAAACAAACAAAATGTAATTAATTTTACATATGTAGTAAAGTACAACTAAGAACATAAATGTTTGAAGTCTCGTATAACATTTTCATCATCACTAAAATGGTAAAGTTAGAAGAATTGGATAAAATGTTCTTTATTTAGATCAGATAGGCAACTTCTTGAATAGAAAAGTAGAATATTGAAGTTTGAGCTATGATAACTACCTAAGATGGAGCCAAAACTTAAATCAACATGAAAGGAAATATATTTAAAAATACCAAATTTACTAATAAATGAATGTGACTATTAAGAGTCTTTCAGAACTTATGTGTCTAATATGCCAGACTTGAAAAAAAAGTTTTATGTATTCAGTTAAAATACTCAAATGTTAACAATAGAATTTAGTTTGGAGATGTATTGGGTCTGGCTGAGAAGGAGTTTATTTTTCCTTCAGCAGCCCTCTCAGTGCAGTGCTCTGCATTGGTGGCTAGAAAGGTGCTGGTAACACACCTTTGGTTGGTGCTTTGGGCACTGCTGAGCAGCCCTGGCACAGCATCAGTGCTGCCTCTCCATCATTCCACCACCATCAGTGGGCTGTGGGTGGGCAAGATCTTGGGATGTGACAGGACTGGGACAGGTGACCCCAGCTGACCAAAGGGGCATTCCACACCATGAGATGTCTGCTGACATTAAAAATCAAAGAACAGGAGAAGTAAAGGGGGGCATTCATTATTTATAAGTTTTGCCTTCCAGAGGAACTGCTACTCATGCTGAAGCCCTGCTCTTTGGGAAGTAGCAGAAAATTGCTTGCTGATGGGAAGTAGAGAATAAAGTCTTCAGCTTTTTTCTTTGCTTTTCTACATTAAATCTTTCTCTTATGCTTTATTAAACTGCCTTGTCCCAACCCACAAGTTGTTTTTTCTATTTTATTTTCTTTCCCTTGACAAGAAGGGGAAGTGATAGTGTGGCCTTGTCAGGCATGTGGCATCCAGCCAAGGTCAACCCACTACAGAAGATTAATTTAATTTGAATCTTATTTAATGATGTAATGTATGGTCACAACTTATGGGAAATAAGAATTTTTTAATTTCATTATGAATCATAAAAAAAAGAAGGTCATTGTCAAACAAATTTCAGAGAACTTTTTTTATTAAAACTTCCATTTTACTGCAATCTGAAGAATTTTGGAGAAAATCAAGCTTTTATCTTGTAATTGGAAGTTACATAGACATATTAATATTTTTTTAATGGCTTGACAAATTGGAATTACCTCGATATATTTGTTTACATTACTAGTATTTTTTCAGTATCATAACATTTCTTAGTCTATGTGGAAACTTAACTGATACTGTAAACTGATTCCAAAATATATCTATAGAAAAAAATAACTCCTAGCACAAACTCCTTGCAATGCAATAAAATAAGACACTTTATCTTTAATTGTTCATCCCCGTATCAACTGAATTATAGAACTAATCAAATGTAGTTACAGCTTAGATAATTTTTAGTTTATCTTCAATTAGGTAAACACACAAGGAATTATCTGAGGATAATTCTTAGTTTTGTTTCTATTTATTTGCCATTACAAAATGACAGTTCAATGTCTGAAGTGCCACAACCTTTAGTCTTTACAAAGAGAACACGGCAGTTAAAAAAAAATACTAATAAACTCACATAAACACAAACCTCAACCACACAACTCTATACAAGATTAACAACATCAGCCTCTGCTCCCATCAGTGACCTATACATGTCTCCTTAAACATCTGAGAAAATAGACAGAATTTGTACAATGCAAAATCAATACACTATTAGTTCCTTATCCTGACCCACTGTCACACCATCAGGATTGATAAACCTTGTCCATGAAGAGAAAATCCTTGCCTCTGGACTCTACTTCTACAACAAAATATTTTTTTATTTTCAACTTTTCTGAAACCCATTAGAGTTAGATAGAACAATAAGTTAAATTAACACACCTATCAGTGCAATCACATACATTAATTTCTGCCCAAACTAAAATCTTTCCGCTATGACAATGTGTTACTTGCTTAAGGAAAGGGGAAAGGTGTTTTCTGCTTTTGCCTGCTGCTGAGCCTTTTTGATGAATGACATTCAATTTTCCTCCTTTCCAGATGACATCAAGCCTGTTTCATACAGTACAGTGAGGATGGTTCCACTTTTGCTGGTATGTGCATATTTCAGAATAAAGTGAGTTTTTAGTCTCTGTGGAGTATATTTAGAATACTCTCTGTACAGTCCATTAACTAAAAAGTTGCATCCATACAAATATTTTAAATGGTAATGCTTGATAGATTGACTTCAAATATACATTGAATGGTGACATGACAATGTGGAAGATGAAGCTTCTGTTAAACTAGATAACAGCATGCAGGAATTAAGATATTGACCTCTGGGAAATTTTTAATAGCACGTTACTGTGTTTCATGCCATGTATTTTCCACTTCTCAAAAACACTGGAATAAATACATGCAACAATAAATTTCTCTCTATGGAGACTGAATGTTTTTCCACTTTTTCCCTTTGTTTTTCTCCAAGATGGGTTTCAGTTACATGTGGAACTAAAAGCGTGTTATATTTCCTCACAAAATGTAATTCTTGCATAATTTGAGATTTTCAGTGAGTAAGCTGGTATAACAGGTAAATGATGCTGTAAACAGGCTATACTATGCAAATTCAGTGTATTTAATTACCCACCAAGGGTAAAATATTTACGTCACATAAAAGCTATTGGTATTTAAAAGAATTAGAAAGATAAATGAGTTATGACGTGTCTATAACATGATTAGCTGGTGCCAATTAAACAGAAAAATAAATCAAATAATTATACTTCAAAACAAGAAATGAAGCTGATATTTACAAATATGGCATTCATAAAATGTATTGACTTTGGAAGTCAAGTCAGAATACAGAAAAAAACAGAATAATTTTTTACAAAAAATTTGGATAGAGAGTGAAATGATTTTCCATTTTTAAGTTTTCACCAACTCTTTTATGACTACATTTTTCAGGTAAAAATTTCAGGAAAGACTGCAAGTAGAAGGAAAAAAACATATAAAAGCAAGAAAGAAAACATATATCACAAGACTTAATTGAATTCAACTACTCCAATAAGATAAAAGATCCAAATTAACCATAGTTTTTATTAATTTCACCAGAAAAACCCAATAAAACCAAACAAATTATAAAGAACTTACTATATTTAGAGAAAGACACAAAAAGAATTAATGACTTCAACTAAATTCAGGTATCTTTACTGAAGAAAACATATCCAATGTCTAACTGATCCTTTATTAAAGAAGAAATTATTCTATCCACTTTTCATATAAAAATTACCCAAAGAAGGTTTGTCCCAGTAAAAAACCTGAACATATTTAGCCTTATACAAATCTAAAAAAAATACATTTATTACATTAATAATTTTCCAGCAACTAGGAACTTAAACTCTTTTCAGAAATATATACATACATATATGTATATATATATATACATATATATACATATATATAGAAATATATACATACATATATTTTTATATATATACATATATATACATATATATATACACATACACATATATACATATATATATACATATATATGTGTATATATATATACACACTTATATATACATATATATATATATTTACACATAATGGTCGGGACTTCAAATACTAAAATACTACCTGGATCATAATATCACATAGGAACATGCTGATTATGATACACTGCTATCCAACATAAAGATTAATAAAGGGTGCCAGAAATACACACTTTACTCACTGGAGGCTTAAATTCAAATCCTCATCAGTTCACAAATGAAATTCTATTACTTGAGCTTGTCTTAGTCCCTGTGTGCCTACATCATTAAAACAATATGTCTGCCTGAATAATTGGGTTTGGAGAAAGGAATTTGAAATAATGAAAATGAGAGTGTACTTGTCAAGCTACCTATTCTCTATTGAATAGAGTAAAATAGAATAAACAAAAGCAAAACTGAAATATTTTTATAATATTTTCCATAGAAAAGGTAATATTTTCCATAGAAAGAGAGATGGGAACTTTGAACTACACTCTTGTTACATTATTGCTTTGGCATTTCTTTTAAAAGATTGTAATCAAAATTCTGCGGTTTTTATTTTATATACGTGTGGTCCTTTATAATAGTATGACATGACAAAGTTATTTCCCATTTTTACCTAAAATTATTGTGTCAATTCTTATTGTAGCAAGCATCCAGCTGTCATGGAAAACAAAATTAAAATTAATGTGACAAACATTTAAAAAGGAGTAGTTTAGTACAGACTAGGAAACAGATATGGGATTGAGCAATATAAGTTAGAGTCCTAGAGGTAAGAATCTACTTATAAAGCATAAATTAATTTAATGGGAAAAGAGAGATTAAAATAGTGGTTAAATTGCTGATCATTTATAATATCTATTAAAAGATATTCACAGAATCAGAGAATCATTTAGTTTGGAAAAGACGTCTGAGATCATCCATTCCAATCCATGACTGAGCACCACCATGTCAATTAGAGCACGGCATTAAGTGCCACATCCCATCTATCCATAACACCTCTAGGGACAGTGACTCTACCACCTCCATGAGCATTCCAATATCTAATTATCCCTTCTATGAAGAAATTCTTCCTAATGAATATCCAGCCTAAACCTCTCCTGGTGTAGTTTAAGACTGTGTCCTCTTGTCCTGTCACTGGTTGAGGGGAGAAAAGACCAACCCTCACATGGCTAGTGCCTCCCTTCAAGGAGTTGTAGAGGGATAAGGTCTCTCAAGCCTCCTTTTCTCCAGGCTAAACACCCCCAGCTCCCTCAGCTGCTCCTCACAGGACTTGTTCTCTAGAATCTTCACCAGCCTCTCTGCCCTTCTCCAGACTCATTCCAGCACCTCAATGTCCTTCTCGCAGTGCGGGGCCCAGAACTGATCATAGCACTCGAGATGTGGCCTCACTAGTGACAAATAAAGAGAAAGAATCACTTCCCTAGACCTCTGGCCACATTTTCTGATACCAGCAAGGTATTGGGAAGGAAATCTGCTAAGTCAGGAAATCTGCTAAGTCAAGAAATCTACATCACTGAGTGAAAGCTAAGTACTGTCAGGGAACTTAAACTTGATATTAAAACTGCAATAGAAACATAAATAGATTATATTCTATGGGCAAAAGGTTAATGTCTAAGTCATTATCACAGTCATAAGGATTCCAGTTGTTTCTAGCTAATGTGACAATAAACAACAAACTGTCTACCAAGCTTAAAAGAAATGCTGACACACTAGACTTCAACTCTTCCTTTCAGCATTGAGGGTCAGTAAAATTCTTGAATAGTGATATAATTTATTTTAAAATGTTGTCTATCTATTTAGAGGAACTTATGTGTAGTATATTCATATTAATCTATGGCAGCAGTATATAGCACTCTTATATAGTAAATTCATATTATTCTATACATTTGTGAGAAATATAATTTTTATGTTCAATGCACCAATTAACTAAAGTGAAAACTAAGAATTTTACTCCTGATTTAGTGATTTGAAGATGTCAGTTAGTTTATAAATTGTATTAGTATTCTTAAAATAAATAAATTCTTGAAAGCACAAACCTCAGGAAAATACCAATTTTTGATGCCTCTTTCAAGATGTTCTTGCAAAGAAGAAAAATTTTCTATATACTTCAATATCTGCATATACATACATTGAGAAACCAGACCTTTCTTTAAATTTGGAAAATACAAATCTATTATATAAATGGAAAATACATATCTATTATGCAAATATTTACATTTAGGAAAATACAAGATCAAGTTTTCTCACTGCATTTCACTTAAGTTATCTAAAAAATAGCTTCCCAGGTAAAGCTAATCCTGATGGATCTCCACCATTATTGTAAATAAATAAATGAATATCCATTTCAATAAGGTGCTAACTTTAATTTTGGATATTTACACCAGAATGAACTGCTCACTAGAGGTGTCTCCTGGCTATACAACTTTTCCACAAGCCTACTGACTATAAGTAGCTGAGGAAAAAAGTCTGAGTATACAAACTGATCGTGGAATTATAATGAACTATCAGTGGGGATCAGTGGATGCAAAATAAATTCCAAGGTACTTCAGCTAAAACTTTGTCCATAAAATACCCCAGTGATTCAGCTTCCATTATATTCCAAAATGCTGAATGTGATTCTCTTTCCTCATGCTCAAGACTGATAGCATCAAACTACAAAAGGTGCTGACAAAAGCAATGACAATGATAAAGTGAATACAGAGCTAATCTTAGAAGAGGAAATGGAAAAACATGGCTTGCTCAGTCTAGCATAGTATTTCTAATATACTGCCAGGACTCAGAATTCCAGTGTTAGAAGCAGCTTGCTGTAGATATGAAACATGTGGACTTCCCATAAATATTTACATTAGCCAAGGAACTACTATTTTGCTAGAACCTAGGCAGTGAAGTTCTTTGTTTCAAAAGCAATCTAGCAAAAAAGACAGAGAAGGAGTATGATACCTGCTTAAAAACAGATCAAGGTTAGAAGCATCAGCAAATAAAAAAATACTGTTTAAGCCTGAAATCAAAACTGACACAGTAGTAGAGATTATATGTTGGCTGTGGAAACATTTGAATCACAAATTAGAAAAATGTCTACCAGTTATTAAATATGTCTAAGCAGTGCTCTAATACAAATAGGGTTGGCAACAAGAAGAAAGAAGGAGAAAATCAATATAAAGAAAAACCCAACAATTTTAAATCTGAGAGGTGTGAATGCCGTAATCATACAGGCTTTAGTTCTGAAGCCCAGGAGCTCCTTTAGATAATTGTTTCTAAATGTGTGCTGGAAAAGCTACCTTACTCTCTCAGGGCTTCTATTTTCTTGAAGAAAAACCCTAAACCAAATCATTTTTAGATTATGCTGTGTTACTCTTGTACTTGGATTGTGTGGTGCAAATGAATTCTCAATCTTTTTAGTAGCAATCTTCTGGAGTTCAACTACTTATGAAGACAAAAAATGAGAACAATTTTGGACAAGAAAAGAAAGAAAGAATCTTATTAATGAAAGCTATGCAACACATCCCTAGATGCTTTAAGGGACATTCTCAGTGCACAAACTCTTTGCTAAGACAGTGCAGCAAACACCTGGATTTATGAATTAAAAAGTGTAATATATTATTATTTCTTAATTACCAATTGTTGTAATTCATGTCATGTAATTGTTGAGAACTAATTTTTTACTCTTAGATTGGCTTTTTAGTCATAGGTAAGAAAGTGATCATTATGTAAAGGCATTGTAAAGAAGAGAGGGGAGATAGCTGCAAAATAAGCAATAAAACTATTGAATTTCATCTGCTGTCCATGGATCAGTCACTTTACAGTGTTTGAATTTCTCCAAATTCAAAGATTTAAAAAAAATACAACACTGCTCATTACAACCATCTCTAATACTGTCTCCATATTACAACTTGTAATTGATTCATCTTATTTGATTAGTTTCTGACTCAGATGTTAAGAAAAATTCTGATGTTTGCAAGGTTTCTGTTTCAATTTGCTATATATATAACAAAACTCTCACCAAACCCCCAACCCAAGCCCCAAATCCAGCTACATTAGAGACTGACCATGCTCTAATACCAGTCACTAGAAAGCTAAGTCCCAAGAGTTCCTCATGGAGCCTTAGCCCATCACATCCACCAGAACACGCAAGAGGATAACAATTGTTTACCTAATCAGCCTTATTTTGTATAGCTGCTATTTATGTCTGTTAGCAAAACTACCTAGCATTACTAAAAATGGCTAACCTTTGTGGAAATATATACCCTTTAGCAGATGCAACTTTAGATTCATATTACTTTCCCATTAAAATACGATTACCAGAATAATTCAAGTATTGCTAAAATGTAATCTCAAAAACCTACTCGCAGCAAAAATGTGTGTAAAAGTATTACTGTGACCCATTTACATTCTGTAATTTTTGACTTGACCAAATCTGCAAGTTTCCTGAAAAGTTCCTTAATATAATAGTCAGTAAAGATTTAAAATTGTTAATTTTAATGAAGGCAAAACTCAGTTATTTGGATGCAAGTCAACGAGAGGACTTTAGAATTATATTATTCTCAGTACATATAACTAATTTGACTATATAAGAAAAACCATAAAGGATACAAATGGGCCAAAAGTATCAGTGAAATGTAAAGATATATTATGCTTCTATCTAAACAAATAGCTGAATTATTAATTTAAATGAAGAATGAAATATAAGCTATTTCATCATTCATTTCAAATTAATTCTACACAACTGATATTTAATGTATTCTATACATAACCTGAACTACAAGTACTTAACAAGCCTCATTGTCTTGCGTTTTAAACTCTATCATAACTATAGTCACAAGTCACACATGTTATAAAAGTAAAATGTGTATTTGAACCCAGTTCTGCTTATGCATAGCATTAATCAGAAATTTTAGGAAAAATAATTGCTGTTAAAAAATTCTAATTGCCTGATTCTGAAAAAAAATAAGTTTGAAATATGTTATATCTAATCACATTTAGTCATTTGAAAATAGAACTTCAAGGAGCAGAACAGAATGTAGCCCAGACAGAGCAAATGTATTACTTGCTGAAGTGCTTTTGAGAGCTGTAGCCCAGAACATCCAACCCTGTTAGGATTTCAATCTGTCTGTTACCAGCTACGATGATGATCTCCTTTGGGGGAAAAGAGTAAGATAATATTTCTGAAATAATATTTGCCACAATTTCCAGGGTTGTAAAGTGGGGTTTGTGATTTTGGGTGATTTTTTTTGTACTGTAATTTAAATTCAAAATTCTAGAGACGATATTTCAAAATAATCAAATTCCATTAAAAAATTTCTTCAGATCAATACTTTCCATGTTTTCTTGATACTATATGTCATAGAACAAAATTATTGATTGGCATTTTTTATGTGCATGCTATAAAACACAGGGTTTTTTTTAAAAAAATAATTATGACAAACTTTTAGTCTGTGCCAGCAGAATAGTTACTACCACTTATATACTGATAGTTGGGGATACCTTTGAGGAAGTGAAAATCAAAATTTTCTGATGATATACAAGAATTACTTAAGAGATAGCACTTTTTTGGAAAATAACAGAGTAACTAATAGATTTTGAAGGAACATAATTTACTAAGCCTGTAAGAAAATTATAGAAAAATGGTGAAGAGTCGGACCTCAAGATATGTGTTCTAGATAGTACAAATTAATTGCTCTTGATAATACTTCCTCCTCTCTGAATTCTACAAAACAATTTTTTACAAATAATTCTGCACGGGCATAGGTGAAAAGGCAACCAAGCAGGCCTAAAGCCATTAAATATTTTCATTTTTTCCATTAAAAATGGCTGAGATTCTTTATTGTTTTTCACTAGGCTGCAGGTGCATTTTACTGCTAGAGACAAACAACTTAGTTCAAAGCTAAACTCAGAGGGGCTTACATTTCTGTTTGGTAATGTCTGACATGTGGTCAATGCCATAGAAATACTAAATGCTGCCTAAGAGTTTGCTATATGCCTGCCATATCTAAGTCAGTCTGAATTAGCAGACTACAGCTGGCCCCAAAATCTCTGAGGGAAAAATATATTTTCCTGCTGTCAGCATGAAATGTTGAAAGAAAAAAGAGTGAATGATCTTTTAGCACCTTAAAGAATTTGCTTTGTGGTAATCCCAATAGCCTGCTGACAAATGAAGAGTGGGGCCTATGCTGGCTTCTCAAGGCTCACCTATGGATTCATGGAGAACAGATGCTCCTAGATGGCTCCTGTTGGTATTCAGTTGTTCTGATCTCTGCTTGAATCTGACAGTCCAGGGGCTGGAGGAAATCCTCCCAGGGAGGATCACTGGTGCCAATGTGGTATAGGATAGGATTTCTCATGCAAGGATTTTCAGATTCAGCGCATCAGCTCAACTTCTCCTCTGTGCTCTAGAACATATATAGGGCTGGAATGTCTGTTGATCAGTAAACATTCTGCACCAAAGTCTTACATTACTACAGGCAACTGTAAAAACACATTCATCTTACTAGTTGCTAGATGTTGGGGTTGTTTTGGGAGTTTTTTAGGTTGGTTTGCTTGTTGGTTCTTCGTTTGTAGGGGTTTTTTTTTCTATTCTCCTAATAATTTTTCATTTCTGTAAGGGTTTGATATGCTATTTTCCTTGGTCTTTGTCTAGCCAAGATTTTAATGTTCTATTACTTGGTAAGTACAATTTGCACATTAGGTCAAATATTCAGTAATTTGCAGAGATGTTCTTCTTCCTTCTTAATTAACTATTTGACAATTCCATGGAATCATATAATAATTTAGGTTAAAAGACAATCTCAAGAAGTCATTTAGTACAACAACCACTGGCCAGAGCAAGGCCGTCATTATAAAGCAGAAGTTTATGACTGAATTTCAGATAAAACCCTTTTGTAAAAAGGTAACGGGTAGGAACAGTATCAGGAAAAGGTGCAAGGTCACCTTTCAAGTACCTGGGAAGGACAATGCTGTGAAATAGACAAGCTTAAGTTTAAAATGTACATATGGGTGTCAATCTAGTTTTTTAAAGACTAGACTAAAAAGATCTCTGTGCCATAAAGTCAATAAGGGTTGCATAATACAAGATAGTGATACAAAACCTGCTTTAAGACCTCAAGATAATGTAAATGTAAAGTGATACAGTTGCAAAGTGATGCAAAAAGCACATAGCAGATTCATAACGAAAATGATCTGGAATTCTTACAATCTATATACAGCTGGAATAATTTGCTAATATTGCTAATAGAAATAATAATGTTCTAAAAGCAATACATATGAATAACAATATTATGATATGCAGATTGTTCCAGATATAGTCACATTGAAATAAATAAGTTTTTGATAAGAGAAGAGATACGGTCTGTCTGAAACACAGATGCCCCCTTTTTTTTCTATCCATCATCTTATATTCTATTTTGCTTTGAAAAAAAACCCAAGAAAATAGAATTTGACAGAAAAAAAATACAGATAATTTACTAAATTATCCTTTTATAATTTTCAATTAACTCCTAACAGCTATATAAGTGAGGAACAACCTTGAAATGTACTGTAAAGGCAGAAAATGCAAAGATTTCCTTGTCTAAGATACTTGTGGTGTTAAAATAAAGCTGTTAATATTTATTGAGTTATGCATAGCAAGATATTCTGCAAATACCCAGAGAAAAGGAAAGTACTGAAGAACGTCTAATATGCATGGTAATTCTTTTGGGGTTTAGATTGTTTATTTTTCTCATTATTAATTATTTCACAGAAAAAATAAAAAAAACTCCAGGAAAAAATAATATTCAGCTGAACAGAAAATCTTAAATATTTGAAGATACTGAAAAAATTACAGATGCTGAATTAACAATGGATGTCTAATTTTGAAAATCTAAGCAAAAGCTTTTTCAGAATATCTTATTTAATACACTGCAATTTATAAGTAAAAGAGTAAAAATTTTATTAATGGATGTATACTTTCCTGTAAACTGTATTTCAAGATCTCTCTGCTTCATTCCCCCTCAAGTATAAAGAAAATTTTTAAATGCAAAATTTTTTTTTTGTCTGACTAAAATACTTTAGGCCATCATTTTTTAGATGATAGCAATATTCATAAATGTCATTAGAAAGCATGTTTATTTTAGCTGTAAAATACAAAAGACTAAACCATAAGGTACTTTATCTTTGGAAGCAACCCCAATAAGGTTTGAATATTACAGTAATTTCAAAATAATTTACTTTTCAAAAGAAACCATCAGTATTTTTAATGTTTGGATAATAAATTATAGTGTCATTTTATGGGCTTGTCATTCAGGCACAATAAATTCCTCACTAGAAAAAAGTCTCTTGGGAAAAATGTCTACATAATTAAGTAGTGTTATTTCTTGACAAGGAATTAAGGAAGATGTTTCTAGTTCCTGTCATGGCTTTGGTAGATCTTATATTCATATATCCTTAATTTGGTGGTTTTATTCTTTTTACAGGATACATATCCAGGTCTGCAGTATAATCCACAACATTACATCTGTTGGTTAACAAATGAAAGTTTCTGAAGAAAAACAGCCTGACTTTTTCCTCAGAAAAGGAAACAAAATTATTAAATAGGTTATATTCAACATTATTATCTTTCTTATTCTGAAGGAGACATTTTTCTGGGTCATCTAAAAATACTTGACAAGCTACTCTGATACGAGCGCTGCCAGTTACTCTAATTAAACTGTCTCATTTTTGTCTTTTTGTGGGTGACAGTGGTCTCTTCCTATTTCCTTGGAATTTGGGGCAACCAGAGTTCTGTTGTTTATGGAAGACAGGTGTACTGAACCACCTAACATGAACTCTGCACAGATACTTGAATTCTTTTATACTCCAGAATATGGCTTCTTGACATGCTGTAAACTACATAAATTGCTCAAAATATTTTGTTTTAATAACTGTATTTAAAAGATTCAGTTTCGTTCGTTTCTTGCCTGTTAACAGTATCAAATAGTAATGTATGACAGTGACTGCTCACCTACTTATTTTCAATCAAAATGAAACCATGATTTGGAATATTTTAAAACACTATGGAAATAAATTATTTTCCAATTTACATATTTTACACGTAGTCCTTTGTTAATGGACATTTTCATTTTGAATAAATGACAAATGTTGAGGTAATCTTCCTATTGCTTAGTAAACTGCTTTAAATTTATGGTTCATTTCTCAGATAAGAATATAAGATGATTGAAATCACCTCATTTTACATATCACATAGAATATCAAGGTGTTTATCTTTTGTTTGAAAACATCATGTTCTACGGCACTGATATTGAATAATTGAGTCTCCTGAAATGTGATCTGTTCTCTTAATATTATGAAGTTTTACTTTTGCTCCCACATCCTTATCCTCTCGAGAACAGTGCTGAATAGCATGAACTGGTAGATAAAACCATAACACTTGACATTATAGCTATAAAAAGATAATATTAATTCATGCTGGCATGCAGAACAGCTTTTAAAAGAAAAGAACAACAAACACTTCAGTTGTTATCCTTTTTTAATCAAAGACAAGATGTTTCCTGACAATTGTTTTTCCATGGGCAGAGCTCAGAAAAGGACAACGCACGTAAAAGAGCTGTCCCTCAAGAAGTGTGGTGTGAGAGACTGGAAGAGATTTCTGGCATTTCAGCTGCACGTGTGTGGAAAATGGGCAAGTTGGGCCTTGCCCTGGTGAGGAAATGCCCTTCTCTACACAGCCCACCCCCTGTAAAGCCTGTCTCTGTCCCCCAGTGGCCACCAGTCACTGGGAGGCAATGCTCCACACCCTGACCCTGGACCTTGACCCAGATCTTGAGTGGGCAAATGAATGGAAGTCCCATCGTGGGGCAGGGCCCAGGAAAGCCAAAGGGTACTTAGGCCAGAGCACGAGGCACACGCAGGTCTTGATCCTGCCTCTTCTTGGGTTTTAGGTCAGCTGAACACCACTGGAATCAGGATGGTAGCTGTTTGTCTTTTTGTTGTTATTTTTTGTTCTATAGTTATTTTTTAAATCTTTTCTGTCTTTCTCTCTATTCTTCTTCTAAATCATCCTTCTCAGAGTTTCAAGTAACTTAAAATCAGATGAGTTTGGGGTATGTTAAGTTGAATGGATAAAGTTAATAATTCCTGAAAAGCTTTATGTTGATTCAATGTTGTTCTAAACTTTTGTCAAAGCTCTCTGATTTTCTGAAGTTTGCCAGCAAAGCTTTTGTTGTTTTGACATTATGTATTTAATAATATCTTGTCAGTATTTCTCCCTTGCATCTGACTCAGGGCACATTAAAAGAAGAACACAAGACCTCTTAAGAGACTCATCAAGTTGAGTTCTGTGGTGTTCCTTCTAATGTTCCTTTACTCTGGTCTCCTGGGTCAGAGATTTCTGAGGGCTGGTCTTGTCAGTGAAGACTGATGCAAGAAAGGTGTTCAGTAGTTCTTCCTTTTCTGCATCTTCTTTTCCAGGATCCTCCTTCTTTTTAGTAATGAGTTTCCTTACAGGTGTTCCTTAGTTTTCCTTTGGTTATTGATGTATTTGAAGAATACCTCTGTTTTAACCCAGTCACAGATTTAAAGTCATGTCTAACTATATATATATATATATATATATATATATATATATATATATATATATATATATATACAGAGTGAAATACTAAATAGGACTTATTTATAGACAAGGTAAATTCAAGCATTAAAATGCAAAATATGGTGAGTTCTTTTGTTCAATCTTGTATTTCTTTGTCCCAATAACAACATGGAAACATTTGCCAGTTTAGGGAGGTAAAAGGAATAAGAAGCAGTGAACATTTGAAAATGAAATAAGAACAGTGATATGTAGAGGCTGAGTTTAGGAAGAAAAACCTGAATAAGAATGAATAACATATTATCCTGAGTTACATGCTATTTCATTATACAGCCTTAAAAACATTGATGATAAGTATTATGTCCCATTTTGCAAGATACCTCCCAATTATGGCCTCAGAGAAATTGAAGAAAATTTCAGAAGAAAAGAAGAAAGCAACATGAGTCTTCTATCATTTATATTTACTTAACAATATTTTTTTCTATATTCACTGCCTACAACTGTGGGTGTTCAGTCTATAAACAAAAACTTCATTTTACAAATAGTGCAATATAATGAGACCTTTCCTATAAACTTCCCAGAAATAACTGTAGTGGCAGGTGTTTTCAGCTAATTAGGCTGTGCTAATAGAATGCATATGCACATTTGCAGTACCTCAGCTGGTGGGCAATAGCTTGTTAAACCACCAGCATACAGTTGCTTTTGTCCATCTCAGAGCCTTAGGTATAAAAGCATTCATTTCCAAATTTGAGATACAGGATTTTAACATCTGACTCTCATAGAATCATAGTGGTTAGAATAAGAAGGAACCTTTAAGATAATCTGGTTCCCACTCTACTGCCATGGGCAGAGACACCTTCCATTAGATAAGTTTTCTCAGGAATCCATCCAATATTTCCTGGAACACTTCCAGAGGTGAAGTATCCAGCACTTTTCTGGGTAAATTGTTCCAGTGCCTCAGCATCCTCATAATAAACAATTTCTTCCTTATACTTATTAGAAATCTACATTCTTTTAGTTTGAAGCCAATGCCCCTTGTCCTATCACTACATGCCCTTGTAAAAAGTCCCCCTTGTAAAAAGCTTTAATGTAGGGCCTCTTTAGGCACTGGAAAGCCACTATAAGATTTTGCTGGAGCCCTCTCTTCTCCAGGCTGAAGAGCCCCAACTCTCAGTCTGCACAGGAGATGTGCTCTAGCCCTCTAACCATCATTTTGGCCCTCATCTGGACTTTCTCTACATTCTTGTATGTTTGGAACTGCAGAGCCAACTCAGTAGTCCAGGTGAGGTCTCAGGAGAGCAGAGGAGGAGATTTCACCTCCTTTAACCCACTGGCCCCACTTCTTTTTAATGCAGCCCAGAATATTATTTACTTTCTGGACTGCAAGTACTCATTGCTGAGTCATGTTTATCATGGCATCCTTCAAGACCTGCAAGTCTTTCTCCTCAGGGCTACTCTCAGCCCATTCTCTGCCCAGCCTGTATTTGTGCTTGGGGTTGCCCTGACCCATGTGCAAAACCTTACAATTGACCTCATTGACCTTCATGAGGTTCACATGGGCTCTTCCCTCCAGCATGCTGGTTACACCACAGAGCTTTGTGTTGTCTGCAAACTTGCTGAGGCTGCACTTGATCCTGCTGATGATGCTAAGGTAGACCTTTGCCATTAAATGAGCTTAAGCTATTGAACAGTGTGTGATAATATTTTTTCCTTTTAAAACAAGAATCCAGATTAATTATTTACTGTAAGTCAGTAATAAATCAAGGTACATAGATTTTTGAGAAACCCAGGGATACTGGAAGAAAAGGAGAAAGGTCACAAATTTTGGTATTGGATGCAGGACAAAAAAGACTTAAAGTGGATGTTGAAGTCTATATATTGCAATATGAATAGTACAGTGAATGCTTTTTAAGGTAGGCTAATTAAGCTTTGATATGATTGGGTTACTTCTTTATTTTCTTTATACTCAAGGAGTTGCTTAACAAAATTATGCAATCCAGTATGCTGGGTTGACCCCAAGTTGCTCTGTCAGTCCTCCTCCCCAGGTGCACAGGGGAAACAATACAATTAAAGGCTCATGGGGCAAGGTAAGGACAGGGAGAGTTCACTCACCAGTTTCTGCTGCAGGCAAACTAGACCAAATGTGGGGGCAATTATTGAATTTATTACCAATCAAATCAAAGTAGGATTATGAGAAACAGAAAACGAAATCTAATAAAACACCTTCCACTCACCAGTCCTTTCTTCCCAGGCTTAACATCATCCCTGAATTCCCTACATCCTCCCCATAAGCAGCATAGGGGAACAGGAAATAGTCATTGGTGCCAGTTCATTGCACATTGTCTCTTGCCCAACCTTTCTCCTTAGGGAAAGGACCGCTCACACCCTTCGCCTGCTCTAGAAGCCACTGCTGCAGGCCTCCAATTACCAAAACCTGGCCATGCAAACCCAATACATCCAATCAAGATAAAAACTAATTCTCTATACTCAAAGTTTTGGGAAAATAAAAGGTAATTAATTAGCAGCCATTATAGAATAATAGGTGTATGTAATTTTAAATGTTTTTTGTACTTAATGGTTCACATCACATACAGCATGGGTATGTTAACCAGTGATTTTAAAGTTCAGAGAAAGAAAAATCTCCAAATAGTAAAACATAATTTCTTAGAACAATTTTGAACCCTGGATGTCTAAAATTACACCTGCCCTAGCAAAGCAGAACATATAGCCAGAAGATTCTGAACAATTATGTTACAATACTTGTGGATCTCTGGAACCCAGAAGGGCTCTAAAATTAAGATTACATAAGACTCATAAAAAGATGAAAGCAATTTTGAAGCTGAATTCTTTAGGTTAGAGAAGACATAATGTTGTAGAATTTCTAGAAATACAAAAAGTAAGATCTCAGGTATTCCAGGACAAATTTCTCAGGATTCACAGACAGGTGGTAGTTCTTTGTTTAGCTTGTTTTTTTGTTTGTTTGTTTGTTCTTGTGAATGTCCGACTTTAAAAGAATATTGACAGTCCCAGATCTGAGATAAATTTTCTGTTGCTGAAGAAAAGAAATAAGCAGTAGGTACCATCATCACTGACTTAGTGAGGCTTAGTGCTCAGTGAGGATTACGGTCAGCTGTTGCAGTGAGGATATCAGCAATACTGGAGGCAGTTTTTCCTTTAAGTATGTTTGGTCTACAGGCATTTTTTCAAACCCAGATGCCAGGCTCCTTACACAGAAATGCCTTCAAGTCCCTGGGATTTGGAAAGTGGCTTTCTGTACTGTAATGAAAATGGTAAGGCACATATGATGGAGATGAAGCCAGGCTTACTACAAAGATCCTATGGCATAATTTAGCCAATGCAAATTGGATGTCTCTTAAAATAGGTCTTCTCTTCCCTATTTCAGACATAGAAAAGAAATGAAAACATTACTCATGGAAGAGTGAAGCTATATTTAGAGAAAGGCACTGCCATAGGAAAAAAAAGGATTAAAATAAAATGTTATGAAGATATCACATAATCAGAACTGATCTGACCTTTCCCTTCCTGCTTCTTAAAATGTGAATGAAAAGGATGCTATCCAAATTAATATAAAATAAAATAAAGCAAGGCCCTTGCATCAGTAATCTAAGTGAAGATAAAGAGGACAGGAAAAAGTGTGAGCTCAGTTTGAAGAGGTTGGATGCGTGTGCCTAGAAGGCAAACATAAAGACTTGAAAGAGACATTTGCTAAAGGGAAAGTCCCCAAAGCTGCATATGTCATAGTAGCTTTATGCAGCTAAACAGCTTTTCAAATACTTTATTTATAGATTAAAAGTGTGGGGCATTCAGCCTGGACATTTGCTCTACAGGCTGTCTCCTCACACAATCCAGCAATCCATCATACACAACAGTCTGGCCAATACACAATTTGTCAGCAGGAACTGATAGAAAAACAGGCTGTGATAAAGAAGTAGTTATCAGAAATTAGTGTGAAAAGTTAGCCAGTCCTGCTCTAGAAGTTACATTTCATTGCCTGTAAAATGTCAAAGATTACTTGAAAGAAATATTTACCTTAGAGTTAAGAACATGGGAAATAAATGTAATTCTATTTATTTCCTTCATGTAGTACAAAAGTCCCTTGAAATTTAATGTTCAGAAATATGCTGCTGAATTTAGAGAGCTATACAACAATAACCTGTTTTTATTTAATGCTTCTCTAGCATGGTAAATACATTTTCTTTGCTACTACAGATGTCAATCTTTGTTCTAATAAAATTTTCCCACCTAATCAGCATTATGTCTTCTTTCAAAACTAAAACAAAGTTCTTAGACTTTTACTAAATCTCCATAAATTTAGATTTTATTTATGAACAATCTAAACAAAAGGTGGCACTGGCAACTGGTGAATGTATATTCAGTCCCTCAGAGAAACTAACTATTCTTTCCTTTAGTTATGAAGTCTGAGAGTTTTAATCTAAATGTATATGAAATTTATTTTTCCTTATTAAAAGTTAAAATGCCTATAATTATATATATATATAAATTATGAACAATTATTTAAACATTTATGTTTAAATGGTTTAATATTAAAAAATCCTCCTTTGACAGCAAATAGCTTAGTTAGCAACAATAAAAAAACCCTTGATATTTAGCTAAATATAAATTTTTAATATTTGACTGTCTTTTTGAAATAACCAGTAATTTATTAATCAGTGTAAGAACACAAAACTGTTGAATCATTTCCAGCAGTGGGCAGAACTAGACCTAGGAAAGACCATTAAAAAAAAAAAAAAAACAAAAAAAGGAAGCATATGGCAATGCATCTTCACAATAATCCCCTAATTCCCACTTCTCTGCAGTCATGAACTTGCTGAAACAGAGATCATAGCATAGCTGTTAAAAGCAGCCACTTCTATTCTTAAAATTTAAGTAGCTGGCAGGCAGAAATTTGCCTGAAACTTCTGAGCTTTATTCTGTTTTTTGGGGAAAAAAAAACTGCACTGAGCAAATTTTCTTAAACTCAAATCTTTTACCTACTTGGTCTTAATTTAGTCTTTGAGGTTTACTCCAGTAGACATAACCATCTGTTAAAACTGAATCCTTAAAAAGAATAGGTATTTCTAATCTGTTTCAGGTGCTAAAGGTTGTGAACTCTAACCTAATGCCTTGGGAAGTAATTGAAGATGGAATTGATCTGAAAGTCCAATTAAATAACAGAGAAAGAAAATGAAGAAAACTATCTATTCTCCTGAGCTAGCTCACATGCAAAAATAGAATGTGTGCATGTGTAAATGAAAGTTAATCCATTATTGCATTTATTAATTAAAATTTACATGTATATATATATATATGCAGCTAAAAGTTCATTTCTTGGTTTGTATTAGAGTATGTTATGTAATCCCTGGTTATTTAGTGGCCACAGTTTCTGAAAAAGATGATTGCTGACAAATTAAATCTTCACTGCTACTGCAGGAAAACCGGCAGCTAGAGATTTCAGAAAGTGAGGATATTTAATTGGGGGTGTTAAAAGACTTGCATGACAGAATTATTTGAAAATAATCCTTTTGGGAGTTTTTTGCAAAACTGGAGGCATTTTTACTCTGTTTGTCTTTCTAGTTTTAAGTTCAGGTGGTCGAGTCAGGAAAAGCTATGGGCTCCAGACTGGTTTTCCTGGCTTTCTCACATTTCCTCTCCAGAATTACGATGAACTGTGCTACAGAGAATTACTGAGTGAAGGAAAAATAGAATCCCAACTACACAGTAATGAAATTCTTCCCTGAAATGGGACACTATCCCTTAGCAGTTTTGTACATGCTTGCAAGCTCTATTTGGACCCCAGGTACAGATGAAACATACTGATTTTCTTAATTTATACAGAAGTCTGGCCCCACTATTTCTTATCTACAAATTCATTTGTGGCAGTATTGTATGTGAGTGTGTATTTTTTCTTTTTTAAATTTTTTTCTCAGAGGAAAGAATCAAAGAGATGTAGATGTAGAAAACGAGAATGCTCCCTCTTTTTTCTCCCACAGAGTTGAGAGACAGTGCTTTGATGGAGTTGAGAGGAATTTAACTTGAAAGAATAATTATTAACCTATCAACTTGTGTACGTACACTGACATTATTATAGTTATATTTTCAAGCTGAATATGGGGTTGCAAAAGGTATTTTTTAGCATTTTATGATGTTGGAGAATAGAGCATGACCTTTAAAACAGAGATATCATACAAATATTTTCACTGTAATCTCTGTTCTTTTTCTGTTTTTCATGTAGTTGCTGCTTGGAAATTGTTTTGGCTGGTAAATCACAAATGTCCTGTGAGGATAATGCTTTGCGTACTGCATTAGATTATAGGAACACAAGTTGCACTAGATTAAAAATAAGCCTTATAACTAAAAGCTTTGGTCTTCTAACTACTAAGGAATCTAATACCTCAGTCAATTGGTGTTGTCTCTATTAAACTCCATATTGATTTCTTAGATTAGAGAGCTATTTGAAATACCTTGGGAATTGTTTAAAAAAATTCTTGGACCGAATGGGTAGCCTTTTGTAATTAAGAAGGCAAACCTCGTTAAACCTCTTGCTACAGCATTCACAGTCTCTTAAAATCTTTATTTACAAAATCAATCATTGCATACTAAGAACCTGGTCTAATTTATAGACTTACTTGAGTACATTTACAGCACGAAACCTCTGAGATTCATGTATAAAATGTGTACTCATCAGTCTTAATACCAACAATAACAACAGTAAAGTTAACATAAAAGTCGTTAGAACAGAAATTGCTTTATTCTACCTTGGTTTTCATCATCTGGATTTAGTTTTAACAGTTAAAGGAAAGAAAAGCCCCTGAGTACACAGTGGAAAGCTACTTGATACTCACAGTTCTTGTCCTAATTTCCTACAGAAAATCAAGAACTATGTTGCAGAGATGTTAAAGACTTTTTCATCAAAAAACTATGTGCTGTTATTTGCAAGAAATAGCTTAATTTTCTATCTATAAATGCTGTTACCTGACACCTTTCTCATGAAGATTAGTTCTCTTCCATTTTATTGTCTTTGTGTGGCAGATCACTGGCATCGTCAGGAAGTTACCAGAATCTTATTCCTTCAAATTAAAAGTTTCTTTAAAATTTTCTAATATCCATGTTGATTTTAAGGAACAACTGATATTTGTGGAAGAATTTTGGAGAACAATAGTGATTTTGCACCTAAAAAGTATATTTTTTTATGCTTCTGCTTAGAACCATGATATGGAATTTTTGATACATATATTTAACTGCTGTACCAAAAGCAAATATTGCTTAGGAAATCTGGGTACAAATCAAAGCCAGAAATCAAATAGGGTATGCAAAAGCACAGACTTATATAGTAATCTCTTACGTTACTATATCAGTAAGAAAAAAATCTGAAAGTGTTTTTTGTTAAAGGTACATAGGTATAGAAATTAAAACTTTTTTAAAAAGTGTGCAAAAAAACCCCAGATACAGTATATGTTTTATATTCTATATTTTGTAATGAAAAGTGAAAAGTAAAGGATAAAAATATACAGATTTCCACTGGTCTTTTCCTCAGTGTTGTATGTACACTAAAGGAATTTAATTTTTGCTGTTCAGTCAGAAAACAAACCATCATTGCTTTAGAGAGTACTGAGCTTTTGATAGGATACTGAACAGGCTGTCAATACAAAAATGAAAAATCTGTGACTATATATTAAGATATTAAGAAAATATCTGTGACTATAATATTAAGATGTTATATTATTAGAAATTATGGTATATCCACTTTACCAGAAAATCAGCATAACTTATGAAATATGTAATAGAATTCATTTGTCTACTCGCTGTAGACATAGTTCTTAATTAATAAATAAATAAGCTAAATTATCACACTTTTAAACAAGTAAGTTACTTTTGAACTATGGTAAAAGTAATTTAGACTTGTCTCTTGTTAAGAATCAGGAAATATGCTTTAAAATTGTTTTAAAAAGGGATTTTGGTTTATTGAAATATAGTCAGACTGAAAAAAAGATATTTCCTCATGGTTCCTCAGAAACAGATTTATGCCACATGGTAACTTTTTAATTCAAATATTTTTAATAACCCTAAAAGATTATGTTACTTATGTATCTCGTATAATAGCACATAAAATACATGTCAAGCTAGCAAACTATTTTTTGCAAACACATATTTTAAAAAAATTTACAAATGCAGTTACATTTGCAATTTCATCTGGAAGTTGTGCATTTTTTCATCTAAGTCAGTAATTCCTACATACTGAAAATTGTTAAGGAATATGTTCCTATCGTATAGAATCAAAAAAATAGTTTATTGTCCAACATATTTTTTTTAAATAGTTCTTTGGTACCTATTGAATATGCTCAACATACTTCTCCTTGTAGGGGTAAATTGGCATTTTCAGCTACTGGGAGAATTATTTAGACAGAAAGTACATCTAAACTACTTTCAACATGAGAAACTCTAACAAAGAGGAAAAAAATCCATTACATACAAACCACTCTGTACAAACTACTCAGTACTTTTAGAGAGTACTGAGAAAGGGTGGCAGGACCTACATGGCCAGTAGTGGGAATCTAGAGCTTAAAGACAATGAAGAGCTGTCTGAGTTTAGACGTATAGAAATGACAGTTATTCAGAAGGAAAAATAACATGACTGAAGCAGACTCAGGTGACATAAACTGCAGGAGAAGCAAAAGTCCTCTAGTTCCTCTTATAAAACCTGTCTGAGAAACATAATTAGATTACTGGAGGGCCCAGCTCCTCTTTTTTATAAATACAGCATTTTACAATATACGTTTATTATATTATATAAAATAAGCATGTATATAATTTTTAATTTCCTTAAGACAGTATCTATTATATCTCACGACTTTGAGAACTGAATATAAAATATTTAGTTGTGTCTTTAAAACTACCATATATAATTCCTTTGGACAGATATAAAAAAGCCTATGCTACTTGTGGTGCTTTTCTAATACAATAGTTAACCATGATTTCCCCACATTACTTTTTTAAAAAAAGACAGTTAAAACTCTCCTTTGTTTTCCATAAATTGATATGTACCTCCCTGCTTCATATCAAAAATGTACAAAACCCCTACAGTACTATTACTAACAAGTATATGTGTTTTCTATAACAAGTTCTAACAGGTAGAAAAATAAAATAAGAATAAATTATTTTTCAGATTTTTTTTCTAATATTGTTATTTGGAATACATTACAGGTTTGGTTTTTTAAAAGAATTACCATGCAGTAAAAAAATAATTTTGATAAAATATCTCATTTGAAATGTTTAATACTATTAGAAGTTCCTACCTCTAAGGGCTTAGATAGATAACGTTTTAGTGGCATTTACAGGTTTATTATAAGTTAATTATCAAAGATATAAAAACAATGAAGGAAGAAAGAATATTACAGAGCTGCGGCTCATATATGCATGGAGAAAACATGAAAGGCTAAAACTCAACTCAAAGGTGAAATTGTATTGTGTCAGACAAGAAATGCTTTTGTATTTGTATTCATTTTGAGTAGAACCTTTTTCTTCCCACATTGTTTTTCCACAAATCTTAAATTGTTTTAAATCAAGCTAGGAATTACACTGAATACCCACAAAGAGGTCTCACCTTCGAGAAATAAAAGATTTGAATAAGATCGTTATCTCATTTATGAGTACAGATAATCTCTAGTAGGCCATAGACCTCATTACAATGTTTTTATTTCTAGATGGAACATTAGGTACTAAAAAATGCAAGAAATTCCATTATTTGAAGATACTTAAATATTACAGATTTTATACTTAAATGAACACTAGTTTCTATAGTATGCAATCTCTTCTGGTAATATTATTTCATATTTTACCTCAGCACAGAATGATTACAATCTATAAAAGGGATGGAAAGTTTATACCTTTGGTAAGTGCAATGAAAAATAAAACAGAACCACTATAATTTCAGAGTAAACTTCACTTTTGTCAAAAATTCTTTGCTCATAATGAGACCTTAATCAGGTATTTATTATGTTGCCATGATTACAGTGTATGTTCAATAATTTTAGCAAACAGGTTTATTGGATTAAATATTTTATGAGTAATACATTTGCAATAAAAATTAGTACAATCATTTGTGCACTTACGTAATTGCTTTCAATAACTTCAAGTAAATTCTGTAATCATGATTAATGCTGATCAGGCAAAGTTATTGGTATGGTTTGACTATATGGAAAGGTTAAAACAAATGGATTTGATTTTGCAGAACACAGTCATCCATGAGTCACGGTATTCTTATTGTTATTTCTGTTGGTATTATTTTTATTATTATTGTAATAATTCTACTGCTACTATTACTACTATTTTCTAGTTTACATCTTTTAGAATAGTAGGCAAATCCTCTTCAAACCAAACCACTAAACCCCAACAAAAACAAGTGGCAAAACCAGTCCCCTCAAAAAGCCCATTACCCTACTTAACATGTGACTCTATCTATATTTATTAATCTAAAAACATCATTAAATTGCCCAAGTTTTTTAATGTCATATTGCCAATCATTAGCATTAAATTAACAATTAAATGACACACTATCATTTACTTCTTTATCAGAAATACTGAAAACTTCTGAACATTATATTCATACTGGATAATTCAAATGTACATGAATATGAAAGATGGTAGGGAATTGTACATGCAATATTTCCCACAGTGGTTAAGAAATATAAGAATTTAGAATTTTTCTGAAACAGCTAAAGCTTTGGTTGGGAGTACTTTAGATAAATGCAAATGCTATTGGAAGTATACAGCAAATCTGTTTACCCATGTAGAAGTAGTAGAAAATGTCATTTTACGCGCTAAACTTTTCTAAGAAGTCCCTAGATTATTTGCAGAGTGACTGTTTATTTCTCTGTCAGTTCTAATATGCTGTAGGCATTACATTTTTTTTGTGTATTGTCTACTTTCATATTGTCTTACCTACTTTTAAGTCCTTGAATCATATTATTCCCATGTCATAAAAATGAACAGTTTCCAAGTTTCATCACTATTTCCAGGACAAAAAATAGTGATGATGACCTTCTTTGCAAAAGCTCTTTGAAATCTGAGTTATAAAAAACATCTATCAGCAGATGTTTTGCATTAGTAATATAAAAAACTTGTGTATATTGGATTTTTTATCTAAAAATAATCACTTAGAAAGGCAATTGTTTGGACTATTCATATATTTCTCCAAAATTAGTAAAATCCTGGCTTTGCATATGATCAAAAACTATCATAATTTGTATTCTCTCATGTGATATAGTAACATGTTTCATGAAGAGTAGCAATATCAGTGCAGGTTATTAAAGGGGAAAGCCCTGCATCTTGTGTTTCTATTGGAGTTTTTCAGCACATAGCATTAAAATCTGCATAATATAGAATATTTTTTTCAAGCACTGCATTGGAATGTGAAGATATTCCTTTTTTTTTTTTTTTTTTAATACAGACACTTTTAATAAAAAACCATCTCTCATATTTTGCTCTGACAACACATGAATGTTATACTGAATAGTCATATGTGTAATGCAAACAACCTTATTTGACAGCTGGGAGTTTAACATTCTACAAACAAATGGGTCTTTAGTAGTACCAATATGGTATTAATTAGTAAAACATGCCTATACTTTTAGTCTTCAGTGAATTTAAATTTAGGAAGAGGAGAGATTACTGAATAGTCTAAGAACTGATTTTCAAAGAAAGTGACTGAATCTTTTTTGAAACAATTATCCTTTACAATGAAATCACCCACTTGTGCATGTAACATCAGAGTCATTTTACCTGCTTAGAAGTTAAATCTTTGTGAAAATAAAAGCCACTATAGTAAAAAACTTACCAATCAGTCACTATATAAATTAAAATCTGTGAAAAAAATTAATAAAGGAAAAGTTGTCATCAGTTTTCTTCCGTACTATGCTAATTGACAATTAAACACTAAGCCTGAATTTCTAAGCATTTGTGTAATGAATAAATAACAATTTCATATTAAGAATCCAGAGATCTGCAAAAAATGAAAAAAAAAGTGGCAGATGACTATGGAAAATGGTACTCCAATATGCAAGAGAAAAGGAAAAAAAAGTATGAAGCTATATTTTACTCTAAATGAGACGTCATTAGGCTTCTTTTCCATTTCTATTTTTATGTGTATGGAATGCTTTTTAATTAACAGACATTATGAATACAATATATTTAACAGATGTAGTTTCTAGAGAATCAATTCATCTCATATGAAAAGTAAATTCTACCATCTGAGATAGAAATAGAATCATTCTGTTCCATACAGCAATTTATCTTGAGAACAGCTGCACCTCTCTAGTCCTTGAGAGAAGAACATCCTCAGTGTTATAGAAGCAACCACTGAACCTTCTTTTCAAATCAGCCTGATCCTAGACAGGTCAGAACAGAATGAGGCAGCCGCTCCTTGCATAAGTGAGCATGAAATGCCTCTGTTCTTCCAGTTTATGGATGTGGCACCAAGTATAATTGTCGTCCATGGTAATATTTAATTCTTAAGTTGCAGTCACACAATCAACATTTTGCCTCTTTATATTTTCTGAGGTCTTACAGTCATCTTGTTCGATGGAACAAGTCCACAATTCCTAGGAATTTTTTTATTGGTATTTGTATCATGATAATGTCTTGAAGCTTCCAGTAATTAACCAGAATCCCATCAAACCAGCCAAAAGGAAAAAAAGTGAACAGAGAGGTAGGCATTTCCACAAAAAGGTTGTGACTGAGGTATTATTTGAACAAATCATAAAGATGAACAAAGGCCTAACTTGAACAAAACTCTTTTCACCTACAATATCTACTCATTTAAAAGGAAGACAAAAAAAATTTGGAAGATGCCTTTCAAGTTGACACATAAATGTTTTCTCTGTTCTTTTCTTCACCTGACACAGCCTGCTTCCTTTGACTCAGATAACACAGCAACGAGGAAATTTGAACAGGCTGTAAGACAGGATTTTTTTACAGTGGGCTCTAAGGTCAGATCCCTTTTGCTGAATGTGCTTCACAAGTTCCAGAAAAGAAGACATGTCTCACACTTTGATGAATGTGATTTGTGTTGATCCTTAGTATTTTGGGATATGAAGTCAAGGTGAAAGAGCTAGGCAAGAGGGTAAAAACATCAAGAAGTTTGCAAATACACAAGAGCTTCAATGAAGCAAAAGTTAAAAGATGAATAACATCTACAGACACTGAGTGCTAAAATCTATGGTAGACATTCTGATTCTATTCAATCTATCTAGCTTTAAAATGTGGGTTATTTAATTAATTGGCATCTATCTGAGACACTGATAGGTTCAATTTTATGTGTTTATTTCAAAAATATATGATAATACCTTATGTACTAAAACAAATGTGTTCACTCTTCAAGAAGTCTAAAACAATTGACTGTTGATAGGGCTAATCTTAGCATCTCCATCTACTTTGCAAATATTAGCTGATTAAAACCCATTACACCCAGGTGAAATCTTTCTATTTGATAATTTATCTAATATGCAAATAGGTATTCTGTACATAAACCCCCTTCAGATATAGCTATGGTAAATTAAAATTTTACATTGCTTTTTCTGTATGACATTTTATACAAGAAAGCCACACAACTAACTGGAAGAAATAGATAACAATTTCATAATGTCTATGAAAACATTGAAATCATTCTCAAATGTACAGTGAATAAAGTATTTGTAGCTTATTTGCCTGTGACAACATCCTCTCTCCTCAGGGGCTTTGGAAGCTTTTCAGCTGTTTCCTAGATTTTTTATGTGACACATAAGATGTCTTAATATTACTGACTTTTTCACTTAAGTAATAATTCAATTCTAATAAAAAGTGATAAGTAGACCTATAATGTGATATGTTAAACATATTAAATATTAAATTAAATACATCTAATGCCATCTAAAAAAGTTGTTTATTAAAGTACAAACAGATATTTGCTTCTATTATAAAAAGAAGACTCTTTTCTTTCCAAAAGAAAAGCCTTACAGAATGTTCTACTAGATTTACCTCTGTCTGAAATACACGACTTTAAATTAAAAGTGTGTTCCATGTATTTCAGAGGAGAAGTTACCTCTTGATCTTATGGACAGTGACAATCCTGCACAGATTTAGTACTGCATTTTACTGGGGAAAGAATACGAACTAGATTTTTGTAAAGTTGCTCTGTTAATGGCTTATGGTTACCCAGTCTTGTGACTTCAGCTGATTTTTATTATTTAGTTTGCAAAATTAGAGACCTAACAATTGTATAATTTTCTATATATTCAGTAAAATCTAATATCAAAATATCTAACATTCAAGGAGAAATTAGGAAGATGGAAAAGTGACTAAGTATTTATAACTTCAAATTTGGGAGAAGTTCTAATCAGTATAGTGTGTTTGATCAGCTTATTATAACTCTAGTTCATCAGCTGATTAGACATGACTTGAGAAAATTACTGATAAAGGGAAAATTCCCTTTTCTGATTATTGCTTGTGCTACCATCTAACTTTTTAATCTATTTAAATAATTTTATGTTTTAAACTAATTTACCAGAAGACACTGTAGTAGGGATAAAGGTACAGGAAAAAGTAAAGCATTCAGATGACTTTTAAGGGCATTTTTGTTTCTGAACAAAATAGCTACTATGTCTCTCAAAATAATTTGGCTGCTAAATGTCTATAGAATTCAACAGATCTTTCCCATATTCTGGTTCTGCTAAAAGCATTTCACCTGTGGTAGTTTCAACAACTTGCTATGGATACCCAGTACATCATTTTATTTAACGGTCATGTTCAGTCTTAGTAAAAGAATGAGGACATTCCTTTACATAGACAAAGAGAGTTTCATACATTTCCACTGCTCTAGTTAAATTACCATGTTATTTTCTTTCTTCTTTCAGGACATAATTTGCAAAGTGAAAATATATTCAGGTTATAGGATATATAATTTCAGTGTAGTTATCTTGTATCAAAATCATTACTAAATATGGCATCTATATATCTAATATGGAACATAACTACATTATTAAGAGAAAAATAAAAAAAATATTAGTTCAAAATTATAGTCGAATAGTGTAATGATTTATCACATCAATGAATACATTTCTATACATACATTAATAATTGTATTTTTCTTGAAGTACTGTCTTTGCCAGTTTTTTTTAAGTTGCATCCTGTATTTCATTACAATTAAAACCTACTGGATTTTAATTTTGGTTGTTATCAATACATTATTACTTATTTTTAAAATTTCAGTGTTTAACACAATTATCTATGCTACAGGTATGAGGTTTGGCTATATATCCCTACATTTGCTTGCATAGGTACAACTAGATATTAACCTATGTCGCTTTTCAACTATTCCCTAATGCCCATTGGTACTACAGTTGTGTAATTTGACTGCTCCCACTACAAATGACAGCAAGAAAAAAAAAATCATCATATTTTGTCATCTTTTTTGTGCTTTCTGCGCTTTACTCTTATTGTATTAGTAAGCATTACCTAGGCTCAAACTATCCCAACCACCAAAAACATCCTGAAGCCTGCAGGGTTGTTAAAGTTTTACATACTTCTGTGAACTCAGTAGGACATGAAATATTTGATGCACTTCCTTTTTGACAAAGTTTAAGAGGAACTGAAGATAGCTTGGCATGAACCCATTTTGTGACAAAAATTGCCATGAGAATACAAAATAGTACAATATTAATTCATTTTCACGAAAATGAAGGCAATGAAAATGAGAAATGGCATCGGCTAAATCCATTTTCATTACTCTGTTATGATTGCAATCTTGTAGCTCTCAGCTAGTGGGCTGACTGAAGAGATCTATATTTTAACCACATTTTTAATGTCTTTGATGAGAATCTCCTTGCCATTTTGTACCATTTCACTCTATAGTTTTAGTTCTTGCTTTAAAAAGATTTTAGATCAGTTTTAGTTATCTAAACATGACAGAATATTTATTAATGATCCTTAAACACAGTTCATAGGAAGCAGTCATGGAGCTCTGAAGAAACTGGCATTTCATTACCTGATTTGTGAAAATGCAGAACCCCCCATATTTGTAATAAATTTATGAGAAAAAGCCAAATCAGAGTATAGGACTGGAAATTCTTATCTCAAACTGGTTTTTCTTTCAAAAAAAAAAAAAAAAAAAAAAAAAGAGTACTGTTTGGATTCCATAAAATTTATAGGAATTGTGTTACAAGTCAAAAGATTATTTCTTACCATCAAATTTCCAAGTTCATTACATGGAATTATTTTTAGTTTCTTTAGATTTTTTCTGAATAAGCATAGAAATATTTTCTCATTACTGTAATATTAAACTTTGCTGGGTGTGAATTAGGAAGAAACAAGTCAATACATGACATTGCTAACAATAAACCAATTATTAAGTTTTTGTATATTAACACAAAGAAATTTATACCATTTATAAAAAATATATACAATTTAAAATCCAGAAAAATCACTCAAAAGAAAGCTCCAAAGAAACACATTCTGATTTTAACTATCCTACTTATTAACTCTTTTTTTTCACCAGCTCGTTTTGTACAGTAAGATTGCTTCAGCTGTATCAATAGTTTTACTCAAAATTATGTCAGCATTTGGCTTAAGAATGTGAAGATAATAATAATGTAGTTATTATTTATAAAAGAAAAATATCAATTTGTACGTATCCTCCACTCTTTAATATAATCACATCCAACATATTTTTAGCTTTACACTTTTCATGCTTTTTGGCAAAGCTTAAACAACTCTGTCTGCTTCAAATGTCCAAGCACCACAGAACCTGACAGTCCAATAGGATAGACTATAGTCTGTAAATACAGCCCAGAGTTTCAAAAGAAAAAACTGAGTAGTCTAACAGATACACAGCTAATTTAAGCATTCCAGCTTGGACTTTGACATTCCAGTTTTTGGCTTTTTGAATGAGCTTCCTTTGTGTCCATGGTCTCTAAGTTTTCACCTTCTATCACTGCAGGACAATCTCTGTAAATGAAAAATCCAGGATTTAAAAAAAAAAATCCAGGACTCCTTCTTTGTCATTTTGTAAATAGAGAGAGCAAAGTGTCTGACTATCAAATTGCTTCAGCAAATAAAATCCTTTTTGTGATTATGGCTAAAAAGAGCCTTCCAAATACAGACTAGAGAGCTATGATACTCTCTTTTCACAGTTCTCCCCATAACATCAAGAAAGCTGGTGACCAGAAGCTCTTGGTAAAGTGATAACACGAACTTTCTGCCATGGTAGTGTATCACAAGCCTGCCTGAGACCATGTAACACAAAAACGAGGTAGGTCTATCTCAGCCTGGCCATCTCTGCAGCTCCTTTCTGTCTGGCCTGCTGAATGCAAACTGACCAACGCGAAATCAACTTAAAAAGTAGGACAATAGAGGTTATTGAAAGACCTGTGTGGAAGGTTTTCCCATCATGCATTGAGCTTGTGAAAACAAACACCTTAAAGTTTTAGAATACAATTTATTTAACAAAAAATATTTACTGCAGTTTCAGTCTGGATGCATATGCTCTTCTAATATCTGCTTCCCTTTTTATAAAAATAATTTATGCAAGTTATGTTCTTAAAAGGCAACAGCAGTATAAATCTTTGCACTATATATCCATGTCTTTTTGTGCGTCTGAATTTAATTTTTTTTCTTTATGATAGTTTCTGTGAGCTATGCGTCATTGTATCAGTCAGACTTTTTATTAGCCTGAACACTGTTTGCCTTCACTGCAATTGAAAGTAGTGGTACATTTGCATCCAAACAATATATGGAAAACCAAGAAAAATGCACAACTTTTAAAGTGATTTCTCATAATTTATTGGCTATGCAATTCTTCACAGTTCTCATGACAAAGCACCTAATAAGAATAAAACCTAGCTAATTAATCTACTCATTTCTCAAGTACCTAATAAGAGTAAAAACAACCTAAGAATGATTAACATAGTGCAATTTTGAATTAATCTTATTGTCTTGCCTTCTCCCATACACCTTACCCTACAACATTAAATCTGACTTTTTATTCTGAAATCATAATAATACTCAGAATTGACCCATTATCTTCAAAGTGTAATCACGGTTACTCTTCTTTTTTCGTCCTTGCAGTTTCTAAGTTTTAAAGTAAAAGAAAGAAGATAAAGTATATTGATTCAGAAAACATTAAGTATTAAGCAATAGTTCTGCTCAGTACTTTTTATCAACTGAGGATTTATCTATTTTTCAAAAGAAAGTTGTTTCATCTTCACTTGAAAAGTAGTTTACACATTCAATTTCAGGGACTACCCAAGGAAGACTAAAATTCTAATACACTATATAATGCCCGTTCCAAACTTTTATTCAAAAACACCCTTGAAATATTAGCTATGCTGGCCTTTGTCTCTTTTCTTACCCATAGAGCCTTTGTGTCACATCTAGGTATCTATCTGCTTAAAGATGTCAGGGTGCTGCCTCATAGGAACCAGCTGATACAGTTCCCCTAATGAACAAAATGGTCTCTGCAGGCAGTGACATCAGACACTGTCTTCAAGGTGATTCAGGCTCTCATGAAGAGTTAGTGCTATAAAATTGCATATAACGTTTCTTGAAAATCATATCTAGGGCAGGTTTTGAAGAGAGCTGTGCCAGTGTAGACAGCAGGGAATAACAGCACTCAAATCTCAACGTAGTTAAAATAGAACTACTTGAACCAAGCAAAAGCTGACTGGTCTGGACCATCTGAAAATTGGTCCTGAACACCCAGTATCTCTAACTGAACTTCTTTGTGTAGGTTCAGTGATTTTTCCAAGGACAGATGCTATATTAAGTTGTAGTGCCCTTCACAAGGGTGCTGTGAATAATACTTGACAAAGTACCATTCTTCTATTTCCACTGTATATTTTAGCACTCAGCTGGTAGCCAGGAGACATGATGGCTCCTGGCTAAATTCACAGGAAACATACAGTCTTACAAGAGTTGGGATGATACGATTGAAAGAGAAACTTAGAAATTATTCTGTTAATAAATCTAAAGCATTTAGTAATAGATGGACTTAGGTCTGATACTAAATATAAACCTAATCCTAAAACAAGAGCCAAATGAACAAAAAACAAAGAGCAAAAAATATGCTTATGTATCTACATATGTATATACAAGATTCCAATCAAACTAGAAATGAGATGAACATTAATTTTCAAACATATACTACCTTAATCCTCATTAAGGAAATAGTATTTTGTATAGAACATGAAAGGCATTTCACTGAAAAGGAATTACAGGGTATACTAGTAACCTCTTACAGCAATGCTTCTTTAGCAGATATGAAAAAAACTAATTTCCATATCAATTTTTTTTTATTTTACAATTTGGGGAATAACCATGTGCTTATGTGCATTTTATTAAATATTTCTGATGTAATGAGTTTTTTTTTTTTTTTCCTGTTCTCTCATTATCCATGTTTTCTTAGATCACCTGTTTTTCCACTGGAAAGAGAGGAACTGCTGGTTTTGTATGACTGAAGCCAGCTGCATAGGCTTTGCCCCAGTGGAACAGGTACAACAGGCAAAGCCACTGGTCTGTAGGAAAGAGAAATGAGTAACTGTGTGTTTACAATAAACACATGCAAGAGTGTCAAAAATACAAGAACTGAAGATAAAGGACTTGCTGCTTTTGAGCAAAAGCAACTTTCCATTGTCATTCTTGTTGAAAGCGATGGGAATTGGTCAAAGGTTTAAAAAAGGTGTTGCTCAAAGGGAGTCCAAAGAGCCAGGTTTCTGTCCACCTTGAATTCTGTGGCAGTGTAAATACCTCTGAATGCAAAGGAAGAGAAGTGATATACATATATTCTTTACTATTTTGGTAGCTCTGTAAGTTTCTTGAATTGGCTACGAGTGTACATATATACATAGATATAGATACATAGATATATGTCTGACATAGATATGTCAGAAAATCCACTGCAAAACTGTCCACGTAATACTGTTGCCCTATAGCACCAGAAGCTCAAAGCAACATTCAAAGGTAACAAGAAAAATAGCAATGCATGTGTTTTGCTACAACAAAATTTCTGTAATTCTTTTAACTTGGGAATACTGTAGATTACTGTTTCAGACTGTGTCTGACTTAGGTAAAAACTATGCTTTATGTCTGTTTAACAGCAACTGAGAAGACTGTTCTTAAAAGTGCCAGGAAAATTATGTCCTGGTACACTGGTGACAAGATCTCAGAGACTTTATTTGCTCTCTGTCCTGGTTTTCATTACTGAATCTCACAATTGTTTTACCCTTAGCTGCAGTAGTGTTAGAAAGAAAACAGACTTTCTGATGCTGAAAAACAGCCTTGTTCTGCTGCTTTTGTAAAATACAGGGTCTAAATTAATCTCTGTAAGTATATGGTTTCCACAAGTATACAAAATAATTCCCATCCTGCTGATGTGATGGGTATAAACAGTTTACACCCTGGTCTGAAGTACTACCATTCTTATAGGTCCAGGTACAGGTATCCTCTTTGAATAGTCTCATGGTATATGTACACAACAACAACAAAAGCCCAAACAGATTTCATAAAAGCAAGAAAACAAAAAACAAAGACAATACCAAGTGGTTGCACTAACACCATTAGCTCATGGTGTTCAGTTTTCATCTGATACAGAAATAGATTAACACTGACATATTTTATCAATTTTTGTTTCAACATGAGATGCTGCCAATAACACAGCATATAGATGACTTAAAATACAGCGTAATGGACTTTCTATATAAAATAAAATCCAATAAAAGAAATTAATTCAGTGTCCTGCCTTAAGTACAGGATTTCCTTGTGTCTTTATTTTTAATAAAGTGCTTTTTGAGTGCAATCCTTGTATCACACAGTTTCTGATTAATGTGCAAGGCACCTTAGCATGGCATGGTTGTTTTGTTACTTCAGGCAGCCCTCCAGCTGTGGGCCAGCACTTGGTCAGACTGATTTGTTCTTGGCAGGAGGCTAAGAACATTGAACACTTTCAGTTGTACATCATGACTTTGGGGGTTTGTTGTGGGACACAGCCAAAGGTGTTATTTTAATCATTTCAACAGTGTACAGTTTGATCTGCTAATCGGTCACAGCCTTTGCTTTGAGAAAGGGGCAGATTAATGACAGCTTCAGAAAATACTGGTAAAGTTTATGCAGTGATTTGGTAGTCTTTGATCAACTCCATACTAAATCTTATGATTAATTCTTATTCTTGACAATTATTGTAATCTAATCAATTCCATACTCTTATTTTCATGCAATGACTGTAATGAGAAAAGAAAATTGCACATAATTAATCTTTTCTTGCAATAAAGATTACTGCAAGGATTTGACAGGGCCAAAAATTAATCCCACCCACTTAATCTTAAAATTGTCTTCTGCTGTCTGATTCAAATGCCATAAGGGAGGTGACTTCTTGGACATTATCAGTCACAAAAAACACACAAACAAAAAAACCAAACAAACAAATATACAAAAAACCACCAGGCCTCTGTTTCCTTCAACAGAGAGAATCATCATTCACAGATGATAAGTAAGTGATAAAGGCTTCTATTAAGCAAATTAACAAAGAGGCAAGAAATTAGGTCTTTTAGGTTAGCTAAACAAGAAGGGGAGTAGGGATGACTGATTAAACTTTGATCATATTGACATGTTTGGTAAAAATTCCTCTTCTTTCATATTGGGTTGAAAATTGTGTAGTAGATCAAAATTAAAGATGCTTAATTCAACCTGCCAGTCTAAGTTCTAAAAAATATTTCCTTTTTCCAACATGTAGCTGCTTTTCACCCTCTTCTCTCACTTGTAATTAAGGCTGCTACCTGTACTATGTTACAAAGGTAGATGGAGAACAGTTTTTTGTTTGTTTGAATGAAATATGTTGGCAATTAGTGTAAGAGACTTTTCCTCAAGATAAAGAATATATTAAATTATTCCAGTTACTAACATAGCGTGAATAACATACTTTAGTCTTTTGCCAATGTAGAAGATAAAAGTTCTTCAATTAAGAGAAATTTCATGGCACAGAAAGCATCCTCTATGTTGTAGTCATGGGCTTTTAGGCTCTGTAGTATTTGTCAGTGAGCATAACAACTTAACTCATTTAGTCACATTGCTGTACTGATTGATTAGACTGCATTAATGCCAATGGGCTAAATTTACAAAAGTTGATAGAGGTGATTCACAACTGAGCTAGCTTGACATTAGCTTGAAATGAGGAAACTGAAATGAAGAATTGAAGAAGAACTTGACTAAATACACCATTATTTAAATAATCAGTCAAGTATTGTTTCAAAAATGGAAATAGAATATCCTTTCTTTCTTTGTTTATAACAAATGCACATCTCACAGGAATGTGTAAAGCTAGACTGATTTTCCTGTACATCACAACCTTTATGTAAGCAGCAGGTAGGTTCTTCATGTTTACATACAGCTGATGGTTTTTAAATGTAATTCATAGTACTTTATATGAAAGTCAGTGCTTTCAAGACTATATTGTTGCTATATTGCACTTGTGGTTATAGAAGGGGAGATGACATTTAAGAGCAAAAGAAGATATTGAGTTTTATAGCTTTTTAAAACATATATTTTAAGACTATTGGTGTAAATGAGACACAATAAGCAGCTCAAGAGTTTCAGAGTCCAATTCCAAAAAAATCAGTTGTCTCAGACTAAGCAGCAATATTATAATCTATTTTTAAAGCAAGAGAACCATTCAAGACTCTGACAAGGTCATAATATCCTGATAATTTTCTCCTTTAGATTATAAATCACTCTTTAATTTTCACAACATAGATTCAGCCTGTACAGATGCAAAATCTGACCATGAATAAGAATAAGTTATTTTCTGGATGACAAGTGAGGAAAATATGGACATATTGTAACAGAAAGTAATTCATCCATGTAGTTGTACAATGATAAGGACATTCACTTTTAAACTATTAGTTAGCCTAAAGGTGTCTTCCTTCCATGTACGTGAGTATAAATAACTACTGTGCTTCTAGCAATGAATAATTTATTTTTAAAGGGGGAAAAAAATGTGCTGTAAAGCAGCAGGGACAGAAAAGAAATTCTGATCAATAACATTGCATCAGAGCTACTTTATAGTTTTCAAAATGTCAGGAGTGTCCACTGAGGTTTTCACCTAAAGTGTACATAGGGTAATACTGGTAACACAGAGAGCAGTAGATATCTGTCTATACACCAAGGTCAAGCCCCCTTCCATGGACAACAAATAACAAGTTGAAGTTGAATCTGATGAATATAAAGATCATCATAAAAGGAAAAGCTGATGTTCCTATACAATGGCAAGCTCTTGGCTTTAAAAAAAGATATTTTTCTAGGAAAACTTCTAGCAAGTATTGTCCCCAAAATTTGTAAAGATTTTTAGACCCCTGATTCCTATAGGTTTCATAATCTTTCCCAAGAATGCTGCATTGAATAAACACAACTAAAAAGGATGAAATTACAAAATAAGAAAATTACAAAGGTAATTGATAGTGTTTTTACACTTCCTAATTTTCATGCCCCCTTTTTTCTTTTTTACAGTTTTCCCAAAACTGTATCCCCATAGACAAAGCTGCAGCAAACACAGGGGGAGAGGGATGTAGTAAAAACAAGGGCAAGTATGTGACTTCTGATGTCCATAACTGTTAACTAGCCACAAGTTCATGGCAAAGAGGGAGCATGGTAACAACTAATGGGCTCCAGGATATCTCTCTGCAGCTCTGCAAATGACATTTTACAAAAAGAATGTAGACCAAACAGAAAGGTGCACTACTCAGTAGAAAGACTGCTCAGCTCTTCATTTTGGTTTTCTGAACACGATTTCAAACACAGGAGTGTATGAAGCAATGGGAAAGCGCCGGGCTAAAGCCATAGCTAAAGGAGGAGCTGTGCTACACAGTCTTTACTGTTGGATGAGGAATGTGGTTTTTACGTGAATATTCTGATTGTTCCTCCTTACAGGGCTTCGGATCACATCACCTAGCACATGAATAGGATTCCTTTCCAGTGAAATTAAACCAGAACCTGCACTCCCAGTGTGGAACTAATAAATCCAAATGCTAACAGGCATTCAATCTCCAGGTAGAAACTAGAGCTAATCCAAAATAAAAAATCCTGAACTGTATAATGTGAATACCAAGTCTTACACATTAATTGTTTTTGTTGTCAAGAACCATTTCAACACTTGCTGTGTTGCACTGAAGCTTGCTGAACAATGCTACCAGAGACACAAAAAGGCAGAATGTCTGACATTTGCACACAATTCCCAGCACACTCTCCCAAATTGAACAACTGTTGTTTTCATCTGAAAAACAAATATTTCTCTCAAATTTATGTTTCCCATTAAAGAGCTGAGAGGAGGACCAGACAGAATTTGAGCTGAGACATTCAGAACTCTGTATCATTTTCATTTTCATCTGACAAGCTCCATTGGTAGCACTTCTCCTATGAATATTCCTTTTTTGTGATCGAGCAGTAATTCTAAAGTATGAAACTATGTAAACATTTTCCTTCTTCAACTTTGAATTGTTATCAGTTTACACTGAAAAGTACCTTACATAGTGGGCTAAAGTAATGTTTTCATATTAATATTGTCAAAAATATAAAAAAATTCTGAAGATATTAATATAATTAATTCTTTCCTTTTTCCACTCACAGAAACCATTCTTGCTCTTTGTGTGAACATGGTTTTTTTAGGAAAGCAGATAATCTTAGCTGATCTCCTGTTATGTTGCTTTACTTTACATTTTGATCTGTACTTTGAGTTGCCAAAGTCATGCTTTGTAGAGACAAAACCAGTCCTGTGGTGGGCATCAGGTACTGGAAACTCCATTGCTTCCATTTCTGTTTTCTCATTTTCCATATTCTAGCTTTATATTCATAGAAATATATCACTTTCTATGTTATGCACTAATAACAATGTTCTATATTATTTGAAAAATATTTCAAAAATGTAAAATATTTCTGTTAAATATATTTTAAGGCTCCCTTACAGTCTTTAATTTGAAAAGTTACAGTCACAAATTCTGTCACATACAGTTATGTTAAAGATTTTTGCCATTATCATCAACTCCCTTTCCAATGTTCAGCATAAATGAAATTATATCATTGCTCTCACCAATGAGAATACTCACCCTTCCAACCTATTTATTTTATTGTTAATTAAGGTGCCATCTAATTATTTTTAAATTCAACATAGAAAAGACTAATTTTGAATAAGATTTTTTACTTTTAAGTATCCCACTTTTTCTATGACATTTTTATGATCACATTTATTTAGACATGTTATTAAAAAAATTACAAGAACTTTCAAAGATAATACTAAAAAATATAAAGATTAAATATATAATAATTTGGTAGTACAAGCATTGATGTAAAGTTTACACTTCTGTCCAGTATTATTTGGCAATAGAATGTCACAAATGATAGATATCTAAGTATCAAAACGAATTTCATTGACAATCTGCAAAAAGCCCCAATTTCTTGATTTATGCATTTAACAAACATTGTATTAAAGAAAAATTTAAGTTTCTTGGTAAAATATGTAGTTACATAGGAATGAAGGAGCATTTGTCCAATGGGCTTAATGTAGGTCTAAAAGAAGTGGAGAAATCATTTTGTATAAACTAAAAGGAAATAAATCACTGACCTTTTATTTAGTTTTCCTTATTTATGCGTATGGTAACATTTTTTTTCCCCCAAGAGAAATCTGTCAGCTCAACAGACTAGGACCAGGCAATAATTTACATAGACTCTATGCATTTACAGAAGACTGATAATATCTTTATTAAGAAACTGATACTTTTATAACCTAGTTCACTACAGGTGGACCTAATTGGCCCTCCAATCAAAACACCATCACCATTGGCTAATTAAGAAACCACCCTTTGGGTAACACATCTCTATAACACAGTCTACATGTTCACAATGCCAGGTGCAGCAAATTAAAATAAGAATTGTTTATAATTCTTTTCTCTGGTCATCTTACAGCCTTCCTAGAATGATGCCTGGGAAAGTTGTTTGTTTCTCTTTGAGGCCAGAGAGCTGCCCCACAGGAACTCATAATTTTGTCCATTTTAAGATGGAGTATATAATTTCTACTTCAAAATTTGCAAGGTAAATATTATTTCACGAAAGAAAAAATGTAGCCTTTTAACCTAAGTAGCTAAGGTGTTTGCTAAATTTTCTGCATCCTTGTAAAATTTTTTAAATATCAGGATTTGAGTTTTTCTGGGTATTTTGTTGAAACTAATACAAATTTCATAAAATACACATACTCCATTCAAGAAGAGAAAGGCATAACTCCATAAATTAAAGGCTAAGACTCTCCTGAAGAAAATTCAACTTATAGCTTACACTTTGCATGAAGCAGAAGACTCCTGCCATGTTAATTTCTTAACTACAAAAGAGAAACAGCTCCACAGTTTCAAAATTACTGCCTATCTTTGAAGAACCTGTTATCACTTCTTTCATTTGTCACTTTAAAATCTTCCAGGCTGCTCAAATTCTCCCTTCTGATGAAGGCCAAGATGCATAACTCTTGTTTCACAACTAATTTCTTTTTCTTTTGTTTTTTTTTAATAGTACTCACTTGATTCCTTTTCCCTGGATTGATAGTATGCCATGGCAGTGATCATTCTGTGTGCTGCTAGACATGCAAGAAGCATCCTCACAGTCTGTAAGCAGCTGGTGTTTAATGAATGAAAAAAGGGGCCCTGTATTTCCTAGCTTGCAGCACTGACTTATGTGAGCAGCTCTCCACAACCACTGCTTTCAGGCTGCACAGTGCAATTACCCTGTTCAAGTCCTGTAGTATTGAGACATAAAATAAAAGCAGCTAGCATCTTCCAAAGGAAGATTTCCAAAAGAACACACTCATACAAAGTGTCATACAAAAGCAGGAAAACTAGTAAGAGTTTGGGGGATCAGAAGGGTCCTGTGAGCACAGCAGTGTCTTGGCAATGTAAAGTATGCCAAGGTATTTTACATCCTTCATCAATTAATACTGTTCACACATAAAAATCCTTGTCTCTTTTAATAAATATTTATTACCTTTTATAATTGTTGCAATGATTGGACCAATCCAGAAAGTCAATGTTGAAGATATATTTATAGCTAATAAAAGCTTTTTCATTCTGTACCTTGGAAATCTTTATAAACCTTAAATATCTTTCACATTTTAGCAAAAAATTTATGCTACATTCATTTTGGGATGAAGGTGACTCTTACTGCAATTCTTGTCTGAGGCACGCTTTGCAATATACACATGGTCATCAGAACTTTGAGTGACAGATTATTATCTAATCTGGCATTCCATTTGCACAGGCAGTTTTCCAGTAGATTTGACATTGATCATCTGTCCATTTGATTTGTTAACTTCATAAAAATGTGTTATTTTACAAAATGACTAAAAGCTTGCAACTCTCTATAGAAATGTTGTTATTTTATATTTTATTTCATCATAAATTTGTTTTCCAGAGAAGTGGCTTTGGTTTGTGACACCAATGGCATTATTTTTCTTTCTCTATCAACTCTGTACAGCTAAATAAACCTCTGGAATTTGGGGTCCAAATGCGATTAACTTGACTGGCACAAGAAAAGGGAAGCAAGACTGACAGGATGGGGAGATAAAAACAAAATGCAGCAGTATGGACATGAAATCCTCATATAACAGCATGTATCAAAGTCAGTGTCTGTCAGCATGCTCCCTCTATAATAAATCTAATTTTCTTCTAGATATTCTCTTTATATACCAAATGTTTATAAAAAAAAATCAGAAACCACAAATCAAGACAATATATGACACTAGAAATAAAATCAGCTCTCCCAAATGGTCCTGGGAATATGAAATGTCTAGGTTTATGTTTGTTGAATATCATACTATGTAATTTTAAACATTCATTACACAGCATTTTCACAAAGAGGATGTATTTTTAAAAGAGGTAAATATTACAGTCTGCCTATTTCTTCCCTATTCTTGCAAAAGCTCACTGATATTATTTAAGAATGTGCATAAAAATGGATGGACCTGTGTGCATATAGCCACACATTTTCTGCAACATAAGTGCATACAGGAAGGAAATTATCCCAACTTTGGCAAATGCATTCATAATTTCTTAAAATTTGCTCGTAATTATTTTCTAGTTGTTTATAATCTAAAAAAACCCCAAAAATTAAATAATCAAGATTAAGATCAATCCAGAACAAGCAGTATAGTAATGATAAAAAGAATAAATTATGTTTCCATCTAGCCTCAAATACTCAACTGCGTTTCTATGGGCAAAATTACTAGTAATTATTTATGTGCTTTTCATGTGATTATCCTCTCTCTTGTATCATGCCATTCTTTAGCAAAAGTCAGCTACCACTGATATTAATTGGAAAAGGCCCTTGGAAAATTACCATGATTGTCCTGATTTATTCAGAAAAGTGGTTTAATCCTGAACTGGATGAATATTGTATGTTAGTGAAACTTCTCAAAGGCTTCTTACTAGTCAGCAGACTTATTTAGCAAAATACTTAAAAATAAACATGAAATTAGAGTTATATTTTAAATGGCATTCACAGTTGTATAACGATTAGTCTAACACATAGTGGTATTATTTTAGTACAAAACAAATATATAAAGAAGTCATGTCTGGAGATGCCTGAAAAAAGGTAAAATTACCAATTCTGTGAAAGTTCTTGATACTTGCTACAGTATCTCTTCAACTCAGACATGTCCCCTCTAAATAAAATATACTAAATATATTCTCATATGTGTATAAACAAAAATGTGTACTATACCTTTTTGTATAAAAAAGTATAGGCAATACTATTGAATTTTTCTTTAAATCTTCAGAACTATAAAGGCACAATGTCTTGGTTTAACTTGAGCAATATAGCACAGTAGCAGCTGTTTGATTCAACCTATGCCACAGCTTTCATACTTACCATGATCAAATTTTGTTCACCAAAAACTACAGTAGTTCATGACTATTTATGACAATGTTTTAAAAAAAGTATCAACTACATTTTGAATTGATATTGCTTTCATAAAATGGATACCGCATCTAAGTAAAACTCCTTAAAACAATCATGCATCTTTGGAAATCAAACATTGCAACAAAATTGTAAAAATGTAATGGGAAAGAATAAATAATTAGTAAAATGAAACCCAAACCTCCTCTTATATGGGAACTCTCTATGCTAGTTGGTTGGACTTCTAATGGCTTTCATTAAATTAGTCTGCCTTAGAAATGAAAAAAAAAATTATTATTGAAAGACACTTCCTTTGGCTTTAGTGAACATATCAAAGCTTTTATTTAAAATATGCTAATAAGTACAAACATTCAATTTCTAAATTTCCTTCAGAAACATTTTGCATTTTTTCTGTAAGAAAGCCATACAATATTTCTAGTTTTTAATTACCATTGCTTATTTTGAGTCAAAGACAGTTGTCTGTTCTGTGAGCACTAACCCCTAAACCAAGCAAACTCGATATAACCTGTATATGGTTCGCTATCATTGGCCTGGAGAGGGAAAACAGAGTAACATCAAAACTAACTTTAAACACCTTGGGAAAATATTCATCCTGTCACATCTATAACGAAATCAAAGTAAAGCTTTTCAAGATTTGCTATTTTAAATAAGTATTAAAAGCTATTATGCATTACAAAATAAACTCTTAAGCTGGTGTGTGGGCCTACATATAGCCCAGACTTTATCTTTCTAATCTGGTGATGAACACAGCGGGCCACCATCTGGTGTGCATGTACATCAACAACTACAATACAGTCCCACAATTTAATAATCACAAACTTTAACTGCTACTTACCACTTATTTCCAGCTACAGAAGGTCTCTGATTTAAGCTGTCAAATAAACGTAGAAAAACAACATATAATTAACTGTTTTTGTTCCAGGTTGGGCTTCACATGCAGACAGTGAAGCAGGGAGAGCTCTGCTGTTGCTAGGGAAACCTGACGCTGAGGATTTAATGACAGCATCAGACGGTATTGTACTAGAGATTGTCTGCTTGAGGGACTCGGCAGCATGCTGCTGATAAGAAATAGGGATGGACTCCAAATGTTTTCAATTTGCTTTATCAGAGGAATCCTTTCATTGCCTCAAATATATTAATTGGATAGCAGATACAAAGAATTTATATTAATGTTAAAAAAAAAAATTTGAAATGTAATCTGTCTGGAATCTCTCAATGCAGGTAATTAATCTTCCTAAACCATTATTCAATATGTAAATAGGTAAAGTTTATAAAATTAATACTGTATTTTAGTCTGATAAATATTTAACTCATATATATATATGATTCCTGAAATAATTTTTCTTTAAACTGAAAACTTATAAAAAAGAAAACATTTTAAGTTTGTGCATTTAAAGTTCATTAATTACTGTTAAAAAAGGATCCAAAGATGAAAAATTTCCAACAAATTCCAGATTCACAGGGGCCTGGAACTATTAAATTTCAGGGATTTGTTTCATATTCAGTAATTTAGTTTTGTAAATATTTTTATTTTGTGATAAAACTTTTAAAATAGTATTACAACTCAGAAACAGTATTTCTGAACACAGGAAGTATGAACTGTAAAGTATCCCCTGTCAAAATGCATGTATTTATCTGGTCAACGTGTTTTTCTATAAAGTCTCTTTCTACTTCACAAATCTTTTTGAACTTCACTTACCTCTGTGGTTAGTTGATTGTTTGTAGATTAACAAATATAATAAAAATAGTCTCTGAAAACAAAACCCATGATTCTTCTATCAAATGTGTCTATTTTTTTGGTAGTCCATCTGAACTCCAGTTCATTAGTTCATATTAGTTCATTGTAGAGCTTATATAAATACACAGAAATAATATTTTATATTCAATTAAGGGTCTTCTGTCCCAAGGAGTTTTGCAAACACGTTTCCCACTACATAATATTGGAAAGCCTGTTGATAGTACTCACCAAACCAACTCCTTTCCTTCAAAGATAAGGCCACTGCAACTTTACTCTCCAAACAAAGCAGAAAGGACTGCCATTTCAAAGGTCTAAACCAAACATCACACAAGACCATTTGATCAATATGGCTTTGAAGGTTAAAGATTGATTCAGTCCTACTGGGATTTTAGACTGTATCTCCTGGAGCCTTAGGTATTTTAAACATCAAGATAACCCCATCAACAGACTTCTCCATTAGCATCAAAGGGAATTTCTGATTATGTCAATAGTAGTGACGAGCATTCCCTCTACCTACTATCCCCAAAAAACCAAACAAAACTACACTAAAAAACAAACAAACTGACAATCAAAATAGACCCTCACCAAACAAACTGGTCAGAGCAAGGAGAAGGCTATGAATTTCCTTATTATGAATTTCCTCATAATATTTTCTCTTTGGATCCAAAATAATACTGGGGAAAAAAGTATTAATTGTTTACCCATAGTCAAATTAAAACTTCATTGCTGATGTTTTCTATCTATTGGTTTTGAGCAAGATTGAGGAAGTTCAAGATAAAGAGTAGGGTTACTGTCAAAAAATAAATCAAGCAAATCCAATAGAATAATAATAATTTGGAGTCAATATAGGTAATCTTGGCTTAAATGTACTAATGCCTTTTGAATTAAACTTTCAAAACAAATCTATATAAACATTTTGGATTATTTTTAAATAAAGTTTTTTGAATGGAGAAAAATTTCTTTTTGAATAATCAAAATGAAATGTGTTAACGTTTCACCAACTAACTACTTTCTAGCTTTTTGGAAAATTCCCCTATATTCTAGTCCAAGCTGCTCACAAATTTCTATCTGAGATTTTTGGTTTAGACTGAAACTTTTCCCCAGTTCCTTTTTGGGCATATGTAATACTTGCCAAAGCCAATAAAACATCCCATACAGTGTACATTGTGAAATAGCTTTGAAGACCTCCTAGCAAAAGCATTCTCACTACAGGATATATTATTTAAAGGAATATATGGTATTTTAACATAAAATACTGCATGTACATTCACTTTTTTCATCTTAAAGTTTGAAAGAAGAGCTTTGAAGAGCTTCAAGAGATGGGTGCAGGAAAGCATTAAAGAAAATTATTCTAAATATTTTTGAACTAGGGGAAATTATTAATGGAAGTTACCAAGAAAAAAAATGAAAAAAAAATGACATGACAGCATTTAAGACTAAGTTAAAATGTGAAAGAAATATTTTTAGAATAATTTCTCTAAAAAGTGCACATCTGGCTTTTGAAATCTCTTTTAGTCCATCATGTTCAAAACATAAATCACAAAGAGGCTGAAATTATTTTATAATAATTTGTGGTTTTAATCTTTGTGACCTGTAGTGTCTTGGTATCTTTTGTTTTGTTCCTTCCGATTTTCAGACTGCATGTGTCACAAGAAGTGTTAGAATGGCATTACCACCTCTGTGAAGACCAAGGGAACTCACTTCTTGAAAGCTACCAGGTACACTTAGACAATGTCCCAGAGACTACAGGACTTCGCAAAAAAAAGAACACGACAGAGTCAGAGTGAGAGAGTGGAGGGATAAATTTTAAGCGGAGGCTGAAAAACTGCTGAGAAGACTGAGAAGCACAAAGGCCTCCTATGCCACAAACAGGCCAAGGGAAAACCATGCAGATGTCACTAGAACTCAAAAAGTCACTGAGCAGTTGAAATCAGTCTTAGGAAAGAGGAATTCTTAATGATGATATGCACAAGAAGGGGCAGAGCTGCTTATAAATAGCACTTCTATTCTCTTTGTCTCACTGAGTTTGTATTTTATTCAAAATATTCACTGCATTAGAGACCTTTGAACAAAGTCTTGCTCTTTTTAGGTGATAGATGTTTGCTGTTGTGTAGTTGCTGCTGTTGTTGTTGGTTTTTTTTAATGGAATTTCTAAAAGAAAGATAAACACATCTATGTTTTCAGTCTTGAGCACGAAAGCCTGAAGGATCCTGAAGTAACTGTTAGGTGAAATTCAGATCCTGGTCTTTAGAATTTTGCCAGCAATGGGTGCCATAATGCTTTTCTGAATCTAAGTTACTCACTGCATTCTTGCTTCCACTCTAAAGATGCCATACATAATTGTAGTGGGACAGTGAGAAATATGACATTAAAAAATATGTTGGAAAGGGTATGACAATAAAGCACACTAAAACATTTTGGTTCTTATTGTGACTACAATGGCTAGATATCATGGCCAGAATGTAAATTGTACTGCTTTGAAGAAATTACTTTTGTTTATTTTAGATGAAAGATCATTGTGAGAAATCTAAAAACTGAAAATCTCAGAGTATCACTGAATTTATATTGAAAAGGACGAAATGGAACACGGTATAACAGAATTGTTCTCTTTTAAAAGTATTGTACTTTGTAAAAATATGTAAAAAAAAACCAAACTGAAAAGCTATGTTAAACATCTTTAAATGTAGTTTAATAATATAAGGGAAAACCAGAATTGTATCAAATTATCTGAAGCAAGCCCAGAGGAAAACCACCAAGCTTATTAGAGGGATGGAGCACTTCTCCAATGAGGAAAGGCTGAGACAATTGGGATTGTTCAATCTTGAACAGAGACAGATTTGGGGCAACATAACTGCAGCTTTACAGTACCTTACAAAAACCTGTAAGATGGAGAGACACTATTTACCAAAGTATATAAGGACAGGAGGGAATGGCTTAAAACTAAGAGACAATAGATTTAGGTAAGATATTGGGAAGAAATTCTTTACTGTGAGGATGGTGAGACACTGGAATAAGTTGGTCAGAAAAGTTGTAATGTCCCATCCCTGGAAGTGTTCAAGGACAGGTTGGCTGGACCTCTGAGCAGCCTGGTCTAGTGGAAGGTGTTGGAACTAGAGGATTTCTGGAACTCTGGAACTAGAGTAGAAGGATTGGAACTAGAGTATTTCTAAGGTCCCTTTCAACCCAAACCACTCTGTGGTTCTATGATCATATATTTGGCTCAATTTACCAAGATAGTTAGCATTCCAATCTGTATGTTGTCCTCTTAGGAAATTACTTCACTATTAACTCTTATGTGTATCATATTATGAATTACTATAATTCAAAAATTTTTGATTAACTGAATCATTTCTCATTTGAAACTTTGGGGAATTCAGAACTACTACAGCACAGTTATACTAGCTATAGATTAATGTGAAAAATGAAAGTAATAGAAGTATAATCAAACTCCCAGGATAAGCAAGATAATTCAGATACTTCAAGTTTTGAATATGTAGCAGCAGATGATCAGCAGTGTGTGAATAAGACAAATTTTCTGATCCAGAAATTTAACTTGATTTTGATTTATGTGTTTCAGCTATATGAGTACAATCAAATATATCAAATGCAGTATAGTAGACTGTAGTTTTCTAATACTGAAACTCACAGTCAGTGCTATATCTATTATTCATGTAATTTCTACTGTTATAGACACTAAAATAGCTACTAAATAATGCATGTGCCTGTGTATACATTCTACTTACATTTGGTCAGAAAACTGGTAAATTTATTGCTATTTATGCAACAGAATTACAAAAAAAAATCTTTATCGATGTACAGGTATAGTACCCATGTCAAATTAATAGATATATTAAGGGAACATTAAGTTCTTTTGGTTGAGTACTGTGCCTTGTGGGTAAAATGGGGAGATATGTAACATCTAAATATTCTCACATGCATAACCATTTTTCTGAAGTCTACCTCTTTATTGTAAGAAAAGATAGACAATAGATAGATAGATAGATAGATAGATAGATAGATAGATAGATAGATAGATAGATAGATAGATAGATAGACAGATAGATATGGTGCTTCCCAACTTTCTGTCATGAATAGTCCTACCCTTGGTTGTCCCCTGCACTGGGTCCTAAATAAGTGTGATATACAAATTGTGCCTTTTTTTTTTTCCATAGAGGTGTGCAAATTGTTTGAGGTTTGAGTCACTCTAGTGCCAATGAGACCTGCAGTTTGTTTACATACCAAAGGAAACCATGGCTCTCACAGGAATCAGTGAATGAACAGTGTGTTCAGATCTACCACTGATGACCAGACAGAACTGTAAGCAATGAAAAACCATTGTTTCAGCTTCCCACTGAAATGCTGCATATTTCAACAAGACAGAAACATCCAGTTCAACATAGTTTACAAACTATTATACTCATATAATATACAAATATACTACAATGATCTCCCATCCTGGTGAAGTCATACTTCTGAATATATTAGCCTTTAGTGTCTACACTGTTAATTCAAATTTATAAAAAAAAAAAAACCAAAACAACAAAAACCAGAAAAAAACCCCGAAGCAATAAAAAACCCCAACATTCTTTTGTTCTGGGTCTCAGCTTCAACAGATCAACAAAAGTTTATCAATGCAGATATCGAATGAAGAAAAATTCTCCCTGCCCATCCATATTGCAATCCATACTGTCAGTCCTGCGATTTCCAACAGACATTACTTCTTCCACACTCTCTCTTTAAGCTCCCTTACTTCTCAAAACGCCCCACACCTGGACTATCTATAAGTAATTCTATTCTCACTTTATTATGCATCATTTATTTCTGTTTCTTTGTAAAAGCTGATCTCTTTCAGGCAAGGACTATATATTATCTCACTCCACTGCTACATGCATATATTTGAAGCTACATAAAAATATTAAATAATGAACAATAGAAAGCAATTCAGAACACTCTTTTACCAAAACTGAAATCTGGCAAGATTTCAAGAAAACATTATTGGAAGCAGATTAGGAACAGACATCAGTCAACTATCTAGAGATTTATCATTTGTAGTAACTTAGAGCAGATAGCTCTTTATCTATACACATATTACTTCACCTCACCTCATTTCATTTCTGTCCTTCAGTATACATGCTTATATACGAAGTATAATAAATAAAATAAGCACTTCAAGGAACCTTGGTTCATGTTGTCATATCCGATATTGTCATGCCTATAACTCAGACGTTGTGTAATAGATATACATCATAGTGCTCTAGTATTTTATATATGTGGCATAGTGATTAGCATTTTTGTACTCTGTTTAGTAAGAAGTTGAAAATCTGACAATTATCAGTTTAGTTATCTTTCAGTAAATAGAGTTGCACCTTTTTATGTAAAGCCTGTAAGAAAATATTGAATATTTTGCTGCTGGGCATGATTTTTCATCACTGGATTGCAATGTAGTTTGGGTTGGGTTTTTTTATAAAAACCCCTGTATCATTTAAATTTTACTTTTGTTTCCATTTCCTGCAGAGGGACTTTGACAATTTAGAGAAGTGGAAGCATAGGGCATTTTGTTGCAATCTCAGTATGCAGTACTAGTGTAAGCATGAAAGAAATTAGAATTGTTTTTTTTCCAGACAGATTGACATAGAACTCGGTTTATTGTTGCTATTTCTTACACCTCTACTTGGCTGCACCACAGAGAGGTAGAGAAATTGAGTCAGAAATCTCATCTCAAAATATGTGGAGTTTATAGATTTTCCCTAAAGCAGGTTTGCTCCACATTTAGTTCCTTACATAATAGCTATGCTTACATTTTCCAATACAAAGTTTGGATTCTGGTTTAATAGGCCAAGATATTTTAATTTTACAGATGTGGCCATATGTGGATGTGCTAACTCAGAAACAGAAAACAGTTTGTGCTATTGCTTGGTTTGTTAAAATAAAAGAAACTTTTAGAGTTACTTACTCAAAGATTAGTAGATGATCTCTCTGATGTCAACTTGTGGCTTTCTAGAAAGTGGATTACTACAGCTATTAATTAAAAACATTTTAAAGATTGTTATTAAAATAAATATGTAGACTTAATTTTTTTTAGTAAAATATCTGAACCATTTCTCCACAGCAGGGATAGGTTTATTCATTTTGGCTTATTTCTTCTGAATAATAAGCAGTTAAGTCCTTGATAATAAGGGATCAAGAATTCTATGTCAAGGTATGCAAATATATGCTAATATGCCTTTCCAAAACTCCTTACTTAATGGCGGAAAAATAAAGGAATACTATGTTCCTGTTCCTATTTTATCAGGTTGGATTTTTTTTCAGTTAGATTCCTTTTAGCAAATGTGTTCTTTTCTAAATGGCAGAGATTTATACTTTTTCTTTGGTCTGTTTCAATAAAATAATTTAAAACTTTTTTTCTAACGAAAGGAAGTATGTTTAGTCTCTTTCCCTATTCTATCTACAAGCATTCAGAATAGCTTGTCTTCCCCTGTGGGATTCCAGTGCACATTTTCCAAATAAAATCACAAAAAGAAAGAATAATAAAAATAAAAAGAACCTAGGCCTAGACTCCTGGGTGTGTTAAGTGACAGGTTTGAACTGCAGGATACTGAATCTTAGGCAGTCTCAGTCTCCAGAACAGGGGATTGTTTGAACTGCACTATTATTTCCTCCCTTCCAAGGAAACAAGGTTGCACAGAGGGGTGATGCATATCTAGCTTTTATCCTGAAATAGATTTGGAATATTTTTAAGGCGTAGCACTGAGCATAAACGGCACACCTATAAGTGTGGATACCATCAATTTAACTCTGCAGACAGGTTTTTGTTCTCTATGCCTCTTCTGTTTCCCCTGCTAGAAGTCAAAACCACCTATATTAGGAACACCAGTCACCTGTTTGTGCCCTTTTTGCACCTAAGGTCCAAGATATTTTACCAAATGAGGGTTTTCCTACTAATGCTATCTGCAAGATCCTCCCTCATGAGCCAGGAGTTCTGTTCTAAAATATGAAACCACTGTCTCCAAGCTGATTTCAGCTCCCAGAATTTTTACTGAAATTTGAACTACTCTCAGACAAAATAAAATCTTCCTGACAACTTGTATTACATATCATAATTATTTGTTCTGTTTATTAGTGATAATTTAAAAATTTTATATTATGGCATGACATCAACAGAAAAATACTGTTTTGTACTTTTTCATACTAATCATCTAGCACTGTAGAATGTGCTGTAGCTAGATTATTTATCTATATTTTTTCTCAAATATTTACTTTAACAACATGTTTAAGAGACTTGAAAATGCTGTCTTCAAATCTCTTTTTATTTAGGAGAATGCGCTCATCAGGTAGGAATTTTAGGAACTGTTCCTCTTTCTTTTTGAGAAAGAACAAGTGGTTATATGTTCCAGGTAATGAATAAAACCAGCTTATTCTATACTTTTATTCTAAACTTTTAGCACAGAGAAGAGACTGAAAATCTTCCAGAGGTGGGAGGTGATATTCAGATAAGATTTTGTACCTTATCTAATGTCATTGGGCAAGTTCACAATAAAATTAATGCAGGCCGAACTTAAAATATACATTCATTTGTCACCATCTTTCATCTAAGCTCAGTTTCAGTTGGGATGAATTCAGACAATTACCTGTTCAGCCCCAGTAATTTCAAAAGAGAAGAGAAAATATTATTTTCTAAGAGGCTTTATTGTTGTTTTGCACTTCCTCTAGTTCTACAGTATAACATACAGCTGTATAATATTTGTTTATAGTCTTTTTTGTAATAGAACTTACTCCAGTTAGTTATATTTTGTCTGTTAAGAAAATAAAAACCCCTGTTTTATTAGAAAATAAAAGAAAAAATGCAAATGCTCTATTTACTAGATGAAAGAAAGATGTAAAATACAATAAATTGTAAAATGATTATTAACATCCATTGAGTACTATTTTAGCAATCCAATTTCATGCTATATATGCTTGAATAACAACTTGAAAATGTGTGAGTAAAAATGTAATAGAACTCTTTATATATATATAGCACTTTCAAAGACTGACCCTGATATCTGGGAGATTATTCTCTCTTTTCAAATCAAACCTTTGGACACCATTCCAGCTGTGAGGAGACTTGAGTGACTGCCATTAATGATTCAACCTTAAAGAGTACCCCACTGTTTTGGAAGGACAGGTATATTTCTGCCTCATTTTCTCTTTTTTTTCCAGTTTTGCCTCTTGGAACTATTATTCTGGCCAATGGTATTAGGCTACCTGCAAAGAATGTTGAAATATGATAAAGTGTCAAGCATATTCAAAGATTAGAAAAGCAAATATGCAGCTCATGCACTGGTACAAATAGAGTTTTTAATTTAACTTTTAAGACAGAGGAGAGGTTATATGGTCTCAAGGATATTTATTTGTAAAGAGATTATGTCGTTACAGAGAGCAACATCAGATTTTTTTTTTATTTCATTAACTTCAAATTTGTTAGTGAAACACTAAAAAATCCCAAACAAATACGAAATTTTAAATGTGCTTTCTCATACAACCAATTATATACAAAATATACTATTATTTTGTATATACTTATACAAAACATATTATTTAATTTTTTTCTTGACATGTTATTCCTATCTGTACTTTATTTTTTGCTATTTAAAAAAGCACTTATAAAAAACATGGTCTGTAATTTTTAAAGTTCAGAATCATAAGATATTCTGTTAAGTTGCTCCTTCAATTCTTCTCTAACTAGTTTTAATATTTTTAAATGCAGTAGGAACTATATGAGGCTTGTATCTCATTTAACATGATCCTTCTTCCAATAGTTCATAATTCTTCTGCTTTCATATCAGATCTTGTAAATGAAGAGTCTTTTTATATATAGACATTGGTCCCATTAATTTTAATAGCAAATGCACCTATGCAACAAGAAGAGATTATAAACTAAATCTTTTATTTCACTCTCTAGAATATATCTCTGTAAATTCACAGCATACAAATGTATGGTTGACGAACCCTTCATTTTAAATTTAAGTGAACTAGTACTATATAATTATTTTAGACATCCATATAGCTGTCACAAGACTGGCAGGTTTTTTTCAAGGTACCTTCTAGCTAGTGGAAGCCACATCCTGTCTCTTCTGCCTGCATGTTCTTGGATATACACACACAGCTCCTGAAAAGGGGAGCTCAGATTTCAGCTGAATTTAGAAAGCCTGGTAGGAAAACACCCCAAACCCTGAAGTATTATATTTTTTGTGGTTATTAATATTCAGTAGGGAACATGAATACATTGCTAAACAAAACTTGAAAAGTTGTGGTTTTAGTGACAGATGAAGCAGAAATGGCTATGACAGAAAAATCTAAATAAGCAAACTTGGTCATGCCATGATTCTTTTGCACAGTTTCTGGAGCCAATTCTTCATTATCTTCATGTCTGGCTTTGATCACTATGAAAGCACTGAATATAAATATCTAGTTTACAATCAAGCTTTATTTTTCCTTTTTTTTTTTTTTTTTAAAGCATCAGCTGAGTAGAGTCTATTTGTTGGCAGCAAATGCCATTTGCATTTTTTCTGTGGGTGTATCTGGAATAATGAGGAACAACTCACGGGTGTATTCCTCTATAAATTCTGTTAAACTTCAAGACTTCAAAACCTCAAGAAGCTCTTCCATGCATTTTACAAGATTAACTATTTTTTTACAGGAAAAATAATTGTACATCTTGAAAATGTTTCCTCAGAAGTGGGGGGCAGGGTGTGTGTTTATAGAAATTGGAGTTATTGATTAAGTATTCCATAATAAAAAGAAAAAATCTTTCATTTCAGGAACAAGAAAAATGAAAGCCAAGAAAGAAGTATTTTTGTCTACAATTCCTAAATATTTATGTGATACTATTGATGTCAAACCTTAGGAGAATTCTATAGTCAGCGCCTCAGACTGTCATTCTCCTCCAGTCTACTTGTTAGCCTATTATCAGCTAGATTTAAGAAAGGGAAGTTTCATATTTCAGTAAGAAATTTGCTTTATTTCAGTGCAGAAGTTTATTGTAGCCTTCCTCCACACAGTTTACAATTCCTTTCCACTATCAAAAAGACATTTGAACCCTATTTATGTATGCCTTTTGTTGATGGAAGTGTTTCTAGAACTGTTATTTAAAATTATCTGATTCACTGCTCATGTAAGTCAAATGAAATCACCTTTCTACAGAGCTAAGAAAGGTGCCATATCTACAGCCAAATAAAAAAAAAGGTTTTGGACAAGTTAAAAGCTGTCATGCTGTTTTTTTAATTTGTTTCTTTTTTTTGTTTTGGTTTCTTTGAGTTTTGGGGGTGGTTTTCTGTGTGTGTTTTTTGGGGGCAGTTTTTTGTTTGTTTGGGGGTTTTTTGGTGGGTTTCTGTTTGGTTTTGAGTTTGTGGTTTTTTTGTTTTTTTTTTTGTTTGTTTTTTCTTTTCAAGAAGCATTATTATCTGTAAAGAAGGAATGTGAAAACTGCTTGGATTGTTCAACAATCTACCCCTTTTATATGTCCAGTAACAAACACAGATGAAGATGAAGCTGCTAAACTCCATGGCCAGGCTGGATGGGACATTGAGCAACATGGTCTAATGTAAGGTGTTCCTGCCCATGGCAGTGGGGTTGAAACGAGAAAATCTTTAAGGCCCCTTCCAACCCAGTCCATTCTATAATTCTACAAAACTCTGTATTTGCCTTAGAAAGATGGCTTGTCTTCTCCACCCTTCATTCCATTTTATCACACAGGTATTTAGCTTAGTGTGACGCAAAATATCTCCAGCCAATATAGAGAATAATTTAGAGCTTGTTACTCTTATAGAGCTTCTCAGAAATCAACCCTTACTCGATCTTCTTGCACTTTTGCTGTGACGTGAAGGTAATACATTAAAATGACCTTCAAAAGCAAGAGTCAAAGCAAAACTCTCCCTAAACCAGAAGCCTTTCTGAGCTCCACATACATGACTTTTGTAAGCGGATTTCCCCTCTCCTTTTTTGCTTCTTTGCCGTTTCACTCTTATTGTGACTATAGCTTTAGAAAAATATATTTGGGAGTGGGAGAGGGTTGGGAGGATAAGGGTTTATTATGTAATATATGGAAAATGTCAAGGAACATTTCTTTATGTTTCTGTCTATATAAAATGCAGAGGATAAGGACTCTGGATCAGTTGCTGGCTTACTTACAGTGCCATGAATTAAAAAAAAAAAAAAAACAAACAAACAAAAAAAAAACCAGCTAAATGACAGCTTCTTTGGAGAGAGTGAAAACAGGTTTTGAGCTAAAGCTGATCAACCAATATAGAAGTACAGAAGCCTGGACTATTTTATAACTGCCTGTAATTCATTTTACCACATTATTTTAGATGGAGATAAATTTTTAACTTATTTTCCCAACAAGCAGCGATTGGGTACTCTGTAGTTTCTCACAGGCTGACTCGAATGCAATTCAGCCTGTGCAGATGGCCTGCACAGGGATGACACATCACGTAAGTCTCAATTAGCTTCTCACTGCAGAATTTAAATGGGATTACGTGATACATAAAACCTCACTGGCACTGTCTGAAAAGTGGTGATCTACAACCCCTGCAGTTAAAGGCTAAAATGTAATGAACCAGCAATTTAAGTACTCTATCATATTTTTCCCCTAAAATGTAATTATGCTGGAATACAGTCCTTTTCTTTTTTTTTTTTTTTTAACCTTATTGAAAAACATTTTGGTACATTCAGAGAGAGAGAATTCTAGTTCTCAAAGTCTGGCAAATGACCAGAAGCATCACATCCCTCCTGATAAGCTTCTAATCAATGTTGTTGGAGAGGCAGGCATTTGCTCTACAGTTGTAGGCTGCATATTAGTTATGCATATATATTAGTTACCTTTCTTTTTGTCTGTTATGGTATTTTTAACCCACAAACAGCAAAACTGAAACCATCAGAATTTGCTCAACCCAGACTAAAGATGAGTAATGATAGCTGAAATTTTTGTTTCATGTTCTACTAAAGACATAGATCTCCAGTGATAAAAGTAGTTGATAGTCTTATGGGCTTTCTAGACTGCTGTACTTTGACACATAATAGTTGTAACAATAGGCAAAGACTCATTAGCAGAAAGAGGTTTTTGGATGTTACATTTATAACATTTTTATTTATGGCAAGAGTTCTACAAAGGCACCAATGAAAAAAGAACATTTCTATTCATTGGAAGCTTGATAATATATTGATTTTTAAATTATCCTTCCTTTCTTTCAAGATGCTTTACAGACGCATCTTATTGACTGTCTTTTTCCCGATATAAATAACTTGCCCCTCTGTTGAGGTCTACTGAAACATTGGGACTTACCTTAAGCTCAAAAAAGAAAATCTGTTAGCATGTTCTTGTGTGGTAAAAATATTTTCTGGAAGAATTTAACTACCTTTAGAATATATACACTTGTTTAACTGGCCATTCAAATCCCTGTCTCTGCTTCATTTGAGCCTGTGATGTTCTCTTAGTCTTCTGTTATGTTTATTTTTAGTGCAAAAATCTCTAGTGGTAAACATTTTTTGAAGAAAGTTTCTAAAAGAAAGACCTTGTCAAATGCTATGTGCATCCAGCTTGAATGGGCAATGAGGTTTCAAAGGAACTTAGGAATAAAAACAGGATGTATCATCTTTGGAAGGAGGGTCAGGTCATCAGGAAGTATTTAAGGGAGTTCCTAAGGCATATAGGAAAAAAAATAGGGAGGCCAAAGTGCAATTCAAACTCAAATTGGCAACTTTTATAAAGGACATTAAAAAATGTTTTTACAAATATATTAACGCCAAAAAGAAGGGTAAGACCAACATTTGTTCTCTACTGGATGTAGGAGGGAACTTAGTAATTGCAGATGAAGAGAAGGTGGAAGGCCTCAGTCTTTAATAGGAAGACAGCTTGCCCTCAGGAGATCTGTCTTCCTGGGCGGGTAGATGGTGTCAGGAAGCAGAATGGTCCCCCTGTTATCCAGGAAGAGGCAGTCAGAGAATTGCTGAGCCACTTGGATATTCATAAATCTATGGGACCAGATGGGATCCATCCCAGGGTGACGAGGGAGCTGGCAGATGATCTTGCAAAGCCACTCTCCATCATTTACCAGCAGTCTTGGCTCACTTTTGAGGTTCCAGATGACTGAAAGCTGGCCAATGTGATGCCCATTCATAAAAAGGGTGGGAAGGGAGATCCTGGTCCTAATAGACCAGTTAGCCCAACCTCAGTACCCAGTAAGGTAATGGAACAGTTTTTATTGAATGACATCACACAGCACTTACAGGATTGCCAGATTATCAGACCCAGACTTTTAGGAGGGGTAGACTATGTTTGACCAACCTGGTCTCCTTTTATGACCAAGTGACCCACCTGGTGGATGCAGAAAAGGCTGTTGATGTTGCGTACCTGGACTTCAGCAAGGCCTTTGACGCTGTCTCCCACAGCACACTCCTGGAAAAGCTGGCAGCCCACGGCTTGGACAGGAGCACTCTTTGCTGGGTTAAGAACCGGCTGGATGGCCAGGCCCAGAGAGTGATGGTGAATGGTGCTGCATCCAGCTGGCGACCAGTCACCAGTGGCATCCCTCAAGGGTCTGTGCTGGGACCAGTTCTGTTCAATATTTTTACTGATGACATGGATGAGGGTATTGAGTCTTTCATTAGTAAATTTGCAGATGACAGTAAGCTGGGAGCGTGTGTTGCTCTGTTGGAAGGACGGAGGGCTCTGCAGAGAGACTTGGAATGATTGGATGGATAGGTAAGAAAGGGACCTGGGGGTACTGCTCAACAGCTGACTGAACATGAGCCAGCAGTGTGCCCTGGTGGCCAAGAAGGCCAATGGCATCCTAGCCTGTATCAGGAACAGTGTGGCCAGCAGGAGCAGGGAGGTCATTCTTCCCCTGCCCTCAGCACTGGTGAGGCCACACCTTGAGTGCTGTGTCCAGTTCTGGGCCCTCAGCAACTGACAGAACCAGACGACACAGACTTAACCTGCTCCAAGGAAAATATAGGTTGGATATTAGGAATTATTTTTTTTAATGGAAAGAGTGATGAAGTATTGTAATTGTCTGCCTGGAGAGTTGACGGAGTCACCATCCCTGGATGTGTTTAAAAAAGTCTGGCTGTGGCACTTGGTGCAATGGTTTAGTTGAGGCATTAGGGCATGGATCGGACTCGATGATCTTGAATGTCTCTTCCAACCTAGTGATTCAATGTGATTCCGTGAATTTGTTATGCAGATTACCCCAGCTAGTAAAGCTCTTGGAAGCAGTCTCTTTAGACTTTAAACATTACACTAGCTTTAATTCCTCATTTTTTGGAGATTCCTGCTTTTGGTATTTGAAGAAGAGCGTCACAACGCTTCAGGGAAAAAATATCAAGTTGATCTTCTGTAAATGATTTTCATTTCAATATAGGCAAACAGACAGTGAAAAGACATTATTCTGGAAAAGGATTTAAAAGATCATCATGGAAGAACAACTACACAAGGCAGTATCAACAACAAAAGAATAAAGGGATCCTCCATAGAAGTATGAATTTTTAATCAGGAAAAAAAAAGAGATGTTACATGTGTACTCAGCATTGATAAGATCCCTGTTAGAATTTCACAGTCAGAAATTCATTTTAAGAACTGAATGTGTTTTAGAACAATTTGTAAAAGGGATAAAAGAACTAAAATACATTTTCACAAAAGTGTAGATTTAGCCCTTGTAAGCTGGGTTGCATTGGATACATGCATGTACAATTGATGTGTCTGTTATGAAGATTTCTACAAGTGAACTAAAGGATTAAGCTTACTTTATATTCAGTATGTATTTTAGGAATGACTGAATTATCTGTGTGTATTGCCCTCTAGGTATCACTCTAGGTGGTTGTGTCTCTCCTGCATGTCTTGTGTAACATCTGCCATTCCCTCATGGGTATCTCAGATGCCTTAAGGTGTATAAAATAGCATGAAATACTTATAATTGTACAACTGGTCTGGGGCTTTGATCAATATAATTGATGCACACAGAGAGACTTTTACTTCATTCTAAAATAGACACACCTACATGAAGACTTCACTAGGAGCGTTTGTGTTGATTAGACCTCTACAGACTGGGACAAAAGCTTAGACATCTATCAAATCTACACGTAGATACCGATGTAACAGATATCTGGGTACAAATGTCTGAGTCTAAAGCTGGATTTCACTCACAGTTTGCATGGGCATTCAGGGGAGAAAAGAAAAAAATCATAACCTATCTAAAAACACAGAGGACGATGCATCTGTGAGAAGATTTCTCAATGCAGAATATATGAGCAATAGCAAGACAAGTATAAAGCAAAGCTTGCAAAATTAATATAGACAAAAATTAAACTTGAAATTAGACACATTTTAAGAGCCAAAACAATAACTCTTGAGACAGATAAGAGTGATAGTGTAGTGGATCTGATGGTCATCAATTCAAGAAAGCTAGGAGGGGACATTGAGATTGGAGGCAGCCTGGGCTTCAGTGATCATACATTGGTTGGGTTTGCAGTTCTGAGGAATATGGGTCAACTAAAGTGTAAAGTTAGGCCCCTCAACTTTAGGAAAGCAAACTTCCACCTCTTCTAGGAGATAGTCAATAGGATCCCTGAGGAGACATCCAGGGACAAGGGAGTGGAATAGGTCTGACAAATCTTTAAGGAAGTCTTCCATAGAGTGAAAGAGCTAGCAATCCCCAGGAGTAATTGCACTGGCAGTAGAACAAGTAACCTGGGAGGAGTATAGAGGTGAAATTCAGTTGTGTAAGGAGGAGGTGAGAAGCTGGAACTAAACCTGGAAAGGGATGCAAATAATAAGCTTCTGCAGGTATGTTAACCAGGACAGAAAGGAAAAGAAGGTGTACCCCTGATGAAACAATGCTGGAAAACTGGTAACCATGGATGAGGAGAAGGCTGTGGTACTCAACAACTTTTTGGCCTCAGTCTTTTTAGCCTCAATGTGGCCAACTTTCTTACCTAAACTCTCGAGTGGATGGAGACTGAGGGAGCAAAGGGCTTCTCTTGTAAATGAAGATCAGGTTCATCATCACCTGAAGAGCTTGAATGTACATAACTCTATGGGACCTGATGAGACACATCCCAGAGTCCTGAGGGAACTGGTAGATGCAGTTGCCAAGCCACTCTCCATGGCATTTGAAAAGTTAGGGCAGCCAGGTGAAGACACAGTTACTGGAAAAAGGGAAACAGTTTCCCCATCTTTGAAAATTGTAGAAAGGAAGATCCTTGGAACTCCGGACCTGTCAGCCTCACGTCTGTGCATGGAAAGATCATGGAACTGATCCTGCTGGAATCTGCTGAGGCACATGGAGAACAAAGAAGAGATTCAAGACAACCATCACAGCTTAACCAAGGGCAAGTCCTTGTTTGTGAATTGGAGAGATGGATTCAATGGGTGGAGCATTACATGCATAAGATGATTGAATGGTCACATCCAGAAGGTAATGGTCAACAGCTCAGAAATCCCACGAAGATGAGTGACAAGCGATTTCCCTCAGGGGTTTGTATTGGGAGCAGTGTAATTTAATAACTTCATTAATGGCATAGACGAAGGGATCGAGGGCACTCAGCAAATTTTTTAGATGACAATGAACTAAGTGGTGTGATTGATACACCTAAAGAACTGGATGCCATCCAGAGGGACCTGTACAAGCTCAAGAAGTGGGCAATGGGAATCTCAAGTGGTTTAACATGACCAAGTGCAAGGTCCTGAAACTAGGTCTTTAAAGTTCCTTCCAACCCAAGCCTATCTATGATTCCATGATTCTATGATTCCATGATGCCATAAATTTATTATGCTATGATTCTACAAATAAAGAACTCAACAGTTAAGGCTTTATGGCACTGCCAGTATGGGAAAAAAATCTGAATCAAGATTCACTTGATAATTTTTTTGAGGTCTCAATGCTTTTGTAAGAAATATGTAATAGAATAGTAGTAAAAATAATGAATAAAAAATTAATTGCTTGTTGCCTAAAGGCTGGCATTAGGCAAAATGACAGAGCGAATTATCATAACAGGGCTTTTGGCCATAAATTCTATTGCTACATCAATACAAGTTAATAAACAGAAGCAAGAGATTGAGCTCTTGGCCATGACTATCCCTTTCTTTTTTAACATAATCTCTGTCATGGCTTTGCTTCAGGCCAAATAACACTTTCCTAGACAATATGGAGACCCAATTGAGGAAATAACATTTGTAAGCCCCTTGTTTCAAGGGCACATTTGCATGTATTAAACACAGACAGTCTAAAATGTCTAATTTCTTTTTTCCCTGTAGAAATTAAATAAAAGAGCTATTATTTAGCAGTATTTCACTTTATGTATCTTCCTTACCAATTTATATATTTTTAATAACTATTAAACTATTTTCCTCCAAAATGCAAACTGTCTTCCAGCAGAACTGTAGCACATCTTGTACATGAGATAAAGCAGAAGTAACAGTGTGCAATTATTAACAAGTCATGATCAAACAGCTCTAATGGCCATAACAAAACATGAACTGGTGACCCATGAGTAAGGTCATGATAGATGCAAGAAGGCTAAGGCTAAGCAATGAAATTTAATGAATTTTCTAACTTCTGGTATTGCCAGGTTTTATATGAAAAATATAGAAAGAGATATATTTCTCTTAATTATTAATATAACACACTTTGAGTCCAAAATAATATTTACTTGAAAATTGTCCACATGGTGGATCCATTATATTATAAAAAGAAGCATTATACCATGCATTTTAAATTACGTGTTACAATTTCTCTGTAAAATATAAGCATTTCATGCTTTAACAAATGGTTTTCATTACACAGTGTGTATAACTTCTTTATGTGTATCTGCTACATAATGTGATTTATGATCTTAATGGCATCTATTTTCATACTCTTCCTTTCATAAAATCAAATCAAGTACTATCTGTTTATCTGTATCTGTTTTTTCTCATAAGCAATAATAATTGGAAGATGTCATGCAGGTCTGGAAAATCTCAGGCTGTGCTGGTCTCACACGTTGCTGCATTCGGATCTCAGCATTTTTCATCTCTATATTCCTGTGCTTCCTGAGTTTTGAATGGACAGGGGCAGCGCTCCTTCCTGTCACATTTCTGCCTGTTAATCCTTCTCAGAAGTGAGGCCATGATGTCTCTCTGCTCTTGCCCCTCAGATTAACAACTTTGTAGGAGAAGAACATGAGCTCTTGGCTCTGCAGTGGTTGAAAATCTGCTGTGTCCCACAGCTGCAGCTGGTGAGGGGAACACATAGCACCACTCATCAGATATAAATAAGATAGGGTGGAAATTGTGAGGAGTTGGAGACATGGACTCATGTGAGGAGATATGAGGACTCATGTGGACTCATATGGGGGAACATAGGAAAGGAGAAACAAGCTGAAAGAAGTGAGGAGACACAGCAAGGAAAGCTGTGAGAAAGACACAGGCAGAAGCACTAAAGAAAACACCAGAGGAGAACTGTGAGGAAGCTGAGTTTTGGAGAAAATGAAGGAGGAAGCAGAGAGATACAGTGGACACAAAAAGGACACTGCTGGGCTTACAGCTGGATGCACAATCTTGGAAGGAGTTCCATGCTATGAGGACAAATTCTTCTGAGAGGACTGGAGTAATGCATTACCCATGCCAGAGCATGGACATCCCTGAGGAGACTATAGCACATAAATTAACCCATACCAGTACAGAGGAGCCACAGAAAGCAAGGAACTGTAGACGTGATGGTTTTGAGTGGTAAAGTTTTGGTTGTGACGGGCGACCACAGGAGTGGCTTCTGTGAGAGGCTGCAAGAAGCTCCCTCCATGTCCAGCAGAGCCAATGGCAGGCAGCTCCAAGGGGGACCTGCCACTGGGCAAGGTCGAGCCCATAGGAGACAGCAGCAGTACCTCTGGACTAATGTATTGAAGATGGGGGGAAAAAAAACCCCTGTGGTACAAACAACAGCAGTGAGAGAGAGGAGAGCAAATATGTGAAATCAAGGGCTCTGCAGACACCAAGGCCGGCGAAGAAGAAGGGGCAATATGTGCTCCAGAACATGGAGCAGAGATTACCTGGCAGCCTGTGGTCCTGCAGATTGCTCCTGTGCAGCCACAGTGGAGCAGAGATCCACCTGCAGATCACTGAAGACTCCAAACCAAAGCATGAAGGGTATGAATGTGAGGAATGTTAGACATAATGTGTATGTGATAAACTGACCATAACCTCCATCCTGCTGCACTTCTGTAGGGGAGGGGTAGAGAATTTGGGGGGTGAGGGTGAGCCTAGAAAGGAGGGGTGGGAGAAAGGGTTTTAAGATTTAAATTTTATTTCTCATTATCTTACTATGGTTCGATTTGTAACAAATTAAATTAATTTTTCCCCAAAGCAAGCCTATTTTGCCCATGAGAATAACTTGCAAGTGATCTTTCTGTGTCCATACCTCTTTCTACAAAAGGACTTCCCCTGGAGTAATAAACTATTAAAGATCAAGAAATTTGCTACACTAATTCCTGCATCAAAGAGTGATGAGATTTCAATATAAAGTGGGATATAAAGAACTAGAAGTTGAGTTTCTGGTTAGAATCTGTAAGAACTTATAAGCCCTCTGTATTATACATAACTTAAAAACTCTATATAGAAATGTTATGTAGAAGAACATCAATAACTCTTTTAAATTACAGTAACATTTTATTATTTTTTTCTCTGGTAGAAAAATATATGCCAGAGACTGAATTTCTCCTAATTTTCATAAACCTGCAGTAAACAAAGCCTGAAACATTTTTTTAAACTATTACCAATTTTTTAATCACTGTACAATCTTTTTTCCAACATATCCTGGGAATATAGTAAGATTTTTTTCAGAGTTTTTGATAGTAACTAGTTATCTTCCATTCTTTAGAACAAGTTAAAAACAATTCATCTGACTCATTTTCTAATGCACAGTGAAGAAATTTTTTTAATAGTATTGTTTTTGTTAAATGTGGATTAAAAAAACCTTGTGCATAGCTGCAGGGATTTAACTCAAAAACAGTTTTAATCAGGAAGCTGCAAGTGGTCCTTTACATTCAGAACCACTAGTAGTAACATTTTGAGAGCCATTGTGAAATCATAAGTTATTTGGTCAAAGTAAACGACTGATAAAAAGAAATGCTTGTCAGGGATGAACAAAATGTCAGGGATAAACAATGGTTTATCGTTGATTCTAATGCTATAAAAGAAAATATGAAGGAAAACAATAACATGAAATCGCAACAGACAGACTTTTGAGTTCTGTATCTTGTCTTCCCCTTCCAAAGGAGGAGAAGAGCCTCAGACCATAAAGCTACACATAATAATCAAAGCTTGGCCTTGTAATAGCTGGAGTACCAAAGCTATTCTTGTCCATCGTATAGTGCTGCAGTTCATGTTTATTCTATTAGGTTGCTGTTGAATGGTATGGTCCACTGTTCCTCCTCCCGCCAGGTATCTCCTAAAGTTAGCTCCCCCTTAGTTGTATCCACCCCTGAGTCATGCTTCATTGATTCCCCCAGCCTTTTTTCCAGCACCTTCCCTGCCTGTCATTGTAACCCCGCCTTTTGCTCTCAAACTATCCCTCTCAATCCTTCCTTGGACCAATCCTAGACAGTACCACCCCTTTGGAATTCCCTTATTCCTCGAGGCCCCATTGGGCCATGTGCCCTACCATCTCATCCCACCTGTTTTAATTGGCCTGAAGGAGGTGACTTAATCCCTTCAATCCTCCCCTAAGGATCTCCCATTGGTTAATTGTTTGTATCCACCCATTGATATCTAACTGTATTCAATTCCGTGCACTCAGACACTTAAGGCTTTTTGTTCTTGACTTCTCCAACTGCTGTAAGCTTCTCCCTGTTAGAACTTCAAGACCAGAGAGCCTCCTTCTCCTTTGCCCGCCCCCTGACGTGGCTGTGGCACACTTCACCATAGAGCAAGCTGTGTTCAGGTGCAGGTGCAGGTACAATCCAGACCTCGGCTGTTCCCCGTTCCTGGTGTGGTGCTGGCGTTTCTCCAGGGCTAGCCGGGGCTCTGGTGGCTGCCTCACTATAGCAAAGGACACAAGGTAAAACTGTGAGAAGAGTGAGATTGAATATGGAGTATGTTTGCCATTTTCCAAAGTGAGGTAATGGCATATTTTAAAGTCTGTTTTAAAGGCATTTCTGTACATTTTTGAGCATAAATTTGAAAAAAAGAATCTTAGAAGTATAGATATCATTACCATGCAATGAGATTTAAGAGAGATTTTCAAGGACACACTTTAATTTCCAGGGTACTTACTTTTTTGTAATGCAGAGATCATGACATCTAAATTTTTGGAACTTTTAATCTCTCATAAACTAGCTATGGGTATCTTTCATTAGTCACAAGGATAGAGAAGGCAGTTCATGCAATTTATCTTTGATGAAAAATAAGGAGTGGATTTCTGGTTTTCACTTCTAAAATAGTGGAAATCGGAACAGCACAGTTATATTAGCTGCCTTGAAAAAAACTCAGAGGCAAGGATAAACTAGATTAGAGACATTTTAAATAAAATCTACATACCAGATTTTTGTTTCACATTCTGACTTACACGTGTTTATAACAGCATTGATTGTACAGAGAGGAGATGGTCTAAAAACACTTTTTAAGAACACTGAAAGATTTTTATGAAGCGTTTAATAAGAATTGACTTTCAAAGTTAAAATATCTGTTTAACAATAACAGAGGGTTAAAATGTGTTTTGACATTCATAATCTTTTGAATCCCACAAAAAGCTGTGCATGCACACATAAAGACCTGACCATTTTATAGGTACTTCTGCTCAACACCTGTTAAAACATACCTGTTTATTTCCATATGATCCTTTGTATTATCATGGCTTTCATTTAGTGTAATGTGCCATTTCATAAGATACATTATATGAAACAATATTAGCATATATTCAATTTTCAATACTTACTTACTTACTTACTTAAATTTTCCCAAATTTATTTTTCCCCAATTATTCTCCAAATTATGTTAATATGTATTAGTTTTCTGATTATACACACTGCCTAAAACAGCAACATCAGAGAGAATAGGATTTTTTGCTAGGACCTGAGTATTTGAGTTCTCTCATAGAGGAAAGTTCTCGCTGCAGATTAATATTTTTCATATATTGCTTGCCAGGTCTTCTTTACAGTATATAATATGATTTTTCCCTAATAAGATTTTAAGGATTGTATCTTAAGTAGAGAGATTCTATTTATAGAGCTATCATTTCAGATCAGAGTTACACAGGTCTGTGACTATATTTGAAATACAGCCTTGAAGGGTTTCCTTTCTTCCTGCTTTCTCTCTAATGATTTTGCTTCTTATCCTGATAGTGGTTCCTTGAGTCATGACCTTCACTACCCTATACTTTCAATATTATGTATGCCTAATACCAAGAAAAAGAGCCTTTAGTGGATCAAAAGCTTTTTGAAAACCTGCTGTTTCTTTTCTTGCTAGTACAGACCATTGGTAACTGCACAGAACAGTAAATGCTATGCTACCCTCAAACTAGAGTGAAAGCAGACTCAAACACAAACACCTTTCAGAGATTATCATCACCTACTTTATATCAGACATCAAATCATGACCCAGCTTCTACCATGTGAAACCATTAAACAGCTCTTGGGATTTTCCGTAACAGTAGGACCTTTAACCACAGTGTCCTGGACAATTTCCAGCAAAAGTAATTACACTGTGCCAGTAAATCCCCTGCATTTTATTTGGACACTCTATTTCTTTCTCTTCTAGTAAAACGTTATGTGAGGTTTGCTGTGTATTGTAAACAGGTGCTGAGTTTTATCTAAAGTGTCGTCACTTCAAGGATGTGTGAAATGATCTCTATAAGATGCAGTAACGGCTTTGCATATGAATTTTCAATGCAGTTTGCTAGCCTCTACATTAGACATGATATGATGTACCTTTGTAATTATTTTGTTTTTATATTTATGCAGAGGAGTGCTAAAGAAATGTGTCTTTACAGTAAGTAGAATGTATTAAACTGTTCTTCAGCAATCATTTTACTGATTTTGAATTGCATTGAGCTTATAATTTTCTTTCTCTGCATAACTTCTCAGTATCTCAGCAGTATTCCTGTTTTGCAGTGTAATAATGATACTGCCTGAATAATTTTACTTAGAGAAAGTAAGAATGCTTACATGGTAGAGTAACTGGTATCTTACAGAGAAGCTCGCTTTTTCATTTCAGAGACTGGCATTCAGCTTTCTGCTTATTTTGAACTAGAGTAAGGGCTTAATCTCCTCTCACTGTATCTCTTAAGCTGCTCAGTTTGCTCAGTTATTTAAGTTCTGGGTATTAGTTGCTCAATTCTGATTTTAAATCTTCCCCCCTGCAAAAAGCCTTGAGGGGGTAAAATTCCAAGTTATGCTATTTTGGGATATTTTAGGATTTGGTTTTTTTTTCATTTTTCTGTAACCAGCTTTATTGTCAATACTATAATTATTTACCTATGATAAATATTTTTAGATGCTTTATGACTGTTTTGCAGGGTTAACAAAAAAATTTCAAACTGTTCTCAGCTGGTATAGAGCAAGAAATTAACAGCTCAAAATTTGTTACCAATTAGCTACTGATCACACAGTGCTTTGAATATATAAAATATTTTTGAAATTATAGGCATTTTTGCATAGGACACAGTTCATTGCAGAGATAAAAAATGATTTTACTATGTGACCTGTGGTCACAATCCTCTGTAACAGCTTTATATTATCATGTAAGAACAAGAAAGTTTGTATGATTTACAGAACTACTTCCTGAATGCATTTCACTGTATCAAAAGTCTTTGAGTCATGTAATTCCATTCACTTTGAAAAAGGCAAGTCTGGAATACCAATTACAAAGAAATTAATCTATAAGTTTTACAGTCCCAGAGAATTATTTTGGTAGGAGATAGATGGTAAGGTGTAGATCTTTTTTTTTTTTTTTTTTTTTTTTTTTGCTACTTTCAGGCATGTGACAGTAGGAATTTCAGAAATTGATTAAAAATAAAGATTTCAGTGAAATTCTGAAGAAAAGCAGTTCTAGTTTGTGAACTGGCTGCATAGGTGGGCTAAGAAACAAGATTCATCCCTGCTTCCACCTCTTGCTGCTTTCAAGTGCTTTCCTTTTTAATTGGCTTCATTCAAACCTGGACTCAGTTTCCAGATTGATTACTCTGGCTGTTTAGTGAGCTGAAACATACAGATTCTTACCCACTGTATGCCTACAAAGGACACTGCTGGGTCCTAATTCCAGCTGCATGATAAATTCCAGGACTTTCTAAATTAAACTAGGATAAATTCTTCTGCAGTTTTCTGATGTGCTCAGTTGTTTCTGAGAAATACACTATTTCTGCCACTTTTCCTCCTCAGGGAGGATGCTCCTCACACTCTTAACCTGCTCTAGTGTGGGGTCCATCCCATGGGAGATCAGTACCCTTCAGGGTCCCAATTCCTGACAGAAAACTTGCTTCATCATGAGTTCCTCTCTCCACAGGCACACGGGTCATGACAGGAACCTGCTCCAGCTTTTTCTGGGCTCCACCATGGACCTCCATGTGCTGCAGGGGCTCAGCTGCCTCACCATGGTCTTAGCCATGGACTGTAGAAGAGGGTCTGTCCCAGTGTGTGGAACACCTCCTTACACTTTTTCTCTGGCCTTTAGGTCTGCAGTTGTTTCTCACTCCTGAGAGTCTGAGTTGCATTCTCCTCTCTTGACTGCAACTGCTTCTGCATAGTACACTTTTCCTGCTTTTTAACAATTTTATTCCAGAAGTGCTGCCAGCATCTCTGATGGGCAAGCTGATGGGCAGCAGTTGGTCTGTTCTAGAGTCACTTGGCTCTGTTGAACAAGAGGGAAGCTTGTAGCACTTCTCCCAGAAGCTCCTGTTGTGTCCTCCTGCTGGCCCTTCCCTCTCTTCCTCCCATCCACCCAATAAACCTCTGCCACCCCGTTTCAATGCAAGTTTGAACCTCCTGATACTCTTGCAGGGTTGGAGGGAGGTGGGTGGGGAGGGGTGGTCTTAAGCAGTGAAGTAGCTCTGGGAGCATTTCTATGTCTTACAAATGAAGCAGAAGTTTGCACTTTTTGATGTAAGAAGACCTTGGCATGATTCAGATTTCTCATTCACCCTACTTTGAATTAGTTCTGTGACTTCATTTTGGAGTATTTAGTGGAAGAGAAGTTTGAAGGTTTGAAGCAACCTCTAAATCCTTTTTAATTTTATCTTAATTAAAACTAATTTTTAACCAAGGTCATCAGGAAACATTTTCACAGAAATGTGTTGTGGTTTTACACACTTGTTAACTGATACACAGCCTCTATAATTTTGCCTTTTTATCCTCTGAAGCATGTGCAAGAAATGCATTTGCCTCTTCTATTTAATAGTGTGATGTAATTGTTCTTGAGCACATTTGTGTAGTACTCCTGGATGCATTCTTTGTGCGTACAATGTCCTGCAGGATGAATGCCTGCAGCAAATTCCACTTCCTTTGCTTTGTGTGCCCTGTTTGATATGATCCTGTAGTTTACCCCACTTCTTTTATTTCATACTCAAGAAAGTGTGATGGTGGAAAATGAAAATGGCTTTTTGATTTCAGTGTTTGCCTTCTGAGGTACACTTCTTTACACATTTTAGTAAAACTACTACTAAGGTTATGACTACAGCTGTGATTACTACCAAACAGAGCTGATTTAGTAAAATGCAAAATATGACTAAATAATTTAGTGTCATCTTATGTTGCATTCTTGAAAAATTGTATAGAATTCTAGGTCCTCTTCATTTGTTACTTGTTTTCATTCTGCAGGATCTTAATTCATCTATACTGTTCAAGAAGTCAACACCAGAAAAACAGACTTTTCTGTGTGCACAAGCAATTATACTTCAAAATATGAATATAGAAAATTATTTTCCATCAGCTGCAGGAGTGAATTAAAAGTCACATTTGCCAAAATTCAATAAATTTCTTACATGAATGTGAGTTTAAAATCTGTAGAGCTGTCAGTCAAGATATTATAAAAACATAGACTTAATTTATGTAGTCATAGTGCATGAAGAATAAATAACTTGGGGAATTATTTATCAATCAAGGAAAAATATGTCAAGCATAAATAATGGATGCAGATTTTTTTATTTCTTCCATACAACATAAACCAAGTGTTCCCATTAAGTCTATTGTTTGATGTAATCTCCTGTTTTAAAAGAATATTTCTCATTTCTCCATCAAGGTGGAATTAAAGACTTTCCAGCAAGTGAAATGCAATAAAAGAGTTCATGCCACTTCTGATGGACTTTTTCAATGTCAAGAAGAAAATATTTCTATCATTTTGTTGCTGAGTATGGTTATGCTACCTAACTTCTTCCACTTAGAGGAACTCCTTTATGGAGATATAAAATATATAATTTGCTTAGAAGGTTTTCTACGTGTAGCCCAGCCACAAAAAACAAAATGGAACACGAGAGACTCCAGCATGGTTATGGATCCAAGAGCCAGTGTATGAGGTTAGACAAGCATAGCTCACAAATTTCAGCAAGCTTATGCCAAGCTACACCAGCTGCAATGTTGAAAACCTAGGAATTCTCCCAGTGAAATTTGAAAGCATTCCAAGTAAGCAAAAATAACAGAGTAGAGTGTAAACAGTTATCTAAACAAAACCATAGATTTAACTAGCACTTCTTTGAAAGAACAAAGAAGCATTCAAATATAACTGTAGTATGTTGTGTACATTTTATGCTGTGTTTATTACTGTTAATGTGCTCAAAGTGACTCTATATTTTGAACGTCTTATACTTTGATCTTAAAATGTTTTCACTGCATATTCAAATCATATAATTTCCTTAAGTGATTTTTCTTTTTCTTTGTTCTTTTTTATCCTATTTTAAAATGTGTTTAATGCATCTAATAAAAAGTAATTTTGAAATTATGAGTAGATAATTTCTCCTGATGAGAAATAAAATTTTTCACCATTTAAAATCAGTTTTAAAATAATTGTAGGCGTTTAGCAGTGGGAGAAAAAATTATCATTCTTTTATTTCCATCTGTACTTCAATTTAATTAATAAGAATTAAGTTAATTTAGTTCAAACACTTAGGAAAATGTGAGATAATATTTAATATTTTAATACTCACTTTTTCTAGGTTATTTGTTTAATTCATTAAAATTCTCTATTTTTATTCTGTTATTCACAACATGGATGGTAATATGAGAAGAGATGCATTCTAGGATAAATCTTAAAAGAAAGTGGTTAATGTAAATAACTTGCTCAGCACACCTTAAAGTGAACTATGAGTATTACATGTATGGCATGCTGTTGAACTGCATACAAACTGAGAAATCAATTAATATATTTCTAAGCAACACAACCTGGAAAGACTTGGGCATGGTGAGAATGTTACCGATTACAAAGCTGAATATCGGTTTGGCTTTTCAAATCATTGAACTCGGATAACCCTCTTTGCAGGAAGAAAATGATGGAGTGACAGAAGTTTGGGAAGCTCCTTCAGGGGATTTCTGTATCAGTGCCACCCGTACAGTAATGAATCATTATGACAGCGTTATAAACAATGACATGCTGAAACTTTGTCTGATTCACTGAAGCATTCGTTACAAATTCGAAAATTTCATAACCATGGGATACAAGCATAAGAAAATCTATACGTATAGTGCTGTACGAAGAAAAAGGTCTGCTTAGCAAAGCCATTGAATATTTTCATCATTAGGTATGTGGCAAACCAAAGGAAAAGTTGCTGTGGAAACAAAAATGTCAATGTTACCTCATAGAGACCCTAGGCCATTCTCTGAGTCTTACCAAATACAAAAAGAATTTTACAATAAATAGCATTTGTGGTGACAGTAAATATCAGAGTATGGTAAATAGTCAGATTTTAAGACATTTCATATGGCATGACTATAAGAAAACTATAATTACATATTTACTCAAAGAAATACTTCTTTCCTGAATCCCAGAAATATTGTAGACAACATTCTCAAAAGTACCCAGTTATTTTTATTACCATCATTTATATCCAGTGACATGGTATTTTTCTTTGAGACTGAGTACCTGGATTTTTTACTAAAGAGCTCAAAGTATATATTAACTGAAAAATATTCTATTGGAAGTGACAGTACCCTACAAACTCAAATTTCTTAAGTAAAACTGTGTGGAGGAATAGTTCTTAGTTTCATGTTACACATATTTTATTCCACTGAAGGAGATGAGAAATACATTTTTAGTAGTTATATAATCATGTTCAGTTAAACATACAGAATTTAGCAGCATACTTGAGTTATTTGGTGAAGATTTAGATGACTGTAACCAAAAGCTTTGATTGTTAGAAGTTATTATTATAAAAATTAATGAAAAAAAAAACTTTTGGAAATAGTCTTAGCAGGCCCAAGTTATTCTCTTGAATGGGCTATTTATAATGCCAACAAAAACCTACAGTGGGATTGATTTTGCTGTGTGGGCTAGCTGCTTGTGTCACCCTTGCTTCTGAAATCAGTTCAGTGCCTGAAATGCTCTTTTCAGTTAATTTTGGAGTATTTTGCAACCACATTTACTTCTCCATATTGGAATCCCCTGATGAAATTTTGCATGTGGTAGAATATGAAGATTTATGGTAGTATAACTCACCAGAAACTCTTATATGAACATGAAGAAGTCTTATGTAGACATAAATTATGTCAAAGTAGCTGTAATTTCAGCTTAAGTAATGATGCAGTCTCAGACTGTCCAAGCTGCATAGCATTTAGGATGCAATATTAGAAACTTTGCACAATCAACCAATGTATCTCTTTGGTCAGGAAAAAAAAAATCCAAACAAAAAACAAATGACCAACCCAAACTTGTTTTGCTTCTCAGGGACACTGACTGGCATAATTCTCTAGAGACAGGAAAAAAAAAAAACTAGAACATTCTGGTTGTTATTTTTTGCTAAATCTCCCTGAAATTACAGCAAACAGCTAAAAGTTGTTGTCATTACTGATATTCTCTCTGCCCCACAGCCATGTGGCTCTGTCACACAGTAGGGTAGTAACAAGATAATGAGGATAAAGCTTTTCAGAAATCCATGCCAGCATATCCTAAAATGGGGACCAGACACTGTAATTGATACTGCTCTGTGTCCTACTGCACATCAATTCTTTCTATTTGTTTTCCAGTACTGTCTTAGAAAAGTGGATATGATTAGCTCAGTATTTTCAGTGTTACAAAACATATAAAGTAGACCTGGAAAGGAACTTGAGGTATTATGTAATTGAATTCTGTGTCCTAAGACAGAATCATCTGCAGACAAGGTATTGTTAATTTATTTAATTTATCTGTTTTAAAGAAAATGTCAATTATATTATTCTAAAAGCTCCTCGGACTGTGTATTACAAAGCCTAATTACCCTTAACAACAGATAAAACCTTATCTTTTCTTTTACATCTAACTTAAGTATCCCTCCTTGCAAAATAATCCCATTACTTTTGGGCCCATGGAATAAAGAACAATTACTTGTCTTCCTTCTTTCAATAGCTTTTTATTTATGTGAAAGCTGTTACCTTGTTTCAAGGTGTTTAAATTTTCCTGAACACAGAAGTAATATAAGAAAATAGATCTTTGGGGGACATTAAAAAACCAAATTATTGAGCAAGTGGTGAAGATATTTTGGAGTAAGAAGTAAATTTTCTATGCATTCACTGTGCTTAGCTAAATAGTTATTGGTATGAAGGGTCAGTACGTCAAAAATCACGTATACTCATAGATATGCTGAGGGAGATTCAGTTGTATTTTACTGAGTTATTGAACATATTATAGAGAATCAATCCTATGTGAAAATCGTCTATCAGATTAAAGTAATTTGTAATGATGAAAGGTTGATTTTATCATAGTTCCATTATTAGTTGATTTTATATAGGGAAGAACAAGAAAGCTAATGAAGAGACAGCTAATTTTTCTAATGAAGAATGATTTTGTTCTGTTGCTCAGATGAGAATAATTCTTAGAACACAAATAAAAGGTTTGAGTTTTCCAGTATTAAAATACATTGCCAGAAACATTCTGTTTTTAAAAGCCTTTAAATCTGAGGAAAAAAAATCTGTTTACAACAAACATTTTTAAATACTTAAAACCTTTTTAAAAACATAAATTTAAAAAATGGAAAAGCTTCACTTGTTGACTAGCTCTTCAGGAAACAATTTTTTCAAAATTTTTTTTAATCTCAGCTTTGAAATCATGTATATCCAAGTTCACTTTCTATATCTCCCTGAACAGATGCCAAAACAAAATATTCAAAAAAAGCTTTCAAAAGTAAATTCAGAAAAGATGAGGGAATAACACAGATCTGAACAATTAAGCAAACCAAACAAATCTAGAATAGAAGAGTCATAAGGACTCTCCCTTTCTTTTTATGCAAATGTAATGAAAAATAAAGAGCACAATGTAGTTAAAATTAGCAATGATATTACTAAGTTGTCTTTTAATCACCTGACAGAATGTAGTTTGATTTGATTATCTTTTCTATTCTTAAAATTACAAATGTCAGGGAGTGTTGACACTCACCAGGTCATTATTATGAAATGGAAAAGTTTTTTTAGTACCCTGAAGCCATGTTTTTACTTTGTGTCATATTCACTGTATTTTAATGTATTTTTTCCTTTTATTTTTCTAAATAATCATAATGACTGTAGAATCTTTTTTTCTCACTGATGCCTTCAAGACTTTTCCTGCAGAGTTGATCTAAAATCAATCGAACTAAGGACTCATTCCTTTAGAAATTCTTTTTTTTTTTTTGATTGCTCACAACTGAGTTTAGTAGATCATTACAGGAAAAAAATTGAGAGAAAAAAAATGAGAAGAACTCTTTCATCTGATTGAGTAGTAGAAAATTTAGTTCAAAGACAATAAAAGATCAGCATGATTTGAAGATTCTTGGACTTAATGTTGTGTGCAGTAGAAGGCATGACTGAACTTCATTACAGGTGGTGATTTTTAAATTGTTCTTTTCTATTTTGTTTATCTTTTTGTCTTTTTGTTTAGTGGAACTTCAATGCTTACTGACATAATTGACTAGCTATGAATGTAGAAACAGTGTTTCTGAGCTAAAAATGATGGATCTTTTAAGCAGCTGAACTTCTGCTAAGGACACACAAGTTTCTCTGCTGAAATCACATCTGAGTTTGACCTGAGGACTTTTCATCCATTAAAAAAACGCTTTCATTTGATCTTCAGGTTGTTACAACTCCCCATCCTAACAAAGAAGAGCTATGTGTGAGGTATGTGTTAAGACATGAAACTGCAATTCAAAGGAATTCTGAGTATGAATCCCGTGGCACTGTGGCAGCACTTAAAAGCCTTCTTTTCTAGAAAAGGTAGGATTTGTGACTTTCTTTAAACCAAGATCTGAAGCAAAACATGTTGGCTTCTCTCAAGAGGCTTCATTCTCCTACAGCTGGAGGAATTGATGGTTATAAATAGTCAGTGAGGACAGGAAGTGTGGTCGGAGCACACTCATCAGGGAAATACAACCGTATTTGTATTCCTGTTGATAGGAATTGCATTGTATTCCTATTGATACTGAGTACGAAGTGAAAAAATAATCCCTTGGAAGCATTTATTTATTCTGCTGTTTCCAGAATTCATGCATAAATCAGTGAGCATGGCAAATCAACATAAGATAGAAATCATTAAAGGTGTGATTGTAATCAGACACGGAATGGTGAAAACCCTGTGTGTGTACTTCATACTGGCTTGCCTTCAAAGGCATCCCTGTCAAGTTTCCTTCTATTTGATGAATCTAGCTGTTGAGCCTGTATTTCTTACTTGAAATTTCATCTTTCTTAGTTTTCATTCATAATCTGTACACGTCTGGCAGCTGAGTGAAAGATGTGTTAGGCATGTACTAACTTCCTCTTCCTCATATGTCTTGCTCTGGAGCACAGTTCTTAAAAAAAAAAAAAAGTGTCTTATCCCCTAAATTGTGATCAATTACGCAAAGTCTTTGTTTTGTCATTTAGTACAGGAAATAATTTATTTAGTCTTCTCTTCAAACACAACATAATTATTGAACCAGAACAGGTGGAAGGCAAACAAATGCAGGACTAGCAAATATATAGAAAAAATGTATTTTTGCCTTTACACAGCCATTTTTATAGTTTTTAAGTAATTTCAACTTCTGGTCACCCCACAGGCTTACCAGAACCAGGCCAAAAGTAAATGGGCTATCAAGTTTGGAAAGGTTAAGGGTCAGGCATACTATGTGTTTTTTGTTTAGTCTATTTCCAGCGTAATTCAATGTGATCCTGTGGTGGGGTCCTCGAGAGCAAGGGAGGCAAAAGGAGCACAAGTTATGCACGCAGCTGTTTTTCACAGATGGCTGTGAAACTTTGTCATGGCATTTGCCTGAATGGGAAATGTCCATATACATGTTGGACAGCCGCATGCAAATGTAAGAATTGTTATTCCTTCTGGAGCTGTATGGGATGTCCCAGCCAGACACAGCCACTTCCAGCCAGATCCAACCACCCACCACAGGGCAGGGCTGAGCCCATGGCCCAGAGCTGTTGTAGTGTGTTTGTTAAGTTTATTGTATTACTCCCCTATTTTCTTTACTGTTCCTCCTCTGTTTTATGTAAATAGTTCTGCCCTTCCCAGTTTTCCCGCCACTTGCACAGAATGTCCGTTAAGTTATATAATTCCTCCTCCCCCATTTATTTCCTTATAGGTAGAATTTCTCTCCTCCCTGGGCCCAGTCAATCAGCCCCCACTCCTCCCAGATTTCCAGAACCTTCTTCTCTCTGGGGGTTGTGGTTGGCTGAGGTCCCAGGGCCCCTCCTTTACTTTGTATCTATTGGTTTCCCCTTTATGTCAGTTATGTTAAGTTCATCCCTTCACCCTTCCTTATTGGTCCCCTGTAAATCCCTCCCATACACACCCCCTTCCTTTAAAACCTCACTTCTCTCTCTCCTCGGGGCCACTCCCTGGTTGGTTTCTCGGATTCATCAATAAACTGACTTCACCCCCGGAGAGTGTGCGGCTCCTTCTTTCGTCCCATTGGCAGCGAGTTCCGTCTGCAAGCCAGCTCAGCCCGAGGCCAACAGACGCCGAGGGGGCTGGCAGTTTATGCAGCTAGGTGTCAGCCTCTGCCTTTTGCTGGCCGGACATTGACCTTATTGGCCACATACACCTCGCTGCACAGAGCAGCCAGTTCCAGCCGGACACAGCCGGTTCCAGCCACCAATGTAGGGCATGGCCGAGCCCACAGCCAGGGCGGGAGCACTACAGGGACTGCGTGTGTAAGAAAGGTACAGGAAGATAGTGGGGTGTGGGGAATAAAAAGGAATGAGAAGCAACAGGGGGAACAGCAAGATGAGGAAAGAAGGAAAAGGAAGAATGAGTCAGTGGTGGAGAGCTCTGGAGCAGCAGAAGAGAGAAAGAAGGACAGACATGCAGGGGGAAACTTCTGTGTCCTGAGCACAACACACCCTAGTGCCACTTATTGCTCAACAGTGAGACTGAGTGTTACTAGAAGTCATATAAAACAAGAAAAGGTACCTGGGGTAATGAGGAATGTTACAGATATATATTATAATATTGGCTTTCTGCAAATATTATTCATTCTATATGTGTGGTGTTAATGTAACTTTATAACAAAGTTTTTATTTCTGTTGTTAATTAAGTTAGATGTAGTAGTGAAATATCTGATACAATTATGCTTGTGTTAAAAATGCCTGCATTGGGATTACACCCAATGAACATATAATGATGACACCAGCTACAGAAATGTCAACTGTCAGCACTCACCATCTGAAGACAGTGTGGGCCAGGGCCCAAAGCTGGAGGTGATGATAAGAATGGACTAAAACCACAACCAAGAAATATGCATGCTCTAAAAAGGTGGACCCAAGGAGGAGCTAAACAGCTCTAGAAAAAGGTAAATTAGTTTGGGGAAAAGCTTAATATGCACAATTGTTAATGAAGATGTGAAAGGTTGATGCAATAGAAATGGTACATAAAGGGTGTTTCCAAAACAGCAGGTGTGCTTTTGGCTGGGGCCAAGATGCACACAACTGTATATCTTTGCTCTATGGTCTTTGTCTCCTGTTGTACTTTATTAAACTGTCTAAATTCATACAGGAGCATGAATCTTGTTTTTCACATGGAGCATGGGAAAAGGGGAGAATAGGTGTTTTCCCTAGCTGTGAATGTTTGGTTTTTTTTTCCTTTTTCTTTCATTTCAAATACATCAATCAATAATTAAATGTTTGTATTAGTTAACTATAAATGAAGCTAATTCCCCAAAGCTGAATTTGTTCTGTCCATAAGAGTAACTGACACTTGTCTTTTGTCTTTATTCCGGCTCTTTGCCTCAAACCAGATGGTTTCTTGTTCTTGTTCTCCTGTTTTCTCCCCAGCCTCACAGAACAGAGGAGTGAAAAGCAGCTGGGTGGGAGTTTGGCTGCTAGAAAAGGCTTATGCACCGCAAGCACAAATCATGTATCTGTGTATAGTGCCAATAAGAATCAAGAAAATAGAGTAATTTGTGTGTAAATATTGATATATCTTCATATGTATTTATTTATACTGTATATGGTTAAGGAAAAATCAGAATGTTAATCTCAGTCTGTGTTTCATAAATCGTTAGGACAGTTTTACAAATACTGCTATAAACAGGAACAATTTATTTATGCTTTATTTAAACCAATAGAGGAAAGCAGTAACAAGTATTTTATCTGAGAAGTAAGATTAATGGCAGTTTTTTAGGTTTTTTTTTTTACAGGTAGTGTAAATGAGCTGGTCAAGGTTCATGGTATTAAAGACTTCATAAGAAATACCACCTTGCTTGTGTGATGATATCTTCACAGCAAATATTACTTCAGTTTGGATAATTCAAATATTTGCTTTTTTCTTCCTAGAAAGATATCTTTTATTCCTAGGCCAATACTTATAACTATGAACATACTCAGAAAAGTTACCTCTTCTTCAATATAAATGGAATTTATGTTGATTGTGGATGTACTTGAGTTCAGAATTTGTCACCGTATGACCTGTAAGCATACTTGCTAATAAAACAAAATACAAACTTTGAAGCAATTGTAAAAGCAAAGGAAACCTAAACATTATCTCATATTTATTGTCATAGGGACTTACATATCATGGAAAAAAATATTTTGCAGAACACTGAAATCTTTTTTGACTACACATTGTTTAAATTCTGGATTATAATTAGGTATTTCTTAATTCTTTCTAATTTAAAAAAACCAAAACAACAAAACCCAGAAAAAAAATCTTTTTCTAGATAAAACTGCTGTGTTTGCAGGAAGAAAGAAGTCTTCCAAAACACTATTTTTGGGAATTACTTGTTGAATTTAAGTTTTCAATTGCAGAAATACGCCTGGATACATTTTATCCTTTAAGGTCGTAGAAAGCAAGATTAGATGACACTTCTCAGAAATCATTTGACAATTTGAATATGCTGCCTTAGCAAAAGATTATTCAAAGCTTTTGCTTGGATATGTAAAACACCACATTATGAATAATTTTAATCTGACCTGTTTCATGCGTGGTTTTGGTAAGTCAGTGCAAAATATAAAAGACGCATTTGAAAAACGTAGCAGTCTTTGTATTGTAGTTTCCAGAATCTTCCAACAGACTAAATCCATAAAATTAATACTGCAATTCCAAGTTACTGAATGGAAGAATCCATCCCCGTTCAGTTCATACTTAACAAAACCCAGAAATGTCATATGTCATGCACGCCCTTAATACAAAATTCAAAATTTCACCTAAGATGAGAACTGTCTTTTCCTTAAGGGAAAAACATTAGGTTCCACAAAGAAAATTAAAGCTTTAGGAAAAGTTTTGTGTCAGTTAAAAATTACCCTGCAGTCAGTCTCTAACTATGAACATCAGTGTCCTTATTTTACAAAAAATATTTTTAGCAGTCATACTGTCTGATGTAAAGGTAGCATATAGTCTAATAAAAAGGTATCGCAGTGATAATGATAGTATAAAGTCAAATTCACATCAGTTATTTCTAAGAAAATATTAATTTTTATGTTTTAAGATTTTACTCATTTGAATCATTGATTCAATTTGGCTTTAATTTTTTTCTTACTTAGTAAAGCTGGACATCTTTTCATATTTTCCTTGCCTAAACAAAAGTGCAGATGGTGAGACCCAGAGAGAGGTTTTATGCAAATGTTTTTCCACAGTTTATAACATGGAATAGTAGTTTATTTTCTAGTTGTTAAAAAAAATCATGTTGTTGCTTAGGTTATTAACTCTAAAAACATGTGCATTATTTAAGTACTACAACAGCAATTATGATTTTTATGTGAGTATTTCTTATTTCATAAGAGCTGAAGGAAATGTAATGGTATAAATAAATGTGTGAATTACTGAAAGAGTAGAGACACAAAAATCATGTGCAAATGCAATTTATTTTAAATATGGAAAGTCAATTTGATCAGAAAGACAGCTGAAGAAGTGGTCATTCCAGGAAGATGTTAAAGGCCAGATGGAGAGATTAATATTACATTTAATCATTGTTTTTTGAGTCACTTCACCAGAGCTCAGGTGATTGGAGATTTTAGAAGTGTTAATTAAAAAAACCCCATCAAATAGTTACAAATAGACCAATCTCTGTCAAGCACACTATCAGCCAAGGAGTGGAGATTCATTTCTGAACCTGTTTTGGAGGTTTTGATTCTCACAGCAAGAGCATCAGCTGGGTAAGAGGCCTGCTTGGAGAAGTGTGCTTACACAGACTGTAGTTACTATTTTTCTGAAATGAGTCTGGGTTTTTGTTTACCCACATGCTTCCAATCTAGTACAGACCAAATAAAATCTTGGCACATAATTTTGGGGGAAAAAAAGCAACAAAAATAAAAATTTTGCTTTGGCCTGCATTTCAGTGGGACTCAGACATGGCCCATCAGGCCTGGCCTGATCTCTGCCTGCATGAGTTTACATTTAAACATTAAGCATTTCTTGCATCAGTCTGGCCTCTGCCAGGCAAGAGCTATCATTTATAGTTACTCTAGAAACTAGGGGACAGTTTTTATGGGATTACCTGTTACTCTCTAGTAACTTGTTCAGTATGAAATCCATTACATTCTTAGTTTCTTATCTGCAGAAATGCAATTAATATTTATTTACCTTGTGAAAAATATGTGCAGATAATACTCTTAAAATTTGTAAAATGGCCCCGATCAACTATTAACTAGAATTTGTTACAGAACCTAAGATAGCTAAATTTTTCTACCATGAAAAACATGAAATAGGCAATTTTCATGGTGGACAGATAGAAAACTTGGTAGCTAAAAATGAGGGCATAACCTTCTTCAACAGATGTGTGATTATGAGACTTATGTAGGGAATGGATTAGCAGTATCAAACCTTACTGCTTACGACTATGTTGAAAGTAGTCACCCTCTTAATACAGGCATAATCTGTTGGCCTTCTGTTTGCTTTACAAAGAACATAAATTACAAGAGTTCTTAATTTTATTCAAGAAAACAAAAAGAAATGCAAAATCTTGAAAGCTTTTCTAAGGAGAATTTTTTCTGACTTAGTAGGTTAATGATTGCCTTCTAAAATCATAATTGGATACTGCACATTACCTTGTGAAAGCAAGTATACCTTCATGAAGGATCCTTCTTGGGATCAGTTAGTCTGTAACCATGTTGCCATCTTTTTGCAAAAGTTCCCGTACCTTCTCAGTGATTTCTCACGGCCATCTCCTCACAGCATTGACTCCTCCTTCTTCTTCTCAGCACAGCCAACAAACTCCAACTCTCTCCTCACCCAGCTAACCCACTCTTTTGTAGCAGTCGTCTTCTTATTGGACTCAGCTGTGGCCTATTAAGGGCAGGCCTGTTCCTAATCTTTGGGGATTAGTACAGCTGTAACTCCTCAGGTGTGAGATTACCTTCTGCACTATTCTCTTACATTCTATCCCTCCACAAAACCACTCTTGAATTTAGAATGCTGAGTGACCTGGGGTAGAAAAGCAAAGAAAAAAAAAAAAAGTAGAAAAAAAATTGTACTTTAAAAACAGCACTGGTAGCAAAAATACTGGAAAAATGCTTATATGGGACAAAAATATATTCAGAACTCTTCAATTTAGATAGGAGACTCTATAAAGGTTAATAAAAGTAAAATATAATAGTTCAAATATTTAAATAATGAGATTCTTTTAAGTCAGTGTCTGAAGCAGGTAGGAATATAGAATATAAGTTCCTTTTTATATACACGTAAGATACAGAAGTATAGATAATATGACTCATGTAGGCAAATGTTTGGAGTATGTTATTAAGTAAAAGGATTGTGGAAATGGAACACAATCATTTTTACTTAGATGATAATTTGAGTTAGAATTGATCCAAATCTATAACCATTACATAATTTTTTATTAGAAAACACATAGTGTGATCAATGAAATAAAACCAAAACCAAAAATCCAAACCCAACTTCTGATGTTTAATTAATGAAAAATTTGTGGCATTGTAATTTGTAGTGAGAGTTTAGATGGGTAATCTTAACTTCCCAAGGCTCTGAAATGATCAGGATCCAAATCAAGCAAGCAGACTTCAAATAACTTTTCTCTTAGTAGTTAATTATTTTAAAATATCAAGGTAAAGCCTCAACATCAGTTCTTTTGCAAGGTCTCTATGACAATAGTAAATCCTACTAATGGCTGAAGTTCTTCCAACAGGGCATTTTTTAAATGATTTCCAGCTCTTCAAAGAATAAGCCTTTCCTACCTGAAAGTTCTCAGAAAGCTTTCACATAGTAAACTAGCCAGTTTTTCAGGGAGCCTCTGGCAGCACAATGTGGTTAAAAGGGGTCACCTTCAAAATATGGAAAAATACAGAATCTGTTTCTGGGGCAAGAAATTATACCAAAAATCCCTTAACTTATTAAATCTGTGAGTAGAAATTCATCTCCTTTTCACAGTAATCTGCTCACTCACTCAGGAATAAGGAATATTTACATGGTAATGAGGTAGAAATTGTTTCCCCAAGGCATTCTCAATGATATTCTTTTAGCAGTGTGAATTTTAAGGAAAAAAAAATCTCAGCTAGTATAAGGGTTGTCCCATATTTATACACCTGACAATTTTTTAAAATAAAAGAGTATCTGGAAATGAATGTTGAAAATCCACATGGATGGCAAAAGAATAAGTCTAATATAATTTAAAAGCATAAATATAAATATAAACAAATATAAAAATTTCTACTGTCAAGGTAAATTTCTGGGACTTGCACAATAAAGTTTTCAAGGGTATCTTGGTAAGAAAAAGTAAAATAAATTAGCCTTACATTCTTATTGCTGAAATTATCTAAATATGCCAGTAAGGGAGTATGTGTAGAAACCCCAATTATGACACAGATTTTCCTAGTAAAGAAGAATTGAGAAATAAGTTAAAAATACTAGAAATTCCATTTGCTAGTAAGAATTATGTATTCCTTATTGTTATGTGCTCTTTTTATTCTTTTGTGTGGCAGTCTCTCAACAACAATAGAAACAAAACAAGAAAAGACCAGGAATCTTAAACTCTGATGCCAAGTATACTTAGGATGTTTTGCCTGTGGCAACTCAAGGTAGATAAAGAGCATAAATTAGTTTAAGAAAGGAGAGACTGTAGTTTGATAGATGTGATCCTTGCTCAGGGCTATACAGCAGGTCAGGAGAGAACCTTGCAGGTAAAAAAATATACCAAATTATTAGTTTGCATTGTTTCAAATCAGGCTAATTTAATTCCCACTATTATGACTTATAGCAGTGCATATAAGTGAAGGATTAGGACTTCTCTTCCAGGGCAGGAGGGTTGGAACTAGATGAACTGTAAGGTACCTTCCAACTTTGGCCAGTCTGTGATTTAACACACACTCCATGTCAGCTGTATGGAATCGCCTTTTAACTTTACCTCCAAATAACTCTTTGGTTGATAGGTAAACAGGCTTATATTGGTCATATATGTCTTATATTGGTGTTATATTTGAGTACATAAATTGTATTATTGAGCTTTTTCATAGACACTGATGTAATTAAGATCCTCATATGCTGACTTTCAAAGGATTTCTTTGCATAAACTGATCATATCTGTAGAATATGAAATTATGCATTTCCTTTTAAACAAAAAAAAAAGTTTAAAACATGGAAACAACTGTTGGGTTGTATTCCTTTTGTTACACTAACATAGTATAGTATTCTGTGTACCACTTGTACTGTGCCCTTTTTAAACCTGGATGGACTTTCTGAATGATCCTAACTTTTTGAGTGGGATATATGGATATAAGAAGAATAGAGATTATGGCTATTTCCCCCCAGAGAAATGAGAGAAGAGATTAATTAAGTGATATTTCTGTTTCCCTTTTGTGCATAGTTTCAGACTTTGGAACAAATCCTCTCTTTCTGTTGACAACAATTAACAACATTAACAAGAATCCCTGGAGTGGGCTTTTCAAATTGAAAAGACCACATTTATGTGAAAAGAAGGTTAGTTTCAGGTTTTTGGTGTTCATTGGTTTTTTACAAAAGCATACATCTTCTTACAAAAAAGATGTATTTTTTTATGCTTTTACAAAAGCATACATCTATGGAATTCACCTGAAGAGTCATTCTTTGTATGTGAAATGCAGTACTAAAAATCATGATATTATTCTTTTAAATGAATAAAACTATTGTTCATGTTAATTTTGTGACAAAATAAAATATACTCTGTAGCATGGAGTATCTTAAGATAATGATAAATTCTGCATGCTGAAGGGTAGAAAGGGGGGTAGTATGAGGGACAGGTTCTTTGTATAGACCAAATTAAATTATTTCCCAAGCATATTTAAAATACAGATCTATGTGACAGCGTCTCCCTGGAATGATACTTCTTTGGTTCCTAATCAATAGAGACTGTTCCTATCTGATTGATTTACTAATCTCATTTATGTGAAATTGGTTTTAATTTGCTGAGGATTTAATTGCATTTATTATATGATTAATTGTGGCAGGGTGCTTGGAGCTCTGGACAAGCTTTTGCAATAATTTATATCTGATTTAAAGAAAAAGACCCCAATATAATATTTTAGGAACTCAAAACATTTCTTGCAGTCTGGGGGAAAAATTACATCTCTGCTCTGAGAAGCCTTCTCCATACAAGAGGCACGATGCTCCTAGAGCAGATCTATTGGAAGGCAACAAAGATGATTAGGGGACTGGAGCGAATCTCTTATGAGAAGGCATTGAGAGATTTAGCCCTCTTCAATCTTGAGAAGAAGCAACTGAGAGAGGACCTCATCCCTGTCTATAATAAGTATCTGGAGGGAGGGTGTCAAGAGGATGTTTCCAGGCTCATCTTGGTGGTGCCAAGCAATAGGAAAAGAAGCAATGGGCAGAAACTGATACACAGGAAGTTCCACCTGAAGATGAGGAAGAACTTCTTTACTTCGCAGTGACTGAACACTGGAACAGACTGCCCAGGGAGGTTGTAGAGTTTCCCTCACTGGAGCTATTTAAAAACAATCTGGCCACAGTCCTATGCCATGTGCTCTAGGATGCCCCTGCTTAAGCAGAGAGGATGTAACAGATGACCCACTGTGGTCTCTTCCACTCTTACCCATCCTGTGAAACACATTGTTACAGAATATTTTTTTTTTTTTTTTAATGCAAAGATAGTACCTAAGCTTGTGTTGAAATATTTGCTGTAGAAAAGCTATTGCTACTTAGCAATCATTGAATTAGCATAATGTTTTCAGGAGCCTTATGTTTTCTTAGCTGTCCTACATATTTATTATTCCCCCAGCACTTTAAATTGTCTTTAAGTGGAGTAACTCTGCCAAACCAAACATGAATTGACAAATATGCAAATGTCATCGGAAGTGGCTGGGATGTGGTTAACACTGCCCATAGCAGTCCATATAGTGGTGTGCTTTGTATTTGTAGCTGAGATGGTGTTGATAACACACTGGTGTTTTAGCAATTGCTGACTAGTGCTTGTGCAGCATTCAGGCTGTCACCCACATCTCTTCACACATACACACACACACACAGGCAAGCAGGTGGTGGGGCAAAAGTCTAGGGGAGAACATAACTGGGACAGTTGAGCTAAACTGACTGAAAAGATAGCCCAAACCATATGATAACATTCTCAGTGATAAAAGCTAAGGGAAACAGGTGAGAGGAGGTCACAGAACACTTCATTATTAAGGTCTTTTGAAGAAAATCCTTCATGTACTGAATACCGACTTACCAGAAAAAGTATCTCCTTCTGATGGGAAGTAGATAACAATTTTTTTTTTTTGCTTTGTTTCTTTGGCAGCTTTTGTTTTCTTAGGGTAAGCTGCCTTGATCTTGACCCATGAGTTTTTCATCTTACTTTCTCACTTTCTTCGGCTGAGGGAGTGAGAGAGGCTTTTTGGGCATTTGGCAGCCAAGGTTAATCCAACATGTTGGTCAAAAAAAATGTCAAACTAATATCCACCTTTACTTCCTACATGAAATTCACAGATTTAGGATGACCCACGATATCAAAACTGGAGTCCTTTGAGGATTAGGGGGCACAGACTGTCCACCTACATTGTTCTTTTCACTAAACACATAACCCATTAAAGTATCAGAAGCAGCCATTCATGGAATTGGAAATCCACAGAAAACTCTTCAAAATATGAAAATTAAAAATTAGACTAAAATCCCTACCATTTCCATTCTCTTGTGTCCTGGTTTAATCCACCAGGCAGCTAAGCATCACACAACCATGCCCTCACATTCTTCCACCCTGCTGTGGGATAGGTTGAAAATTGTAAGGAACAAAAAAATAAAGCTCACAGTTTGAGATAAAGCTGGCTTCAAAGGACAGAAAATGAAGGGAAAAAATAATTATGAGTATACAAAACAAATTATGTGCAATGCAATTGTGTACCACCCACCAGTTGATGCCCAGCCTATTCCCAGGCAGTGGCTCAGCAGGCCCGGGATCAGCTTTTGCCCTAGTTTATACACGGAGTGTGATATCATGTGATTTGGAACATCTTTGGAACTTTGGGTCTGCTGCCCTGCCTGTCTCTCCTACCAAATTCTTGTGTACCCCCAGCCTCCTCAGTGGTGGTGTGATGTGAAAAACTGCAGTCTTTGACTTAGTGCAAGTCCTGCTCAGCAACATCTGAAATATCACTGTGTTACCAACATCATTCTCATCCTAAATGTAAAACACAGCAGTTTCCTGTACCAATTACAGGAAGAGAATTAACTCAATCCTAGCTGAAAATAGGACATCTGGTCATACCACAGTTGAAGTGTCTTCAGTCAAACCAAATTTGATTGTCAGTATGTTTCTCACCTCCATTTTTTATCTGTGAACCCGTTCTGACAGCCAGATGAGACTGATTGTGTAATCTCTTTCCCACTTGTATCAAATGAACTAATGAAACTTTTCAATTATTTCATTATTTTCAGTCCAATTAAATAACATTTTTGAATGAATATCAAGTCTGCATCAACCCATAGAAAACACAGTTTAAATATTATTTTTAATTATCCCTTTACAAAAGTAAATAGTACATACTTAACTTCAGCACAAAAATATAGAGAAAACCCTACATGCATTCCTAGAAATTCTAGCAAGGAATACAATATTACAATTGTCATGCCATGTAAAGTCTCTGTACTGTTTGATTTTAGGTCCAAGGCACCTACAATTCAATCCCTTGAATGCTAGAGACAGAATGTACTCAGTACAATAAACATATCTTAAAATTTCTTATTATGCACACTCATTCACTCAATTATTCTTCTTGTTAACTTTCCATAACTTTTGACTCACATTCTTTTTTTTTTTGATTTTCAGTTAAAAATATGCTGTGATGCAATGTAAGGCTACAATTTTGCCCAGTTTTCCTTTTGTTTGTAAGAGTAGTTTGACATGTTCCTCCTACAAATCTCTTTGGTATGGGTTGCAGATCACACTTGCCACTGAAATAATTTTTCCAGTGTTCTGTCCTGGTGTTATAATATTTATGGACATCATGTGTAGAGGTAAAATAAGAGGGTGAAAAAGACACTTCACTCTGGTGACATTTCTCTCCTAAAACTCTTTAAAACAATCCAGTCTGAAAAAGGTGAAAGAAAACAACTGACAAAACAAAGAATCCCACAAAAATATCAAAACCACAGAACTAAAATGGCTCTCTACAGAAATGATGAAGAAATACAACAGTAAGTAAAGAATTCAGATGGCATTTTTCTTCAAATACAAACCATCTTCCACATATCTAATTTTAAAATCTGTTTTATTATAACTTTCTTTGTTCTGGTAACTTTCTATATTGCGGGTTTTTTCTTTATCCAGATTTTATCCTAAAATCTTGCTGGGTTTTAAAATGGTTCTTTTGCACAGCATTTTCTTAAGTCTTTAAAAGTGTATTAGTTAATGCTTAGGCTGTTCCTTAGTTTCTAACATCCATATTGTTCAAATTTAGGTGGATTCTTATGCATAATGGCCCAATGACATCTTTCTATGGGTCCATCTCATGAGTAGCCTTGTGAATAGTTTCTCAAATTGATCATCTAATGTTGTTTCCTCTTATCCTCATGAAATGCAACCATGCCTTTCTGATAGGCAGCCAAAAACCTAATACAAAGCTTTTTTCTTAGTCTGTCACTTTAATTTTATAACCCTTCTTCTACACTGTTCTATTGGCTGTTTTTGTGACAGAGGAATAGAAAGTGTCCCAGTCAGGGATCTTAGAGATTATATCAGCTCCCAAGTACTATCCAATGTCAAGAGGATGTTTCTTGTCTATGACTAGCAGTTTAGTTTAGCTTCATGAATTCAGGAAAAAAAAAAAAAAAAGAAAGGAACAATGATAATTATTATGAGAAAGAAGATACAAGAGTTCAAAAAGAAGGTGGGAAATTACTCTAACCTACTTTGCTGATGTTTTAACAAATGATTCCCACGAGCACCTGCCAACACATCACATAGAGTAACTCAGTAATGGGTTTGACTTACCTTCTGACTAATTCAGTTTTCATGAAATGGGAATTTAGTCATAAGAAATATGCAAGCACTTTGATAAGTAAAAATAGTTTAATCTTCACCTACTTTTAAATCAACTGTGGCAGTACATGACCTATAAGATACCATTTGCTGAAAAATGCTTCATTTTTCTAAATAGACTTTGTGAAATGGAAACCTTTTCTACTGCCATCTTAGAGAAAAAAGAATTCCTGGAGGGATTTCTCTAGTTATTTTTCTTATTAATTATATATTTTTTTATTAATATTATGCATTTATTACTTATTTAAAGAAATTATTTTTTTTTCTTTTCTCCCTTTACAGAGCTAATAGACTGGCATAAAGTACTAATGCCCTTTATCCATACAGGCAAAGTGCTAGTTGTTGACCATGATCATGAACTAGAACAATACTCAGGTGCTGAAAGTATTTTCCCCTTGAGATTTAAAATGTCAGAAAACTATATCCTCTGTGTACCAAAAGGAAAAAACAAGCGAAAAAAACACCACCCAAACTTATGCCCCCCAAACCAGCCTGAAATCTCAAGAAAATCCTGCACCAAATTTACTAAAAACACAGAATATAGACTCTTATATATATAGATCCTTTTTCATTCTGGTGACTGCAGAAATAAGGTAATTCAACAAAGAGCTACTGTTAGTTTAGGGGAAATTTAAATATAGAGAGGAATGGAGAAAGAAAACTTTCTCACTGATTTTTCTTAAATCAGAAACAAAAATCTTTCAGAAACAAAAAGCTCTCTGCATTTTTCCTTTATTTTGGTAGTCATGTAATTCTAGAATCACAGAATATCTCAAACTGGAAGGGATCCATAAGAATCATCAAGTTAACTGCCTGTTTCTTGCAGGGCACCTAAAACTAAAGCATATGACTAAAACTGTTGTCCAGACTCTCCTTGAACTCTGACAGGTTTATTTCCATAGCCACATTCCCGGGGTGCCTGTTCCAGTGACTGACCACCATCTATCTCAGTGAAGAACCTTTCCATCATGCCTGAATTTGGATAGAGTAGCTGATACCCTACTTGTGTTAATCTGTATAAAATATTCTTAAATATTTTTCTTTTCTTAACTGGATATTAACTAAGATAGGTTTTATAGCACACAGAATGCTTTTCAAACTACTCTATTTATTTTTTAAAGGTTATCACTCCAGTGGATTCCACATCTCATAACTGACAAGCAAGCATCTGACCCCTTTGCAGGAGGAAAATGTAATTTTCATAACTTCTGGAAAAATACAATTTTTTTTTCCTGAAATGGTTCTTTTATGAATTACATGTGAATTATTATAAATATTTATGGATTTCAATGCTTTGCTTTAAATGGAACACATTTTTCTTAAAATTGAAAAATCCCTTGGAAATGAATACAATTTTCTAGTGATGAAGTGTGGTAATAAAGGAGGCACAAAGGGTGTTTGATAGAATTGTCTTTTTCTCAATCTTTAATATTTTAAATCCTCCTAACAATTCAATGTACTATATTTATTAAGAGAATAATTATAAAATGAAAATTGCATATTTACTTTAAAGTGAATGCCAAAATTTTCATCAACCTCAATTTTCAGATAATTTGAGCATCAAGAGTTAAAAGTTCATTTGTTACACTAATTATTTTTAATAATTATATTCCTGCTACAGTACTGGAAAGGTATCCAGAGGGAGCTTTTATAACAAAAAAAGAAAATGAGCATAATCCTGTACTGGAAAGTGCTGTTCCACATTTATAATCGCTCTCTGAAAATAACTGTGAATCACTATATTGTTTCTATGTGTGTGAAGTGGTACCTGAAGATATCTGAAGTGCCATAATTTCAATTCAGCTCTTCCACAGTACCTCAATAGTTTCCACACTCTTAGCTATTAAAAGGGGACAATCAATTTTTTTATGTAATAAGCAGTCATTAGCCCATTAGGCCTTTCTTGTGCTGTAAAACAATATGCTTTGTATTACATCATGGGTATGTTGTAGCACTGAGACTAAACTGTTTTTAAGGAAGTGTCATAAACTTTGGCATAAGCATTTGGTTCACTGGCAGCATATGTACACCATAGAGTGTGGTTTGGTGTCTTTTGTTGTCTAAGGTGCAGTGAGGTAACTGGAATTTTAAAATTCTGCTTTTAATTTGCTAAGTCATCAAAATTTTTTGTAACATCAGATTCTTCTGACTCCTAATTAGTAAGTCTCTACATTTTATCAGAGTGAACAGTTCAGGCCTCACTAGACCAGATTGCTCCAAGCCCCATCCAGCCTGGCCTTGAACACTTCGCATGGTGATTTTTGATCTGGGGTCTTCTTACACCCTGTTGGATTCTTTATCCATGTCCGTGCAGGCAGGTCATTAGCTGTTCTTTTCTTCTGAAGTTATAGCTTCTAGTGATGACTGTAACCTCTGTATCTTCTGGCTTGTACTTCTTGTCCACTAACATAGTTGGCAAGCACATGGAAAACTGAAAAGTCCTTGGTGTGGAATAGACACTATGTAGCAACAGTTGGAATATCAGTGTGCTATTAGCTTTATTCTCACACTAAATTTTAAATATGGCACTGAACTACTGACCAGGAAAGTTACTAAGAAAATTAATTGTATTCTATCCAAAAGCAGCTCCAGGTGGAAGTTCACAGCTTCCAGCATAAGGCCTCAGCAAATCTACCTATTGATGCCAAGCAAGTTAAGCTAAGCTCACAGCATATTAAGCCACAGTATTATAACTCTAAGTCACTTATTTGTATTTAAAAATAATTTGTTATTCAAAAAATCTAATATCTCTCAAAACTTGCCAAACTCTGTGTCTCACACTGTTACTTCTTAAAAATATGCATTATACCATAAACCTTATTGTCATCACTGACATTTCATGTTTTGCTTTGCAGGTGTGGACCCCCTTTGTCTTTCATTGTCTAGTAAATTGACATTAATGAAGTTAATTTGCTAACTTTATTATTAATAAAGTTAATAATAAATAATAAATAATAATAAATTTATAAATTAAACTTTATTATTAATAAAGTTTTTTGAGCTATATTCTGAATGGGTTTGAGTTGTAGCTTAAATATAGGATTGCAATACTTATATGAAGATAGTGCAGTATATGTGAATATCTAGAATACTCTTTGTGATTACTTCAGGTAATTTCTACAACATTGTGGAGTGAAAAGTGAGTTGCTTTAGAGAAGGAGGAAAGCATTACATATTTCTCCAAAGTGCTCTATGTATAACAAAAGTAATCATGAGGGATTAATGTTTTGTAGAAATAAACAAAAAGTGAAAAGAGGAATTAAAGAGTAATAACAAAATTAAATTTATTTTGAGAGGAATTAAACAGTAATAACAAAAATTACAAAAGGAGAAATACAGAAGCAGCTTGTTGCAAACCTGTCAAATTCCAAACTTAATCAATTAATGTGGGTTAAAAACACTGTGTAAGAAAAAAAAAAACCCACAAGATACTGTAAGATGCAGGGATATTGCGATAATCACATTAGAAAATAAAAGAAATGTCTGGCCAATGTTTTGCGCAAATCGGAATGTGAAAAGTCATTATCAGAACCTGAGAGACAAGTAACAAAATTGTATCAACATTAAGCATTATCAATATCTATAACCAAAGAGCTTCCTGATGCTGCAGAAATTATAAAACTTAAATTTTCAATTCTAAAAAAGGCCTGCTGCACTAGGCACAGCAGAATCTGTTCACATCCACTACTTTATTTTTATTGCGTTTTCTGCATTTGCTTCTGCTTTCTTTGAATTGATTGATCTCAGCTCTGTTATGCTGAGATTTACATTTGCGGAGGAGTTGGACCTGAACATTTTACAGCTGGCAAACAACCAGAGAGGTGAATATTGTAAGATGTAGAAATATGTTTTGTTTTCTTTAAATAGCAAAACTGTCGCTGTTTGCAACAGTGATCCAGGGCTTTGGTCACAGATAAGTTTGCCTTATCAACATTATTTCTATGAATAAAAATCACCAGAATGTGACATAACAATACCTGTTAACAATCAGTGATACATTACAATGAGTGATTAAAGAGTGGCCTTTTTTTATCTTCTTTCTCATATTGCATTCCCAATCAAAAGTAAGTGTCTTTGAATTTCACAGTTTGTTGGTAAAATGATCTCATTTTTATAGAATTGTTTTTTCTATCTGTTCTGGAAGTTTCCCTTAGAAACCACAAAGTAAATGTGTGCTGCTCAGTTAAGAAATCTACACTTGTATTCTGCAGGCATCAGTTTTGTTTTACCCTCAAATTCCTAATGGAGTTTAAAATTAAAATTAATGTTTCTGTTTACTTTCCAGTATATTTGAAATCCTAATCAATGATGTCAACACATCTCAGTAATAGTGTTTCTCTATTAATGTCTGATATAGGCAATAAAGGAAGCATGGGGCACTGTTCAGTAGGCCAATCACTGGAGGATATTTTTTATGTTGTCAGCTGTGAACCAACTGAGCTGTAATAAATAGTACAATTAGTGGAAATAAAATAGCATGCTGACAAGACTGAAATGATATTGAGCAGGACACTTTGCAAATGCATAATCTTTTACCCAAGATGATTAGAATACAAATAGAAAGGGGAAAACAACAGCCTACCCAGAAATTAAAGACATTTCCATTCTCTCAAACCCATTTTACTTTATGTCTTCTAAAGCTCTTAGAAGTGTTCTACCTTCCTCATATTTTCCTGAATTCCAGCTTTTGATACATTGCAGCACTCACAAATATTGATCAGTTATCATTTAAATATTTTCTTTAGCTAATCTTTCATATGTACTTCTCCTCCTGAAGCTGTCACTCCATCTTTGAAACTTGATAGCACAATATATGGACCATTATGTCTCCTCCATTGACATTATTATACAGCAGCTGTTTTACAGGAGTCTCTTTTGTTCTCACAGTCTTTTCTGTTACTAGCACAACTGTCTTAATTGTACATTGCCTTTGTTGATTTCAGTTTAGTGAATCTGTTTAAATCAGTTAATAATCTGGATCTAAACCTTTGTGATCAACAAAAGACAAATATTTTCCAGGGAAAAAACAAATAACAGGCACTTAAGCATAAGCCTTCCTTTTAAAATACATTTTAAAATATAATTTATCATTGAATTTCATTTGGAAAAGAGAAAAAAAAAGGAAAAAAACCCCTCTTCTCCCTCTTTTCTTCTACACAGCAAATTTAAATTATGAATTCCTAGAGAATTTGATTATGTAGTGTTATATGTACATAAGAAACATTGTAAAATAGATTTTGCTTCATTTTGTGAGTTAAGCACTAACGTTCTTACCATCTGTAAGTACTATGACTGTACCTGCGACTTCAAGTAGATTCCTCTGTTAGTTTTAGGAGTTGTGCATCTTTTCCATTAATCTAAAGTTTAGAGAACTTTTAATTTACTGATACAAGTCTCCTAGAAATTCTTCATGAATCTATACTGTACATCAGATTCAGTTTGTGATATCATTTCCTGAGACGTATGAATATTGCACTACATTCTGAGGAGAGTAACAGAACTTACAAGGTCAGAATAGTATTCAGCTGTCATGATGATTAAGGAAAAGAACCCCCATCAATGTACCATTTGAAAGTAGTTAAGAGCCAATCAGAGAATTTAATTAATGCATTGTGCTCTTGACCAATATGCCTGCTGGCCATAAAGCCTGAAATACTGCTACCAGTATATTCATTTTCAAACCTATCAGAGAAGTTTTACAAGAATTTTTTTAAACTTTCCTTCAGTGGATTGAAAACAAATATCCAAAACCAATGTAAAACATAGAAGATGACTATTTGTCTTTCAATGCTGAAGCATATTGATATTATAATGAAACAATAATGTAAGCTCACTTAAAGCACAGAACAACAGCACAAAACATTAATTACTTCTCTACAATAATTAATTGATGATAATTTACATTTTACAGTAAGAAATATTTATAAAAGTATATATAATGTTTAAAATATATTCAACCTATATTAAACTAGTATTAAACTGATACCTGCTAGGATATTTATTCTCAAAGAACATACCGCAGCACAATACAAAATAAATCACTGATACTTTTTATCATGTTATTCAATATAACTGGCTTCTCAGCATAACTCATATTTGTCAGACCACAGCTGACAGAAGAAAATACCATTGATCTTGAATCTATGGTAGAAAGTTATGAAGTGAGTGTTAATAGGAAAATACATGCAACACTATTGATACTTGGTGAAATTTTATAACCCCATATATTAAATATTTCCATTTTCCATTTTCAAAATAGACCTCTCCTAATTTCAGTCAGAACTGAAACACATTAGCGGAGGAGAAAATCAAGATTAAGTTGATACTGAGAGTCCCTCTTGCAGCTCCAGTTTCCATCTGTAGCAGCAGGGAACAAAGTGATGTGGACCCCCATATGCATCCAAAGGAGATCCCTTTATTGTAGAAATTGGCCCGTTTTTAAATCTTTAATTTCAACATGACACAACCAGAACGAAACCCAGATGTAACAGAACTTAACAAAAAAAGGCACCCATTGGCTGGCTCAGCTTCCACGCTGCTGTCGGCTTGTCCTATTATCCAATCAGCTTCCTGCTCATATGCTTTCCATGCGTTCCTCCAGCCAATCAGCTTCCTGCTCATACCCTCTCCATGCGTTCCTCCAGCCAATCACAATCTCCCAGCTGACTCTCTCCTCATAACCGCCTCTCACTCCCTAGCTGGATTCCGCCTGTCCAGCCTGCAGCTGTGCCTTTCCCATATGGGGCCCTCTGGTGAGCATAGGCCTTAACCACTCTAATAATTGTTACCCCATATCCTACTTCCATCCACATGCTTTATCATCAAGGTCACTTGTTAGATACCAATTCTAAAATTAGTTTGGTAAAAATTATTAAATCTGATCTTGTTCTACTTGATTATTGCACCGAATAAGTTCAAGTGTTTTCAATAAACAGAACCATTCCCTTGATTAATGTGCAATACCTGTGATTTGTGACATGCTTTACTTGGTAGCCATGTAAGCAGAACTAAACATAACAGTTCTGATTATTGCACAAAGAAATCTTTCTTTTTTCTGATTTTTTAAACTATTTTCTATTTCCTTAGCATTTGGATTAAATCTATTTCTTGTGATCACAAAAAAATTGTTCTTATTAGAAGAATGCTGCATCTTGTCAAAACAAGAATGTAACAAGAGAAATAATTCCACCTATGTCTTGGTCACCCAGAGATAAACCAATACATTGATTAGCTGGGAGATTAGCAGCCAGCCACCAGCAGTCAGCAGTAATGAGTTGCATAATTGTGACTTCAGTGCCCCAGATTACTTTCCTTACTGTATAAAAACCATTTCTTCATGAAGGAGAGTGTATCTCTCAATACTCTTTTTAGATATTGTGTATGAATTTGGTAACCCAGTAACCCTGAGCTGTCATTCCTTTTGTCAACTTTATGGATGAATGATTGACAAGGCTTAGTTGGATAACACACTTCCAGTCTTACAGAGACAAGCCAGGGCCTCATCTGTTAACAGAAGCCAAAAGGGAAACACCAGAGAAATATCCCAGAGAAATATCCCAACAGAAATGTCCCAAATATCCTATGCTCCTCTAGGAATGTGACACAGCCAAAGGTCCAGCTTAGGTGTCTTTGTACCAGTTCATGCAGCATGGGCAGAAACAAATAATTGGAAGCTACCACCATGCTACTGGAAACCTATGACCTTGTAAATGAACTTTGCCATTCCTGAAACTTTAATGGAATGAATTCTGTGCCTGGAGTGTGACTATTGAAGGCTACAGGCTATTTAGAAGACGCAGGGGAGGAAGGAGAGGTGGATACCATCTGCATTAAGAGGTGGATTGAGTGTGAAGAGTTGTCTCTGAAGAACAGCCATGAGAAGGTCAAAAGCCTGTGGGTAAGAATCTGAGACTGAGGCAGCAAAGAAAACTTTGTGGTCAGTGTCTACTACAGGCCCTTGATCAATGGGATCCTACTGAAGAAGCCCTCATGATCACAGGCTCTTTCTTCCAGGGGGCTTCAGCCATCCTGACATCTGCTAGGAAAGTTGCACAGTGGGCTGTAGGCAATCCAAAAGACAAGGTTAGCAGTCCTGAGGGGAGCCTACAAGAAAGAAGAGAGATTATTTACAAGGGCATTTAGTGATAGAACAAAAGGAAATGGCTTCATACCGAAAGAAACTAGGTCTAGATTAGATATTCTCTATTGTAAAGTGTTGAGGCAGTGGAACAGGTGGCCCAGAGAAGCTGTGGATGCCCCATCTCTGGAAACATTCAAGGCAAGCTTTGATGGGGCTCTGCAACCTGATCTAGTGAAGAGTGTCCTTGCCCATGGATTAAGGGTCAAAACTAGAAGATATTTAAGATCCATTCCAATCCAAACTGTTCATGTTAATGCCAGAACGTCAGATCCATTTAGGTTTACATGTTTATTTTTATCTTACAGCTTTTGTTTTTAAGGTAGTAATTCTAAGAAATAGCCTTGAAAAAACCTCTTGTCTTGTACACACAGTGCTGTTGATTTACAGTAGCAATAAGTTTGGATCTTAAAAAGCCCAGGAAGTTTATGCTATTAGCACTAAGTTTTCAGGAGAGATAATAAACACTTGCTTTTAAATGCTAGTGAGTGATTTAAAAATCTCAACACAATAAAATACAAAATACTAAGTTAAGCTATTCATTAAAATCTTTACTGAGGAAAGACTGAAAACCCACTTCCCATATATGCACGCTTGACAGAGATTTGGGTCTGAGCCAGTGGAAATCTGTTCTAATAGTTCTGAAGAAGATAAAGTTGTCTAGAAGTGTTTTTCTTTTTTGTTTGTATGAGTTTGAAATAACAGGGCAGTAATCTCTACTGAATAAATCAGAAGAATAAATTGGTCTTATAAAAAAAAAAAAAAAAACCAGAAACTCGGGATGTCTAAATAGAGAAAATAATCACGTGAATTCCAGCTCGCTTTAAATTTTGATCAAAACAATTACTGTTATTATTACTTACTTTTCATGTATCTTTATGCTTGATATTTCAGAATGATGACTGTTACCAGATTTTTAGAATATCCACTATTGCAACCTAAGAAAATTACTCATTTTGCACTTGAGAATCTTTGCATAAAAGCAGAATAAGGACAAGTAGCAATTTGATAGAAATCAGTATGAGGAAATAATCAAGCTACACTTAAGTCAAATTTTTATTTACCCCCATAGAAAGACAATTTATTGATAGATAATTTGGAAAAAACAATGTTTACAAAGTATGGAAAGGGAAACTTCTCCTCTACCCTACATTGCTGGGGTCTATACTGGGGAACTGCATTCAGATCTGAACACTGTACACCCCAGAAGAGTTCAGATCATGGATCCAATTGAGACTAAAGTAAATTAGCATTTGTATAGAAATGAAATGTATGAAATGAGAGAAGGTTTAGAAGGAAGTTATTTAATTTCTAAACCTAAGATTGAGTACAGGAGTGTTGATGCTCTCACAATTCATCAAAGACTATTGCTATGAGAAAGGGAATAAAATGTTCTTTATGTCCATATTTAACTGGGTTTCAAACTGAGCACTGCAGATTCAGGTTACAGTCTAAAAAAAGCATTTTGATGGTAACAATAATGAAACAGTTTGATATAAGTAGGCTGTGGGGACCTTTAAACAAAGGTTAAGTAAACAGCTATAGGTAGGTTCATAGCTAGAGCTAATATTGCCTTAGATCTTGAAGGTTAACTAGGTGACATACCAATCCTCTGTCCTTGTATGTGAGCTGTACAGAAACCTAAAGAGAAGAACAGAGGTTTGCCTAAGTGTATTTACAACAAATGGGGTGAGGGGAGAGGGGATGAACCAACACCAACCTTCTATATATCATGGCTCACATTTCCTTATCAGATTGTTGTGCTTCTACCAGTGAAAACTGGTAGCGTTGGTGACTTGTTTGAAATGTAAGAACATTTATAATATAATAGGCACATGATGATAAAATAAGAAGAATATGTAGGGGTAGGAGCTATAGCAAAATAAACCAGGTTCCATTGGCAAAAGGATTAATGGTTAGATACTTAATTTTTGCTAGGAGTTCTTGTATTCACATAATTTTTTAAAGCACTCTATTTCGTCTAAATATGAAAGAGCCTTATTTTTCCATAGAAAAGTGTTAGACAACTGCATTTTCCTTTTTCTTTATGCCTTTGAGGATTTGGCCCAATCTGTAAATAACTATAAATCTGTCCTGCAAAACAGTTAATATGGCTGAAGCAATAGTCAGGGCCCATGCAATGGTAACTTTCAGATGTTTTTGAAATGCTTCAGCACTGAGCTAGAGTTTATTTCAGATATAAAATAGATAGAACAGGTGCTATCAAACAGTTTTATTTCCTTTATGACATAAAGCCTCAATCCCATGAATGACAGCCTAGGTCTTTCCAAATAGTAAACTTGATGAGAAATGGATTGAAGAGGTTTGCAGTGATAACCTGAAGGCACAGAGGAGACAGTACTACAGAGAGAAATATGGAAAAATCTAGCTAAACTTAATGTGCAAACCAAATGGAAAAGTTCTGTATTTTAGATGGGTTTTAGGGAAGAGACATTTCCCTATCATACAATTTTTCCTGATAATGGTAACTTTAAAGAACAATAAAGCAAATTTCACAATGATAAATATTTACTTTAAAAAAATCCCAAAGACTCTAAATGTTATAATTCAAAATGTTTAGAGCAAGGTAAATAATTTTTCTTCAGGTAATTGTGCTTTACTGTTTACTTTGATATACCTTAACAGAAATGTATAGAATAAGAAATTAGTTCTTGCTGTTATTCTTGATCCTGTCCCTGAGGAAGAAGAAGCAGCAGAGACAATGTGTGATGAACTGCAATTCCCATTCCCTGTCCCTCCGCTGCGTGGCAGGAGGAGGTAGAGAAAATCAGGAGTAGCATTAGGCCCTTGAAGAGGGGAGGGGTGGGGGAAAGGTGCTTTGTTTGGGTTTTTTTTTTTTTTTTGGGTTTTTTTCGTTGTTTTTTTTTTTTTTTTTTTTTTTTTTTTTTTTTTTTTTTTCTAATTATCCTAGTCTGATTTTATCGACAATAAACTCAATTATTTCCCTAGTTGAGTCTGTTTTGCCCATGACGGTAACTGCTGAGGCTGAGTGCTCTCTCTCTCTCTTCATATCTGGACCCACAAGTCTTTCATTATATTTTTGCTCTACTGTCCAGCTGAGAAGGGGAGGGATACAGCAGCTTTGCTGGACATCTGTCATCCAGCCAAGTTAAACTCACCATAAGGTAGCTCTGCTTTTGGTGAAGTGCTTTTTGGTTATGCTCAAGAATTTGCTCAACTTAAGCAAAATCAGCAACTTAACAAGGTAAGAGACTACTGTGTCACTCCTTCCAAACTTTTTAAGTGCCTGCAATATTTGTTCAATAGCTGGATTTTGGTTTTAAAAAGACCCAAAACAAACAACCAAAACAAATTTAAAAAATTAACAAATGAACAAAAAAATAAAGTAGGGTTTTTCAGTGATAAACACTTACTGCCAGAAAATAAAGTCTAAAAGCTGACAAATCCAGAAAACTGTTGCCTTTAAAAACAAGCGAAGCATTCTCTTTCACACTGAGTAAGGATTTTAATGCTGTATTAGATGAAATAGGAAAAAGAAAATCAGGTAGAATCAAATCTGGGGAAAAAAACCAAAACAACAACAACCTGAAGAAATATAGTTTATCTTATTGTTTCCAGACAAACAATTGAAATAGTTAGGTAGTGCAAGAAAGGCAAGATAATGAAAATGCATACAGGGATCCATATTCATCCTATCTAGTTTTGAGTGCCTAAATAGTGTACAAACTTAAGAACTTCTATGCCTAAGGTTCTATACAAAGTCCATGTAGATAGACAGACTCCTGTACATGGTGCTTTACTTCATTCCCAATCTTAAAATGCTTCATGAAAACCACGTCTCCTGCAAGCTATAGTGAACAACTGGGACAACCAGTATTCTCCAAGCATAGTGGAAAAGAAGGCCTGCATTCAAATCAGTGAGAGCTAAAGAGAAAGGCTAGGAATAAGGTATTTAGAACATCTTTATCAACAAGAATGAACAGAAATGATCCCAAAGGAGGAAAAAAAATAAATTAAGCTTTACTCAGAAGAACAGATGCCTCTATATAACTTTCAACTGTAAATGTATACGAGACCTAAGAATGCAGATTTACAGAGATGTGGCCCTATTAATTGAAGGCAACTGGCCCTTAAGTAATTAGCTTGAGTATTCAAAGTTTTTTGAGTTTTATGGGATTTCTTTGAACTACTTAAAATGTCTCACACCTAAGTTTATGAATTTTGAAAATATGGGAGAAATGTTATCACAAATAATAGGGAAAACACTTGTCAATATTTTACAGTCTCAATTTATGTTATAATATTAAATTTACTCATTAATTTCTGTTCTTTTGAAAATTTTAATCTTCAGCTATTAACATTTTTTTTTTCAGGGAATTGTTTGTTCTGTTGGGTTTATTTATACACCACATTTATATTTGATAATAGTTCTGGATCGGCTCTTTCATTCTCTTCAGTTTACAAGCGGTCCAGCAAGTAGATAGCTAGGACTCCATAATTTCTTCCCCTTATTCCAGTTCTGGCAAAGAGAATAATTTAAAGACTATCCACTGTCATCTACTGACAGAAGTTCACAAGAGAGTCTCCATTGCACTTCCTTTTTCCTCTAAAATAAATGACAATTCATTTTTGAAAAGCGAAGAATTTCTCAAGGTGGAAGAATCTCCATCTCCACTTCCTTTGTACTATTGGGATATAAATAATAAAGAGCACTTTTATTGTCCCTATGCTGGGGTTGCATGACCAGGTTTTGTGGGGGGAACGCTACATGTAGTGCTTCTGAGCGAAGCTGCCAGAGGCAGCCAGCACCAGACAAGAATCCCAAACCCTCCCTCCCTGGGCCACACCATTACAGAGATAAGTGAGAGCTCTTGGCCAACCCTTTTGTTCCTCAATCAGCTTGAAAACAAGCCCCTCTTCACTTGTCCATCGTGCAACAAATGGGAAGAAATTAATTTGAGAAATCTAGCCCATAACAGTTTTTCACATTTCTTTTATTTTACCTAGTTTCATAAAGAGGACTATTAAGACTAATAAGACTATTCCCAAGTATACAAAATTATGATAAATCATACCTTACCAGTGAATTTGAACTATGAAATTAGTTTTCTCTTTGCAGTGATTTCCCCTTTGAAACATTTTCTACTCATACTGACAACTTGACCAGTGATTTTTTAGGTGAGTGTGACCTAACTTACATGGCTCCCAATGCAGTACCCCTTTTAAAAGTATGATGATAAGAGTTTTTGAAAAATACTCTCAGTTTTTATGAAGACAAAACTCAGTACTTTTTGTATATATATATATATGATATTTCAAACAATATTTCATATTAGAAATAGTTAATATTTCTGATATTTTGACAGGTGAAGAAAAAGAAGGAATTATAGGGAAGTATGTGGTAAATGCAGCACGCACAAGCAAAAGAAGAAAAACACTGCTTCATCTTGATTGTACTGTATTTCACAGAATCACAGAATCACAGAATTTCAAGACTGGAAGAGACCTATAAGATCATCTAGTCCAGCCGAAGTTCTAACTGTTCAACTAGATCATGGCAGCAAGTGCCACATCCAGTCTTTTTTTTGAATTCTTCAAGGGATGATGCCTCTACCACCTCACTGGGTAAATGATTCCAGTATCTGACCACTCTTTCTGTGAAGTATTTCCTTCTTACTTCTAACTTACATCTGGCTTGACGCAACTTGAGACTGTGTCCTCTTGTTCTATCCGTTGTCGCCCAGAGAAAGAGGCCGACCCCCAGCTCACCACAGCCACCCTTCAGGAAGTTGTAGAGAGCGATGAGGTCGCCCCTTAGTCTCCTTTTCTCCAGGCTGAACAACCCCAGCTCCCTCAGTCGTTCTTCATATGGCTTGTGTTCCAAGCCCTTTATTAGTTTCGTTGCTCTCCTCTGGACACGCTCAAGTAACTCGATGTCCCTCCTAAAGTGAGGGGCCCAGAACTGGATACAGTACTCCAAGTGAGGCCTCACCAGTGCCGAGTACAGGGGAAGAATGACCTCTCTGCTCCTGCTGGCCACTCCATTCCTGATACTGGCCAGGATGGCATTGGCCCTCTTGGCTACCTGGGCACACTGCTGGCTCATATTCAATCGACTGTCAACCAGCACCCCCAGGTCCCTTTCCACCTGGGCACTATCCAGCCATTCCGTCCCCAGCTTGTATCGGTACAGGGGGTTATTGTGGCCAAAATGCAATACTCGGCACTTGGACTTATTGAACTTCATCCCGTTTGATTCTGTCCATACGTCCAGCCGTTCCAAGTCTCTCTGGAGAGCCCTACACCCCTGTAGTAGATCTACACTCATTCCCAATTTAGTATCATCGGTGAATTTACTAATAAAATTTCTGTATATAAAACAAAAAAGAAAAGCAACAACAAAACAAGCTAAACTTTCTTTGATGGCACTGGTGAATATAAGAGACAGATAACTAAACTTTATTTCTTACATGAGTACAACTGTCACCAAAGTCAATAAGAATCCTGTTCTGTGTGGATATTTGGCCCTTAGTGGCTGTGAGTAAAGTATTGTGTGGCAGTGATGCTCAACAAGCGTGGACATGACAGCTGGAAGATAAATATAAAAATAGATTGGAAGTGACAGTGAGTCTGACTATATGTACAACCTTTTTTGTAGAAATGAGCTAAAAGTAACATCTCAAGTTCTGTCACTTTTCTTGCTACTAGCAGCTATTTTTATGAATCCATAATAATCAGAGTGATCTGTAGGTCAAATGTTTCTATGGAGAATAAAAATGGAATTACTTCCTGAAGCTGAATATGATATCCAATTTACAGTACCAATAACAAAACCATCTGATTTTAATGCAGAATTTTGGGCACTAAGATTCTCAAGGAGTAATACTAACACTATCCATCATTTCTTGCTGGCTGCAAGCAGACTCCTGATTTCAGTTTGGGAGAAGAATAAGGAAATACTTTATATAAATATGTGAGTATATATATATATATATATATATATATATATATATATGTGTGTGTGTGTGTGTGTGTGTGTGTAAATAAGCAGTGGAAGAGAATCAGAATTTAAGTCACTTTAGGCAGTGCCATTCACATAATTTGGTCTGGAAGTAGAAATGTTTTTATCATTTGCTATTCCTGAAAATGTCTGAAGGGAAAGTTATTTTGAGTACTTTAGATATCTTTTTTACTTTGTAATTCAGGTGTTGTATAAGCTTATATTAGAACTTCAAATAATACCTAAATAGTTTTGGTCCTGTTTACATTCACTGTATTGATAGCTAAATTAATTTTCATTTAACTTCTGTGGGGTGGCTTTTTTGGTTGTGGATTTTTTGGTTTGGGTTTTTTTTTTTTTGGTGAAAAGATAATGTGATAATTTTGGAAAAAGGATTCCCTCTTTAGAATTTAAGTATACATGGTATACTCATAAGTAGCCTAAGATGGCTAATATTGTTGAGCATCTGTACCCTTCATATCAGTTTTACTGCATTTTGCAACTATGCAAAACTAATTATTGTGAAGAGAATCAGCAATATAAATTTGGATGGGAATAAAAGTCTCAGACTTTTAGTTTCAAGGTCTCACACCTCTTAGGAGACCTATTAAATTAATATTTACCTGGGGCGTTTTGAAAGCCCGTCATAAATCTTTAAAAGAAGAGACATTACCTACTTCATGGGTAACAGGGGAAGTCTGCTTTTGGAAGGTTAATAGTTCAGAGAGGACCTTTGAGAATAAGTAATTTAAGTTTTTTTCTAATTCTTGAGGAGTCATTTTCCCCTTGTAAGTATATTGAAAGATTAGGACAGATAAAAAGCAATGATCAGGCAGTGTAGAACTTGAGTTTCTTGTGGAGAAGATAGGAAATAGAACTTATCTTCTTCCTTAAAGAGCAAATCCTTAAAGTCCTTTCTACGACAGACCATAAGGCTAACATTTGATCACTGCTCTTGTTACACCATTTTTCTCAGCATTTACAATAATTAAAAGAAAATAAGAGGATATGTTCAAAAAAGCGTGAAAGCACTTTTTATAATGCAAACATAAAAATGCATTTGAGTCATAGTACCTCCAAGAAGTGAACAGAATGTAGACTGTTAACATCCATTATTAAAACATGAAAAAGTAGACTCAAAAACAAATCAAAACCTCCAAAACAACCAACCAACCAACCAACAAAAATCCCAAACCAAATAAACAAACAAAATGCAACAAAAACCCAACAACAAAACAAAACTAGGCACTGAGTTCCAAAGGGTTTTTAGGAAATAATCTCAGCCACAAAATAATTTCTTACATTAATTTTAAATGCTGAGTCTCTTTGCTTTTTTAATAAACATTAAAGATTTCTTCAGCTCCTCTCCTAAAATGCTGCAATGTGTGCTCTTTAATAAAAGAGCTCTGGAATAATATTCCAGTTGGCAAATTTAATAAAGCTCTAGGGTGCATTCTGAAATCCTTCTTCCCATATGCAAATAAATGCAAGCTGTTCATAAAATGCTAAAAACCACAAACCTGGAATGACACTGGATTTGAATGGCTGCTGCTGAAAATAGTATTTTACTTTAAAAATATAATTCAATTTGTACAATAGAGAACAGTATAGTTACTTATTAGCTAGTAAATTATAATTTTGCTTTGTAGTACGCCACCTCAGAAAATATATCTCTGTTTCATTAGCACATGTTCCACAGACTCATCAAAATAACAATGTTTTTAGATAATAGGTAAAATAATTATATTCCAAATTTAACCTGAAATATAATTTTATTTTTATGATAACTTGCCAGAATGGTAGAATCATTAAGATTGGAAAAGATCACCAAGATCATTGAGTCCAACATCTGACTGAACACCATCACATTTACTAGATTATAGCACTAAGTGCCCTGGTCTTCCCTGAGCCTCCTTTTCTCCAGGATGAAGGACCCCAGCTTCCCCAGCCACTCCTGGTTGGATTTACCCTCTGGATCCTTCTCCAGCTTCACTGCCCTTCTCTGGACACACTCCAGCACCTCAGGGTCATCCTGGGGGCCCAGAACTGGAAAGAGGACTTAAGGAGTGGCCTCACCAGTGCTGAGGACGGGGGACAGTCACTGCTGGCCACACTATTTTTCATACAGGACAGGATGTCCCTGACCTTCTGGGCCACCTGGCACCCTGCTGGATCACATCTCTTGGGATGCTGAAGGACACCCCCACGTTGTTTTTCACCAGGCAGATTTCCTGCCACTCCTTCCCGGCCCTGTGCAGCATGTAACGCTGCCAGGGGATGTTGTAACCCAAGTACACTTTGCCTTCTCGAGCCCCATACAATTAGCCTGGGCCCATCTGAACCTGTCCACACCCCTCGGCAGCATATTCCTACCCTCAGGCGGATCAACCACCCCACCTAACTGGTTGTTATCTCCAGACTGAGTGAGGGTGCTCTCAATCCCCTCATGGTGATCATCAGTACGGATATTAAACAGGGCTGGACTGACTCCATTCACCACCACCTTCTAGGCCATCCAGAACCTTCCACCCGTCCAGCAGCTGTAACACAGCAGAGGGGCACCTGTCCAGTCTGTGGGCTGCCATCATCACAGGCTTTACTGAAGTCCAGGTAAACTCACAAGTCTGTGGGGCTAGATGGGATTCACCTGAGGCTCTGGAAGTGTTTGTGTTTGCTTTACAATGCCCTCACCATGTCAGCCTCTCTCCCTGCTGTCTTTCTGCTTTCTCTCAGCTTGCCCTGACTCCAGGAGCCCACTGCCTAACTCCTTCAGGTGTGTTGCCCCAGAATTGACCAATTTACTGCTGTTGTTGCTGCTGTCATCATGTACCTTGTTAACTTTCAATGAATTTATGCATTTAGTGGATGCACTATGATGTACTTAATGCATCCTAACTTTTAAATTATTGAATTTGTAACCTTTACAGCATTTTTATCCTTTTGTATTTACAAATGTTTAATAATTTTAAAAATATGTTTATGTTAAAAGCTTGGAATTTTTCAATCGAACAATACTTTTTATTATAAATTGAAAGTACATTGGTTTTTTTCCTTTGTGTAACATTGCATTTTTAGTTCGTCTTTGGAAGTTATTGTTTATAAGAATAAAAAATTAAGATATACTTAAAAAAAAAAACAACTAAAATAATCTAACTCCCAAGGAAAATTAATGTAAATCAGTTCAACAAAATCTATAGGCCATTTTACTACATCTTATGAGAATTAAATTAGGTGATTTTTGAAATGTCTGCATCATAGTGCAGATTTTTACACTGAAGTTTTAAATAAAAGAAAATATTCTTTAAAAACTCATATTGGTTCCTATGACAGATTTCCAATTGAAAACATAAAGTCAGAAAAACAGAAACTTAATATAGATGTCTACAACCATTCTACTCTCTCAAGACTTCCCTTTTTTTAGATATCAAGATGCACTTCAAGGATGCAGTTTGTCTAACTTCTTTCAGACATCTGTTTAGGTTGAAATGAATCACATCATAAAATTACTTAATTTGCTCTAGGAATATAAAGTCAGTCTGTATGTATAAATTCCAGCTATGAGGACCTGAAACAGAGGTTAGTGTTTTTATTAACATCTACACTTTAGCAAAGTTAGTTCCCTGATTTTTGTCTCAGAAAATCATATTTTACAGTTTCTGAATTTTAAGCTAAAATCCCTTTTTTTTATCAGTCAGCAAAAGGTGTATTTAACACAATCTTAGCAAGACTATGTCTTAATAAGAATTAAGTGTTTCTAAAGTTATGAAGTTCAGAGGATAGCACTTTAATTGCATTCAAAAGATACCATATATGTACTAATAAAATATGTCCTAATAATACTTTCTGTTGCAGATACAGTCAATGTTATAAGATTACATTTTGCAATTATCTTTCTTGTGTCAATTAACAAGCAGGAAAAACAAGGAAACACATTAGAGTCAAAATGCTGCTGCTAGAAATTACTAACAGAATGGGAATTTAATCACACCATCACTTTGGAGACAACAGTTCAATACTACTATACCTCAATTATTCAGTGGCAGAAGTTGCAGAATGCATAGAACAGAATGTATTTTAGACAAAGACAGCCAAGCTGCCATGAGCCATCTCATGTGTTAGGACTACTCTAACACAAAATGATTTGAGGTTACACTTAAATGGGTTAGGAATGCTCAAAGGGTTTCTCTGTTGGCTTTACTGTGGGAGTGGTAAACTCCAGGTAAGTGATGGTCATCAATAGCTGTCAGGAGTAATGTGTTCCATTACACCTGCAGCATTCACAAGAAGATATGTCCCTTTTGCTGTAAAATCCTGACAAGTTACATTTATTTTCTACCTTTGTTAAAAAGCTTAGTGTAAGTTGTTACTTGGTATTTCAGTAAAGAAAGGATATGTCATTCTGTGCTAAAACTTGAAATGATTTGACAGTGTATTTAGCTCTGTGTTAAATAGAAGTACTTTTCATCAATGTTCTGTGAATAGCAGTTCTGGCAGTAGCACATGACACCCTAAAAATGTAGCTTTTAGATAAATGTTAACATACTGTATCGGACACTTATTTGTTACTGCAAAATGAAAAAAAATAGTAACAACTAACTAGCCATAATTGTTAAGTACATTTTTCTTTGATGTTGAGCACCTGAAGAAAAGTAAGCCCAAGCTTTTACTAGCTCTAGAGGAGCAATTTAAACAGTAGGAATTAAATCTGATTTTGCAATGAAACTGTAAGAGTTTTGAGTTACAAACAAAGGTAGATTCTCATGGGAAAGTAAAGGAGAAACTATTAAATAATACAGTTAGTTTTTCTATTTCATCATTTTTACTAATGTTTCCTTGGAATCATTGCTTCCAAATGTATAATTATGAAATTTATTATAATTTCTACTGTTTGTCCCTCCCCATCTATTTTTTATGAATTTGTGAGTTTTGGTGAGTAGACCAGAAGTGAAAATTGTTCTACTAGCACATAGCACATACTTTTTTGGTAAAGTATTAGGAACTCTCAGAACTGCATAAGCTTGTATGCATATATGTATGAGTTGATACATATGTCCAGTATCTAGACACAACTGTGATGAGAAATTTCAAACTTTTTTTTTTCTAAAATTATTCATTTACATGTAATGCAACTGGCTTACTCCTACATTATATTAATTATTATTACTGCATTTTAAAAACTTTGACTTTAGCACTAGCCTCCTAAATGAGCTCTTGCAATAGAGTGGAGCCAAAGCTGTTTAGTTATCATTGATATCTACAGTCCTTGGTGCCTGTTGGTTGTGAGGCCCAGGAGATTGGTCAAGGGAGCTCATCGCTGAAAGGTGTGAGATCTGAAGTGAGCCTGTCCTCTTTCTTCTCTGATTTTCCTGATTTATACCTGAGGTTTCTGTATTGTTGTGCCCCTCACAAACAGTATATAAGGAAGTTTTATCTGCTCCAGGTACTGCTTTTATAGTTTTTGAATGGAGCAGTATTTTTGAATGCATCTTTCTTATATATTTGAATACAGAATATAGGCAGAATGCCTTGCCAGTTTTTAATCTTTCCCTTTGCTTATCTCATGCTTTTACTGATTTTTACTACTTGAATTTGTTGCCTCTTTGGTGGTCACACAGATAATATGCAAAATGTTCCTACATTGTCTTTAGCTATGCCATAATTGTTTAACAGAATGCTTATATACTATTGCTGTTTACACTGCTTTATACTACTTTACTATGCTTCTGTTCAGCTATATCCTGGCTAATGTAGTTACAGTTTATAGACCTTTATTTTGTCTCTGAACTCTCTCACCTAAAGAAAAATCATAGTAATAATAGAAATTACATAGACTGAATCTGCTTCTTATTTACTTCTCACAAGCAAAATTGTGCCACTTTTCTGATTATTTTGTGTGAGTACCATTACCTAGTCCTTCATTTTAGAGGCCTGATGCATGAGTTCATTAAGGTTAGTCAATTTTAAAGCCATTTTTTAATGGTAAGTACACTATACAAGTTAGTGAGGCTCGTTATAAAGTTAAACCTTTGCTTAGGTACTTTGATGTGATGAATTTTGAGGCCACATCTACCCTCTGAAATAGTGCACAGTAGAGGCATCTTTACCCCTTTTTGATCTGTCACCCTCCAGGATGAAAATTCACATATTCTCATAAATGTGGATTTTTTCTGATTCAGAATGAAAGCTCTGTAGTCGGTGTGAAAAATTACATCAATGGTTACACTGAGTTTGAGAGCCTGACTTCAATCCCTGCATGGATTTAAAACAGTTAAATGTGTTTTCTTGTGTCTCAGAGCTGACATGTATTCTTTCTCTTGAATAAGAGAAATAATTTGAAATAATTTTATCCATCTGCTTTATATTTTTTTTTTTGTGGAAAAATACTATTTTTATGATACTATAAAATTAAGTTTCACTAGAAGTGTAAAGCTGCTCTCCAGTACAAAAAAATCCTTGGTTATGCCAGGGTAATAGGTCTTTTCCTGGCCAAGTGGAGGAATAAAAGCTTCAGCAAGTAACTGTGGTAAAATGGAACACCAGGTCAGATATCTCAAAAACCTCTCTAAACTAGCTGTATTTTGGTCAGTTATGATTGAGTCTTTTTTCCCCTCAGTTGCAGGCTTATCAAGGTAAGTTAGTTCTAACACTGTATATATTAAAAGGAGAAAGTCTAAAAAAGAGAAAGACAAACGACAGGCAATTATTTTATGCTATAATCTCTATGCAGAGTATGGGAGATGGTAGTGTTGTAAGTCTAACTTTACCTAGGAAACAGTCACGAGTGCAGTACAATTATTCTTGTTAATTATGTAACATAAAATGTAATCTTGTAATCTGCGTAACAAGTACTTAGAGGCTGCCATAAAATTTACTTGAAAGAAGTACAGATTGCTCGTCCATGTTAAATTTTTCACTTGTTCATTGCACAGATTAGCCATGAACATTAATGACAAGAGAATCAATGGAGTATGAAAATCCCAGAGTACATGTATCTGGAACGTATAGGAATAGTCATGGCTTTCTATTACAATCTTTCTTTTTCTTTGGCAATACTTTAAGTCTTTCAAAGGACTAAAACAACAAAAATCTTATCCTCATTTGTTTGTGCATTAAGATTAATTGTTTAGTAAAGCTGTGTGTTTACTCAGTTGAAAGACTAGATGCTTAGAGATTGATTTTAAACTGTAACAATAAACATTTGAGTATGTCTTTTCACATGTAGTTCTGGTGTGGGCTAGGGTCCTGAGAATAATGAAGAATGTTGCTATTGTCTGTGAAATTGTAATCTATAAAAAAACCATGCTTATCACAACATACATTTTCATAGCATTTTACTCCTGCAGCAATATCAGTGAAAAGTTGAGGAACTCAGTAAGAAACATTCCTTTCTTTGCTTGTTTATTTCCAACAGATAATAAACTGAGAGTGCTAGGGTAAAGGTTCTGCTGATATGTTTTGAAGGCAGTTATATCTTGCTATGCAATTCTATCAGTTCTAGTTTGGATGTTTCAATTTCTCAGAACTGAAGTCTTGAAAAAAGTTCTAAGAGCACTAGAGCAACAGATTGAATATCTGCAAGGACAAAATCTAAAACAAGTGTTACTGGATATGTAATAGAAAGCAGACTGTACTTCCAGGTATAAAGGTCTCTAAGGGACTGAAGAGTAGAAGAATATGGATGAAAAGTAAGTTGAGTAATACTGTCCAATTTTAATATAAAAACTATTAAATTTTTTAATACACTAAAAATAACTTTAAACTGAGAGTGAGAGTTCCATGGAATGTCTGAGATTCTATATTAGTTAAACAGTTATTTTAGGTTTGATTATTTTCTGCTGAAGGATATTTTTGCTTTTTTTCCTCATTCCTGTTTAGCGTCCAGTTAAGCAAGAGATTCCTTGTTGTTGTTATTTCAAATAAACTATTTGTTAGCTCTTCATTAACATAGTCTTATACCATTTATGTTACAGGTTTATTATTTCTAAGGCTTATTAAGTTGAGTTTATTGTTTACTTTTAGCACAGAAACATCCTGAGTATCTGTACAGTGTATGATTTTGTGCAAAAAATAATAAATAAAAGAAGATTTGTACAGAAATCAATTAAATATTCTTCAACTTAGAACTAGGAAAAGAGAGTTGACAAGGATAGTCAAAAGCTTAACAACACTTATACAGCATGAGCTTTTGAAAGTGCACAAAATTTATAGATATATCTTTTTTTGCTTGATAAATTTTTATTTGGTGTATAAAACCACACTGAACATAAAAAAATATTAAAATATTACCGTATTTTTTAATAGTCCGAGGTAGTGAGGGAAAGCAACAAGAATTACAGCAATCATAGAAGAGAGAGATAATGGGAAAAGTAGAAAATATACAGTGGTATTGCTAGGATGCAGAGAAGAAATTAAGAAAAGGGAAAATAGAAACCATTGGAAAGTTGCATCCTGAATTATTCAGAGCTATGTATTTATTCATCTGTACCTTATTATTGTGATAGCTGTGAATACAGGAAGTCTGGAATGGATCTGCAAATGTTTGTGATTCTAATAAACTAAAATATTTGGTCACTGCATCGTCTAACTCATTTACCTCATGCTTAGAGTGATAATAGAAACCAGAAATCTGACAACCAAACAACAGTTGGAAAATATAACATGGAATAAAAACTGGAGATTTATTTTGATTTATTTCTTTTTATTTCATAATACATCTGTTGATACATAGGTACCAACATGATAGGTTCATGCTTAAAAAAGCATTTATCCCCTTGGAACACCTTTGGTCCTCAAATGAGTATTTTTATTCTTAAGTTCGTATGGCTTAAAAATTTGTTGTCGCCTTCCTGTGTTTTCTGTGCAAGGTTATTGACAAGTACAGAATAAGAGGGAGAAGTCTTCACATTCTGTGTTTGATGAGAGGTAAAAAATAAGATGTGTGTGAGAGTGCTTTGTTTTATTCAAGGTCACAGACAGCTGTCAGAGATCTTGTACACAAAGCATATTTGCTGATGTCAGAGGCAGAGCATGGGGCTCTGGAGGAGATTTGCATCTCAGAATTTATCTGCCATTTGCCTGGAGTTACTTTCTTCATTAAAAGACATGCCAAGTGGGGCCTAAGAAGAAAATGTTTCTAGATGAGGTGTGCTACAAACATACACACACACATGCAGAAAAAACCCCAAACAAACATTCAACCCCTGCCTGAAAAAAAAAAAAAAACGAAAACACAACCACCAAAAACCAAACAAAACCAGGAAAGGGGAGGAAAGGGAAGGAGAGGGAGAGCAAAAAGGGGTGCTCTTGTAAGTGAGCATTCAGCATCTTTCTCAGCAGCATCCTATGATGACTGGACAAGAAAGAATCCGACATCTATAGGGTATGGGACAGCTTGCAAACAGCCTAATAAGAAAGACTCATGCCTGCCTTCATGTTATTAAATACATGCATGCACTTCATTTTGTTTAAATAGAAAAATGTTCACAACTCAGAGGTTGGTCATTAATGTGCAGTGATCTCTGTATCTTGAAAAGTTATACCTAAATATGTGACTCCATGTAGAGGAGATGACAAAAACTAGCCACAAGGGTGTTTAATGGTCTTTATATTTCAGTTTGAGAAAACTTTCTTCTTTTGATGCAGTGAGAGGATAGATATGAATGAACAATAATGTAGGTTTAGAAATTCTGCACATAGTAGCACTAGACTTCATCCAAAACAAGAATGCAAAATAACCTCATGGAAGCTGGAGTCTCTAATAAGTAACAGCTGAAATATAATATTGTGTACCATAAAAAAATATTCCTAGGGGGATTAATAGGTAGGAAAACATACATCAGAAGCACACTTTCATCTTGGGCTATCATAGCCATGAAAATTACTGGTATGCAACAAGTACATTATAATTTATGCAGTGGTAAGTACTCTTATGCCTGAAACTTAAAAAGGTTTCAGATTAACATTTCTACCTGAAGGCATCTGCTAAATGTGTTTCTTACTCCAATGAATGTAATCTACAGCAGAATAAACTGAATAGTGCTACTGAACTATACTTAGTTTTGCCTAGTTTTATTAATTTTCCCATGTCAAGAAGACTCACTACATAGCAATTTGCCTCTTAAAGAGGCATTGACAGAAGTAACCCATGTGCCACTCCTAGAGCAATAAGGAAATGTACTATATCATACATTTAATTTTATACAGTCACCTCTGTATTAACTTGACAGGGATGGAAACTATACAGACTGCAACAATACTCTAATAACGCTTTCAAACATTAGAAATTAAATTCTGAAGATCACTTGTTGAATGACAACCTAATCAAATCAAAGTCGTATAAAACTCTATGACATCACCCAACTATATGTCCTCTGGTAACTTTTAAAGGATGTATTTATCTTTTTTTTGTTGCTGTTTTTTGTTGATTTAGTTTTATTTAACTTCAAATGCAGTTTATCAGTGCCTGTAATGAAGACACCAACAAAGTTAGTGTGGAATGTGGTGAAAAAAATGCAGTTGTATTAGCTACTGGAAGAGTAGCCTATTAAGCTGGGAAATTCTCCAGTTTTACCAAGAGATAATAAACAAGTCAAATTATTAACCCCTGATCCCCACCCCTTAAAAAGAAATATATTGAAAATAGAAATTGATGGACATTGATAATAATATACACTAACATACTCACTGACATAATTAATCTAATACCATGCATTTATCTTGAAAAATAAGAAGTTCTGTCATTACACAATAGTTTCCATGAATCCAGATGACATTATATGATAAGGCAAATCTAAGCATTCTAGCCACAAATAACTTTAGATGGAAGCAAATCCTCAGAAAGTATTTCCTGACTTTTCTGGGAATTAATTTTCAACAGCTATTCAAAAAATCAAGTTTCTTTTCCAAGTTACTCCCACAGAGTCAAATAATAATTCTTTCCTAACTTTTATTAGTTTTGTTGCTGTTTTTGCTGCACAGAGAGACTTTGTATGTAACTATTGACCCTGACTGATGAATGAAAACAGACATTCACAAACACATACAATTCTATGTTTACATTTAGATTTAAGTGCCTGCCTTTGACAGCAATTATGCTCATTATTGTTGGGACATATATTTTCTAACAGTAGCATTCATGCTGGCCTTGTCCTATACCGTCACTGTGCTGTTACAAAGAGGTAACAAGAATGATTCTTTAATGTTCATGACTTTTCCTAGACAACTAAAATACATCAAAATAAACTTAAGAGAAAAACATTCCCTGTATAGTAATACATGTACACAAAAAATCTATCACCTTTTCAGTCTTTGTGGAAATTACTGTTTAGTGGCAAGGCTAAAAGTATTTATTTCAATGGAAGAAAAACCTACCAATGTATTAACTCTCTTTATGATTATTATTGGAAAGTCATTACAAAACTGTCTATAAAAGTAGGAAACATTGGGTTTTATTTAACTTTTAAAAAGTAAAATGCTAAAAAATTTAGCAGTACAAGATGAAGTGCAAATTTCAACCAACGTTTTTTTACTAATTTGGTCAGGTCTTAATGTTTATAGGTGCGCTGCCATGCCCTGATTATGCACTAATACATTTAAACTATGTCTTACAAATACTCTATTTCAGCATTACTCAAGGTCATTTCCCTAATAATTAAGCCTAATAAATATGCCAGCTTCAATTTTTAAATTATCCTGTAATTTGACATGTTATTAGCTTTTTAGCACCAAATATTTCATACTAGACTACCAGACTAATTCTAAAATAAAGCTGTTGAAATTTCCCCCAGTAATTAGGATAGTAAATTTTTAAATACTATCCAATTTTGAAACATCTGTGGAAAAGGAGTGTGCAAAAAGATTTCTTCCTTCAGGCTTTAGAATTAGGCATAGTGCAAAATTCTGTCTCATAAAGTAATAGTTCTAATTATTTATTTATTGAAGGAATTAAAGCTCCAGCTGGAATACAGCAAATTACTACCAGTGTTGAATCTTGCTTCAGTGAAACAGTGCATATAACATTGCACTGTTTCAGTAGTAGTATTTTTGATGAACAAGAAGCTTTTTTGAAATAATGAGAAATTACTTGGGCATTTGTGGTATTGGAGTGGGAAGTTTCTTCTCTCCACATTGTTTGTTGCAGGACTAAGTTATAATACTCATAATATACTTCACTAAAGCTGCTTTGCAATGGCCTTAACAGCCAGCAAGCAGACAGTCATTTCCAAATTTCAGGAGAAATCTCCTTGTGTCCTGATGTCATGACAAAGGTCTGACTGCAGAGGAATGGGTATCTTATCCAGTGTATATATTTCAGGCCCTTCTGCTGTATCAGAAATGTCCTAAAGGCACAACACCAGGATATCAAATCATTTGGATTGCCATGCGACAAAGAAAATGGGTAAATCTGGAGCACTTCATGCAATGACAAAGCAATGCTGGCTTTCAGTGATGGTATTTATTCATTGCTTGTCATGTTATCGTGCTTTCATCTCCCCAACGTAATAGTTTCCAGTTATTAAACAGCTAAAGAAGAATCACTCAAATGTTTGACTGTTCATTATACTATGCCATTAAAAGCAACTTTTGTCCAGAAAACATAAGATAAATGAAACCATTGATTAGGCAGACTAAGTGTTGTTGCCAATTATTCTTCAGTAGTGTATCTATTACTTAAAACTAATTTCAGGAACTCCAAGTGACCACAGAGAAGCATCAAGCTCACAAAAAATGCTAATTTTCCACTAAATTAAAAGCATTGGGTGATTTCAATCTTGCAATGTGGAACAGCACATCCTGACAGCTGCTCTCCTTTGCTGTACTCGCATCATCCATGTAGAAACTGATGACACCTGCTCGCAGCGCCTGCTTTCAGTTACTTTCTTCAGATGGTGGTTGGGCAGGTTTCAGGTGTAACTGAATCTTTGGCCAGAAATGATGTGTTTTGAGAATGTTCTCCTATTTTCTTCCTCCTAGAGTTGAAAATTCCCTGTTTGCATTGCGAAATGTAAAATACCAATATTTAATAAAAGTGATTGAATAAAGATGAGTGAAATTCCTGCCCACAGCAAGAGTTGGACCAGATGATCTTTAAAGGCCAAAATCATTCTATTATTCTAGGATTTTAACATGCTTTGGATATTTAGGACTCTCCCTAATATTTGCTTATTTCTCCCAGGGATATTCATACAGCCATTTAACTCTTTCTTAAAACGTTTATGTGCATTTTCAAAGGCAGAGTGGTTTTCCTGGGTGAGCCCAGCTCAATGATTTTACACATTCTTTTTCTTCTTCCTTATGCCACTCCAATGTTACAGTATCCTCAGTCAAAAAGGACTTAGTTACTGATGAAGTATTTTTAAGAATCCCTGTACTGGAGACAGAGATATGACATCAAAAATAAGCTGAAAATAGAAGGGCAACAAAGCAGTACTATGGTCCTTAAGAAGAGCAATTTTCTCTGTACCAGTCTGATTGCAATCTCTTGATAGTGTTTGGAAAATGCAAAAAACCCTACTACTTGGTAGGTAGTGTGCCCAATCAAGTGGAGTAAATGCATTCCTAGAACCACCCACTTTATTGTTGGATTTAATGCCTTATTGATTGAAGCACTGTATTTTGACAAACTCATGATGGTGTATTTAAAGCAAAGATCTGCCAACTGCTACACACATTTATTTTAGGGCCAACACAATGCAGTTTATTTTTATGTCCATAGCTATAGCTGCTGAAGAGGGAGGGAAAAATTATTCAAGTACTCAGGGCTCTTTCTAAAGATCATGTGGAGACCGAAGCATTTGCCTAGGACAGGCACAGTAAAATGTAAGTGCACCAAACCCAATTCATTATTCTGCAAAGAAGTGCTATGATTACCACAGGTTCTGAACACCACAAAAGGAAACATGCATGTGACCTCATGTCCATCTCCAACGGAGCATGCGAGGCAGGTTCAGATACTATGTGATAAAAGCAGATGGCTGAAAATAATTGTTCTTTGGACTGAACTGATTATCAAACTACTAATCAAACTACTAATTGGACTAAGGTGGAGAAGGAACTAAATATGGCTCTTCAAGTCAAGAGGTCAAAAGATCCACATTGTGACCACAGGAAAGTCACTTAACCTTTCCGAGCCTCTGATTTTCCAATTACTTCCACTATCATGCGTTGTCTATATTGAATATAACAGCCAAGGATGATACTAGTTCAATGAGCACGTCAGACTTTTAAATAATTAATGTTATCAAACTTTTGAACTCATCAAGGAGGAAAGAGGTCAATCAATTCTGATCATACAGGTTGATATTCACAGCACATTGTGAAGCCTTGTTTGCTTTTTTTTTCCCCACCTAGATGCTACTGAATAGCAACATTTTATTGGGAAAGTCTGTTAATTTAGGGGACCCTTCTGGAAATGCTTCCTGTGCGTACCCCCAGGTTTTAGATGTACACCTGAAAGTTTTACATTGAAATAATTACAATTTTTTCACTGCATCAGCAACACTACTTTCATTCAAGTGATAAAAAGAATAGTTGGTCTGCATATATATTAATCGGGGGTTTTTATAATTTTTTGTGAGTTATTTTACTATAATATTGTATTATACACAAAAGAAAGCACCAAAAAAAATTCCACCCCATGTAGTGTTGCAGACATTTTTTCATAGAAATCCTTTCTTTGGGATTTGTTCATCTTCTGGGAAGCTGAGGCCCCAGAAGAAGAATGTAAACAATTGTTGTCGGCTGGTGTGGCATGCAACAGGTGCAGCGGTGATTGGGCTTCTGTGAGTGTTTGGATTTGCTGACCACTTACAGAAGAGTTTGTCCTTGCTTTCTGCTGGACACAGAACTTTGTTATTCATTCTTTTCTATTCTATTCTTAGCTTAGCAGCCTCTGCAACTTGTCTCCTTATTCCTTTTAGTATAGTTATAATGTATTATATATCATATATCAATAAATCCAGCCTTCTGATCATCAACCAAGATCCTCGTCCACTTCTCTCACCCTGAGACCCTCATCAGGTCGCTGTAATAATGTAGCAAGAGGAACATTATAAAAGAAAGAACAAAACACTTAATACAGTTTGGTAAGTGTATTCATTCACAGTATTTGAAAAACTACCTCTCTGCATTTTGTGTATAGAACTTCCTGTTCTGCACACTACACTTGCTCAGTTTCATCACTCAGATGGTAAGTTTATGAGTTCATATATTACTTAAACATTTTTTTCCGAGGAAAACATTTGTGTCTGTTGTGGCTTTTTTTTTTATTAAGACTGTAAATATGAAAGATATTGAATGAAACTTGATCCATTCTGACTGCTTTTCCAGATGATTTTGAATATATTTCAGATATCAAGAGAAAAGAAACAGGAAAAAAATGGATAAAGTCAGCAAAGGAGAATGTGAAGAAAGCTACCATATTTTTAATTAAATTTTTATATTATCTTTTTATAAGGTCTTCTCACTATATACTACGAGGAAAACCTTAAACTAAATGGAAGGAAAATAGAAATATAGAACAGAAAAAAAGAGGACAAATGATAAATTTACCTTTTCTTACCATTTTCTTTTGATATGGTTATTTGTTTCTTCTTTAGTTTGGACCTAATGGCCATGTAATTAATGATACTTTTCAACTAAAAGAGAAAATCTGAATCACCACATAATTATAGTAAGATTGCTTCAGTAAGTGCACTGCTTATAATATCCCTAATAGAGGTAGTAGTCAGCAAACACCTATATCCTTAAATCCTAGAGTATTATATAGCATCTGATTCAAAAGAAAGAAAAACTTAAATCATGTAACGTTGAAGGGGTTGTTTTATCTAGAAATTAAATCAGTGGATGGTGTGCAACAACATGCATCAGCTCAAAGTTAACTCCTATAAACATTTATTGTGTTATTTTGGAATGGATATTAGTCACCCACCATTAAGCCAGATATGTTTGTGTAGAAAATAATTCTTGCCACTATAATCCTTGAAGTTATAAAAATAATCAGACATCTCTGCTGTGAGAATGGGAATTATTCCCCTCTGCATTTGAAAGACTGTGTACGTTAAAACAATTGTAATAATAGTAACTATTTAAGGAGCTCATACATTATGGACTGAAATTTCTGACACACGTATATTCCCATCAAGCTGAATGTTATGGGGCTGTTATGGTTAAAAGGAAAATATTTATGCCAAGAGCAATCAGTCAAAAATTTTTGAAATCTTTTGCTAAGTGCCCATCCAGGGCCTGATGTAAGGTAAACGGAAAACACTTCTGGATATCAATGGTTTCTTAAAGCAAGTCACACATCACTTTGCATTATTTACATCAACTCTGCATTGGCATTTTTGAAAAACAATCAAAAACAAAACGTTCAGTAAAAGCAAACAAACACCAGCAGTTACACTACATAGTTACAAAATCACTGATGTTACTCAGCCAAGGAAACTGTCTGTAAAATACAGGATGCTCCCCCAAAATGGTTATATCCTACTAAAATAAATTTACTGGAATTGAAAAATTGCCCTAAAAAATAAAAGAAACTGGAATAGTTGACATATATTGGTTAGCCTCAGCATCTTTTCCACATTATGAATAGAAAAAAAGAAAAATTACTGTATGTGTCCACCCACACTTCTGTGTATGTGACTCTCATTGGATCTTTCCAACAAGCTTGTGCCTGGAAAAAACCCACTTCAGTGGGAAAGAACCATTAGGATACACAGAAGGGGTAGCACTGGCCTTCCTTCTCCCCAGCTGAGCAGATGACAGCCATGTCTCTCATCTGCTTGAGAACATGTCATAGGGGACTGTGAGAAAATTTCTCAGGTCCACTTTTGCACCATAGACTGTGGAGGTCTTGCTGCAAATTTCAGTTAATTAGTAATCCTAATTCTGATTTTATGGTGTGAAATGAGGTAGTTAAGGGATATAAGGTGTTCATTAACATCCAAAGTAGGATTATATAACCCAGGGTGAATGTTTCCAAATGCTTTTGGTGCTTTAAAACAAAGCCACTAATTACTTTGTTGTTATTGTATTTACTGTATCTTCTTTATGGCAGTGTAGTAGGCAATTTGGAAACAATTATTATCTTCTATCAAAGGATATTAATTCTGATTAGGTAAATAATTTTCAGGCAAAATGCTTCGCGTGGGAGCTGATCAAGCCTAAAAATTCCAAGCAAATAGTAATTTTTTCCATAATTTTAAAAAATATGCTTTTTAAATGTGCTATCATGTCTTACAGTACAGTAAGTCCCTTAGAAGTTCATTATCTTCAGAATGGACAAAAAAAAACCTGGAAAGTGGTTGATAAACAAAACCATTAACCCATTTTTTCCATTTACTTTGAGGATGCAGAAGCAGGTGCTGCAACACAAACCCTCATTAAAAAGCTGTTTGTTTCATTTCCAGTAACAGTATAACCACACTCCTTCATCTCAGAATTGTGTCACTGTTATGCAATTTAGTATAATTTAGGGAATAAATGACCATCTCCTTTGAAAAACTTCAATCTGAATGGGAACACATATTCAATGTGAACATAATAACTAAGAGCCTGGTCAGATTCTAATGGCTTTGCACAGTGAGCTGTTTACAAATTCCAAGTGGTATCTAGTTATAGCAGTGAGGTTGCTTCATCTCTTTTGTTGGAAGCTGGAACTAAAGCATAATTTGACATGGCTTTTTGTTGAGCATAATTTTTCATCCTCTGTAAGGTATACAATAGCATGTAAAAGGGATGCCCCAAGAAATCCAGACTACAGTATGTAATGAAAGATATTCTATATTCATTTAAAAGCAGGCCTACTTTTTGTTTTAATTTTTATTTCTCCACTTTTACTACTAATATATTGTTGTTACAGTGACTCTAGTGGTGAAAAAATCATAAAATTTGCACAAACTCATAATAGAATTTTCACTAAAAGAATATCTTATAGCACTGTTTGAAAGAACTGGAGAAGAAGACCAATACAGTGGTGTAGTCTAGAGAAAACAAACAAGTAGAAAGAAATTCCTATTTAGTAATAATAGTTGCAGAAAAAAAAGAGAATCAGTAGCTTGTGTCAACTCTTACTAATACAGATAATGTTTCATTTCTAAAGGCCTCCTGTCTATTGTAGACAACACCATGATACATTTTCAGTTGCTGGCTACTTACAATTGCTTTTTGCTTGTCTAAGTGCTGAAAGGGGAAAAAGTAATAAAATCCTCAGGCAGAAAGAAAAATATCATTTATTTAGGTACAAGATATAAATATGAAGCCCATATTGGATTAAATATTTGTTCAGACTACAAATAAATATTATGCTAGATAGATGATGGATAATTTGCACTCCAACATTAATCTCCTGGCAATGCACAACCTCTGGGGAAATTTGCTATTGTAAAGAATTTTAACCTAACTATTTTTCTACTCTGGAGTTTCTTATTTTCTCCAAGTATATGTTGACTAGATATGATACCAAGACCATAATAATGGCCAAAATTATTTCTTTTTCCTTTCTTAGTTTTCAGTTTTATTGGATGAATCACACTAAGAAGCTTGCTATGTGTAAAACAGAGCAAAAAATACATATGAAGCTAGGAAGTTTTTGTTAGTCCAATTAATGTTTTAATAGCTTCATTACAATATAGTGAATGGATATTGCTGGTCCACTTGGTGACACTCACAGTTATGATCCAAAGTACTGCTCCAAGCCTCAAGAACATAAAGATGTTACACCAAAACCAAACCAAACAAAAAAAATCTCTTCCTAGCGGCTCCTCATTTCCTCCCATGTGTCACCCCCCAGCCTTCCCCAGACACACAGGAATAAGGTTTGCCAGGCAGGGACTGCAGTGGGTGGCGCTGCCATCCTGCTGCTATCCCCAGGGATGACACCAGAACAGGGCAGACAGCAACGCTGTGTCAAAGCAGTGACACCCAGTTCAGATCACGGAGAGGGGCTGAGTCCCTGCACTGCTGGGTCAGCATGCAGCCAGGAGCCTCCTAACAACAAAATCATACTTGTGACAAAAAGGCACTGCAATGTTTTTTTGGTTTTTTTTTTTAAATACTAAATGTAGAAGATAGATAAACACCTATCTGACTTGAATAGTGACATTAATCTGCCTCTCTTCTACAAAAATTCAGTACTTCTATTACTGATAAATTGTAATTTTATTTTCTCCTAATCTTGCTTTCTGCAAATGTTTTCATCATTAATACACAATCTGTCTATTGGTACTTTGGTCTTTAAATTTACCTATAACCCAGACATAACAATAGCATGATAAACTGTAACTTTCAGTAATTGAATTAAACTGATGACTATCTGGTGACAATTTCTGTGCTTTTGTTCATCATTTTCTCTAGCTCTAGTCAAAAATACACTGGAAAAGATGTGAACTTGCTTTTAAAAGCACCTGCCATATTTCCATGAGGTTGCTGGGAAAGATTTCTTTCTAGGTTACAATTCCTGGGGGACTGGACCCACAGGACATAATGGAAATCTGGAGAAAGCTGTACTATCCACTAAGTGTTGTGCACAGGTCAGGGCTCACTTAATCAGAAAGAGAGCCTGTGGAGAAGCAGCCATAAGATCTTCATGTGACCTGATTGTTAAACACTCCACAGAGGACTGTTGGTACAAAATGTTCCTCAGTCATTTTTGCCCAGCTCTGACAGTAAGGACAGGATGTGTGCTACCTCCTCCCCTCCAACTCCTCACAGCACCAATAGCTTGTGTGACATCTGTGGGCACGTCTGCTTTAAACATCATGCAGGTCATTGGCATCCAGCCTATCCAGAATTACTGTGTTTTATGATGCAGGCTTTACATTACTCTGGTGAGAGTGAGTGGTAGTTACCTCTACCTTGTTATTGAATCTATTTAGACATAAAGAGACAATAAAAGAAAATTACCACCCTTCGTGTAATAACGGCCACACCCCTTTCTTAGAAGTCAACCTGTGGCTTCATTTTTATTTGCCTAATCTTCAAAAAGAAACAATTAAAGAATATTTTAACTCCATTCTGATATTCTCATTAAGTAAAACCTTTTATGCCATGAATAGCCTAGGGTTTCAAACCATGTGTATTTTATTATATCATGATATTATATCATTCCTATAGATTATGACTAAACAGCTAATTCTGTAACTCATTAATCTGCCTGAAAATGAAATTTATATTCAAACACTTGGCATGTCTTAGTGACTGCTCTACTTGTATCCCAAAAGCCCATGAACTCAGAGGTCTTCAGTAGCTAAGACTCAATGAAGCTACTTTCATAATGTCTCTTTTCTGTGCTGGCATGCTAAATGCTGGTGAGAAATTGCTTTCTGCATTCACTGAGAAGAGACTGGCAGTCTTCTGTACTGAAACTCACAATTATTATCATTTTGCCTAAGTGTCTCTCATTTATTCCCACATGGCTGGCAACGGTAGTTGACATAAACAGAAATTGCCTCTACTTTAAATGTCAACTGAATGGGGCCTTAGAAGAGCATAGATATCCATTACTGTACTAAGAATATCTACAAAAAACATGTATCTGATGCTGCAAAAAAAGGCTAATTATAATTAGTGCCTCATGAAAGCAATTAGAACGCCTACTGGGGGAAATGTAGAAAAGCTCCATTTTGTTGTTCAATTTTTTCATATATTTACCCTTTGTAGAATGATTATGCAAAACATCTGTTGCATTGTGAGACACACTAGAAAGAAAACTATGAGAGAGGAAAATATGAAACATCTCCATTTTTTATATTTTTAGGTATTACTTAATTTCAAAACTACTTACAAAAAGCTCCATTCTCCCGAACACTTTCACCAATGTTCTCTTAATTTGCAAATGATAGCCAGAAGTAAAAAGTACTGATGCAAATTTAACAAATTAAATTTCTCAGCCTGCAAATCAAAGGATAAGGAAAAAATGCTCTTCCTCCTCTTTTTCCTGGGACATAGTTTATATTCCCTTAATATCTTTGAGCCAGGATTCAGCATGACAGCTAACACTCTGGGACAAATCTCTTTTAGGTATAGATCACCACTAGCTAGGGATCATTTCTGCAGTGTTTATTTGGTTGGGTAAGGGGACTATAATATTGACCTGTTCAGTTTATCTCTGTAATACCAAACTTATTTAAAAAGATTATTCAATTTGGTGTAAAAATGCTTGTTAGCCCTTGGAAATAAATCCAAAGAAAAAAATGCAGCTTTTCATGGATTTTTAATTGCTTGTGAAACTGCAGCATTAAACTGTAAGCTTTACATGTTAGGAACTTTTGTCCTGATTTTCTAATCTAGTTCATATCTGAGCATTTCAAAGAAGGGAAAACTAAACAGAAAATACTACTGTATTGATTTTGGCAGTCTTTTGCCTTTACTTCAAGCCTATGGAAATGTCTTTATAAAATGAAGGAAATAGTAGAGAATCAAGTCTTCTATTTTCTGTGTTCTTTACAATTTCTAAATCAATTTTTCTTTGGAGGGGATGGGCCAAGAACTTCCTGTGCCTTTATGAAGAAATTGTCAAGAAGCAGACAATTCATCTCAACACTATAGAGTTATAACATCACTTGCAGTTCACATACCTCAGACACACTCCTTCAAACTTTTACAGAATTTAATAGAGTCAATGGAGGGCTTTGAAATATAAAACATGCAGCATTCACGAAAAATATACTGAAAATCGAAGCACTGGCTTCTATCAATTAAATGCAAAAGATATAGAAAATAGAAATCAATGTAACATTAAGTATTTATATATGTTTATTAAATAATTATTTGAAAAAACCTATTTAGATAACTGTTAAGATGAGTTTACATAATGAGGCTAATAAAGAGTAAATTAAAGCAACCAAAAAAATCAAGCTAAAAATAGCATTATGAAACACCAATTTTAGCCCTAAACGTCTGGGCTCATATCTTTTTATGTTTTTATACCAAGAGATCCATATACCAGCATTGATTTTTTGAGGGCAAATATTTGCAAAATCATCTAGAACAGGTGGTTTGACTGGAAATAACCATTGAAAAATATGGCTTTTCAGATTTCACTTTGGCAGTTGTGACATCTCTGATGAATCAATGAATTCATATGAATTACAAGATCTGTTCTTAGAAAACTTTTTTTGAAGGGTCTAGCTAAACGTTTTTCTAAAACAATAACAACAGAAAAAAAATAGCCAGGCAAAACTATGTTCTCATCTGTTTTCACAAAAAATACCCCAAAATACAATGCTACCTTTGTAAATGAAAAAAGAAAAATAATTTTACAGAAAGCCGTGCAAAATCACAGCTCAGAATAATCATATTGAATTCATCAGAAAATTATATTTAAACACTTCACATCTGAAATATGCATTTTTAAAAATTACTATTACTTTTTATTTACCTACACATTGTCTGCTTGACACTGCTATAAGATTTCTGGTCAGATGTATTATTTACTTTTAGTAACACATCATTTCAAAGTGAGACAGACAAATTGTTTTCCCATTTTATTAGAAAAAAATTATCATTAGAGGAAGAAGTTTGTTAAAAACCACATTTAATGCAAACCTATATCTTTATATAATCTTGGTAAGCACATGAAGATACCTTACACAGGGAAAAAAATGGGCTTGTCGAAGCAAAATTATCTTCAGGCATTGGGTCTAGAAACTTTTGCACCAAACCCTTGGTTTTAGCCATTTCAATTAAAGCTAAACAAATAAATATAAATAGGGTTGGATTGTTGTTATCTTGTTGCAAAGGTCCCATACTTTCTTGGTGATTTCTCATGGCCATCTCCTCACAGCACTGACTCCTTCTTGTCCCCATCACAGCCAAGAAACTCCAATTCTGTCTTCACCCAGCTAACCCACTCTTTTGTAGCACTCGTCTCCTACTTGGACACAGCTGTGGCCTATTAAGGGCAGGCCTGTTCCTAATCTTTGGGGATTAGTACAGCTGCAACTCCTCAGGTGTGAGACTGCCTTCTGCACTATTTTCTTATATTCTGTTCCCCCACATTGGATCATAGAATAATTCAGGTTGGAAAGGACCTCAGGAATTCTTTACTTCAACATTCTGCTCAAAGGAGGGTCAGATATGAGGTCAGATCAGATTGCTCAAGGCTTTATGCTGCTGGGTCTTGAAAACCAGGAATGGATACTGCATGACCTCTAAAAACAACCTGCTCTAGTGCTGGCCTGACTTCATAGGGGAAAAGCTTTTTTTTACAAGCCAGTCCAAACTTCTCTCCTTTCAATTTATGACCTTTGTCTGTCATCTCCCTGTCAGAGCCCATCTCTCTTTTTTTGATATTGTCAAAACATCTCTTTTCCAGGTTAAATAAATTTGCCATCTAAAGTGAACCTCAGCAGAGTGGCTATAAAAATATATACTTTGCTCATTTTATATACATTTATGACCTATGTATAGGCATAGGTCCAGGTCTGTATACCTCTTGCCTCCTTAAATAAAACTTTATTTTCTCAGTTAACAAACAAACAAGAAATGGAATCTAGTCATCCTTCCAGCAATATATGAATATTGTTGAAAAAAAAAAGCACAATGAAAAATCAAAAAAACTACCTAAATATAAAAGTGTAAGAAAGCTTAGCACTGTTCACTGAGGGATGAAAGACATATCTGATGGTTTTTAAAATGAGATTCCATCTGTTTTTAGCAACAATAAGTCTGTTTCACAGCCCTGTGAAGGAATTATGGTATCCATGTGACAGAATTCTTCAGTTCTTTCATAGTATTGTACCTTGGATATCTAGAGTGTAGACATCTATACAGAGCAAGTATTTCTGTGTACTGTTTAAAAAGAAATACAGACCTCTAAGGCATAATTCATTCAAGCTGTCTTAGAGATCTACCTTAATTAGGTCAGGTAAATTCTATCTGGGGAGTATATAACATATATAGGTGGTGTCCACATGTACCATCTACATGCATAAATAGGAGCCTATGACATGATGTATGCAATCAAAGGCATATTTCAAGATCAACTACAAAGTATACCACATTATTTTATATCTAATAACATGAATATGGTTTCATGAAATATGACAGTGGGCAATATGAAGTGCATCTTTCCATTCTTAAAAATACCTTAAACAGGAAAACCATTTGATTTAATTTATAATGCAAATTGTCTAGAGATCTGGAATGGGTATCATGCAACAAATTCAGGGACATTTATTTAATCTCATTTTCTCCTACAAATGTAGTTCTGTGTAACTGTTAAATTTTAGAAGCTATATTAGTAAGACAGCAAATATAATTACATACTATATAAAAACCTAATAAGAATTCTTGTTCTATAAGTTAGTAGTGATTTATATCTCCTTTTTTTTCTATTGGAACCTAACACATATCACTCATAGGACTGATGCTGCATGCTCTTTAGTTCAAGAGAGAACATGATTTCCATATGGAAATATGTGGATATATAAAAATATATTTTATTAAAAAATAATGTGCTTATTTATGAAAGACTGGGACCACCTGGTTTTCTGGTACAGAAGCTGAATCACTGAACCTGCTGAATCAGAGAAACACTGAAAACACATCCAAATGAAATAACTTATTTTTCTGAATGAAAGAGCCTACCAAAATTTTTTATATAACTCGGGTTTAGTTTCAGAAGAATGCGATGTATTATACGCATACTCTTAATATGCCACACATTGCAATAATTTTTCCCAATCTGGGTCTTCTTTGTTTGTTATCAGACTTATAACTGGCAAGTGGTCTCCCTGTTTTTATCTTGACCCATGAGCTTTTCCATCTTATCCTCTCAAGTATTTCTGCTGAGAAGGGCAAGTGAATGAGTTGCTGGTAGGGGTCTTGTGCACAACCAGGCTTGACTATCCCACCTTCACAAAGAGACCAGGACAGCCCCCTTTCTTCTCCCAGCTTCAGTCTGGCAGTGGCTCTCAGATGCCCCAGCCCCATGCACACAGAGGGCCGTGGTTTGTGGCCAGGGCAGGGACAGGTGGGGGTGTCACCCCCTCCCCAGGGGCCGCCCCAGAGCAGAGCAGGCAGCAGCCACTGGCCCCAGCACGGGGGCTAAACCAGGAACCAGGTCAGGCCATGGCAAGGCCGAGCCTTTGCACTGCTGGATCAGCTGGGGCAACCCCAACTAAGAGCAGAAACTGTATTGACTGGGCTACAATCTATTTTGTCACATCGACGTAGTTTCTTTTTCATAATCCTTGTCTATTTGTCTTTATCTCTTCCATTTCTATTATATCCTTTCAGAAAGGCCATAACAAAAACGATACTTCATACAAAAGATGTGGACTACCACAGCATCAAACCACCCAGTGATATAATGACACACTAAATTCTAATTCCTATTTTTTTTGTAGTAATTTCTGAAATTCTCCTTACTTTTTTTGAATTATCTATTATTTTTGACTCTGAGAGACCTATTCATAATGGATCAAGGAAATAACGTAGGAATGTTACTAAGATATTTAGCACATTTTCAGTTCATTATGTATGTATAATTGGAATTTTTTTTCCTCATATAAATGGTTTTATGCCAATTCTGAATATAATCAGATATTTTATTACCCAGCTATTCACCAGTCATGAGATCATCCTACAACTCTTCATAGCTACCCTAGGTTTTCTACACTGAACAGTTATGTACCAGTTGCAAACTTTGCATTTTATAAATAATTTTCACATCGTGAATGAGGGAATGATAATTTTTCATCACTGAAAAACAATTTGTCTATTCAGTCCCTTATATTCCTCTTTAACCAACTATGAAACTATTCAATGATCTTTCCTTATGGTTATGAATCCTCTTTAATGAGATGATTTTTCTTTTGTACTTTTAATTATTAAATTTTTATTGATCAATACTATCATTTACTTCTTCAAGACCATTGATAGGCTGGTGAAGCATGACTTTCCTTCATCAAAGCTGCATGGATCTTCTCATTATATCATGTGTAACCATGCATCTACTGATACTGCTCTTTATTATGGCATCTATTATCTTGCCTGTTGAAGAGTTAGATTTATTCATCTACATTTGCTAAAATCATTGTTAGAGGCCTTTCTAATAACTGGTGTCAGTTTAAATTTTCAGCTTACATTCCTTTGGTACTGAAACTGATCTAGCTGAGGAGTTACAAACCATAGTCAATCTTTCAGCAATTTCGTACGTGAGTTTCTCTGGAAGTCCTAGATGAATATCATGTGTCTCTACTGATTTATTGTTTGCCGTAACATTTTTTTCCTAAAATTTCTTATCTTGACAGTTCAACTTGAGATCATTCCACAATTTATCCATTCAATTTATCTGAACTCACTTCAGCCTCTCAATGTCTTTCTTGAAGTGAGGGGCCCAGGACTGGACACAGGATTGGTCACACCTCACCTGTGCTGAGTACAGAGGGAAAATCAGTGCCATCATCCTGCTGGCCACACTATTTTCAATACAATCCAGGGTGTCACTGCCCTTGCAGTCGCCTGGGCAGACAGTGGCGTATGTTCAGCAGGCTGGTGACCAGCACCCCCGGGTCCTTTTCTGCTGGTCCCCTTTCCAGCCACTCTGTCCCCAGCCTTTAGCACTGCCTGTCACAGTTTGACGCTGGCACAATGCCAGTGCCCCCATGAAAATATATGCTCCCTGGTGTCTGCTGTGAGATGTGACCAGGAATAGAGCAAAGCAGGCTCCAGCTTAGGAATGAAGAAGAAAAAACTTTATTAACCTACAACTATATATAGAAAGAAGCACACACAGAATTCAGAATGAAAACCTTCCAAAAACATTCCTCCCCCCCACACCAAATTTCCAATACATCCACCCCTCAGATCATCAACTCTCAGTCCATCACCACCATTTAGATAATCAATTCTCAGTTGATCAAGGAGTGAGGAGTCCCTCTTGTACCATAGGCTTCCCCTGGAAACACAGTTGAGACCTCTTGTGTTTCCTGTCACACGTGGAGATCATTTGCCATCGTGAACTCTTCCTTCCATGTCCAGTACTCTCACCACTGCACATGGACCAGAGCTGCTTATAGGGTTCCCCTTTTAAGGATGCTTTGCCCAGTTCCAAAAAAAGCACAGTCTCTCACTTTCGAGACACCTGTCCCCCCCCCCTGCCAAATTCACCCCCTAGGGCTGAGTGGTCTCAAGAACAGAGATCTTCTTCTTCTTCTTCTTCTTCTTCTTCTTCTTCTTCTTCTTCTTCTTCTTCTTCTTTCCTCTTATTTTCTTTCTTCTTCTTTCTTCTTCTTCATCCCCAAAGACTGAGGGCACCACCACCACCCTCCTAACCCATCGTCTCTCTTCACGCACTCCTTCACATAACATCACTGCACTCTCTTGGCTCTAAGCCATTGCCTCCCCCTAAATGCAGTCTCTGTGTCACAGGAAAAGAAAAAGGTTCTGTCCATGGCTCTACAAGAAGAGTCCAGCCAAAAGCCACTCCATCACCTCCACCCACCCAAGATTCTTCTCCACTTCTCTCGTGGCCCATTTCCTCTTATCTCATTTCTATCTCTCTTCTCACTCAACTTCAGGAGGATCAGCATTTGTAAGGTATCCATCATCCAAGAAAAGGGTTAAAAAAAATCTCAGGCTCTGCCTGTCCAGAACTCCCACAGCTGCCCTGCTGGGCACCTTCTCGACGCACCTTGTTTGTGGTAATCTGTGTGACCAGCCATATCAGTGTCCTCTGTGCGTGTGCCTCTGGGACTTATGCACATCTTCACTACTGATTGAATCTACACACATGGAAGAAAAAGCTGAACATGCAAGAAAATTCCTGAACATGCTCAGGTCCCCAGGGCATTGTCCTGGGCTGTGTGGCCAGGCAGGAGGGATACCTGGATCAGAGCAGCTGGGAAAGACTGCCATGGTCCTAATATCTCTCAATATTCTTAAGTGACACTACTTCTGCTTTGTGAATTTTTGCAGGTTTTTTGTTGGGTTTCTCTTTGTTTAGCTGGGGTATTTTAGTCTGCTTCCATTGCTCTAGTAGTTAGTTGGAAAGGGTGGTTTTTAATTGCAACTGGCAAGTGATGTATTTATTTTATGTGGGCCTCTGGTTTGGTACTTTTTGATGTCCTACTTTATTATCTTGTCTTAACAAAACCAGTCAAAATAATGGAAATAGCAGTATAGACCTAGGCATAATTAAAAACAAAACGAAAAAAAAAAACCCTAAAGAGAAACTGCAGTGCATTTTCCTTTGTAAAACACTCCAAAGGTAAATACATTTATTGGAAATGAAAGATCAATACTGGAACTCAGTTTGAGACTAACAGCCACAATTTAGATGGCTCTTAACAATGCATTGCTATTTAAATCCCTATTTTAAATCCTGTGGAGGAAAAAAATCCCAAACAGTGACCCAGTTCATTTTTTTTAGCATAGCCTTTTGGTGCCATACTGATGATTTAATAGGATAACCTTTTACAAAGGCAGGACTCAAATCTACAGAAGTGGATGGCAGAAGAAGAAAACTAAATCTTTTTCCAAGCCCTGGAACAATATACATTATAATCTCTTAAACTGTTAAATTAAAGGGCAAATTCTAGTGGATTTGCAGACTAAAGAAAAACCCCAAACATATATGAGCTTAAACCATACAGAAAATACAACCTAAACTTTTGTATATTCCAAAGACTATGTAAATGCATCTTTTTTCAGCAAATAACCTATTTTCCAAAAGCCTCATTCTTATTGATCTTCAATTGTGGATCAGTAGTTCTGATTTTTTAACTTACAATTTCAATCTAAAAAATTTTTATTTTGTTTTTGTTTTCTTTGTTTTGCTGTTATTTCTGTCTTACAGTAAAAGATAAATGCTTTTTAGTATGATATAGGAGATGACACTGTAATTTTGCAAATTTGGTGTGTTCTGATACTAAGTTTTACACAGTCAGTAACCTTCAATGGAAATATTTTTATCAGACAACTTTTGATATTAGGATTATATTTTCAGTATCCCTACAGCATGAAGAATTTAAACTCTATGTGGTGTACAGCATGTGGTAAAGAACTTCTTTAGTACAAGATTACTTTCAGCCCCAAGTACTTACACTACTCACAGGTTCCCCTAGCCATTATCATGTAAAAACAATACAAAGGGTAGGTTTTTCCAAAGCCAAGAACCATCAAAATGACTTTTTAGCCTGTGGATTAGTTCCTTTTTTAATGATACACTGCATATCTTTGCCAGTAACTTCTCTATTTCACACTTAATTTCCTTCACAACCCTCAAATGAATATTATCTGGTTTTAGTGATTTACTACACTTAATTTTTTAAGTTGCTCTTTAACTTCCTCCTTGGAGGCTATCATTTTGTTAAGGCCACAATATAATTTCCCATGAAAAGTGCCCTTGGAAGAGTGATTTCCCCGTAGTCCTAGATAGTAAAGATGGATGCAAAAAATTAATTTAACTCCTCTGCTATTTTACCATCCTCTCTAATTGCTCCCCTCACTCTTTATTCCAATACATCCAATGTCCTGAATCTTCCAACTTGTTATGTGAAGCATGAAGTTTTATTATTTATATTGTTACACCCACCAGTGGAACACTGTGAAGTTCATGCTATGGAAAAGCACGCAGAGCAATTTTGATGTGGCTCAGCAGAAAACCTCTTGTGCCTCCTCAGTGACCTTGCATTTGTATTGACACCTAGATCCTTCCAAGGAGGGCAAAACACTTCAAAGTAAAGGTAGCATTTTATAAACTCTGCTGAATTAATGTGAGTAACTGTGTGGAACAAAGCAGGAGAAACTCTGTTGTTGAACAAAACCCTTGTGGATATAAAAGTAGAAAAAAAAGCTTGACCATTAAGTATCCTTGTCTGAATGGGAGAAATATGTTTCACAGTTCCTTTTTCCCAAAGCCCTTGCTGAATGACTGCTAAAGGCACCTTCTCTGAGGTGCATTCAGTGGGGACATGGTAAAGCCTTCTTAATGTTTCCTTACTGACTTCTTACAATGCGCCTCCTTCTTAAAGAGTACAGCAGTGTGGAGGGAAGAGTGGATGCCGATGAGAGATGAGAGTGCTCAAGTAATCAATATTCAGTCCCCTCATTCTATGGTCAAGACTATGATCTCTGTACTGCTGTCTCACAATGAAACATGCAGCCAGGGGAAACCTGCCTCTTCACTTGCAATGAGTCCTGATAAGCAGGACAGATGGCGGAGTCTGTAAATATGTATGTTTGTAAATGATGTCTGCCCTTATCAGGGGGATGCCATGGCTGTGTGTGCCACCAACCCTGAGCTGGGTGTCACTGGTTTAGAGCCTCTGTCAGTGCCAGTGACTGCTGCCTCCTCTGCTCCAGCTTCCCCTCTGGGGTGGCCCAGCTGGGGAGGGGCTGACATTCCCAGACACAGACACTGTCTGCACACCATAGCCTTTTGTGCCCATGAGGATGATGGGGATAGAGGCTGGGTAGGGAGACAACCCAGCACAGAGACCTCACTCCCCTGGCAAAGCAGATAGAGAATGCAGCAGTTATTTTGTGCAACAGTTCATCCCACTTTGTTACTGAGGTTTTTCCTGAGTCAGACAAATAGGACTCTTCAAATATGAAAATGTTTACAGGACCAAGCATCTGTTATCCTTGCCTATCTGGTGTGGTCTCTTTGGCCATAAAATCCCTACCCTAATCAGCTCTGTCTTTTCATCACTTGAAGATGGCTCTGATATTAGGGATAAGATCTGTGCTGGTTGCAGTCATGCTTCAGGTTTTAGCTTTTATATTTTTCAGATTCTATTCTGCTTTAGCATGTAAGTCTAGGCTTCATATTAGGGGATAGTAAGCTCTCTTCACAGAATGGGTAGACAAAACAATTCCTTCTCTAGCTGGGGACCCAAGGACAGCTGATCCAGATCTCAGGCCCAAGAGCATAAACAAGGGTGGACCAAAGACAGGAAACAAGAAGGATGGGACTTCATGGGCTAAAGCTGTAATTGGACAATTAGCTCCAATATGCTAATGGACCAAAACTTATAAAAGTGTGAGTCCCCATGACCTGTTGTACATTTTGTGGCCATTTTGGGCTCTGCTGCCCAAGGTGGATCTGTTTGAGACCTCTTAATAAATACCTACTTTAGCTCTGTCCAGTCTCTGTTCTAAGTCAGTCTTCACAATGCATCAGCAGGATGGGAAGGACAGCCTGATGATACATGTACACTGCCAGCTGAAAGGCTAAAATTAACTCTGGAAAAATATCTCTATGAACAGTGTGGCTTCAACATGGATATAAAAACCAGTGGTCATTATGTCATGTTTGCTCTATGCAGAGAAACACTGTCTACCCTTAGGGAGCCTGCTTTTAATCCTGAAGCAGTAGATACAGCATATTAATTTCTGCTGGCTTCATAGTTCTCTTCTTATGCATCTCCTTCTTCAGAAGGGGATATTAATTACTGAGTATGAAAATAAGGATCAGATAGGCTTGTGACACCATGAAAAAATTAATTTCATAGATTACCATGAAATCCTGTTGAAGATGTGAAGTTAATTGAAGTCTGTTGACAGGTTCAAGCTATAGAGAAATTAGAAATTTTGAAAGAGAAAAAAACTGAGAAGATTGAGTCTCACAGATATATAACTGTAACTTTTAAATTAGGAATGTATGAAGGAAAAGGTTTTAGATAAATTCTTTAGCTGTTTGCCTCGAAACACATTTGGACAAAGTCCCAGGCAGTCTGAACTAAGCAGATCCTGCTCTTATTATGGAGTTGGACCAGATAAGCACCAGTAGTCTCCTCTAGTCCATATAGTTTTAATGCTTAATGCTATTATTAAAATACTATTTTTTTAAATTTTTTTGCACCTAAATAGTGTTTAGAGAAACACAGATGAGATGTTAAGGGATGTGGTTCCTCCTGCTAGAAACAAATATTGCTGCTGGTTTTATCAACACCCCTCTGAAAAAAAAAAAGGACAGGCCATTCCAGAAAAATATTTCCCCATTTTGCAAATGTTAAATAAAACATCCAATAACAACAATTAAAAAAAAAACTTACAAAAATCATACATCACCTGCAAAAATGCTCCTGTTAATAGCTTTTTTTGATCAAGGTCTTTTATAATAGACCTATTTAAAATTAATTTATGACTGATGAGTTGAACAATTTTCTGTAAATGATAATTCTGTAATCTTTATTATCAACCTAAATCACGCACTGGATATTCCCTTCTTGACATATGAGATTTGAACGGATCCAATTGTATTTCTGCAATAATTACTATACTATTAACACAATTATAATTTCATTGCTAATAGAAAACTTTTATCATAAAAGTCAATCTGGTCCTTCTAAAGACAGTAGGAAGAGGATTGGATTGTAAATCAGTCATATACACTGGATTTTTTGATTATCATTAATAAATTCCTAAGTGGAATTGAAAAAGTGTTCTTGGCATTGTGTATGACAAATGTAAAGCACAGAATCCATTGTGTCCAATGGTCTTAATCTTTTCTTTAATGGCCACTGTGAACCATAGTGCAATATGTGATATAATTTATTGTCAGTCCAATGCCAAAGAGATAACAGGGTTGTCCTCTGAATGACTAAACAACCAAAGCCTTATGTAAAAAGACAAATGGTGAAACACTGAGCAGAAAAGTCAAAAGACAATGCAAAGTTTTCAACAATAAATGCTTTCCTGCTAGTTTATTTCACGCATGTTTATTAAAATGAAAATAAATAAAAAAATATGATAAGACAAAATGGGTGTTTTAATAACACAGAAAAACTTTAATCTAGATATTCAAGATTACAGCAAAATGAGCTGTATTTCCGGTTTCTCTCAGATAAGGACAATTGTAGTGTGTCAAAGACCACAGGACTTGGAGAAATAGATAAAAATATTGGAGAAGGACAGAAAGCCCATAGCCCACTTTTCTCAAACCCAAGCTTTAAATGTTTCTTAGGGCTTTTTAAAATACAATTATCAACTTAAGAGCAACTACAGAACGGTAGACAAAATTTGATATCTCTAAGATCTACATTGAAAAAGTACTTCAGGGGATACTATTTCTCTGTATCGGTTCTCAGTAGAGTCGATGATATGTATTACATATATATACCCCAAACTCAATATTTGATCAAGTTTTCTGAAGAAAAAAGAGACCTTACAGAAAGTATCCAGCTCCAAGAGATATTTGATATACCTAGTAACTCTGCCACATGCAGCTGTATGGACACATAGGAAATTTCCCTTTGGCAACAGGGAAAAGGAAGTGCCACAAGAAATGCAGTACTATAAAAAGGCAGTTATTTTTGTGTCATTTGAATATTTGTAGTAGCAGTACTAGTCAGTATTCATTGTCTTACCAGCACTGATGTAAGGAAATGCAGGAAAATTGGCCCTGCTGGATGAATCTATGGGTGTAGTGGAAAAGCATACATGCTGCATTAAACAAGATTCAGCAATGTTGCTGCCACAATCAAAAGGAGCTCTTCTTCAACACTGGTGGGTAATCCACTGAGTGTGATAAACTTTGAGAGGGATGGAAAAGTCTATTCAGATTTACATCCATCTATAGAGAAAAAAAAATCACAAGGTTAAGTTCTCTTAGTTCTCTTATATTAGACCTTTGCAAGCATCTCTGACTGTGTAACTGAGCATTGTGTGTACACAGGCACGTGCACATGAAAAAACAAAATCACTGAATATAATGTTACCTCATTATACTTCTGTCCAGCATTTACATTTACATCTTGTCTAGGCATTTTCAGAGTAGAGCAAAATGTTATCCCTGAATTATTGCAGTTCCAGTTTATATATATTCTGGCAAACTCTTATGCAGAGTAGTGCTTGTGAGGCTGTTTTAATACAGACTTTAAAATGAAGTTTAAATTCCCTTTTGGAAAAATGAAAGACATAGATTAAAACAAAATTATTGATCTAATTTCCCTTACCTTATTCTTTTTTGTATAAAAGAGAAATATAAAGGTCTGTATCGAATGTAAATGTGAAAAAAATCACATCTTAAAACATTAGTCTATTAAACTACAAGCTGCTAATGTCTAACTTTTCTAATCACAGTTTAATCAAGTCAATTATCTATGGGTAAAAGGCCATTCAGTCTCTCTCTTACATCATGTTTTCAAGCCTGTTATTTCAAGAGTTACAAAATTTAGATAGATTGCAGCATTTATTGGTAGAAGTCTGATATATTCTTTCAAAATTAAATGTATATAAATGTTAATTAGCATCTATTCCACTCAGTGCCCACTGAAATACTGGTCCTTATCAAGATCACTTATCAAGGATCACTGAGTCCAGTTCCTGGTCAGGCTCAGCATTGGGGCCAGTCATAATTAATCTATTTATTGGTGATCTGGATGAAGAGACTTGGTACACACTCAGAAACTGTGTGAATGACACTAAATTGGGTAGGAGTGTTGACCTGCTGAAGGGTAGGGAGGCTGTGCACAGGGATCTGGACCGGCTGTATGGATGGGCTGAGGCCAACAGTGTGAGGTTCAACAAGACCAAGTGCCAGGTCCAGCACTTGGGTCACAGCAATTTCCTGCAGTGCTCCAGGCTGGGGACGGAGTGTCTGGAAAACTGCCTGCTGGAAAAGGACCTGGGAGTGCTGGTTAACAGCAGATGGACATGATCCAGAATGTGCCCAGGTGCCCAAGAAGGCCAAACAAGGAAGTGATTGTCCCTCTGTACTTGTCACTGGTGAGTTGAGTCCTGTGTCTAGTTGTGAGCCCCTCACCAAGGACATTGTGGTGCTGGAGCAAGTCCAGAGAAAGGCAATGAAGGTGGAGAAGGGTCTAGAAAGTAAGACCTATGAAAAGTGGCTGAAGGAGATGGGGCCGTTTAGCCTGGAGAAAACAAGGGTTCAGGTGTTGTCATCTTATTGCAAAAGTTCCGTATCTTCTTGGTGATTTCTCATGGTCAACTCCTCACAGCACTGACTCCTTCTTTACAGCACAGCCAACAAACTCCAACTCTCCCCTCACCCAGCTAACCCACTCTTTTGTAGCACTTGTTGTCTTATTGGACACAGCCGTGGCCTATTAAGGGCAGGCCTGTTCCTAATCTTTGGTGATTGGTACAGCTGCAACTCCTCAGGTGTGAGACTACCTTCTGCACTATCTTTATTTTCTTACTTCTTTTATATTCTATCTCTCCACATTCAGGGATAGATTTTGCTCAAGTTACCTGAAAGGGGGTTGTAGCAAGGTGGGTCAGTGTCTTCTCCTGGACAAGGAAATGGTCTCAAGCTGTGTTAGGGGTGGTTCAGGTTTGACATCAGGAAGAATTTCTTCTATGGTAGGATGGTTAGGCATTGGGATGGACTAGCCAGGGAGCTGGTGGTGTCACCATCCCTGGAAATGTTTAGGAAATTACTGGATATGTCACTTGGTGTTACACTTTTAGTTGATAAAGTGGTGTTCAGTCAAAGGGTAGACTTTAAGTTTTTGAAGATCTTTCCCAATTGTAATGATTCTAAGATTCTATGATTTTTTGTAAATTATATTAAAAAGTGCATTATATTTTTGGGTCAAATTTGGAATATAGTGAAGAAATTGAAAAATATTTATTTTGATGAGAAAAAGGGGAAAATCTGTTGATTTCTGCAGTTTTGTTTGTTGGGGTTTTTTTTCTCCTGTTTAGTTTGTTCGTATGTTTTGGTTTTTTTTTTTTTTTTAATTTTGGTTGGTTGGCTGGTTTTGTTTTGTTTGTTTATAGTTGCCTTTGGTTTTGTTTTGCTTCAGTTTGGGCTTTGAGGTATTAGTTTAATAGCTGAATCTGAAAGATTTATGTGTTCATAACTCTTATGTATTCACTGTCTTCTCCAGGTATTGATGAGACTTCCTTTTAATCCCGTCCATACACTGAAGGGCTATGGCTGGCCTAATTCTGTCTGTTTTAGCCAAATGATTTAAGCACACAACTCGTTAGAAAAGTCAGTAGTGATAGAGGAATCAGGAAAAAACAAAAAAAATCAAGAAAAAAACCAGAAAAAAAATCTGTGAACCACTGTTTAAATTAAATGATAGATCAGGGCAGATCCTTCTTTTAAATTGCTGCTAATTTCTAACTCTATTTGAACTTCTCTTGCTGAAGACCCATATTATAGTGAAAATTGCAACCTTCTAAATGTCTTTCATCAATCACTCTGTAGACAGCTATTCAGAATAATGTATATCCTCTGATGTTTGTGGTTTTGGTACTGACAACAATTTAGAAGTCATAATGTTTTTTCCTTGAGTCTCTAAGTAAAAAATTATCTTGTAGTTCTTTTCTCTAATGTAATATTGCCATTGTCAGCTGAAGAAAACACAATTTTGAATTTCATATGGATAAGGTACCGCTGAACGAATAACCACAGCTGGAAATGCTGTAATGACCTCTCAGCAGATGTCCATGACATTTCCATTTGAGATGGCCTTCTTACATTCCTAAATCTTGGTTCTTAATCTCCTTCACATATACTCCTATCTGTGCAATCTCCATATTATCGTTTTCTTACCTCAGAGATAGATATGGTATGCCTCTGGCTTTTGAGGATTATATTGCAGTCTGAATCCTACTCAGTTTATCCAAAATATTTCCCTGTGGCTAAGCTTTCTCACTGTTTCTGAGTATTGTAAATAAATCAGATATTATTTTGGTCTCAATACTTACTATAATCTGAACTTCAATTGTCATATAAAGTCCCTAAATTTACATAATAGCCAGCGAAAGTAGTCTCTTCTCCTGAATCCCCACTTAGTTCAGTGGAGCTCTGCATAGACTGAAGCCTTGGTTAATGACAAGATCCTCGCTAGACTGCTTTCAACTGACACATAACTAAAATTTCATTAGACAAGATCTGGTTTACATTGAATAGTAACATGGGAAATTTGAAGTATCAGCTTTAAAACCCATTCCTCAAAAGTCATTACAAGTGTCTAAATTGTTACAAAGCTTCATGTCCCACCAGTAACTACTCCAAATAGATAAAATTTGTTTTTGAAAAAAGCCTCTTGTTATTGGCAGTATAGAAAGTTTAGCAGTGCTTTAGAATCAAGGCATTTTTTATGGAGGGAAAATGTATCATTAAATCTTCTTAGAGGATATCAAATGATGGAAGGCAAATTAGTTGGCAAAACTTTACAAATAAAGAAAAGTAGAAACTTGTAGAGGTTACTTTATTATTTAACACTAAATGAGGTAAGAAATTGATGAATTTGATTTAAATCCCATGTGGGATGGATTTAAAGTCTTTTGTTCTCAAATACTTTAGCTACAAATTGATATGCTAGATTGGAAATTTTAGAAATATCATTAGTAGGTTTCCCCTTGAAGCTACTTTAACTGTAAAAAATGGAAACTACATCTTTGATGAGACAAGAAAAGTATAAATATAAATAGCTAATGAGTGCACCTGAATGGTAATATGTAAACACACCTACACAGACCTTACATTGTAAGGCCCATAGAGTGTAACACCACCGAATAATAAACTTGGGCTGCTCAGGTACACTATGGCAAATGATATCTGGGAATTTGAGCTCTGCAAAAGTGGTTGAAATTCCATTTCACATCATGAGTGGAAGCACTAACTGCAAAAATGTTTAGCATATTAAATCAGAAGAGGAGGATGATCCTTCTACTTTGTTTCAGAAGACGCAATTTCCATTTGATATGTTTAAAAAAAAAAAAGTTGTTTAACTTTAGGAAAAATTTAAAATTAGGAATCTAAATTGGAAAGAGATAAAATACTTTCAGATACTGACACAGTGGCTGTCCCTTAGGGTTTAAAATTTTTAGAATATTTGTATAATTGTCATAATCAGAGAGCATATCTAAGAGTAATTTTCTTTTTGTGGGCAATGATTGAGCTCCTATTTTTATTATTATTATGCTCAAGATTATGGCTAAGTAATAAGTAAATATTTTTTTGCTTATTTGAGAGGTGTTTCCTCTTCTTTTGCCACTTTCTGGTACCTCAAACATATAAAATTTACGTATACAATTTAATGATGTTATTAAAAATACAGTAATTTGTTTCAGTTTTTAGCTGTACAAAAATATGAAGTAATCTACCATACAAATGAAGAATGCTGTCACTTAGACCTTTAGTTCTGAATCAATGAGCTTAATTCTGTGACGTTTTCTTCAATATCCATCCATTTACTATAATAGAATTTTATGAGAAATAAATGAGAATAGCACTGCACTCATTATATTTGTGCAAATTTCAGCAAGGTTAGTTCTTTAGTGTTTGGAATATTACCAAATTTCCAGACAACTTATTTTCTCTTAGAAAGAAAAATCACAGTAGAAATATCACTTTTTGATAGCTGAATTCTTCATTTATGGTTTTGGTCAAAAGAAATAAGACACTAAAGAAGGATGTAAACTAGGGTCAAAATTTTTGCATTCATTCAGCACCCTTTCTAAATGTCCATGCTTATCTCAACTTTCATACATTTTGAACCAGAGAATGTTACCACTTCACTCGTTGAGGACATAGACTCAAAAATGTCAGCTGATTGTCAGAGATGTAAGTTCCTTAACGTGTTGCCCATAAATGTTATATTCCTGGGTGCTGCTTTATCGGAGAAATCTCTTTTCTAGGATGGAATAGACATGCTTCCTCCCCAATGAGTCCAGCACACTATGAACCATAGAAGTTATACCTCCTGTAACGCTTTGTTCTTTACTGACACAATGTCTCACCAGAGCACAAAGGCAAGCAGTCCTGGGAGAGTTCTGTAACTATGAGCAAGTACCCAATGCGGTTCTCTTACAGGTTTCACTCGCAATCTGGTGCTTTCTAGATGACAGACAATTTTCAAAAAGCATAGGGGCGACAGCATGCTACATTCAATATATTCCCAGCTTTTAAACAGCATCATGAAAGTGCCCTGCAACCCTCGATAAAAATCTCTTTCTCAATTCTGAGAGTATTACTAGCAGCCGAGTATATTGATTATCTTCGGAATACCAGTGAAGCACAGGTGAAAGAAATCAGTCACCAAGTGGCAACACATACCAATTGACAAATCAAGTTGAAATATATAAATTAATGTTTTGCCATAGGAGAGGTAATTTCACTTTTTAAATCCTAGTCTAACAAAATAAAATAGCCTTGGAGAATTAATAGCATTGTTTAAGGACTATATTGAAAAATATTTAAAGTCTTTACCCAGGGAATTATAAGCATTATAAATTACAATTTCAAGGGCTATAGGGAGAGGTTTTCCATCTAAAATACTTAACATATGGTTATAATATTTTTATGAACATCCTGTAGTATTAAGTATTTTTCTGTAGGTATGACATGACATATTCTATTCTTATTACCTATTAGAGGAAATTCTGTTTTATTTTTTAGTTTTTAAACTGCAGGACCAAACCATATTCCTGGTGAAGGAAGACAGACTAACATAAATATTAGGAACTTTGTAAATTCAAAAATAGTAATTTTTGTTAAACATTCCTGAATATTTAGTGCCCAGAAAAAGAATATCTTTTCTGAAAAAACTAAATACTAGTAAAATTTAATGGTCTGAAAATTATTCATTTTCCATTTAAAAACTTACTCAAATGTAAGACTATAGAGTTAGGAAAATATTCCAATTCTCTCCATAAAAGGAGTTTCATCAACGAAATTTCTTGTGTTCATAAATGAAAAAAAGCTGAGTTATGCAAAAATGTGTTATAATTTAGAATTAAACATGCAAACCTGTAGTTGACTTGTGATTCTTAGATATGTAAAAAATTTTATAGATAAATATGTGGTTTTCCTAAATTTTATACGTATATAGCCATTTAATCTTTAAATGCATATCTTCATATTAGTTTAAATGTTAACTAATCATCTTGGCACCCTTTTACAAGAGAACAAAGTTGAAAAACCTTGCCAAATAGATTACTATTTTCCAAAAGCAGCAAATAAGAGATATTTTCATCTTCACAGCATCAAAAGCTATTCAGGCCGTAAACTGCATGCTATCACTTGTATTAAGTATACATGAAAATATCTAAAACATTTGAAAAGTTTTGAAAACTCAAGTATGTAATCCACTGCTAACAAAAAAGAGAATGTAAATTAGTTTACAGCTGGGGTGACGATGCAGATTTAAAAAAATACCTTGTTTCTTAAGTTCTTTCAGAGACTAAGCATACAAAAGAAGAAACCGCACAAAAAAAAAAAAAAAAAACCCAGACAGAACAACTGAGGATTGCTTCTCAAACAGAAGTGCAAATACTCAAATTCTGAAATGCTAAGAACATATCCATCACGTAAGCTAGTACGTGAGGTGCCTGGACTTTGAAAAGATTCTGAAAGTTCTAAAAGTCGGAAGAAGCTAAAACCAACCAACTAACAAACCAAAAAAAAGCAAAAAATATTAGATCTCATAAATTTCTCTGGGACTTTACAACTTGTCGTGGGTTGACAGCCTTTATCCCAATATCGTGTGTTGTGTCTGGCAGCTGTGCCTTTTCTCTCTTCCCCCCTCCAACCGTCTTGCTGCGGCGGGGCAGGGAAGAGAGGGGGGGAGTGTTTGACCAGGCCTTTTTGGCTTTGGCCTTTTGGCTGCTTGGCTTGGCTAGCCGCTTTGCTTGCTTGCTTTCTGCTTTTTGCGCTGTTTTTTTTTCTTTTCTTTTGTTCCCTCTTTCTTACCCTCCCCTGAAGATACTGGACCGGCTCCGGACCTGACCTGAGACGTCCAGGACACCTGGAGCTTGCGAGAGAAGCTCAGCGCCCTCACCATACACAGTCTGTTTCTTTCCTTTTCTTGTGTTGGGGAGTGTTCTTTTGTTACTTGTAAATAAATAGGTTTTGTTTTCCACTTTGCTCCTCCGAGAAATTCCTTCCCGAACCCGGTGTTGGGGCAGGGGTGGTTGGAGGTTTGTTTTGTTTGGGGGGCTCCCTTTTGGAGATTTCCCCTAATTTGTCCTAAACCAGGACACAACTCAATTGACATCTCCTGGAGAATATTTTGTTATGTTACATGACCTTTTTACATACAATATTAACCAACCTTTTCATTTTATCCAGTCACTAAATACTTGAAGCTAAAATCTCTCTTCACTAAGCAAATGAACACAAATTTCTTCATTAAATAGATATTTTAAATATTAAATATTTAAATAGCAATCTGGGCCCATAAAAAATATCTTGAAAAGCTTTTATAGATGTGCTTTCAATCACTTAATTACATCATAATTCATACATTAAGTATTTAAATTAATTAAAAAAATTTAAAATATACTTTTTATCTTACTCTCTTTATAATTTCATCATGTTTTCAGATATTTACAGGACCAGCACTACTTCTCTGAAAAAAGCTTTGAATATTCCTAAATTTTTCTTTATATGCAAGTGATTCTAGATCATAAGGAAAAGCCTGGCTATTTTTTAAAATACAAAAAATACTTTGTTGGAGTTTAATAGATGTCTTGTATTTCTAAACTTCTGAAGAAATCATTACTCTATATCTATCTGTCATAACATTCTCAGAATAGACTGGAGACTGCTTATTTTTTCTTTCCTGTATGTAAAGGAATTCCAAAGAATAATGTTGAATTGCAAAAGTGCAGAATATCTACTGCTCTACACCTTCTGAACTATGTAAAAAATACCCCTATGGCAACACACCACAAAAAACTACCACATATCAAAGACACTCCTGCTAGATATGTGCTGTCCTCCTAAACAGAAAGCCTCCCTTACATGACCTAACAAACACTTATGGGTCAAGAGTCACCACAAGTTGTTTACCACTGCTGTATATGATAGGAAACATAATAAGAGAAAAAAAATCCTAGATCATTCTGTCCTGCAGCTTAAAATTAAAACTTAAAAAAAAAAAAATTGAATCATCCTGTCCTGCAGCTTAAAATTAAAACTTAAAAAAAAAAAAAAAATTGAGCCTTAATCTGATTAATTAGATTAGTGTTTGAGTTAGAAAGATTAGCTACAGAAGTATTTCCTTTTAGGAAGCTTAATATATACTTTGCATATCTCCTTCCACCTCAATTTTCAAAACTGTGTATTTTTTTAAGGTAATTATAAAATTCTGTCTTACAACAAAATTTGCATTGTAGAGAATATAGAAGAAATAGAAGACAATTAAGACAATATTCATCTTTTAACTCCAAGTTCTATCTCTGTTTTTATGAGCAAAGCACTTCATTCTACCCTGCAATTGCTGCTATTTGTAGTCAATATTTTATGTTCCTTCCCTTGTAAAATCAGCCATCTTGCATGTAGAAAGCAGACGAATGCAAAATTCATTTGTTGCTAATGGGAGTCATGAAGCTCTCATCCAAATGACAAATTTTAAAAAGGAATTGTAACTATATTGATCCATCCATAGAAGATTTGCATTAAATAGTAATATAGGTATGACTTCTAACCAAGTCTGCCACATAGTCATAGTGTGATTTTGATTATGAATATTTATTTTATAAAATTCTGTTTTGGACAGAAGAAAACAAAAACAAGAAAAGCTATCATCACTGTCATTAACAACATTCAATATCATTGCCATAGGATGAACTAAGAAATCCCAAACCTCCTCAGAAAAAGAAACATTTATCATGAGCAGGATTTACCACTAGGTCTGTATAAAACATGTAAAAGTTCTTATTCATAAATCTATTTAATAGCTGATTGGTTGTGTTACAAATGTTTAAAGCTAGTTTTCAAATGTAAGGGTTTTGTTGGGTTTTTTTCCTCTTAAAACAACAGAAAACTGAATCCAGCTGATTATAAAAATTCATTTTTTTACACAAAAGTAAGAAGAGATTTCTCTTTGGAAGTTCTGAAGTTTTACCTGGAATGAGTACATGAAAAACAAAATTACTTTTTTTCCTAGCAAGCAAATCTCTGTTTAAAAACAAATCCTGATGCACCCTTATTTGAGTGAAGCATATGTTACTGCTTCTATCTCCTCTTCCATACTAAATCATGCTGGTATCTTCTCTTTCTTATCATTAGCCTGGCTTCATTTTGTCCTTAAACCTGAAGATAAGAAGCACCTTTATTCTATAAACATGTAGTAGTAGTGATCAAAAATACATATATGTAGCATATCTACAAGCTGCACTATTTTTCCATGGGAAATGTCACAGAGTAGGCTAAATTTCATGCTGGCCCTTGCTTTGAATATAATAATTTTTCTTCATTTAACACTCATATAAATATTTTAAAAACTTTTTCAGATGGTCACCTTCTTTTACAACAAGATTAATTGAAATGTTTTGTGTGGTTTGAAAGCAAAATACTTAATCACAGTTTCTTTTTCTGGTGATATGGAAGTGAATAATTCTTTGTTTTTTGTTTTTTGAGTATTTTTGTAGAGGTTTTTGTTGTTGTTTTTTACTACACTCATACCTCACTGCTCAAATCTTTTGTTTACTTGCTAAAATAGGTCACCTTAAAGGTCTGTTGAACTATGTATCCTGGTGTTAATAACAGGGAACACACAAGAATAAGGCATGCAGATAGTTATACTTACCATGAATATTCTCCCAAAGATCAATATAATTCAGGCACTGTTTTAGACAAAGGTGTTCTGACAGATAATACCACTCTCTACCAAGAATAATTCTATTGGTCGTGTCATCTCCATATTCCTTGGGACCTAGAATAACATCAGTGTAGAAATTGTGTCATTTCAGATCAGATCAAACTTAAATGCTATGGAATAAGTGACAGAACATTTGCACAGACATGGAAATTATACTTGCTGCATTCCTTTCTAAAGATAATAGAAGTATGGAGTTGTTTGAAGAGATTAGGATATGCCTAAGTGCCTAATAGAGCTGATCATTATCTAATAAAGGAAACCAAAAACATGTCTGATGACACAGATGGTATGGAAATTTACAAACTTTGTGAGCTTAGTTTTTCCAGGCTCAGTTCTTCAAGCTGATGCACAGCCTCAAGCCATGTGTAACCCTTTTAGAATCTAGTCAGAACACAGGACCATCTGCATGTTCCTGTAAAGAAACCTTTTCTATTTGTACAGGTCTTTCAGATGTGCAATATTTAGTTCTTTCTTAAATATCTCCTATATTCCTTGCAAATATAAAATTTAGATTGTGTAAATATATTTGCACATTTAATTTTAATAGCAGTTTTAAAAGATGTGTATTTTTACAACAACTGTTTAAAAAAAAAAAAGCTAAAACAAACAACAACAAGAATAAACTTTCCTTAGGATTAGTTTTAAAGATGCTCTTCAAAAGGCAAGCAGATTATAAGAACTAGTGGATGAAGATATGGTCTTTCATGTGTCAAACTATTTCCCAATTTTTATCAGTATTCTGGAGAGGTGTAATGTGGGTAACAGAAATCTCTCTTGGATATTGACACTGCAGAAAAAAGTTTAGAAGAATATAAGAAATCCTGTAAAATATATATTTGTCTTTACAAAATATGCCTTTGTCCTGGATCAGTTTTTAGGCTGACAGAAATATTTTCTTAATAAATTTGGAATAGGTTTAGCAATTTTCACAAGTATTTTTTAGAGGTGAGTGATATAGCATGGTTGAGGATTTGGGATCAAGGACACAATATGATTCTTCTCTGTCACTTAGGTATTAAACATGAATTATAGATGTTGATTACATCTGTCACCCTTGCCTGAAGCAATGATATTCAGGTTTTACAGAGCTATCAAAAACCTGCTGTGTCAGAGATTTGCATGATTTCAAATTATTATCAAGTGTGGGAGGATAATACTTTGATTCAAACCATATTTGAAGAAACATGGGAAATATAAAGAAGCTTCCATGTTCTCAAAGTTCTACTTAAATGGCAGCTCTTATGAGAAAAGTGGGGTTGTTTTCATTAATTTTTTTATGCATGTATAACTTTTTTATTTAGCTGGTATAGGAAAAGGAAATTTTCATCAGAATGGTGAAAACAAAACTTTTTAGTTAACCTAAAATGAAATAAGAATGTTGTATAAGATAATCTGTAAATGAGACAGCAGTAAAACTGGACATCTGTTCACTGAAGTAGTATAATACCTTTCCACATGTAATGACAAATGGACATAGTTTTTACCTGAGCTTTGTAACCTTTCCCTGAGCAATCTGTAAAGAAGCAGATAGATAAAAAGTATCTAAGATAACACAACAACATACTTTTTCATCTTTCTATTGACAAAATAGACCTAAAGTCCAAACATATCTATAGGCTAACTCCTCTTTTCCACCTGTCCTGGGTAACCCAACAAATGTCTATTGTATTCCATATTTTTTCTATGCTAATCTGTCCAAGACTGGGACAGTTACTTTAAGACACAGAGGACAGAAGCAGAGCCAGGTTTTCTTGCCCTGGGTTTGTGCAGGTTGTGGGGTGCCAGGGTTTTTAAAAGTCCCTTTAGGAATTTCATAACGCCCTTATTTTTATCCACAGTTGCTGAGGACATCCCTTTCTCTGGGGCTGGGGAGAACATTATCTTTGGACTTTTTTTCACTGCAGCTGCTCAAGACAACCACACCAGAAAAAGTGTGACTCCTGCACGGTCCACCAGTTCCAGCTGCTGACCTAGTTCCATCTGCCACTGTCAATGGACCTGCCACCACTGGGAGAGGCTTCGTCCAGTGGCACGGCAGCATTTGACTTGCTTTGGACACCAATAGTTCTCCAAGTTTCTTTTTGGGTTTTTTTGCCCTTATTTCCCATTGATTGCTGTTTAGGGAAGAGGAAGTTTTGTTATCATTGAGGTTCAGTTGCTGTGGGTTGTTTTTTTTCATTTGTTCGCTTTTTCTGCCACATGGTCAGGAGAAGGAGGCTTCTCTGCCACATTGTCTTTGTTCCCTGGAAAATGCAGTCAGCTATGGAGGCCAGCATACTGGGGAAGGATCTTCCCCAAATCTTGTTTCCTTTTCTCCCAGGGAGTCCATGGCATTTATTACATTTATATCTAATGGTTATTACTGGGTTTTTTGGCTATAGCTGTTTTGTGCTGTTTTGGTTTTGTTTTGTTTTAGACAACTGGTTTGTTTTTTTTTTTTTTTTTCATATATATTCTTGTATTTGTCTCTCCTTATTGGTGAAAAGGGTGTGGTTAAAATTAAAAGGGGAGTAACCCCTTCTACAATGTCTGCTCCATATAAATTTTTTAAACCAGGACACTACCATACAGGTGAAAGCAGCTAAAAATACTCAAAGGCTTTTCAGAAATTGAATGTCTTTGATTTTTAAGTGTTTTAGAAGATCAGAGTCACCATTCTTATTTTACAGACTGGAAAGAGAACATGTGATTCTTTTCAGCTAAATGTACCTACCTGAAAGTTAGGTTCTGGACTAAGTCGCATAATCTTCTTTTGCATTACTCCATTTGAGAAAGACAGAGAATAAAAGAGAATAAATTTTTATTTTCTGTGTAAAAGACCAATGAAAGATGTGCTGGTTTGAAACAAAGTGAGAAAATTTAACCCACTCAAGCTTTCCCCTTTCCCCCACTTGTAAGGTCTCCTTTGCTCAACGAGACACTTTAAATGGCTCACAGTTTTTCATGTAATCTGAGCTAGACACATGGGAGAAATACCAACAAGATATGAAGTCAAAACAACAAAAAAAATGTACCAGCAACTTAAGAAAATCAAACAACTAACAAAAGTTTTAGAGCAGCATTCAATCAACATCAAACATTCCACAAAGCATTATCTTTGCCCCATCTCTTATGTGGGTGGTATGGAATAAAACAGTGCTAGAAACTCCACTCCTTTCCTCTATAATTTTGACATAAGCACTTAGCTGTTAGATATGAAAAATAGGGCAGGTCTGTTGAATGACATAGGTCAAGATGAGAAGAAACACCATCAATGAATACCTTGTGGTAGTGATCTGCTATCTCTGTACAGACCACACAGTAAGGGAGCATTGATGAGCAAAACCTTCCTCAATTCAAAGAAGCCTTAGGTCTTCACACTCGGGTTCCTATGAAGGACTTCAGTTATATTGTATTATATTTTTATTTGCTAGGAAAACAATACAGTGGCACATAAGCAATTCAGGAGATCTCTGAAATGTATCAAGGACAATTTCCTTACTCAGTTGTTAAATATGCCAGCTAGAAGAGGTGTTCTTCTGGACCTAAGTATAAAGAAGAGCTGTTTCAAAGCATGACCCTCAATGGAAGTCTTGGTTGCACTGACCATGAGATCACAGAGTTTTAAGATCTGGAAATCATGAGGAAACTAAGTGGACTAAAGACCTGGATTTCAGAATGACAGAACTTCTTCAGAGACTGACCTCTGGGAGACTGTGATGAGGAGCAAATGAACTAAGGAATACTGGGAGAATTTCAGAAATATCTTTCTTAAAGAATCAGTCGACCCATTCAGCCAGAGAAGGAGCAAGCATAACATAAAGACCAGCTCGGTTAGAGGTAGTGAAAGAATCTAAAAACAAAACCAAATAAACAAACAGCAACAACAAAAGAAAAGCAAAACCCAATCAACCATAAAACCCAAACCAAACCAAAACCCTAAAACCAAAGCAACTGTGAACCCTACCAAAATAAAACAAAACAAAACCAAAACCCTTAAATCAAAGCAACTGTGAACCCTACCAAAATAAAACTAAACCAAACCAAACCCAGAAATAAGTATAGAAAGGCTCCTAAAGAGGTGTATAGAAATAGTGATTGAGCATTCACAGGTGACATTGAAAGGCCAAAATCTCAACTGGAGCTCAACTTCTAAGAGCAATTAAAAAAAAAAATGAGTACTTATGTAAGTGGACAGCACATGTGCAAGGACTATGTAGGACCACTTCTGAATAGGACTAGCAAATCACTCACAAATAGCATAAAAAAGTTGAGGTAGTTATTGCCCTCTTTGCCTCAGTCTTCATAGTTAAGGTCAGTTCCAAATTTTCTTTGCCAAGAGCAATGATGAAGCAAAGAGCAAAGAATGATCAAGAAAACACCCAAATAATTTGGATATATACACATCTGCGGGCCTGACAGGTTATGTCAGACTGCTAAGAGTGTTGTATGACATCCTTGAAAAATCTTTCTCTGTCATCTCTGAAATGGTTATAGGGTCCAAAGGGAATCCTGAATTACTCTGGAAAAGAGAATAGATCCATCTATGCACAGGGTAAAAAAAAGATCCAGGAAACTGCAGGCCAGTTAGCATCACATCAGTCACTATGAAAATTATTGAACAGGTCTCATGGAAGAAAATTGCCAGTACATGAAGAACAAAGCAAACAGTAAAAAGTGATGGGGAAAGGCAACACAGATTTACCAAAGGTAAATTGTTCTTGATCACCCCCATTGTCTTCTGTGATGTTTGGTGGATGAAGGCAGAGAAGTGGATGCTGTGTATCTTGATTTTAGCAAAGCATTTGACGTGGTCTCCCACAACATTTGTGTTAGACAGCTGGTCAAGATAAAAATTGGTAAGGAAGACCACAGAACAGATAGAAGACATCCTAAAGGATGGCATTTAATACACCAGACAATAACTTGCTCATGAGTGGAGTGTTTCAGAGATTGATTCTGCATCTGCTAGTATTCAGTACTTTTATATATGGTCAGGATGATGAAATTGAATGCACCCTCTAAGAAGGACTCTTCCAGTACCTAAAAACAATTAGAGAAGAGGTGGAGAAAGATACTTGGTGATAGATAAGAGGGGAAATGCATAAGCTAATTCAGGGAAAATTCTGGGAATGAGAAAGTTCTGTCTGAATGTAAGAAGGAATTCTTTTTCATTAAAACAATTATTCATAGGATAAGGTCAGTCAGAGAACTGGTGAAATCTTTCCTCCAGGAATTATTCCAGAATTGGCTTGATGCTGCATGACCTAATCCAAGGCTTTTCTTTCAAACAAAGGTCGAACCAAATTATTTTCTAGACATCATTTCCAGAATAGATTTTTTTATAATTCTTTTGATATCTGCAAGAAATATCTCTTGCAACTAAAGATGACAAGACTGTGAAAGAATGTGGCTGACAGAGGTGACGACCCCTGGTCATAAATCCATTTGAAATACAGAATATACTTGCTCAGATTTGGTATCACATTATCTAACTTTTCATGTAATTGCATCTGTGGTTCAAAGGTAGGTAAAGTTGATGGGGTTTTTGATATTCTTGTAAATCACTATGGTAACACTACTACATAAAGTGCTTTTGTGGTGGCAAGAGGGAAAATAATTTCTTTCTCTCTTCAACTTTCAAAATGTAGGCATCTAATCTAAACTAGCTTCCAGGATCTCATTATAATCAGTACAGAGAAACAGATGTCTCTGGGAAAGAAAGATCATAGACAACTCCTGCAAGAAGATAACTATCAATTAGGCATGGCTAAAACTAAGCGAGATGAATTGCTTTTTTAAGTAACATGCCCAAATCTTACAATCAAGTTTAAATCCAGGAAGGCAAAGAAAATTAAGTCTCTGTGTATAAATCAGAAAGAAAAAAAATATTAAAACCAAACAAGGTTAGATGTTGTTGCCAAAGAATTTATGTATTTTATTTAATAGTAAAAGAAGCAAAGAGAAAGAAAGAGAAAAGAAATGAAGAAATAGAAAAAGAAGTGTGTATGGGGATAGGGGACAGGGAGAGAGTGACAGGGGTTAGGTGGAAGATTATCACCCATCTGAGGGTCCCAGCGATGTCTTGTTGCTCCCCTCCATCTGGTTTTCTTGGTGGTGAGGGTCCCTTGTAGCCACCTCACAGGGCCACTTCACCACACACAGCACCAGGCCATGCCAAAGAGTACAGAATTCCATGGTTTAATGCACACTTTGGGCAAGTGGGAATGCCCAGGTGCCTCCCTTGCTAAGGCCTGGTTTGACACTGTCCCTTGCAACACTGAGGGTTTGTTGCATCATCAACAGAGCTCTGGTGCAGAGACCCCTGGGGGACTCCTTTGGGGGCCCTTTGATGGGCCATGTCACCCCTCTGCTGTGGATAAGCTTTTCCTGGGGTGAAGGAGCCCCTCAGCTGGGCACCTCTGCCCAGAAGAGGATGGGCGGTCACTGCCTCTCACCAGAGGTTTCCAACACACCCCAAAGCCTCTCTCCCCATTCTTTGGTGTGAGGGTCTGTTGGAGCTGGGCAGCTGATAACCCTGGGGCTGTCATCTCCTCCCTGAAGGGGCTAAACTTGTGCTTTGTGAATGTCCCCAGAAATGAGTTTTATCTAATCTTCATCAGGGAGCTCTATAGCGCCTCACTCCAGAGGCCTGTTTGGGGAGTGGTAGTATTCTGGGCAGCTTTTTTTGTGCAGTTCTGTGATAATAAGCAAAAGTCTTTCATGAAAATGTTTAACTCCTAACCTATAGTTTTCAGTCTCTGACACCAAGGAAAAGTAATTATGTCTTCTGAAGTAATTCACTCTAAATTTTTTCTGAAAAGGAGTAAGCTCTAAAAGGGATGCACCATGTACGGATTCATGTTCTGACTGAGAAAACAAATGAGTTCAGATATTTAGGCAGTGTTTCTTATGGGGTGTTCAACACAATGTTACTAAGACCATTATGGGGCTGCACAGAATCTGATAGTAATGGAAAAAGAATCTCATCAGAGATGGAAAGATAGCAGATTTAAGTCTTTGACAAGACAAATGTGTTGGGACTAAGAAAAACAACGTTCAAATGTTTTGTGTGAATAGTGTCCCTAAGTTTAATCACTGCTATTCCAGGCCTTTATGTCTTTTTTGTAGTTTTTTTTATACCTAATATAGCAGAATTTATCTCTGGTTAATAGTATAATAATTTTGATTGGTTATAAAGGAATATTCCATTTTTTAATGATCTGTGACTTGCTTAAAACAGAATAAACAGTTTAACACAGAATAGTCCTTGCCTGGAGAACTACTTGATTTATTCCTTGCCAGCCGTTCTGCACCTAAGGTCTTATTTAAAATATGTTGCCCACTCTTTCTGCCTTCACTCCTTCAGTATCTTTCAAGAGGAGCCAAAATTGTTTGCCTTGGGCTTTCCACATGATTATGGTCCTTTGATTTCCAGATCAATTCCTGAGGCAAGACATATAACCACTGCAAATCTTTAGAAACAATGCTTTATTGGCTCCAGAACAATCTGCTTTATTTTCAGGAACAAGTATAAGGCAGAACCCATAGAATCTGTACAGCCTGCACAGATCAATTGGGCTTAAGAGACCATTATTGCTTCTTATTTTTAGAAGGGGCTTTGGAACATGGACAGATTGACAAAATGAGATCTCTATGTACTGGACAATTTTGTAAATAATTTGCATCTCATTTACCTAAATGGTAATTTTAAGAATTATTTTTAAATTATAGCTGGTTTATGGATTCTGAACTATTGAAAACACAATTCTGTTATTTGTGATTCACATGGAAAACAATATCTAAAATTACATCCACTCTGTAGTTCTCTTAGATACATGGATATTCTCATCCTTGTTTTTTCAGTCAAATCATGTTAAGCAAAAGAAATTATACCTGTAAATATGAGAGGGAAAAAACATTTAGATTGTTCAGCTTCTTAGCCTTTCTTAACTTCTTTTTAGCCAAAGTGAAGATTGTATTATGATCTATTTTTACTTGCCCAACAATCTTTTGCAATCACAACATGCTTGCATTATGCATTATGATCTCTCTTACATGCACAACAATCTTTTGCTACCTTACTTTTATTGTCATCTGAGCTGAGCAAATTAGTTATGAGTAAACATATTTTTAATTAATTTATTCCTATGACAAATCTTATTAAGTCAAAAAGGAGGCAGAATGTAGTAATAATAACAAGAACAAAACTTTCCAGTTATTGTGATGTGGTGTGTTGACTTCATTGGCCTCCAGGTGCCCACCAATCCATTCTATCATTGTCTCTTCTCAACAAGAGATGGGGAGAAAATATGATGAAAAGCTTATGCATCAAGATAAGGACAGAGAACACATACCAGCTACTGTCACAAGAAAATACGACTCAGGGAAGTTAATTTAATTTATTTCCAAATAATCTAAATAGGATAATGAAGCAATAAAGCCAAATATTAAAAATGTCTTTCTCCCACCCCTTCCGTCTCCCTGTGTTCAAGTGCCCTTTTGATTTCTCTACCTATTTCCATCTGAGTGGCATGTGTAAATGAGGAATGGGTGGTGTGGTCAGCTCATAACATTATCTCTGCTACTTCTTTCTCTTCACACTCTTCTGATAAATTGTGGGGTTTCACCCATGGGATACAGTCACTCGTGAACTTCTCCAGTGTCAGTCCCTGCCACAGGCTGTGGCTCCTCATTAACTGTTCCAGTTTGGAATCCTCTCCATAGTGCCACAGGTCCTGCCAGGACCCTGCTCCTTTTCAGGCTCTTCAGAAGATCAAATCTTTTGGAACATCCTTCTGCTCCAGTGTGAGCTTCTCCCTGGGCTGCAGGTGGTTATTGGCTCCACCATGGGCTGCAGAAGGAAAACCTCCATCAGTTTCCAGTGTCTTCCCATGGAAGCAACCTGCACAGCACCCCCTACTATCAAACTGCTACATAAACCAAACACATATGGACCCTGCATAAGGACTGCAAGAAAGTGTAATCCTAAGTCTGTAGACTAAAGCTGACATGTCAGATATAAATCTGTGTACTGCCTATCCAGCCAATGTCATATCTGCTTTGGTGTTGCAGCAATACAAAATAAATCAAAGTGGTTTTACAAAGCAGCACTTTTCAGTTAAGAATCTCCATTATTAAATAGCCAATTTGCAAGGAACAAGATATATGGGCTCCAGGCCTCTCAGAGTCCTGTATCACCTCTTGTCTTTACTATCATATCATCTTCACAGAAAATGAATCCCACTTAGAGTGATCAATGCTTGACAGCATAAAAGTCTATTCTATAATAGGGATTGGTATTCCAGTGAAACTGTAGAATGGCTTTCTACTTTGTTTTCCATATTTTTTTACATATATTCAATATATTTCTGAAAATTTCATGGTGTTTTTTATTATGAAGTAAAAGAAATTATTATTCATTATAAAAAATAGAACTGAAAAGCAGAAAGCATTGTTTTGGTGTGCATACACCAAAGATTAAACTCAGAAGCACAGATGTGAACTCTTACTAGCAACAGATCACAGTATTTTTATGGACTAATCTAAATCTAATGCTCAGCCTAAATATGATTATGTTTGTTTTTTCTGTTGATTGCATCTGGTACTTGCAAGTATTTTATTCTCAATTGTTAATTTACATAAAAAAGTAATTCATAATTGTTGTTTTAAATTATTTGATAATATATATCATTGCGTTTTGAGTTTGACAAAGCCACCTAGTCCTGGATGAAACTAAATATCTTGCATCTGTGATCCCAATTTGTGCAAATTGTATAGGCTTCTAAAATTAGCTGTTTCTAGGCCACTTTATGTGACTACATGGGCTGCCTTTCTCGTATGTGCATGTGTGTGTTTGCAGAAATGAGAGACAATGCATCCCTACTTTTCCTTTCTGACACACATTAGAAAACAGGCATATTGTGTTCTCTCATATAGAACACTGACATATGCAATTGGGTACTGCTTCTTTTTAGTTCTCTTTTTCTAGATGCTAACAGTTAAGTGTTAGTATTTGTCCTGGTTTAGGGCAAATTTGGAGGAATCCTCCAAAGGAGTCCCTCTAGAAAGTAATTTCTGAGAAAAGTGGAGCAAACTGTTTATTTAATGAGCAAAGTACTCACAAATATGGAAAAATGAATAATATTAAACAATGGAACCTCTCATTGTTCTGAAGAGATGGCAAATTCAGAGAGAGAGAGTCCTTTTTGTGGGGTGCAGCTTGGCTTGCTCAGTCTCTTATCAGTCCCTCCTGTCTTGGAAAATGCAACATCCCAGCCCCTGATGGGCCACAGGTGAGAACTCACAGTGCTCTGTCTGTTCAGTCCACAGCAGTTCCAAGAAAAAGAAAAGGTCCAGGGACCTTCTCTGACTCAGCTAGCTAAAACCTGACTAAAAGCAAAGGAGAGCTTTCTCCTGCTGGCCCCTGCCGACAGCACCGTCCAGGAGCAGGAATGGCAGGGAGCAAGTGCAGTTTCTGATAACAAACCCTGTGCTCCTTCTCGCCCCCTTCACTCTCGGGGCCAGTCTTAAAGAACTTAGATACTTAATATCCAGCACAAACAGAACAGACAACTGGGGATACAAGTATCATAAAGTCACCCTAGGACATAATGATATAAAATCTATTAAAAATTATAATTATATATATTTCTGTTTATACTACTTTTTATGTTAAAAAATCTATAAATGCATGTTCTAATAATTTCTTGAAGTTGGTAGTATAGCCATAAGAAAAAAATTACTTTTGGAGAAAATAATCTCCTCTGGTTTGGTAATACATATTTATGCTTTTAAACTGCTTCTTTTATTAGTAATTTTTTATCATCTACTATATTTAGCTTAGGAGGAAGTCTCCATTTTGTTGTGGAGAAGAATATGTTCTTGTCCACTCTGTCTTTCATTGTATCCAGAACTTTTAGCTCTATTTTTTTCTCTTTAAGCAGTTCCCAAGAGAAAAACAACAAAATAATAATTTCTAGGTTGCAATATTTTTTCAGTCTCATCTGAGTGGCAAACGTGATTTAAAGTGTGTTATTCTCTTTATTAAACTCCTACACATTTTATTTCCTGCTGCTGCATATATTGATAAAGATTTAAAATTCCCTCTTTTATTGATCAAGTCTTCAATGAATGAGTTTGTTACAAAGTTCAGAACTCATCAAACTAAAATAATTCAAAGACCTTTCTCACAATGTTTAGACCCAAAATAATTAGGTAATTTTTTGTTTTGCTGTTGAAACCATCACAGCATGCATTGTGAAAGACTGCAAGTACACAAGACAGACTACAGTACAACTGCATTTTTTGGTGTTGATGTTAACGGTTGTGTAAAGAAGAAAATATGTTTGTATAGAAAAGAAAGAACTATGGAAAAAAAAAATACATTAGATGGTGTCACCAAGCATTAGGCACCTGGATGGTTACAGGATAGAATGAGATTTTATGAATGAGAGGTAATAGCATTCCCACACTTATGAGCAGTAGGATGCTAGCCAGTGTTTGGGAACAGAAAAGCTCCTATATGACACAAGAGGATAGAAATGTTGCATTGTCTTCAGGCTTAGAAAGATAAAGAAGGTGCAGAGTATAGTGAGAGAATTAAAAATTGTTTTTGCAATTTAGAGAAGTAAAAGACATTTTAGAGGAAAGAATATGTCTTTATTTTTGTTGGCAATTTATTGACTTACTTCATTGGCAATCAGTTTTTAAATTCTTTCATGTTGGCTCATAGTTTCGATTCCTTCTCATCTGTTCTTTAACTTTCTGTCAGGTATTTATTCTGTATGAGCATATTACAGCTATCAGTTAGGCTGATTTCCTTTTGCGTTTCTGCAATGCTTTTTGAGACACTGAGGCAAAAAATAGTGATGAATATGAGAATGAGAAGAATAGTGTTAGTACCCAGGAAAGGTAATAGGTTTTGTTTTTTCCTCTTACAATATTTTCATTTTGAAATTCAGTAGAAACTATTTGGTTTAATATTCTTTCAAACAATATCATTAAAATCTAAACTTAATAAGTCTTTGATGGAAAGTTAAATAAAACTCTAGCCAGTGTATAAGGTGTAACAAGATGATGCCAGTGGTGCCTGGGGCTGCCCCATGCTGACCACAGATGTTTCAAGTCAACCCACCCACCACGGGACATAGCTGAGCCCACAGGTGAGGGGGTACCGGCTTCAGGAAAACACAATTAAAAAATGGAAAATAAAATGTTAGCTAGTGGAGGGATGAAAAAATCAAAAATAATGAGGAGAAAAAAAAAAAGGGAGGCAACACCAAGAGGAGAGAAGAAATCTGGGAGGCGATGCTCTAGGCACTAGAGCAGAGATTCCTTTCAAGCGTGTGGGAAGACTCCAGATCAAATCTTGTTTACCCATGACAACAGCAGGCAAGGGACCTCTGTGCCTTTATGTGAACTCAAGAGCTTCATCAAATCATTTTCTCTCCTGCCCTCCTGAGGATGGTGAGTGAGAGAGTGGCTGAGAGGGAATTTGTCAGCCAGACAGCATCAACCCATTGCACACACACTAGATGTAACATAAAAGATGTAGGTAAAGCAGAATGTAGAACATAGAATATAAAATACCTAATATATATACTTCCAGAATTACACTGAATTCAAATCCAGACAAAAAAATCCTTCATGGCAGCTCCATGACAAAAAAAAAAAAAAAAACAAAACAAAAAACAATAACAACAACAAAAAACAAACAAAAAAACCAGCAGGACTTTTTGATAATAATAGAAAAAGATATGTTCTTCAGATCATGATTGAAATAATGAGTGAAAGACACATTGCCCACAGAGACAACTTGTGTCAGGGCCTCAAGAGCAGTGCTAGGACACGGTGTCCCTGTTCAGTGCCTCCCCCACTGCCCACACCCAGGACCCCAGACACCCCTGTGGGTGTCAGCTGGGGCCCTTGAAGCGGGGCAGGGCTGGCTGCCAACCCCCACAGCCCTGCCCTGTCCCCACGCTTGGGCCCTGCTGAGCTGGGCTCACTCTTTGGCCCAAGCTGAGCCTGTCCTCAGACTGTGCCCAGGGTTGTGCCTGATGCCCAGAGCTGAGGCGTCCTCAGCGTCCCTCCCACTGTCTGGTGCCTGGCTGGGGTGCCTTGTCCCCACCTTCCCAGCAACTAGGCAAGATTTTGGGAGGGAGAGCTGGAACTGGTATGCAAGGCCAAAGGGATATTCCATGTAACATGACATTGTGCTCAAGTATAAGAGCTCATGGAAAGGAGGAGGAAGATGGCATTTTCATGGCTGTATTGCTTGTCTTACCAAGTAATGTTACCCATGCTAAGGTGCTGGTTTCCAGGAATAGGCTGAGCAAATGCCTGCTAATGTTAAGCAGAGAATGAATTCCTTATTTTTCTTTACTTATATGTATATATCTTTACTTAACCTGCTAAACTAACCCTCAGTTTTGCTGTTCTGGTTCTCTCCCTCATCCCACAGGAGTGGCATAACAGGATGGAAACAGCTACCAGCTGGGGTCAACCCACCATAGGCACATAACTGTCCTGGCTATGGAAAATAATTTAGTATTGTGCTACAATGAGTATAAAGCTACAAATCTGCACAAGTAATATATGAGTTTAGAAAGATTTGTGGAGAAATAATTGGATGGTATCACAAGCAAGAAATGAGATCTCTTAGTGCAAAGTGATATATTTATACTAGATTTTATAAGAAAATACTTTTATGGACTTGTACATATTGACAGACCTTTGAGATATTTTTCTAATGATTCACATTCTTGTTTTACTTATGAAGTGGAAAATACATATTTTCAAGAGAGTTTTCTTCCTGGTTTTTTTTTTTAACACATTAGCTCATGATCTTCATGCAGGATATAATTTTTCTAGGGGGACGAATTGCAATGTATATTGCCTTCTCCTCCTAGTGCAAGGAGCCCATCACTATTTGTTTACATGCCTTTGTAAACAGGAGATTACCCACCCGTTGTAGGCGAGGTAACTGAGGGTCCTTTTAGTAGAAATCCTTGGGGCAGATTGGAGTGAAATAACAGTGAATGGTCATTGCATATGCACATATCTATCAAAGAAAGAAAGAGAAAGATAAACATAGATAGTGCAGAGGAAAAATGCAGGGTGACAGGACCAAGAATGCTCACTGACTCAAACAGATTTGACTTCTGGGAGCTGACATTGTTTCCTTGACTTTAAACAGGTGTCTCTCATCCTACATTACTTAACTTAGCCTGACTACTGACTGCTGTTCATCCTTGTCGTGCAGTTATTCTGACCTTAATGAGGCTAAATTAATAATTACTGAAAGGATGCTTTCTTAGGAAAAGTGCATGTGTGGAAAACTTAAAAACCTTTATTAATATATCTAGATATATATGCACTTTATATTAATAATGTTTTCTGTAGTATTGTAGATGATAAAGTGATAAAAGGAAAGCTAAACATTTTAAACCTGGACTAAAAAAAAACCAAATTTGGTACTGATGTATTCAGAGAGAGTATGTTCACATGAGTTTTTTAGCTTTCTAAATACAGTCTTAACAGTTGTTGAGGTTCTATATCTTTCTGTCCAAAGTGAAACTCAGGAGCACTATTGACCTAATTTTTCTGGATTCAGCTTGCACACATTCTGCCTTAATAGCAAGATCTGTATGTCTATCACAAGCCATACTATTCCCACAAACCTTCACCTGAAAGGAATGATGTGTAGCGATGAGAAAGAGTGTGCTAATCAGGAAGCAGAATAGAATCCTAGCAACAGAACATGCTAGGTTGGAACCCATCACGTCACTGAATCCAGCTCCTGGCCTTGTGCAGGATCGTCACCAAGAGTTGCATCATGTGTGCCTGAGAGAATTGTCCAAATGCTTCTTGAATTCTGACAGGCTGGTGCTGTGACCACGTCCCTGGGGAGTCTGTTCCAATGCTCAATCACCTTCTGGGTGAAAAACCTTCTCCTAATCTCCAGCCAAAATCACCCCTCTCAGCTTCAAGCTGTTTCCTCAAGTCTTGTCCCTGGTCATGGAAATGAAGAGAATGATACACGCCCTTAGGCTTAAGAATCAAAGATATGACTACACACAAATACAAAATGGAATTCAGGTTAATTTTTCCTAATCCAGCATTCAATTCTCTGCCCACTGGAGGTACAGTTCCATCAATATCCTACTGTCAGTGTCTCTGTCTGAACACTTCTTCCTATATGAAGATACAAATGAAAAGTATTGCTATTTAAGGCTCTTCCAAAACATCCAGTTTGATAACTTATTGAAAGAGGTTTGGTTTTATTTTGGCGTCTCTGTGATAAATCAAAAAGAAGGAGTGATAATGGGGTTCTTAAAACTTAGAAGCTTATATGAATGGTTGTGAGATGTTTCACTTAATTTATATGTGCTTCTTGTTAGGTGCTATTTCTAAACAATGTATTAACACCCTTCAAAATTATTTTTTACTGACTGGGCCTGGGAAGAGTTTAAATAGATTGCTTATGAGTCAGTAGACAAGTTTTTATTTTCATGCAATAATGCAGCTTCTTGTTTGTTTTATCTCACTAGTGCTAGGATACATATTTAAAAATAATCTCCAATGACTTCTACATGCAAAAGTCTAATACAAAACCTGAATAGCATTAATGTGATGCAATATACTTTTACACATCAAAAAGTCACATAGCCATTCCTACAACAAAAATCCTACGAAAATGTAGTTCAATTTATTGCACTACAGGTAAGTTACTATTTACTTATATTTCATAGCATCTGGCAGTTAAATTGACTGTTATATCTGAGTCTCATTTGAAGAAAAGAGGAAAAGAAAAACTTATATATTTTCATCTCAAAGGAAAGAAGAAAGATATAATCCATGATATCAGTTGCTGGTCTTTTAAAAAAGTAATATATTTTTCACTCTTTAGAATTACAGCCTCTGATACAAATGCTAGCATATTTTTGATTCATGAGATATTTGGCAAATACATTTTATTTGCTTGTCCTAGTAGTCCTTGAGAGTTAGATCCTAAAATAAAGGAATGCTTATTCATATGGAAACAGCCCATCTACATATTCTTCTACAATAACTTTTCCCCTTTCCCCAAATTCACCCAACAAACTATTATGAAGACATGAATAAATCTCTCTATATCTTTTTTTGACCTCTGTACTTTTGTCAAATTGATATATTAGTTCATAAATGGCAGGTAAATTTTAAAGACTAAGTGAACATTTTGACTCCTAATGAACAGTAGCTAAGCAAAAAATTGTTGTGCACTTTGTTTCTGCAACAAAGGAAAAATAGCATTCACTGGCCACATGGTCAGTATGCTTGGCTGCTCTGCAGTACAGATGGTGCATTATGGTACAAACAAGATTAGAAAAGGTTAGATGACTTTGTTTCCTCAAGATCCCCAGTTTGGTGCTTTACAGTAAACAATAAAAAACATCATAAAAGCTTTGAATGAGATTCACTGGAAGAATTTTTATTCAGAGCCTTATTGGTTCAAGATGTGCAGGGAGTTCTTAGGAAAATGGTGTTCCAAATATTCAAAAATATTTTCTCTTTCTGTCTTGCTTGCTTGCTTTTTCTCTCTAGTTCTTTATCTTATCTTTCTTTCTCTCCCTCTCTTCCTTTCTTTCTCTCTTTCTCTAAATTGTATTCTGTAGCAGCAAACAGTAGTTGTTATGCTTTTTGCATTGTCTCCATGTTAATTTATTTTTATTTCTCATTGTAGCACACAGATTTAATTCAGAAACAATGCATAGTAAGGTGGCATACCACCAGATAAATTGGGTATATGGAAAAGATGTCATGCCAAACCATCCTTTAGCACAAAGTTCTACCTTGAAGGAATGTCCAAGTCTTTAAGGAGCTTCTCAGTTAGGTTCAGTGAAAGTACATCTGAAGGCAAGACCTGCTTTCTGCAGGTGTTTGATCCCCTCCAGGATGAATCTTTACTGAATATTTCATCAATGATAGGAGCTATTTTTTATATGGTATGAGATTTAATTCCTGCTTCTAACAATTGCTCGGTCCATCTATCTGACCATAGCATTTCTGCAGTTGTGATTCTGGACTGTGGTTACTTCTCTTTATGGTCATCATATATCTTACCATAAGTCACAGAGTGCCAACTAAATTGTTCTTTTCACATGGTTTTCTTGGCTTTAGATTTTTTAATATATCCTTTTTGGTCAATCAATAACCATATCTTCTAGTGTTTTGTTAAAAATATAGAAAATATTCTAACTCCTACATTTTTACTTCATCAAGAAAAGGCTACATATATAAATATAGATTATTCATTGTGTCATTATAAAAGGAGTGGGAAAGCTGGCACAAGGAAATTAAGGCAAGGAGTGTTGCAATAAAAGATTACATATAAGTGGTGCTTATTTCTACTTTCAGGGGATTTAAAGAATCCAGGGTTCAATATGATCAATTCAAACTGTGGTGCTGAAAATAGTGAAAGACCCCCCACAATCAGTCAGAAATATTGATTATTAGAGTTTACTGAATAGTGGCTCAAGCTTTGTCTGCTTGAAAGCCCTGTTCATTCTATTAAACTCTCCAAGTATGATACTATTCCTTATAGAAAAGTGACCTTTAAACCATATAATACCTTTAAAATTATGTGCAGAGCTCTCATTGACTTGGAAGGAAGTTCTGAGTGCAGTTGAATGTAGCTCACAAACATGGCAGGAGACAGTTATCTGGGGCTTCTTAGTGAGGTTTCCTTAATTCAGAAAACCCTTTGGGGATTTATATGCAGATGCAGGGATAGATGACCAGCAAAAAATATTGAAATAATTTTTGCTTTGTTCTGGTTTGGGTTTTTAATGAAAACTAATATAATCTGAAAAAACTAATGCTCAAAAATAAGAATATTATCATATGTTTTATTGGATGTAATTAACCATTTTTACCATTGCTGAGCTTCTTTTTTAACAATACAAATGAAATTGTCACAGAATGTTGTGGTTTTATTGCAATTGAAAAAAGTAATGATTGTAAAATCAAGGTTATTAACTTTGTTTATCTGAATTTAGCAGGACAAAAAGCAATGCAGCATGATGGTACAAAAATATCAATTTGTGAATCCTAAAAATACATCTCCCTAGACATATGCTTTGCATTCTATTGTATTTGCATTACTTACTCATTTTTAACATCTTTTTGCCTTATTATGACAAGATTTATTTTAAACATTAGGATAAATTCTTTGTAACACCAGTGATAGCATTACTGCAGTTTGATTTTCTGTTTTCTCATGAAATAAAAATATTTGTAGAGAAGATTTCGAAGGAAAAAAAAAAAAAAAACTCCAAACAACATTTATTTTTATTTTTAATTGGCAAACAAAGTCACTAAATTTTTAAAGGAAAAATAAACTCTGCATATCAGCATACCTGCATTACAATTCTTTTACTTCAGTCTTAAAAGTCCAGAACTTTACTTTCATATCTGTGATGTGAAAGTAACTTGCAGTTATTTGTGAAACACCAATCCTTTCCATGGAGGAGCAGAAAAAGTAACAGAGAAGGCTTTGAGAGTTGTTGCATGGTGATTAATTGATTCCTAGTGCAGTCACATATCCTGTTAAATTTGGGTAAAACTTTGCTTTATATAAGGAATATATATAAGGAATCCTATCATACACTACCATACTTGGAGAAATTTGGCCAAAAATCTTGATATCCAGATGATGTATTTTTGTGTTTAATCTATTGCTTAAGTCCTACTTGTTCTGTAAAATGGGGATAATATTTCACTTGATTTGCAGTTCATGATAATAAATGAAGCAGTTGAACTGTAAGGATGAATGGCCCAAGAGAAACAGCATAAAGTGACTAATTCTGTGGATATGCTAGTGTTTCTTGTTTAGGCACCAAGTTTTCCTAAAATTTTAGAAGCCAAGTGAAACAATTCTCCTTGATTAGGTGTTTATGTTCCTTATAAGATTGGTGGAGGGAACTTGACTGCACAGAACAGTTAAGAGAGGGCTCTCTTAAATGGACTCTCTTAAGAGAGGGCAGTTTTTTATTTTCTGCCTCATTTTTAGTTGTTTTGTTGGTTATTCAATTTTTTTCTTTTTGATATATTATATGGCTTTTCCTGGTATGCAGTATCACAGTGTACAAAATGCATATTAATTTAATGTGCCTCTGTCTTCAATTTTACTACTCCATTTTATTACAGAAGCACAGCTGGAGTTTGAATGACTGAAATTGTGAAGGATTTAATATAATGCATTGCTCTGTACAATAATTTGATTTATGAAACATGACTCACTTATTTTTTAATTTAGCCTTTCTTTGAAGAACATCTTCTTGATGGAAAGACAAAGCCAGATTGTACTGTGTTATCATTCATAAATCATAATTTCTTTTCAGACCTAATTAAATATGAAGTGTCACAAGAACATTGTAAAAAAGCTTATTTCTTAGTACTTACACATTTTCTTCCTTTCAGTTATCATTAAAATATTTTTATTATTTTTATTTTTTTCTAGGCAGTGACTTATTATAACTTTTGCAACAGAATCTGATTATTGCAAATTTTTTTTCTTGTCTCTGTTTCTATATTTAGTCACAGGTTTCCAGCTTGGAAATTGGAAGTCATCTCTTTAACTGTTCATGGGTTTTGTTTCTTTCATTTTTTTAAAGTTTTTTTTTCTCCATTTCTCAAACGGAGTATCAATGTTATGTTGCTTGACATTTTTGTAACAAACCTGTAGGCTCATTAAAAACATAAGATTTCACCTGGATGTGGAGATCCTCTCCATCCCTTGGTATAACCTGTTTTCTATCGTCCATGTGGCCATGAATGAGAATATCATCAGGAAGCAGATTCCAGGGGGCTGGTGTGAAAGGCAGAGGAGCCCAGGTGATGGTGGGTTTGGCCCCAGCGGTGAAATGGAGAAGCTTGAGCAGTGCTGGATGCATCTTGTGAGTCCGTGCCTGGCTACCCCGACATTGCTGCTGGAACAGCTGCAGCTTAACGATCACAACATCCTCGCTGAGCAGTGAGAATGTATAAAGAGAAATAGGATCTAGATGACAAACAGGGTCAAAACCCAGGTAATTAGTCAAAAACTTAGGAGAGTTTTGTAATAGGTTTGTGAAAAAATGGTTAACAAATACTCATCAGTATTTGTTATTAACCACTAGTTATATATATACTAACCACGCTTGATTGGTTAATATACCAGACACAGTGAGAAAGTAACCAGGAAATGGTATTATGTAGGTGGCCGTCACATTTCTAAGAAATTAGTGTAAATAAAAACTCATCTTTCAAGCCTGCTTGCAAATTTACAGTATAGAAAAATAAAAAGTTGGAATTAGAGCTCTGTATGAATGTTTGTTCAGAGCATTCCTTGCTTGAGGAACAGAGAGATGTGGTAGGGTAGACTGCTATCAAATGCATTGATGTGGATAGAGTTAAACTTTAATTATAAACTTTTGAGAAAATACAGACAGAGAAGATGAAGAGTTTTTCCATTCCATGCATAGGTACAGCTTCAATGTGTTCCCTTTCTAAAGGGAGCTGTGACAGCTGAGAACAAATGCTCCACTTATAGCTGCCTCTCTCATTTTGAAAGTACTCAAGTTTCATAGTAGCAATTTAGATTAGATATTAGGAAGAAATTTTTTATTGTGAGGCTGGTAAGGCAGAGGGACAGGTTGTCTAGAGAAATTGTGCATGTCCCATCCTTGGAAGTGTTTGATGCCAGGTTGGATAGGGCTTTGAGCAATCTGGTCTTGAAGAAGGTCTCTCTGACAATGGCAGAGGGTGGAATTAGATGATCTTTAATGTCACTTCCAACCCAAACCATTCTATGACTCTGTTGGGGGTGTCTTCATGGCCCATTGATGTAAATAACCTGGATGACAATGGCTGAAAAGGATATGAATTTAAATTTTAAATCTTAAATTTTTTATGTGTTTACCCAGAAGAAGACAGGTTACAGAGGAAGATGACCACTATCTGGTTTCAACCAGAAACACTATAAAAAAGTGGGAAACAAAAGTTTTTTAAATGGCATAGAATAAAATAAGCACATTTTGCAAAATATTAGAACACAGAAATTTAAATTTGCTTTACTCCATAATTTTTTCATATAGTAGTAATTTTTCAGTGAATGAAAAAATTTGATTCTGATGAAACCAATTGTAAGACTCTTTTAAATATAATTTTCTTAAACAAGTATTAACAGTTGACTATAGACAACTGTCCTTTTATCAGAAATTCTGTCAGATCTAGCAATCCAAACAAAATTTTTTGCTCAACCTAATAAATGTTTAGACTAATGCAATGCATATTACATTTATTTTTAGGCCATTTACAGCGAGAGTCATCATGGACATGGAGTCACATATGCTCTCAATGCCAATTTTTATCAAATAACAGCTGTATTGCTTCAATAGAGAGAGGAATATCTGAGTTTTGATGCTTTTCACATCTTTTCACACCAAGAAGGATGCTATTTGATGTTGGTGGTTTAATGAAGGACACACCTGCTCGCTTTCAGCTGCTGTGGATGGATAAAGCCCCATAACTCATTCTGCATGGACAGTAACACAGAACATCTGTCAGATGGAAATGATTTTCAATCACAACTAACATGAAATTAATTTAAACCAGAAACCTAGTAGTAAAATCATGTACATTATCAATCAGGAAGCTCATTAAGCTAGGTTAAGGTCATATAAGAGGAGAGTGACAGATTCAAGCACCAAGGCACCTCTGAAACTTGGATGATATTGATTAACATTGAAAAAAGAACCAGAATACCAGCATATATCTTGCTTTTAAACAGTAAAAAGTAAAAAAAAAAAAATCATTTCAGTGTCCTTAATTTGATGAAGTTAGGAATAATATATTAATGTCTTATTAAGGAATGACATAAATTACTTTTTTAGAAAAAAAGACAACATTTTTTTATAGTCATAACTATGTAGGCTATAGACGCTCATTTTCTGATAAAAAACAAAACCAAAGAGAAATCAGGGTGTAGACAACTTTCTGTAACTCTGTATAACATCTCCTACATTGAGAAATTAATACAAGTGCTTAAAGGGTGTGAATTTTAGGATATGATTTGTGATGTTAGGTCTGTAAAATATGAAGGCTGTCTCCAGTTGATGGAGCAGTCTGTAATTTTCCTATCAATGTTGCATTCACATCCACAAGAAGGAAGTTCAAACCTCCATGAATGACATTTTGAGGTCTTATTAAAGAAGTAACAAAGGTTGAAATGTTAAGGAAGTAAATGCAAATACTTCTGAACTGAGTAAGTATCACTACTCAGAAATACTAATGAAAGAAAAGACAAGAGACTCATATGGGTAACTAAGTAATAAAAGCTATCAGGATGGGGGAAAAAAGCATCAAATTACATAAAATAAAATATAAAGACTACTGAGAAGACTATCAAGTAAAGGCAAGCAATTTTTAAAAGCTAAAAGTGGCATGAGAGGATTGCCCAGGAAAAGAAGTAAATAGTAGAAGATTTTTCACATATAATGTGTTTGACAGGGCAATACAGTCAGCATGCAAATCATGAGAATCCTAATCAGGATTCCTGGAGAGCCCTCAAAATCCTTTCCAATACAGACATTTATCCTCCCAGAGGGGTCCATTCTGTCATAGAGAACTCTTCTGTACTTTTAATTTGACTTCTTTTTCCCAGTGCATTTAATATCTCTTTAAATTCTTATTTCTTATTTTGCTCTTCACAGACAAGTAAATAACAATATTTTCAATGCACAAGGAAATTAATAAACAGGAACAAGTCATGTTTTCTCCTCTTAAAGTAAGAATAAAATAAATCTCCTGTGTCTAGAACATTCTTCTATAATGGATTCAAGATGAAGATGACAGTGTGTTTTCAAGAGATTAGATAACAATTTAATACAGTAAATGTGATCATAAATATAATATTGTGAACATAAGTAGGATATTCCTCCAAAAATTGCAATTCAGAGGTCCAATGAACAACCAAGGGCTGTGATAGTAATCAAAATGTAGACATGCTACAATTATTAGCTGAATTATGATTTTTTATTCATGTCCATCCAGATTTAAGGCATATAAGTTTTTATTTATTTTATTATTTTAAATGCTAAAGTTAGAGAATTAAAATAATATTCTGTTTGCATACTTGTAATAATAATATTGAATCCCTGCCCAATCAAAAAGTGCCTGCAAAAATTCCAGGCTACATAAGGGAAAGAAAACCAAAAGTAAATCGCATGGAATATTTATTCTAACACTTGTTACTTGTATGTTAGAAAGTTTTCAATTATGAAATTAGTGAGGTTGATGCAGAGACATGAAGCAACTTCAGGGACCAGCTTAGGAAAGTCATTCCATGAAGAAGGAAAGTTCTTGTAGAAGAGATGATAATGGTAATAGGTGACGAAGACAGGCAAGAAAGGAGTCACATGGAACTTCACTAGCACAGCAAGGCTGGAGTGGGGTAATATAAAAGCTAAAAAGGTCCTTTACATCAGGACCACCTTATTTAAACCTGAAGTAGACACGTGAATTCTTCAGAACAAGTTCATGAACACAGTTGTTTTGCTGCAGAGTGTGTGCATGTGTGCATGAGCGTATTTATCTCAGTTAACAATTTCTTTTGTCATGGCACGAAGACATACTGCAGTAGAAAACGAGGTCACAAGGATTCCTTGAAGAACTAGATTTTACAGTCATTGTTCCAGTTTGGAAGCATTTAACAGTATAGAAGACTCATACATTTGATTAGTTTAATTGAATTTCACAACTAAAATAAAACGAAACTTTACTAGCAAGACTGCAAACATAGGAGTCATGATGAAGGGAACAATTTATTTTGTACTCTTATAATTATCTGGGAATTCTAGTTGTTTAAAAATGTTGGTTACTAGTCCTAAATCTGTGAACTAATTCCTCCCTTACGATCTATTGTGAAGATTATTTAATCCGTTTAATCCATACTATCCGATCCTTTTATACTTTCTCTTATTCTGTAGTGCATAAAATGTCTGTAAAAATAGTGAAATAGTGATAGTGCATTTGACAGTAAGAGAACCTTGGGCTATTATGCTTGATTATTGTACACTCACTATCCAAGTTTCCTTTTTGTAAAACTATTTTCCATTTTTTTAAATTTTTTACACTTTCTTAGAGACAAAATTCAGTGAGGTGCACGATAAAAATTTAGTCTTTGAAGATCCTAAATCTTTAGATATTATTACATGTTATCTAAATTGTTAAATAGGCAGTACAGCATTAAAGTTTTCCAAATACGTTAAGGTAAGAAACCATTATTAGAAAGAAATTATATGTTCAAATGCAGCACCTTGTCAAAATTATGATTGGCTAAAGTGGAAATAATTTTGTTGTGAAACTGTGAAACCTTATGATTTTATAAGGCTAGACCATGGCATACGACATACAGACAGGTATGACACATCCAATATCATCAACCTCTGTTTCACAGAGGTGCAAAATCTATTTAAATCATCATTAAGGCTGGAACCAGCATGTCTGTCTGTTAACATGTGAGTTAGCATGTGCCTGTACTACTTTACTGTTTTTCTTAAAAATACCTTATATTAAATATGCAGGAATCATTTTATTTTCCATATAATTCAGGCCTCTTCCTTGTCTTTTAAAAAAGCTCTTATTTCTATTATATTTCTAACTTCTAAGAGTATGTAAGATACATATATCACATATATGTATAGATACATACATATATATATTTATATACACATACATACATATATATGCATATATACATACATATATATATATGTATATGTACATACATGTATGTACGATACATATAAAATGAGATCATTTTGTCCAGTTTAGATTTTTTTTTTCCTTGACACATATTATGTTGAATAGAACTTAAAAATTCTTTTATGGAGCGTGAAAAACAAAGACCACTTGTTCTGAAACATGTGACCTTCCCGTATCGTGTGATTTTTTGGTGTTTATATGGATCCTTCTCTTCCTCTCTCTTCCTGTTCCCCACTCCACCCCTTCTCTTTCCTCCTCTCTCCTCTTTCTTGATGATGCACTCTTTTGTGGACCTGTATGAACAGAACATGAGACAAGTCTTGTTTACTTAAGAAATCTTGCTTTACTTGAGATGGAGTGTGGAAAGTTGAAGCTGGCATTCTTGGAACATGAGTCATTTTCAGTAAGGGGTTCCATCTACCACCATGACATATGTGTTTAAAGACGCCTTTGTGTCTCTGTGACTTAATCCTTTTCAGAGATATAACACTTTTATCTCTTTCATTCTGGTGGGTGATATAAAGTATATAAGACAATTGAAAGTGAGTAATGGGTTCATGTTTTGGTTTTTTAAGCAATTTCAGCATTTAACACTAAGCATCTCCAAAAAACTGCTAGAAAGAATTATTGTAGGGGGAGCTTTTGGGTTTTTTTGGTTTTTTTTTGGTTTTTTTTTTTTTTTGTTTTTTTTTTGTTTGTTTGTTTGGTTTTTTTTTTGGGGGGGGGGGTTTGTGGGTTTTTTTTTGTTTTTTTTTGTTTTTTTTTTTTTTTTATATATTGTTTTCCCTTTCATTATAAGAGCACACAATGTCTTACATTTCCTTAACTGGAGTTTTCCCATATTGTTTTTATCCACATACACTGACATAAAATTGGCATCACAGATAAAACCCAAATACTATAACAAGTAAGTTCAACAAATACCTACAATTAACAGACTATACAGTGCTTTACTGGATTAATTGCTTTTTCTAAAAGTCTGTGAACAGCTAGTGTACAATTGCCCTACTATGGCCTCTGCACAATTAAGCAATTTATCTGAGAACTCTTGCAAGGTGAGAACCACTATGTGAAACAATAAAATGCTCTCAGAACCAGCTTGTAGATCTTTGTGACTCAGGACCTTGCTTGTCTTTTCTACATGTGAAGTCACATTAGAGAAGGAATTTGCTGTTTAATTAATTTGGGCAAAATTGGAAGTAAGATAATAGGAAGAAAAAATTTAATGTTGATAAGATCATGTATGCGTCTGTACATGGTGGCATTATGCATGACAATAAGATTAATGTGAGCTGACCTCGGTAAGATGGAAGATTAAGGGAAACTTAATTCAGAGGGAATACTGGAAGAGATCTCATACATATCACATTATTTCCCTGCTAGTCTTCACAAAGGCTATAGGAAAACAAATGACCTTTTATTTACAGTATCAAAAACTGCAGATACATAAACAGCATCATTGCTCTATTTTCTGCTGCTGCAGGAAGTTTAGCCATATATTCTCCACCAGTGCCTCATTATTTCTTATTTTCAAAGGAAGAAAATGTACATTACCCCCTAATTCACTCCTTAGCAGACATAACTTACTCAGGACCCTGAGCAAGACTCAGGTGTGGTTCATAAATTGGATATGGGGATGCTGTTGCTTTAAATTAGGAGGTAAATAATTCATAGTAACTAATTTGAAAGCCGCGGACAGCCAATTTCAATATTGTTGGATTTGTTTTTCTAAAGTAATTTACAAATCATACTCATCTTCATTTGCCTGTTTGGAAGTGGTTGATTAAATTTTTTCGATATTTGAATTTTGAATTCAGTTTATAATTTATTAGTAAATAGAAATGCAACAGTATTTCTCTACTCACAGACAGGGGAAGAGCTTGGAAGCAAAAGGGAATGAAGTGAGTGCTGGATTTGTAAAGTTTATGATGGTTGAGAAAGACATCTCAGAGGCGAGAACTCAGAAAAAGGCCTGAGTGAAAAGTGCTCGCCTATTACTGCTCTTTCCTTATTAAAATTTTTCTTAAAGATTCACTGTTTCTGTGATAGACACAAAATTAGTTTTTTTATATTTATGACACATGAAACCTGTGGGATTTAGGGCATTTTCTAAATCTACTAATTATTTTGCAAGCTATTTGGAAAATATTTTTTGTGTTTGTTGCGAGATAATCAGAAATAGAAATAAAACTGTTGATATGCACAGTATGATAGTCAAGATTTCCTTCAATTATGATCAACTATATAAAGAGAAAGGTACCAGGGAACCACATTTTGCTCACATACTGTAGCTCATAGTATTCAACTGTATTTCTTGACAGTGTAGTTAATGGCTGAGAATTAGTGACAAGTTGCCATCAAAGAGATAGACACCTAAAAGAGGATTTCACAACCCTGTTGGCTGCCTCAGTTAAAGAGTAGAAAATTAAAAGGATCAGATTAGGCACATTTTCTACTCATTTTCATTCCCAAGCATCCAAATCCAGGCCAACTGGAAATTTCTTCCTCCTCCCATCTGTAAGACACCTCAACTATAAGGCAGAAAAAATGAGTATGCAAGCCTAACTTTTTAATGTCCCAGACTGGTTGTAATTGAAGAGATTTTGACAAGTGCATAAAAATGTAATCAAGGATGTGGCAATGTACTTAACTGCATTTGTATGAGGCTCAGTCAAGGCATGGTCTTATAAACTGTAGACAGTGTACTGAAAGTGAAATACCTGCTAGGAGCACCTTGGACAAGGGCCCTTAATAACATTACCAGATGAAAAATTGTCTACACCTGGTGAACTAACAAAATGCTTATTCTTCAAAGCCCACTGGCTCATAGAACTGCACAATGGCCATTGAGAGAGAAGGAGAACTGGAAGGCAATCAGGCCCAGTTTTCTGCCAAATTTATGAGGTCAGAGTCAGTCAGCTATAACTTTGGGGTCCCCAACCACTAGGGACCACCAAAGAGATCCCCAGGACAGAAGAATGCGTCCATAAAGGGGAGGGAAAATGTTGGCGTTAAAGTGGTTCATTTTGTTTGTTTTTTTTTTGTTTTTAATTTGTACCTAATTTTTGGTAACAATATTGTAGGGATGGGTGTGACTGGATCATCTCCATCATTATCAAAGGTAGGAGGGGAAAACTATTGCTGTATGGTTTTCATTCTTGAAATGATTTTAAGAAAGACCATTAGACCACATGGCAGCAGTGGTCAGATAGAATTACCTAATAAAATTTGCAAATCAGCACTATCAGAAACTTAGGTATCTAAAACATTATAGAAACTATGGTGAGAAACTATAAGGTTGGTGCATTTTGGTGTTCCTTCTATCCATTAGCTTTGAAGTATCATTTTACTTAGGAAAATATATAATGGCTCAGAGCCACAGTATATTATGCTTTGAAATATGTTGTTTTCCTTTTATTTTCTTCTTCAGCCCTTGGAATAGGATTCCCAGGAACATGGTTGAGACACCATACACATATTTAACAGATATGTAAATGTGACACAAACGGACATGGTTTCGCAGTGGACTTGAGAATGCTGGGTTAATGGCTGGATTCAAAGGTCTTTTCTGACCTAAACAGTTCTCTGATTCTATTCTTCTCTGGATATTTCTTCTTTATACGCACTTTAGACTGGCTGTCATTGTTTCATAGAAAATGGAAGATACATAGATGAAGTAGTAAATGGAAGGTACAAAAATGAAACACAATTACATGTTTCCCAGCATTCAGGTCATTATATTTCCTGCAGTTGCTCTTTTGGATTTTTACAATCCAGGATCACAGATGTTGATGTGTAGGCGCTTCACATGAAACTAATAAACGTTTCACCATTACAACAGAAAGAAATCATTGCTCAAGGCTGCATTTTCAATGGTCTGAATCATCTGTTTGCAAGCCAGAATGCATGTTTCACTTCCACGCTTTTGAAAACAAAAGGGAAAGTATTTCTAATTCTAAATGTGATCTGCATTATTTAGAAACACTATCCTAATGAATCTACATATGTTAAAAAAATAACTACCTTTGTACCACAGTCTTTGGCCTTACCCCTTCCTTCCTTGCTGCTGTTGTAACTACTTTTTCCACTATATCAGGCACAACTACGCATCACTTTTAGGCAGATTTGGATTATCTTCATTGTAATCTACATTTATTTGGTCCTTTTGATGGAAAAATTCAGCTGGACTATAATACCTGAAAGCTACATTTTCCTCCTACCACACAGACAGCAAGCAGTTATTGCATGGTTTATTTGTGAATAACAGAAAAGGGGGGAAAAAAATAAAACATGCTCTGGCCTAATATCCCCACAAAAAAAGCGTATCTAAAAGACAAGTGTCTGTGACATCTACATATAGTAGTAATCACTTACTATTTTCTCTAGTAATAATGATTGAATTAATTTTTTGTTCTATATTTCTAGTATATAAAATGCTTTTGTGTTGTAAAATGGATATTCATATTTTCTCATTTTGCAGTCGGTGTGAAAATAAGACTTTCCATTATAGTTACACATTAATGTATTCTCTTATTTTTAATCTTCACTGGTGCTGAAGGCAGAAGAAGAATACATTAGGCAGAAGAGAGAGGGATTAGGATCACATGTTTTTGCAGTAATGAGGATTTAGATCAGCTTATATTTGGCTTGAAGTGGCATTTCCTTAGTCTGCATTTATTCTACCCATGGACTTCATATATCACTTGCAGATGTATGAAGTGTTATGACATTTTTTTTCTTTCTAATTTATAGTCCCCCTAAAATTCTGCCATTAGGTTAAGGAATATTCTGTATTCTAAGACAGCTGAAAAAAACAATTAATTCGGTCTGAAATTGCATGTAAATCTTTCTGTTTCTAACTTATTCTAATTTACCTTTGAGTGTAGCTGATCAGAGACCCAGAAGTATCCCTCTCATTCATCTGAGGGAATGTAAATAAGTATTTCTGTTGAAGTCATCTGAAAGGTATGCTCTAACAACAAGAGCTTATACATGCAAAAGAAAGAAGCTGAGCATAAATTTAGGTTCAAAACAAGATTGTGTGTGTACAGCTGGCATTGGAGCTTGATAAGACAGCATAAACTACAATGTTTCTCATATTTTTCAGTTGATTCATTTTTAAGAACCTTGGCTTACTGGATAGGATATTTGTTAGCAAGCCATTTCTATTTTTACTTTAGTTTGATTGTGAGCTATATCTTTTCCCACCCACTTTTCCCAGGACAGTATGATTAAAAACTAGCAAAATTATTTTTTCTGTTGTTTTCAGAATTAAATTCTGGTTGCACCAAAATGACCATAAGTTCAAAGATATCTGTAATTGGTAAATTATTAGGTCATATGCAATAAAATAATGTCTTTTTCTGTGTTCAGTATAGGATAAAACATATTAAGTTGTAAAATTTTGGACAATATTTTGGGGAGTGAATTAAAAAAGGAATTGCTTCTAAGTTTGGGGGTTTGTTTAACTTTTTACTTTATCAGCAGATTGATTATGATTTTTTAAATTTTGGTGGTCACTATCTTTCATGAGCTGGATCTGGAAATATTTCCTGCATCCTCACTGGATTCCTCTATATTTTATTATTTATTAGTGAATGTCTTTTTGATTCTTATGTTGGTCTCTGGTTGTAATAAATTTGACAATGGTGGGCAGGGTATGAAAACTCTCTTTTTCCTTTCATACCATCAAGTGTCTTAAGAAATGCCAAAATTTGTTTTCTGTGTCATTTTTTCATTATATTTGAGTAAGATTAAGGATTTCAGAAACTGCCACCCAGCTTACTTCTGCTGCCAATGAATGTTAGACAAAATGTTTCTTGTGTGGTATGCTATAGTTTTCAGAAGAGGTTCTTACATCACCTCTCAACAATTAAATGAAAGTTTTTGAAATCAAGTAACATTTCAAGGCAAATATTAAAATCATCTTTACACAACTGCATGTAATGCTATAGTTGCTACAGTTGTAATATGGCCATTGTAAACACAATCAAGCACAACATAGCACATAGTTTTAAACTGCTCAGAGCTGTCTCTATTCTTGTATGCTGAAGAAGCTTCTCAAATTCCCTTTGTGCCCTTCCAACACTCCTTTTCATCATGATGCTGTTGATATAACTATTTGATGAAGCGCTTTGAATTCCGAATGAGCAGATGTTAGCTCTATGGAAGTTATGTTATCCTCCTTGGTGGTTGGACACATAACTTCTAAAGGGAGGAATTGTTCAATAAATAATTAATAACAAGAAGCTTTCCTAGCTAGATGAGAGACAGATCCTATTTAAAATGATTCTGTCTCAGTGGTTGATCTGTCTAACTCCAGGGTTATTTTATCTCAATCTTGTATTACTTCTGCTTCAATTAGCATTTTAGTCCCCAGTGGGGCACTGCTGATTAATTAGTTATTGTTCAGTAACTTCATCTTCTGGCCCTGACTCCAGCCACTCAGTCTAGTGTGCATTGATCAGCCTCTGGATCTGTGGCATGTTCTTTTCAAGGCTGCTAAATGTCTCATTGGTCTAAGTGAGCCAGATATTGACCTTGATTTCAAGTCAGTAATGTATTTAAGCACATTCCTATGGCTAAGAAGGAAAATAATGCAACGCATTCAACTAAACTATTTATTTCTGCCTAAAGTTAGGCAGATACTTTAATACTACATTGCAATGGGAGCTTTAGATATTTGACTTATTGGTGAAGTGCCCTAGCTGGTTTAAAAAGGGAAAACACTGAAACTTGGGCAATTTTCATCCATCTTATCTATCTTAAAGTCTGAGTCATATCAAATACCTCCTATGCACATAAAAATGTACAAAAATCTTTGCCATGGACAAATCACTCATAGGAGTTTGTTCTTTCTAAAAATTTGACATCTAATATTTTATGAAGGCCTGAACTCAAGGTGCTTTCAAAAAATACTCGTATCATTCCTCCTTATTGGTGTAAAGGGATTAGTTAAAACTACAAAGGTAGGAAACTTATTTTACAGTGTCTACCTCTTGAATTGTCTTAAATCAAGACAAGAAGAAGCAAAGTTTTGATCCCAGGAAGATTAGACCTCATGTAATTTGTTTTTATGAACTACCTTGGGCCCATCCAATCCAACTATGGAAATGTGATTGAGGATCTCAGTTAGGAGGCAATGGTTCTGATTCCTTATACAAACAATGCATTTATACAACAAAATAAATAAGTGCTCTGAAAGGGTGGCAGAATTTCAGAGGAATATATTTTGTCCGTAAGAGTATCTTCCTCCACTGATTGTCTTTAATAGTAACGAATTTCTCTCTTTTATGTGCTTTGTGTAAGTGGCATTTCCATAGCTTTGGAGAGAAAAATTGTTGCCAGTCCCCAGCAAACCAAAGTGAAGAAAGCTGTGTGATGAGAAAGCAGTGCCTGAAAGTTTCTGTAGGATTTGTAAGCCCAGAAGAGCTGCTAATTCTGCAGGAATGGATAGTCTTGGGAGACGAAGGGGCTTCCTCCACACGCACAGTGGTTGCATGGTTGTGCAACATCGGCTGCATCTAAGATGTCAGGGACTGCTTGAATTCAGGTGAAAGCTGTACGGCTATGAGTGGTGAAAGAGACCTCTGGAGGCCTTTATAAACACCTCTGTACAACACACTGGTGTGCCTGTAACTCTGCCCTTGTGTCTACTGCTCAGAAATGGAGCCCAGACTGATACCTGGGCAGATAATCATGAGAATACCTGTGTAAGTGAACTTTGTGTGTGTGTGTGTACACACATACACATTTAGTCACTATTGAGTGAATAAATGCGTATGTGTGTATGCGTGTTTTTTGGATGTGTAGGTGTTTTTTTAGCAATCACATTAGTAATAATTCTATTGATAATAAAAACTTAGTGTTTAAAAGCTTTCATAAGAAATATTGTGATCTGTGCCTGCCCTCTGACTCAAAGGAAATAAGATGTACACTATGGGAGCCTCATAGTTGCTTATTAGTTATCTTATATCATGGTATCATATAGTTACCTACATTTAGGTAGAATGGTTTTGGGATAATTTTTCATCCCCCTTTTTCTGATCTTTATAGCCCCTATTAATTTGAGAAAATACCTTACACCTTGATGTGTTAATGGAGTAATAACTTTTAAAAAAGTGTAATATTTTCATAACTGAGCTAGTAATGAATACTGAACATATACGCTATCTATCAAAAAGTTCTATTTAGCCTAAGTATTCCTTAGCAGAATGGGATATTTTTAAATAAATTAAATTAAACCATACTCTTCAAAGAAATTTTGACTATGTGTTTATGAAAACAGCATTTTCATGTCCAAGAATATTTGGGAATGGAACCTAAAGAGAGTAATTAATGTAATTAAGTTTATTTTTTTACCTATGAAGTGGAAAATTTAGCAGGTATCATAAAAAAATAAAAAGTAAATATAATTTTATTAACCTGTGAAAAATATCCTAGACAGCTGAAGTACTGTTCTTTTTGGGATTGCCTTCATTGATTTTTTTAAAATTCTGGAATTACAGAAGGGGAATGAAAACCTTGTCAAGGTGCAGTCCAATTCCTGTCCAAATTTTGGTGAGTTCTTCAACACAGTGACTTTCTGAAGTGATGGATTCAGAGCCCCATCCCATATTAGCATTTGAACATTCTTCATTCTAATTTCTCCATCCTCTCTTTTGTACAAACATTCCATGTAAATTTTCCTGCTAAAAACATGTTTTTGTGATGTTCTTTAAGAAAATAGTCATTAAAATCCAAGAATTCTCTCAAATCTTTAACTTAAATAAAAGACTTTATTGAAAACATCCTAAGGTCTAGTTAGAAGGCTATGTAAGCAGATATAACATTTGTTTTAATTAATTAAAAATTTCCATAAACAAAGATTTTTGGAGAACAATTTAAATAATTTTGTTTTGTAGACATTTAATTTGATTTTCTCATTTTGAATATAGAACAAATTATATCAGGGATACACACAGTATATTAAAAACCCCCCTTAACTTAGAGTGTGATAGAATATTTAGTTTCACAGTTTAAGTTATAATACTGTACTGAATAGGATAGTTTTCCTTATTGCAGAAAATGTAAATGCTGTAGGTCTTTTTCATGTTATTATGTTTTGGGTTTTTTTCTTAGGTAATCATACTTGAAAACCTGACTAGCAATAAAGAGTTTCAAGTAAATGTTGCTGTGAGGAAAGCCAAGAAACAGCATGATAAATAAAAATCATGTTGATTTAAATCAGTGACATGTAACCTGGAACTGCTGCAAGGCACACTACCATAAAACAGAACCACCCAAGAACTACAATATATGTTGTACTGTACTGTACAAAAAATACATGTAAAATTATTATAAAATAAAGGTTAAAACATTCATCCATTGAATTACATATAATTTGCTGTACTAACAGGATTATTTATGATAGTCTCAAAGTAGTTTCTTACATTGTAAATCAGAAGTGAAACTCAGCAGTGATGTTAGGTGCAGGTGGTTAGTTGTATAACTGGGCAATTGTCTGATATCTTACAGAGTGCCTGCAGACAGAAATACTAAAGTGGGCATTTGGAAATTTCCTTATAATGAGAAGCAAATTTCTGCTATCTTGATGGTCAGATTCCTAAATGTTATACAATGCATTTTGGTGAGAATTGTCTAGTGAAAAAATTAGGGCATGTCTTGTAGGTCTTATCATTAGCATTGTGCACCCTGCTATGTTTGTAGTAATTGTTATATTGTTCTGTGATGGGATTACTTTCTGGAGACCAGCAAGCCACAAAAATTCTCTCTTAAATCACATGAATTCTTGACACCTTGTGGACTTAGAATCTCCCAAAGTGTTACCAAGGAAATAACATTGCTGACCACCTTTTCTTATCTTTGATGTATAAAAGTCTATTCGTTTGAAAAAAAATGTCAGAAGAGTTATTCACGTTTCCTCTTCCATTGTAAAATAGCCATACATGTTCATGAACCTCTCAGCAGCTGTAATTGCTCTGCTAAAACAATGGGCTACATTTTCTGGCCTTAGTTGTTCTCTCATTCATCAAAAAGCTAATTACATCACAATTATATGTCAGCACATATTGATGCTGAAGGAAACACTGAACTCTTAAAAATTATAAGAAGGAACAAGTAATCCCTATCATAATCAATATCCTGAATTAATAACAGCATAAATGGCAAGCCAAAAAGACACTGCTGGCCATGCTCTTTCCACACCCTGAGTTCAAAAGTCTTCCTTCCTAAGTGTGTGTTCTTACTTCAGTTATAATCAATGGTTCTAACCAAGTTCTCTCTCCTTAATGTCATTTTTCTTCTTTTCTGAAGACGGTAGTCATAATGGGTACACTGAGGATAAAGGTGCCCCATTGTATTTTGCAGCATGTAGTCTGTAGTTGTTTTAAGGAGACTGAAGGATTTGCATGTGTCAAAAAGAGCAAGGTATTGATTCTCGGTCTTTGAATGTGACTGACTATATTCCAACTTCTGGTGACCACAAGATAAGTCCCCAGAGAATACAAGTCCTTTTAGATATCTGGACTTAATTTCACCAATACTCAGAAAGCCATGTTTATTTTGTGTGCTAATTATTGGTTACAGTCATGACTAAATTATTTTTTTGGCTCACACAAATCCAAGCAAAATTTTTAAACTAAACTAGCTAAATTTTTAACTCTGTCTCTGGTGTGAAGTCTAAGAAGCCACGTTTTTTGCTTTTTTTAAAATTTAAAAACACTATTCTTAAGGACAATCAAAAGTGAAACAAATCTGTTAGGTCTGCACAGACTGTATTTAATTCTGAGTAAAGCAGCATGAGGTGTCAGTGTTTCAGAACATCACTTTCATAAACATGGGTGCAGATAGCATAGGCAAGCATAGATACAATCAGTATTAACATATCTTATTCATGAAGGTTAATGCAGCACTTTACTGAAGGGTGCACAGCTCTTGATACAAGAGGAAAAGACTCAAGCAAATGCAGATTGAACCTGAGGCCACCTCATTTCTCCCACAGTCTTTACAAGCCATGAAAATGCACTTTAATGAAAGCAGACAGGTACTGTTTCTCTGTCTCCAGGTAAGGAAGTCTGAACTTTTAATATGTGCATTATTTACAGATGTGCTTGTTTCCTTTCTGATGGATGTAATTATTCTTGAGGTTGTAAAAAATTCTCTGTTACTGCTAGTATGCTCTGCATAGAAAAAGTAAAATCCATTAACATGTCGACTATTTAACAGTATACTGTGATATATATGTGACTTCAAATGTTGATTAAATTCAATGGATGTGTGTTCAATGACTTCATTTCACAACCAAATTAGGTAACAAATGAGTTTTCCGACACTTTCTTTGTTAAATTCTCTTTAAAATTATAATCCATGTCTCTTTGAGACGAAGATGTACACCACAGAGGAGGTGTGAAGGGGAGAATTATTTCTGTAAAACACAAATTTAAGCCAAAAATCTCTAACAAAAAACCTACTTCTTGCTGAATTGTTCAAAGAAGCAGAGCTCAAAGACATTACCAATAAACTTCTGCACTAAATCCAGTAAGATTCTTTATCTAAATGAGAAAGAATGTGTGTGTATCATACCTGTATAAACAGATAAGGGAGGTAACAAAGAAAAAATTATACAAGGTAAAAAATTATAAAATTTTATCAAACTATATTGTTCTTAAAAAATATAAAAAAAAGAAAGTTAAAAAAATAAGACAGTCTTTTGTCTGTATGTCATCAGGCTGGCAGAAAATTCCTTCTGTCTCTTTAGTAATGCTGGTCAGTGACTGTGTATCAATGTAAAAGAATTTGTTTCTCCAAACTGAAGTTGATTAAAATTGAATGCACAGTGTGTTGGTAAAATCAGATGACAATTCCTGGGTTTTAACAATGTGTTTAGATGAGATGTTTCCATAAAATCAAGTATCCCAAAAAATATAACAGAGATGCAATTCAGCTGCACTGTTGGACAACACTCCGGAAAGTGGTCTGGCATTTGCCTTGAGAACCCTGGTGTTTGTGAAATACATCTGACTACTTCAAAAATGATTTGTTCTTTCTTCCTGTATTGCTGATGATGTGAATTACCGCTACCCTTTTTGTAAATGACATCTAAAACATTTTCAGCTCCATTTTAAAACATCTTAAGCACCAGAAAGCTTAAGGCACCAAGGTCAGAGCTCAGCCGAGCTCTTGCTTAACCACTTTGAGACAAATGAATGCACAAATGTACCATGTGTAACAAAGCAAATATGTCCTCAGATAGCTTTTCTTCAATCAAATTCCACTGAATTTCACTACACAGTATCCAAGGATAACCTATCCACATGTTCCGGACTGTTGGTGTTCTCTAATGGATGTTGTGATTTATCTATTTCTAAGTCCATGTACATCTAAATGAGAATGACCTGTAGAGTCATTTTAATTAAAACTCTCATTGCCCACTTGTTGGCCTCTGTGATTCATGCTTCTTACTACTCCTTTGACAAGATAAGTTAGATACATGTGTGATTGCAGTTTTTATAATTTAAATTTCACTGAGAGAAGACTTGCAAACAAAAATCTCTTTCAATAAATTCACACTACTTCCAGTCCTATAAAATATCTTGATTTACTAAAAATTGGAGATTTTCAGCACTGATTATTTTAGTGTTCCTTTGAAGATATATATCTTCCTTTGCTTTTGTTTAAAATTTTCATAAATAGAGTACCTTATTCAATCCTTTCATCCTGACTCATAAAAATGTCAGTCCATTTTAATTATCAGGTTCCTTATTCCAAAATTTTTCAAAGGGGTAAGTAAAATTAGTACCACTTGGTTAAAAAGTATTTCTACATGTAGAAACAAGCAGCAGATAATAAGCCCATTCAAAAACTCTTTCAGAAGAGAAATTATTTTAGAAAAATTATGTATCTTTACCTGAGTAAAAAAAATTTAGAGTATATGAAGAAAGTAAAAAAATTCAACTAGAAGCTGAGCTACAGATAAAAAGGAGACTTCTAACAGTCATTGAGGTAGTAGTTTTTATAATAGCTGAAGTGCTGTTCCAGCAAAATATCATCTGCAATGTAGAGCTTTTGTGTGTAATTCTTTTGGATGCTTAAAAATTGATTAAACATCTATATGAAGATAAATTAGAGGAGAATTACAATTCAGTACTCACAAACAGACAGTTGATGTGCTGCCTTATTGAGAAAAAGATTATGTAATTAGTCTTGTTCAGAACTGCAGAATAAATCTTTTGGTGCATATGTTAGTAAGCAAAACCCACTGATGAGGACTATACTGTAGAAATAAAAGTGTATTTAAAGAATGTTAAACATGACATTATGAATCACACACAGATTCATATGTCTGTGATTCATCTATATGAATCAGCACCAGAGAAGGAGAATTGGACAACTTGACCTCCCGATAGTCCCTTCCGATCTCACCTTTTTGTAATTCTGAGATTCTGTATGGGTTAATGGAGTTGACTTTTATAATTAGAGGGTAAAAAAAACTCCAGTAAAACCTGTGAGGTTTTCAAAGTCTGCTTTTGTGTGGCATTAAAGGAAATTAAAATCTTGAGTATCCTATTTTTCTTCCAAAATAAACCATAGTTAAATCAAAACACAGTTTTGATTTGGACACAGTGAAAAAATTCTTATGATGACAGACAAACTCAACTAGAATTAGGCCTCTTGTATCCTACTTCAAACATCCAGAAAAAAATATTGTACAGAGCACCAAGAAACAAACCTTGTACTGGGCAAAATTACCAAGAGTATCTATTAGTTTGATTTTTCTACATATAGTCATATTCATACTGATGTAGAGGTTTTCTTCTACCAAAACTCATTAAAGAATGCAAATTATGCTTCAAGTCTACAAATTTTGATAGTAATCTTTCATAGGCAATACACATGACTTTAGTGGCACTCCTAGCTTATCTAATGAAAATTAAGATTCTATTTTTCTTGTACTGAAATTAAACTAGTTTCTACTCTTCAGTACTAAAGAAGAAGGTATTTTAATAGAAGTCATTTTCATAAAGAGCTTACTCTTTGAGTGCCACATAACACTTTCTTAGTAATATTTGATAATAAGTTGGAGATCTTTCAATATTACTGAAAATGTTTTCATTACTTGAAAGGAACGGCAAATGCTGTTCTATAACAGAATGCAAAGCATTCTCATATCACTTTCTGATAACAGGACCTCTCCAATTGGTCTCCTGTAGCTTGATTATTAACATAAGGCATTTATAGCTGCGGCTCAATATTGCCAATGAAGATGAAGAAGCTTTAAAGAGTTAATGTGATTCACTTTTCACAAGTGAAGTATCTCACTGAAGACATGTATGGAACTGCATAGATGGGAATTGTCTGTGTGGGAAGGCAAGACCCTTAGTGTAACCGTTTTCAAGAAGATCTATTAATGTTATGCTACCACTGACAAGATTTTACTGGAAACATAGCTTCTAAATAGGATTACAGACTAAATCATTTAAAAATTTTGCTTTTAATGGAGATGAAAAGGAAAAAATTGCAGAACAACCTGAATTTCTGGACACTTGGATCTTTACAACATTGAGTTTTTGTTCTCTGAAATTCCTTGTATTTTAAGTCTTCATTTTCACTCCTCATTGTCTTGCATGTCCCTTAACTTTAGTCTTTCTCACGGTAATATCACAATATAATTTTATTTTGAGAATTTTCCCTCAGTTGTCTCCTATTTTCTCAAATTTCATTTTTTTTTGCATACAGATAGTAAGCAAAAAATCCTTCCCCCTTTGCCTATAAGAGTTAGTATTATCTAAAAGAACTAATGGTGACAAACATTCCTTTCGATTTCTCTTCAATTAGAAGTTTCATCAACCTAGAGCTCTAAAAAAATATTCCTGGAGGAAATCCTACAGGATTTCCATATATTTTTCCAGAATATTATGTGTCACACATAGGTTTAACAATACTTGAAAGGTTAAAAGGTTGTTCTTGCAATTGTGAACTACTATTTATGCTGTTTTGGGGGTTGGGTTGGGTTTTTTTGTTGGGTTTTGGGAATTTTTGGTTTTGGTTTTGTTTTGTTTTGGGTTTTTGTTTGGGTTTTTGTTTTGTTTGGTTTAGTTTGGGTTTGTTTTTTTTTTTTTTTGCAATAATGCTTAAAAATGTTTTAAGAAAAAAAACTGGTTTAGGCAGTTATTGAAGCATTTACATTCAAATAGTCTCATCTGGAATAAAAAGTATATTCTATCCTCTTCCTATTATGTAAAAGGAACGTAGTGAAATAAAATTTAATAATAAGTATACTATTTGACCATACATTTTCTTCCCAGTATGCTTGACTGGAAATAAAGACCCAGCACAACTAAGTAAAAAATCAAACCTCCAATAACCATGCCTTTCACTTGTCCAAGCCCCAACAAGTACATGGCACTAGTGTACAAATACAAATTTTAAAGAAATTTAAAAATTATTTGGTATAAGCCATGAGTTTCTTTTCCTGAACATTTTTTTTTTCATTCCTACCCAAGCTATACCCTTCAGATCATTGTAGACTTCCCTTTAGCAAGGATAAGTACATAGAACCACAGAAATATTTGGCTTAATCTCAAGTAGGAATTTTACAATCCTAACCAAAGTAGGAATTTTACAAGCCCTGCTCAAGACATAGATTCTTCTAAGCTGGGAGAGTGATAGAAAATATTTGGTCCTGGAAAATATCAGGAAAAAATTGGAAGGAAGGGAGAAGTGCAAGCTTACTAAGTGGTAGGTATGGTAATGTAAATGATCTTGAACGTGTCAGTGCTGTAATCTGTACACAATTGAATTGTCCTTGTCAGAGCCTGCGGTCATTCCTTGGGATCTTTGGCCAGCAAATTTACTGGACCAGAAGCAATCTGTGATAAAACACTGACAGAAGGAGCAGCAAAACCTCAGGGAAACCATGGACATTAACAGAGTACACAAGACTAGTGCAGGGACTACAAGTCACAAATAGGCATTACAGTTGCTGTTCTTAAAACAAACAAACAAACAAACAAACAACAAAACCCATCACCTCACAGTCCCCTGATGTTGCAAGAAAACAATTTCTTTTAGAACAAGGAAGCTGCTCTTAAGTACAATAAAGAAAGATATCTTTTTACTGTGGATAAAGATATATAGATAGACTGTCTTTTCTCGACAGAAAGTTTCTATTTTTATCCCTGAGGATAAATGTAATGTTTACTTGGTCAGAAGCAGAATTACTAAAAAGTAGTTTTCTTATCATAAATACAGATGGAAAAAACTTCACCAAAATTTTTCTGAACTTTTTAGATGTGCTTCTCTATTGGTCCATACTTCATATAGCTTACATCTGAACAAAGACAGTGAAAATTGTGCATAATAAGCCACCAAAATTAGACTTTTCATATTCCTTTGCCAAAATGACAGACTAAACAATAAAGAAAGTCAGGATGCAAAGTATAATTTTTAATATTCTACCTCTGGTTCTAGTTAATTATAAATGTGTGATTCTAAACCTCATTTCAAATATTTCCTCATATTTCCTAAACCTCATTTCAAGCTTTCAAATATTGTAGGTTTTGGGGGGTTTTTTACCTAGGAAATAATCTAGGAAGAAAAACTGAACCTTTTTTTTCTCTTCCCTTTTATGATCATCTCTGCTTCCTGACAATGCTTTGAGGAGAATACAAACTGACTCAGGATAGAGTCAAATATTTCAACATTTTTTGCTGCAAATGCTGTTTAAGCAGTTGCCCTGTTCCTTCCCTTCTCCACCCTCCTATAAAAATAATATTTGGACCATTTCTGGCTTGGTTACTTACATAGAAACCTTACAGTAATCAAAGTTCACAAGTTACACTCCAGGGGACTTTCTTACAGTTTATTTTTATATACAAGGAAAGTGGTTCACTCTAACAGGACATTAGGATGTATGCAGTTGAAGGTGCATGGAAGTGTGTATGACTGGAAATTTAAATTCAAGCACACTAGAATTTCATCTGAAATGCTAATGTAGTAGCATCCACAAAGAGTGCAGAGTGCAAGTAAGAGCTTTAAGTAGAATTTAACTCCCAAGAATTGATTCTTCTCTTTTCTTGAGAGAAAAGTTCTTCCATTTGAGAATGTTAACGGTTATTTCATGGACTTTTTTTTTTCTGCCTTAGTCTTAGTGTTTGTACTTTGTAGATTCATTATTTCTTCCTGTTAAACTCCATTCCATTGACTCGCTATAAGGAATATCTGCACTTCCTTTCTGAGGAAGCTACGAGAGAGGGAGAGGGACTTTTTACAAGAGCATGTAGTGATATGACAAAGGGGTAAGATCTTTAAACTGAAAGAGGGTTGATTTATACATTAGGAATTACTAGGCAACCTGGAAGGTATCCCTGTCCAGTGCAGGGGGTTTGGAACTTGATGATCTTTGAGGTTCCTCCTATTCAAACCTGTCTATTATTCTCTGATTAAGAATGAGACATCATTTTGTATCTTTAAAGTATTCTTCAAATAATTGCTAGTTTAGCCTCATAAGAATTCAATGATTTTTTTTTTCCTGCATTTTTGATACTATTATACAAGTTTTCTTGCTAAAACCTAATTACTGGAATTGCAATAGAGATTTAGGCACCAAAAATTTCTTCAGGCATTAAAATTAGTCACTATTACTATTCACTCTTCACCTTACCCTTTGAAGTTTAATAGTTGATCTTAACTACCAACACCCTCAATTTAATTCTTGTTGCAACTTATAGAACACAGGAACAAATACAGTTAATACAATTTTAATCAGCCTAAAAATAAGTGCTTAGTAAACTTGTATTTGGGCATAATTGCCTGAGTCCTGAAGAGTGTCAAAACTCTATATTCTTGCTAAAAGGACCTAGTTTCATTATTTAAGCTGCTAAATAAACATTCTAACAGCAGAATACAGCAACAACTAAGATCTTAGATTTAAATTGTTTATATTCTGTGTCACAGTTAAGGGATAAATTACTGAAGAGCAAGAACACTCTTGTCTATCAATGCCCTAATTACTGGAGGAGATGATTATAACAATCAACACACTTCTCCATTGAATACTTATTTATTTCAGGAACTTCCTTGCCTTCTATTTTCTTAAGTCTTCTGAAAATTTGATGTAACATATGAATCTTGCAAAATCCAGTCATCCCTGTACCTAGATAAAATAGAGAGTTATTATTTCTTACTAAAATTAATTTTCTTCACATAAACACTACTTACACTTACCTGCGTGGTTCTACATTTCATTTTCATGAGACTAATTTCATGTTACATACAATCAAGCTTGAAGGACAATAACTTTACATAATGGAGGGTTTGGCCTTCAGCATAAGTTGAGGAACAGGGAACAGTCCCTTCTCACAGCTTCAACTCATCCTGCCACAACACTGTTGGATCAGGAATGTGCAAGTGGGCGTCATATGTAGTTTGATCTGATTGGGTACAAAACTAACCTTGGCACTGGATGTCATAAACATGGATCTGATACTTCTCTAAGCCTATTAATGACTGTTGAATGCCATTGTCTAATAGATGATAAATAATGGCTTTGAAATATAATTTTAAGACAAATCCAACTAGAATATCTAGTTCTAACTAGAAGTTACAGATCATCCCTCTAGCTTCAGTGAAGAGCAGACATTTCTTTTCAGATCAATTGTGTCCTTATCTACTTTTGTTTAACCTGAATTGTCCCTGTAGTTATAACTTTTTTTCCTCATTTGATATAAAACCTGTCATCAATATAGTTTCTCTTTAATACTATCAGATACTGTTGTATTGGTAAAATTATTGAATGCTATGTAACAAATTATCTAAAGGCTTAAGTTATTGCTGCTCAAAATTGAATCTATTACAGTTTTTTCTGTAGTACACACACTAACAGTTTTTAGGGGCTTCATGTACCCTTCAAAAGACAAGGTACTTACTTTAGGTTGCATTTGAATTGGGCACTGGGATAGCAAACTGCTTTGGAAAAATAAGGCAAATGTACAAGTTGTGTGATCAAGCATTTTAGGTCTGCATGCCTTGTCATGTTTCTCTCAATCCATCAGTTTATGATAGACAAGTCAGTGACTGTCTCCAGCTTGTCAATTTATTTTTTATGGTCTGTAATCCACTCTCCTCCCATGTAGAAAGAGATAGTGAATATTTTTTGTCAAATATCAGACTGATATTTGGCCATTCAACTCATCTAAAGTCATCAGTTCAATCTTTTTTTATTATCTACTATAGTAAAAAAAAAACAAACTAGTAATTTTATTTTACTATAACAGAGTAAAATTTTAAATAGAGTAATAGAGACAAGTATTTGACCAAATAATGAGTATTTGACATAGACTTTTGAGAAGAAATAAATGTGTACTATACATCAAATAATTTTTAGAGCATTTATTTTTGTTGATTTTCCCCTTTAAACCTTCATTCATCATCAGGGGAGAAATAATAAAGATAATAAATCAGTAGAGTGATAAATTATCCATGACATTTTTCATTAAACTCTTTAAAATCCTTAGTCTATAGAGAAGAAAGTATGTTTTCATCCTTTTGTCAAACACACATAAATAATTATGTTTAGATTTTTATTTCACAATATCAATCTGATTCAGTAAAAAATTATCCAAAATTAAACTAGCATTTATATACAATGTGTTAATCTCATTCAGACACAATCTTATATAATTTTCCAAGTGGCTTTTTGATTACATAGTGATTTCTGTCATCTATTCTGTGCATATATCTCATATTTTTCAATAGCTTTGTAGTCCTGTTTCTGTCATGAAATCCTACAATTATTTTCTCTAAAATATTGATCCAATCTGTTAAATTCTTATATATTTACTCATCTCTTTGTGAAGCAGGTCTAGGACAATAGAGCTTCATCTTTGTTTTCACTAGTAACTTCCTATCTGTCTTTACTTATAATGTTTCTGCTTCTGTAGTTTTTGAGACCCTTTTTAGCTCTTATTTTCTCCCCTTGACCTCTCCCATTTCTTTCCTTGCATCACCACTCACTAACCTGTATCTTGAAGAAGATCTGTTCCTCTCTTCTCTATTTTTGATAAAATTCTGAGAGCCTCTAAATATTTTGGAAATAAACACTATGACTTTTTTCCCCCCCACTCTATTTTTGGGATGTTTTTTGTGTTTGGTTTTTTTATTTGGTTGGAGTTTTTCAGTTTTGTTTCTATTAATATGCACTGGACTATTTGAGACATAGCACATCCAAAAAAAAGGTAGAAATTCTCGATAAAAATAGATTCATGTGATGATAGAACTCCAATATTCCTTCTGTTGGAAAAATCTCATTTCTCTTCTGGAATATGAAATTAGAACTAATTTCCTTTGGTGTTTATGGGGATAAGAACCCAAGAAGATGAATTTCTGATCCAGAAGAAAATCTAGGCAGCAAATGTCTAACTTTCTAGCACCTTTTATTTGACAAAAATGGAAGCAGTGAGGATAAGGGATTAGTATTTTTAGCTTAATCTCAACCTGAAGATTATGATTTCATCAAAAATTATTTTGAAAAATAGTAAAAAGTGTAAGTCAACCAGTGCATATGCCTTTCCTATTTTTTGATGAAATAAAATGTAATTGAAATGAATGGCTGAAAGTTCCTTGGCATAGGTCTTGGTATTTGTTTATATTCTGTTGTCTATTTTTCCTTTCCTGTAGTTATGTCTTATTTATGGTCTTTAGTTCAACTGAAGATCAGGATATTTTTTATCTGATATGCATGTCAATTATTTACTTCAGAAAACTCATTTAATATTATCCAGCAACAGATCCATTACACAGTCTACTCATGTTTTGCTTCTACAGAAAAAAAAATATGAAAACCGGTTATTGGCAGATTTAAATTGTTAATGCCTTTTGGGTCCTGTTCCTGAATAATTCACAGATTGAACTAAATTTTGAAATACCAAGTTCTATCTGAGCACCAGAGACATGAAAATACAACATAAGAACAAAGATGTAAACATGCATCTGAGATGAGCTGCAAAGACAGCAGCCCTTTTGCCTTTCCAGAAAGAGTTCAGCATTCACTAGAGGAATGCTCTTCTTTTCTGTACTTTGCTGTAATGTCTTGTGGTTGAGGATAGATGAGGGACTGTGAAGCACAGCAGTGGTGGTGGGGCTTTGCATCTGCTATACTGAGCTACCACCATGAAAAGCTTAGAACGATGTCAGACAAGTCCCAAAAATGACAACAAAATAAAATTCTTTAGAGCTGGGTTACTGTAGGCTATTGTTATGTCATATAGAGAAAACAATTATAGATATCTAAAGCAAAAAAAATTATAGAAACACCGTTGACAGTTCTATGAATTAAAAAATCTGCCTTTGTTGCTACCTTCCTTTGGAGAAATAAAAAGACACTGTAAAGACTTCAGACATTTAACATTTCAGAGTTTTAATAAATGCTGCCTCCAAAATGCCTGCCATCTTTATGTTTGATATTTCTATTGCTGTTTGCATCCCCTTGACTCCTTTTTTCATATCCTTTTACTTCTGATGGTTGGTTGGTTGGTTGGTTGGGTTGGTTGGTTGGTTGGTTGGGTTGGTTGGTTGGTTGGTTGGTTGGTTGGTTGGGTTGGCTGGTTGGCTGGTTGGCTGGTTGGTTGGTTGGCTGGTTGGTTGGTTGGTTTGGGGGTTTTTTGTTCCTGTAGTTTGATTGATTTTTTTTCTTCATTTGTCCCTAATTGTGAATGTTCTGAGTTTAAGTGTGAGTCAAGTTCATACACTTAAGAGGTCTTAAAAACTCTAACACTCTATATACTTTCAGATTTTAATAGACTAAAAGAGCTCACACCTTCTTCTCTGCAATTACTGAAGATAGTACTCAAAACCAAAAAGGTACTGCAAAATTGTCTTTAAGGTACTGCATTCGGTACTGCAAAATTGTCTTTAACTTTCTCTTTGGCTTCCCCTTCATCTTTCTAATTTCAAAACAAACTGAAGAGTGGTTCATGAAGACTACTTGTTCACACAACACATGAGGATATCATACCCGTAGTTTCCCTCTCCTTTCCTAGTTCACTGATAATCAGTTGTATGATTGATAATGAGTTGTTCCTCATACTCCCTTATTCCAGCAGTATCCTTCAAATTATTAATGTGAGTGTTTTTTGAAGCAAGGCTTCTTTTCCTCAGTGAAATCCATGAATTCTTATTCTGGGGAATATGCAATTCATGGGATGTGTACCTTCCTCTGTTGTCAACTCTACAGACCTGCAAATAAGTTGTTCATAACTACTGGGATATTACTTGTATTCTAAGTGCAATAGCATGCTAGCAAGTAGAAATTGTACTGTCTACATAATCAAAGGAGTTTTTAATTAGCAGTTTCATATTTTAATGATAAACATTTTCAAGAGGATCTTAGTGAAGGGCACACTCTTTGTCCAGTCCAGAAGAATTCTTCTGCTTGTAGTAACCTGCTAACTACACAGTGGAGTGGGAAGGATTATGCAATATAAACTGCAGCACTTAAATGTGGTATAACATCTCTTCTTCTAACTAGATTGTTTTTCAACATTTCCTGAATTTATCTTTGCAATTTATTTTGAATATCTGACTAGGAAATGTAGAGATAATGAAATGTGATCATGCTATTAAAATTTCATAATGAAAACCATGCTATCCCACCAGCTTAATTATCCTGTTTTTGGGAAAAAAAAAAAAAAAAAAAGCTGATCTTGTTCATGTGAATTAAATTATTTGAAAAAAACCAAACCCATCACTTTAGCAGTACGATAGAAATATTTTTTTAATTTTTTTTTTAATTGGAAAATATAATGCAAATGCTAGAGATTAAACTGTTGAACTTGCCAGTTCTGAAACACACTGCCAAGAGGAAAATTCTGCTCTAGGCAGAGAAATATATTTCATGGGAAGGAGGTACTGTATGCCTTGCCTCAATTTCGAGAACATGCGTTTTTAATATGCTGGTGAAGGGTAAAAATATGTCTCCCAGCAGAACACGACATGATTCTGCTCACTTTATTTTATGCTTCCAATCTACTGTTTCATAGACTGTTAAGAATGAAGCCATGTTGAAATTTATGGTTTCACTCACCTGTAATTTTAAAAAAGTAGGGTTGGAGGGATTCATTCAAGCATGAATAAATATGAAATACAGCAAAATCTTTGTAAGCAATAAATGATGTAAACATGTATTACTGCCTTTACAATATTATGGGAATATATGTGTAATATACATATTGAGCATTCCATAAAGGCACCATATTATCATAATTTTTCTGTTATGATAATTTGGCATGTTTTGTTTTTGTTAATAGAAAAGAAATGCTCATAGCACAGTGCTGTATTTTTATCTCCAAGTTAAGAGGTCATTAGTAAAGCATCTAGTGTAAATTAATATTTCTCTATGGAATAACTAACAAGGATAAATGCTAAGAACAAACACCTTGATGTTTCTAGACCTCTGATTAGTGAAACTTAATCATACCAATGAGCTTCACAGAATCCTGATTAAAACAAAGCATTATGTGAAAACAGGCTTTTTAATTTAAGGTATTCTTTGTGTCTTTGGTGACTCTTGTTTTAATGCAATAGAAAATGCACACAGTTAAAAGTGAATTGCACATAAACAGCTTGATAAACCAATAAGATTTTAAGACTGTCATTTCATAATACTGATGCATATTAAAACACAAAGAAACCTAAGACTTAGAAAATTACTATATGCAATATTGTGTCAAGGTAAAGGCAGCACAGGAATAATGCTTACTTCCAAAATAGCAGTACCTTGGTGAATATTAGTGAATCGTCTCGGTCAGATTACATTTATTGATCATCCAATATCAATTAACAACTCAATCATGCAATGGCTCCTGAGACCACATCTGGGGGCATACTTGCATGTGGTGATATCCACTGTTCATATTGTCAATATTTATACATTTTCTATGGAAAACATTACTAGAATTAAGGATTGTATTCCAGTAGTCAAGTTCTTCAGGGTGAAGTAACAATTTTTATTACACTAGCTAACATATTTGCAAAACCAGAGTAATTTCTCTTTAAATAATCCCGTGGTGCAGCAGGCTTGAAAGAGAAATGGCCAACTTCAAAATGAACCATAAGTTAAGAGCAATTGTTCCATGTTTAACCAGATGAAATTATCTATCTGCCCAACTAGAGAAGAAAAGTTAGTCCAAATGACAGGAGCAAATTTGGATTCATAGCATCACTAGTATTGACAATCTCCACAAAATTAATGTAACCAGCTTGGGTCCTGCTTTAGTCTATGAAGAGACCAAACACATTGTTGCACTTTTTCTAGGACTCAAACTTTGCTGGAGATATCTCTCTGAACACTGTGTTAACATATTCCAAATCTTAATAACACTGCTGACATCAATTCATCTATTTTGGGTTTGCCTTAAGACCAAAATATTTTCTCATGTTAAAAACTTCCCTTTAAGGGGGTCCTCATGAGACAAAATTTTGGCTTTAGTGCCCTGATTTATATTCAGTATCATGTTTAATTCTTGAAATTTGAGATATGGTTGGAGGTAAGATATTTGTGTTGAATAAAGAAAGCCAAAATCTCATGTCAACTAAGCCTTTTCCTGGTACACTGCAGCAGCAAGAATTTCTAAGTAGATAGTTTTTTTTGACTGATAGAGAAGGCTTTCATAAAATATTCTAGTCACTTCTGTTCTTACAATGCTTTGAAGTGGCTTCTCAATGATAATGTTTAGGAAAAGATTATTTCATCCTATTTTATGTTTTATGTATGGCAAAAATATTTCTAGTTTATTTCTTAAAAATATTTTTCAGAAAAAATATTTCTTTATTTCATATATATATATATTTATATATATATATATATATATATATTTAAAGGCATTATTTTCTGAAATGAGATGTATTAATCAATGATCTGGAAAGAATCAGAAGACCAGGTGAACATTTTATGTTCATTACATTTCTTAAGACGAAGGAGAGATGGATGGTGATTCAGATTAGTGAGGAATATCTAGTAGTCATAAGTAAATAAATAAAGTGCTAAGATGTTAGTTATTCTACAGTTTTTCATTCACTGTAAAAGCTGTCTTCATAGTAGGATTAACCGTAACCTATTTCATAAAAAAATATCTCTGATATAACTAGAAAAAAATGAAAATCATACTAGAGCACCTTCAGAACATTTACTTTGAAGGTGTTTATGAACTAATTATTTAGATGTCCTATGGAATTTAAATCTTACCCAATTCTTAGAAAAGGGACAAAACACTTCAGTATTGAAATATACAGGAAATACAGCTATAAGCTGATATTTTTGTCAGTTTGAAAGCAATAAATATATTAGCTTAAGAAGACAACACAAAAAAATTCTAAAATGGTTATCATGGAAATAATGTGCTTGTATCTGTAAAATGCAGTAGATGGCTCAAGATTTGTTCTCTTGGTGAAAATACAGTATTTTTATTGTTGGTGTAGTCAGTGTAAACCAGCAGTTCCATAGAGGTCGGTTGAGTAGATGAGGCCTTTCCTCTGCTAATACAAGTTTTGTATTGGACTTTTAAAGAAACATTTGTTGTATAAAAAAATTTCAGTGTGAGCAATCTGAGTCCTGTGTATATGATCCTTACACCCCATTTTGTTTTGATGCTGCCATCTGAGTCTGTAATTGTGGTAGGAGACCAGATGCCAGGTGACTTTACATGAATGAACATCTTTAGAGACACAAAGTTGTAATCTACTGTGAAGTTAATGTTTTGATACTGAAGCTACAGTGTTCTGTAAAAATAAACATGTTTTCCGTTCATGAGATCTATATTATCTTTTATTCAATCTTTATTGGACCATGTTGCCTACAAAAGTTATGAAGATTTGCCTCATTTTAAATAGTTGTTGAACAATAGGATTTATATACCATATTGGATTAATTAACACATTAGAAGGGATAAATTATACCTTGAATGAGTTCATGGGGAATATGAACGCAAAAGAGCATCTCCTCTAAACAGCCTCCATCATTGCAACGATCAAGTGTACCTTATGTCCAAGGAGCACAAAGACAGGGATTAGTTCAGCAATTCTTAGATTACTGGTCTGTTCCCTTGTGTAGCCCTATTAATTAAGCTAAGGATCCTAATTTTTTTTATACAGACTAGTATTTTTGTGACATTCTACCAGTCCTGGAAGAAGCTATAAGAAGTAATCAATAGCCATTTATTCCAGTACACAGTAATGCATAATTTTAAGATGCGCAGGTTTTGCTAACTCTAGTAAATGAGAGACTTCAGGCACTAAATATGAACCCACCTGGCACATATTAGCTTGTGTTTGCACAGCTAAACTCTCCTTCCAACCAAAAGAGAGTGACTATATCTAAACTGCTTTTGAGAATTAAATCTGTCCTGTCCTGAGCCCTGTCTGGACACTGGCTGAGAGACTGCTAAAGAGCCCAGGACAAAATATTGCGTAGAACATGCTCACAGCTTGCAAGTCCTGGTGTCTGGAACTGTAATCATATCAAGAAATTATCATAACTCTGAAATCCTAATTTCATTTTCAATAGTTCTGCCTCAGTCTGTGAGTCTGGTCCTAACAAAGAATTAATGAGTTACTTCAGTCATGAAAGAAAGAGAGAAAACTCGTCTTTTTAAGAACAGCTTTATAAAATCAGGTCTGAAAACAGAAAATTAGATCTTTGCAAGCAGCAGAGCAAGATTCTGCAATGTGGTAGAAAAGTCTGTGAGAATTTGCTGTTAAAACTTACTGATTCAGGGATTCTCCGTAGTAAGGTAATTATCTATTTGAGAACTGTAGGGATGTTAAGTGTATCTTTTCAAACGCAAATTCAACAACTTTGGTTCCTTCACTGACAATTAAACCTACTGAGAGAAAGGGATTTAAATGTTGGCACTAATTTTTCATGTGAACACTGTAATTAAATTAGTGAGGCAGTAGGAGAAATGACATATGCAAAGCAAGGTTTTTATTAATTTATGCATTTACACATTTGTACATTTGTATAAATTCCAAAATACATACTCTTTATCATGAATAACTGTGAAAAAGAGCTATATATTTTAATTTTAGTCTCAGAGCCAAAGGGGAAACTGCTTGTCACAATGGAGTTGCCCTGCTTGCAGCAGTGTATGAATACTCTTTACACAGAAGTGAACAATGATGACACAAATTGGGCAAAGGCAGGGAAAAGTGCTTAAGTCAACAGAGAGAGTGAACAGCCATGTGAGTGACTTGAAAATATGTGGCATCCTTGAAAAATATGTTCTTAATACTGAGATTTAGAAAATTGGAGATCAGAACTGTTGCTAGGTGATCGCATTTCCTTCTGAAACAATTTATGCCACTACTGTACTTTCATAAGGAAATGATAAAGTCATTCTCACTATAAATCTTTTTGCATACAAGAAGAAGGATGTTATACAGATTTATAGAGTTGATGTTCATTCATGAGCACCCAACACTGTCTTGACATGCCATCTGTGGGGCTTTATCTTCCTCTTCAGAATGGCATAAGTCTTTCATCCATTGTCAGCAGTATGTGGATGCCTTGAATACCTTTACTGTTGGAGAAAATCAGCTGAGCTTGGGTAGCTAATGCACAGGATTGAATTTTGTTCATAGTGGATGATGAAGCAAGAACAATCTGTGTTTTTTATAACATTCAGAAGTCTCTTCCAATTTTACAGATTCTTCATGTTCTTTGGTCTGCTACCTGCAGGAGAAATTTGAATAATTAACTAGAGATGTAACCTGTCCCTCACGGCTGAGCATGTCTACCCAGATCTACAACCAGCACCTGTGATCTGTAGATTTTACTGGAGAATGCAACTGTCTTGTTAAGTATTACACAGAGTCTAACAGAACTAATTTATGATTATAGAGATTGTCCTTTTTCTTCTCAAACAGTAACTGAAAATATTGCTAATGGACTGTCATACCTCTTAGAACAAGCAAATCATATTAATTCCTTTGGTATTTTCTAGTGGGCACTTTCAGCCACCCATGAGTCAATGGAAAAAATTTTTGTGTTTTCAGACAATGTTAAATGTACAGGACCCTATTCATAGTAGAGTTTCTGTTGTTCCATGTATCAGCTTTTCTGATCATTGTTGAGAGATCTCTGTCTGACCAACATACCCACAAGCTGCATAAATGCCATAGGGAGCAGTTAGAAATGTGAGGATATGAACTTCACAAGAAAAAGATAGAGAAATGCCTTTGAATAGGCAGTAGTGTGGTGAACTTTTCTGCCTGGCAAGCTGCTGTACTCAGTTACAAAGTCTGTAATCCTGTAATTTAATACTGTGTCTGCCTGAATAAGCAATGATTTCTAGTCTGCAAAGTACTTTTCACTATAATACAAAGGGAAATGGCCTACATTACATAGCAGATATCCTGTAATCAGGAAAGATAAAATAACATTTGTAAACTGAAAATCCGTAAGAACCTAGGTTTGGGAAACATCTCTGGTTGAGGATTTTAAAGCCATTTGTCTATCTAAAATTAACTGTATATACAATAACCAATGTGTCACACACAGAAAAGAATTGCTGCTAACAATTTTAATCTGAATTTTTCTTCACATCATTTTTTCAGGCCCTAACCTGAAAATTAGGACTGAAAAAAAAAAAAAAAAAAGGCTGAATTTTGGAATTAAGTATACAGACTTTAGAGGCCTTCAGAGAAAAGGGAAAAATGTTCTTTGTATTCGGGAGAGTGAAAAATAAAATATCACTGAAAACAAGTCCTGAAAAAAATCTTCTTAGAGTATTAATTTCCAGATGAGAATAATATGCTGAAATAATGAATCAAAATTTCTGGTGGGCAAAGTAGAATTGTCCCAAGATAATGAGGTTAGCTGGACAACTAAGTTTGAAAATGTATTATGGGACTTTAATCTTCTTAAACAGAATTTTTTTTAACTTTTTGTTAAATATATAATGCCTTACAACTTCACCTTTAGTGTTATTATAACAGTAAATTTCTTCTCTTATTCTCTCTGAATAGATGAATGCACTTAAGTAGCACCCACTGAGACAAAACCTTTTCCCATTTCATCTACCACCTTTTTTTATTTGCCAGAAGAAATACTGCTGCCTCTGGATGATGCTTAATTTTACCTAAAATAGGGAGTCATCATGCACCATTTGTAAATGCCTTGTGCTGAACTGAATAATGGTTTATTTATGATTCTGAGACTTTTATGCATTTTTTATGCTTCTATTTTAAAAAGTGAAAATATTACAAAAATACAATGCTATTTTCTATAATGGCCTGTGGGAACATAAAGGAAATATGCCCAAACAGATGCATATCTCTTAGGTCTCCAATTGCATGAAAATCAGAAAAATAATCTGTCATATTGTTTGCTTTTTAGTATTTTTCTGAGTAAGGGATTGACTCTTGAGTCTTCTTCCTGTCTTCAGGAAATTAAGTTCTAACATACTCCTTCAGAATTTATAGAAAACATTTAAGATATTCCATAGCAACCTTTTGAAAATATTGTCTTCCCTATAACTTCAGTACATATTGAGAAGTTGTTCTGAGAACTAAAACTTAGTGCATTTAATTCTCAGACTGCTGAAAGTACTGCAAATTTTTGTGATCACTGCTTACTTTATTTTAAATTTAACTAAAAAGTAATGTCAATATGATATATCTGTTTTAAGATGACTTTGGCTGCTTGTTGATCATGTTGCATAAAGGGGAGCACAATTGATTTTGAGACAAATGGACAAATATTGCCTGACTGATAAAACTAAGAATATATTTTGTGATACAAAGTTCACCTTTCTTTACTTTCTTTCTAAGATAATATTTATGAGAAGAGAGGTAAGACTTTTTGCTCTGTGAAGGAGTAATCGTGCATGAAAATAGAAATATTTGAATGATTTCCCAGTACTTAGAAATATTAGACTAGCTTTTCTGTAGAATTTATTCTTTACTTCAGTATTTATTAAATATTCATAGCTGCATTGTGTATTATGAGTTTTATAGCAGAATGTTACTTCTTTTATGATTGTGTAAGGACCCCTGGGGGACTACATTTGTGGAAGGCCATTTTTAACATATAATGAGCAACACATCAGCTAAAATTGATTGAGAATTAATTTTTTCTCTCTCATTTTTGTTGCAAGGTCTTTTTCCTGTATATGTTCTTCTAAATTCATCATATGCATCAGTAAAATTGTCTTGTGCTGATCACATCAAACCAGGCTTTCTACTGCTTTTATATTTTACTATCCAACCATAAGATATATTTTATATTCTTTGCTAACATTTTCCAGGTTATTTTTTTCCTTCTAGCAGTTGCTTTTTTCCAGTTCATGCATTAAGACACTTGCCATGACATCAGTCAGACTGTCTCACATTCTCTATTTCTGAGCATTTTTGCCAATTGCATCCTAATTTTAGTGTCTTTCAAAATTCCCTGGCTGGGGCATTATTTCAGCACTAACTTACATAGAAGAATGTCTCCCACTGAGCCAGCAGCATTAAAAACCTTGCTACAACACTGAAGTGTTCCTTAGAGGTCTCCCACTCCTCTATTAATTCAGCCTGAATGTGCTTAGCTTGTTAGGTCTGACAGGATTACAGTCTGTGGTGGCACAACTGCCTGAGTTCACAGAAGACTGTAGGAGATCTGACAGTGTTTTTTTTTCAAGAGAATATCTTTACAGTGTAAGACTGGTCATTCCAACATGGATTGACTATGAATCCCAAATGTAAAAAAATTTCTTTATAATAAAATTCACAGTAATAATTTATTTTTAAGATGTGAAATTATGTTTAAAATATTCTTTACAATATATTTATTTAGCAAATATTAATGTAATTGAAATTTAATAACTATAAGGATTTATTAATTTCTTATACATTGCATACCTGAATATATAGATTTTAGATGAAAAGTCATGAGGAAAACCTCTTGCAAAACAGAGGATTCATATTACATCTTAAACCTCCGAAGTGTACATTCTTTTAAATATATCTTAGTATTTAGTGATACATCTGAATTGAGTGCTTACTCTGCAGAATGCTAAGAATTGGTACAAGTTAGCTCTGAATAGTCCTGACAATCTAGCTCTAAGTAATCTGGTCTAAAAAGGTATTTTCCCTGTCATTTTACTAAACTGAGTAATTAATGCACTCTCTAAGAGCACAGATAGTCTTAGTGATTTCTATATATCTAAAGATTATTGACAAAATGTTGTAGAAATCCTTAATGGTTTTTGAGAAAACCTTAAAGATCACTGAGCATAGAAATGTATGAAGCAAAATGAAAAGCAGTAGCAGCAGTAGTAGTCTTGGTTGTGTTAATTCTTGCTGGAACAAGAAAGGTAAATGACATCCTAGACCTAAGGTATGCTAATTGTATTTGTTAATGGTTATAACAGATCCATAATTACCCTACTGGAGAAGGACTCATTCTCTGTTACATCTGCTAAGCATGACAGAAGAATAATTTACCATTATTTTGCAGAACTCATTCCCCGAACTCAAGCTTCTTGGGTATTTTGAGATTTATGATAACTTTTCTCAAGTACATGACAAAAATACTTAAACTACCTTCAGAACTTCAGTTGCCATTTATAACCTGACATAGGAATACATGTACCTTACAAAACCTTGAAATCCAGTCATCCTTTTCATCTGCAGTGGTAAAGTAACAATGCTTGCATCTTATAACAGCAGTTTTTATCAGAATGTCTCAAGGTGTATAACAGAGGAAGCAGCTTTAGTTCTGTAAATAATTGTCATACAAAATATATCATTGAATTTATGAGTAAATGGAAGCTTTTTTCTCCCACAAAAGTGGTTGTTTCTGCTTTACAGCATTGACACATTGGTTATATGTTCTGTAGAGCCTTTTTTGGTTGTTATTTTCTTTTCATGAGTTTGACTAACTATCAAGAAACTCCACTTAATGCCACTCATTTAACAAAGACACTCTTTTAATAGCTGCTCTGACTGCAGCTGCTCTCCAGAAATGACATACTGTACACCTTAATTTATCTGACATTATGGTGGCCTCATACTATTTGATTTCACTGAAATTAATAAATTACCTCCAGGGTCACCAAGTCATTATTTCTGACTGATGTGGAAGATAGTATGTATTATCCCACTCCATTTCCATTTTCTGCTTAGTTAATATGTTAAAGATTTGAGAGTCAAAAGTACTTTGTTAAAGATTTGAGAGTCGGAAGAACAAACAAGCACTATAAAATGGCCTTTCTTCTATATAGAGATAAAACCCAAATTTTTCAACAGTTCATGCTCAATTTTTTTGTTATCATAATAAATTTCAAATTTCTAAAAAAAAAATTGCTATGCATGTCTAAACAAATGTAGTGGTCAAAAGATTTTGTTCCATGTTTGCTCAAGTTTCACATCACATACTTTTCTTTAGGTAAAATTTTTAAAATATTTTTGGAGGTGTCATAGTCTAACCCCATCCAGCAACCAAATACCCCACAGCTGCCTCACTCACTCCTTTGCCAGTGGAATGTGAGACAGGGAGAATCACAAGGGTAAAAGCTGGAAATCCTATGGATTGCGATAAAGGTACTTTAATAAGGAAAGCAAAAGTTCACATGCAAAAAAATTAATTCACTTCTTCCCAAGGGCAGGCAGGTGTTCAGCCATCTCCAGGAGAGCAGGCCTCTAGATATGTACCAATGACTTGGGAAGACAAATTCCATCACTCCAAACATTACCCCTTCTTCCTTCTTCCCCCTCTTTAAATACTGAGCATGTTGTCATACAGTATGGAATATTCTTTTGGTCAGTTTGGGTCACCTGTCTCGGCTTTGTCTCCTCCCCAGCCTCTCATGTATTCCCAACCTCCCTGACAGACTGGCAGCAGGAAAAGCAGAAGAGAGTTTGCCTCTGTGTCAGTCCTGCTCAGCAATAAAAACCCCTCTATATTATCAACCCTGTGCTCAGCACAAACATAAAGCATAACCCCATACCAGCTGCTGTGAGGAAACTTAACTGTGCCCTGGCCAAAACCAGCATGAATGGTTTGACCTTCTTCTGCATTTTAAAATATTTGGTGCTGTAATGCCATAAACAAAGTTTGTATTGCTAAAGGAAGATAAGAGCAATGACATTGCTTTTGAAGTCCTGTACATATATGCATGTCTCTTCTCTTTTAGGAAATTTGCTATTGCTTTGGCAACATTCTAGCAGGTTGCCTGAAATAAAAAGGAGTTGGTTTTTCTTTTTCTGTATCTGTATATATTTTTTCTGTTGTTCAGCTCTTGTTCAGTTGGAGAGAGAACTGACGAAAATTTCATGTTTTAAAATAAAGTTGTCAAAACATGCACAATAATACATTTAATAAGAACCTCATGGAATTAGGAAGTTACAGGTTTGTATAGCAATTATCATCTTAAATTATGAGTACACAGATTATGCAAAGAAAAGGATTGCCTATTATATAAAAATGCTTACATTAAAGCCAGATTCTAATTTATTGCTGTCTGTGATAAATTTTCATTGCAAGCCAAATCATCAGTCTACACATATTTTTGCCAATAGCCCTCAGCAAAAGGTCAGATCTGTTGTATAATGCTGAGCTTCTCCTTCTCTAGCATAAATGTATGGAGTTTGCATCAGGGAGAAGATTTTTTCTCTGGTGCTATAGATCTGAATAATTGTCTGAACAATGTGTTTCCATACTATATATATTAGAAGCAGATGTGCTAAAGGATAAATTATTATTTTATTTACATTAAGCTAAAGTGAAGAAGCAGAGGTAAGTAAGAAGTAAGATATGCTTTTCTAAGCCTGAACACTCAAAGTGAAGTTTCATGTTCTTAATCTGACATCCATTCTTGAGGGTAGATTTAAGGTCATTTGCATGTTAATTAACTGGTTGTGGGTGTTGCTAAAGATTTACACATCTACATTCTTAGCTAAGGCAGCAAATAGCTGCTGGCTATTTGGAATTGCATTGCATGAAACTGGTGGGACCATTGCTTGGAAAAATCTGGCGCTTTGTGCAAAGTGCAATGATACAAGCAAAAATAAACTCAAAAACATTCAAAGCTCGTAACTAAACACTGATTATCTAACATTGATAAGGCCTTAGAATCTAGCAGAATAGGAACCAGTATCCTTACAGGCCTACTCTTCTGTATGTCCACGTGAGTCCTTAATAGGACCTAAGAGCTCCAGTCTGACCTCACACTCCAAAGCAAGGGCAAAAATCATTACTGAATTTATTATTTTATTGGGTTTTTTAAAAGTTAACATCTCAACCATTAATACTACAGATCACATAAGGTTGCTAGGAGTTATTTATGGTACCAGCTCATTGGAAAAGAAGCTATAGCCTGAAATGAGCACTTCCACATAATAAGGCATGGAGAATGAAGTTTTCCAGAATAGGCTTACAACAATGATGTAGCAAATAATGCATAAAGCTGCTCATTTGCCAGAGAAGTAGTGTTGACTTATGAACCTATGCTATCTGTTGTTTTGCAAATTAATTCTCAAGTAACAGGATCCCATTATTTAAGACTCATATCTTCCACAGTTGTTTTGAATTAGGCTTTGTTACCAAGAGCTAGTGAAATTAGTTGTAAATTTTAAAACATTATTCTCATATGGAGATTTTTTTTCTTCTCTTTTTATAGAATTACACAATTTTAATAGAGGTGGGGGAAAGGAAACGTCTTAGAAACAAAAATTCTTATATGGTTAAGAATTTCCAAAGGTCTTTTGCTCATTAAGAAATGTTCTTTGGAAAACCCCATTCTGTCTGCAGTCCAGTGTGCCAGCCTCTAGCACTGCAAGTACATACTAGTGCAGTCCCAGTAGGTGGATTTTAATGAAAAAATATGTGTTAGAACAGTAGGCAAACACATTTTTATTCTTAGTTCGTTTTCCTTTGACATTAAGTTTTACTGAGAAACTAGGTCTTTGTCTCCTAAAAGAGTTCATTTAGTATTAACTCTTTAAAATTCTTCAGAAAAAATATTTTCTTTGAATCCGAGTCTGTGGCTATGATTAATGAAAGCTGGATTCTAGTGGTATGTTTTGAGTGTGCATATTGAAATTCATAGCATGTGTTTTTCCTTTTCTTATTTTTATTGTTTTGCATAATATGCCTTTTAAGTTTTTTTACATTATTTTTAGATACTTCCTTCAGCAAAGAAGTTTTTTCATTCTCTTCTCCTTACAGAAGATTTTTTAAGTCTTGAGATTTTTAACACTTCTATAGTAATGAAGATATTTTGAAGTGACTAAAAAAGTGCAAAAAAACCCATAAAGTGTAAGATAGGAAGTACCAAGTATAAGACAGAAACATGCATTAGTTGCATGCTTATGTGACAGGATGTAAAAAATGGTGTGATGTTGTTACATAGATATTGATAATGCTGGTGCATTATGCCAATCTGTCTGACAGCCACAGTATGGTCGAGCAGAAATTTGTCAGTGCTCACAGGGGCAAATTGTCAGTCACAGCAAACAGGTGTCAAAGGAGGGGAGAACACTGGACACCAAGACAGGATGACCTTACTGTGGCACATCAAGGCAAATGCAGGAATGCTTTCCTTGGAGCACTGTGAGGACACAGGAAATACTGCCATGGGATTAAATTGTGACTGTGTTTAGGACGGATGAGCAGTACTGTTGGAACAAAACTGGAGGAAGGCAAATAAAAACCAGATTAAAATATGTGGTGGGAATGAGTGCATTCCATAACATGCTGTAGATGATGTGCCTTCCCACCTTCCACTAGGTTAATTCCATAAACTGTTGCCTACCTGGGTCTTTGTGCAAATGGCCCTTCCAATTTTTGTATGTTTACATTTTTTTTAATTAAAAAAAATAAGAATATATTGTTTTGTTAGGTATGACATAATTTCAGTGACACTTCCAGTCAGTAAATACCCGTAAGTAAGCCAGATCCGAGGCATTGCAAACTTGCTATGCTGTGGCTAACTATATATGTCATTTAATGCAGGTGATATATGCTGAGCTATTGCAACGGTCATCATGATATTAACTCTTTATTAGAATTAGTTTAACAGTCAAAACCAGATCCTAGGTCCTGATTTCACTTTTGGTGTGCAAAACCTTAGAAGATAATACTGATTTTTTTAAAAAAATAGATTTCCTAAAATATCTATTTCTGCTCTAAGAGACTAATTTTCTACAGAAAGTCATTGTCACTTTCCACATAATATTGAGAATACTAAAGAAAAAGTAAATATTTGTCATGGAGCCTGAAGAAGCCGAGTTCAACTTTGTATTCACATTTCCCACTGTCAGAAGATATTCTACACAATGAGGTTTTGTTTTAATATCAAATGTATTTACTGGGATTTTGATTTAACCATACAGCAGTGCACTGAAATGAAGAAAAAACCCAAGAACACAGTCTTTCAATACATGACTGGATCAAAACACAAATTTGATTCTCATTACTGGACTCTGTGATGAAAGAATACATGGTCTGAAGTCAGCTCAAACCCACTCTCCTCTTCAAAATTCTTTCTGCTGATTGCTCAGTTTTATACTCTGTGTTGTACCGAACCAGTTCCCCCATGCTGGTCCAGCTGACTCAGGAAACTTTCACACTTGGATTAATCCAGGGAAGGCTATGTACAGAGCCACCTGATCCCAGTCAACCTATTCAGCCCTTTATCTAAAGCAGAGATGACCCTTTGGTCCTCTGGTCAATTTTAAGTGCATTAGTAATAAGGTTTTCATGTATTATCCTGACAAGTTAGACTAGCTTGTTAAACTCTATGCAGACTAGCAACAATTTTATAGATCAGTATATGTGGGGTTTTTTCCCTTTTTGGCCATAATATGGCTTTGGTGTAACAGATTACTGTACACTTTTATCATTTGATATACAGGTCATTATTGTGTTAACAGGTAGGACAGTACATTTAGTGTCATAGTAGTAATAAAAATTAAAATTCTATGCTTCTTTAGTGCTAAAAATTAAATTAAGCAAAACATTAAATTTTCACACAGCCTTTCTACATAAAACATATGTCTGAGAAAGTGAAACATATGTTTTTTTCTAAATGATATCTTATCTGAAACAAATCCAGAGTAGCTTTGAAAACAATTTCTTTGTTATCTAGTGAAGTAGTGCATTATTACCCATTGATTAGATAAAATATATTAATCTTGATTTTGCATCCAAATAAGGATCTGAGCCCCATTTTAATAAGTTTTCTCTGCGCATTCATAGTACATATTTTTTAATGCACATATCAATGACAGAAATGAGTTAGAAAAATAACAGAAAATAATTAGAAAAATAAAAATTAAAGTCATCTCACCTCAGTGGATACTCTAAGAGTATATTTACTAACTCAAAAGCTTAAGCATATGCAGACAATTATAAAACAATTGCAAAACTGTTAAGAGCAGGCCTGTGTACATGACAGGAATAAGGACTCAGTTTTCTCCAAGGATCAGTATTAATAGTTCTAAATTGTGTTAGGTGAAAGTAAAAGAAATTCCCCGCACTACATGCATTTAGGATTTATTTCTGTTTGTAAATAGGCTTACATAAGGCAAACACTGACAGTGGTGGAAATAATTTGGAAGTGTTTTTATACCAGCAAGGCATAGTCCTGTGCTCAGCTTACTTTGTCACTTCTCTCCTGAAACTAAAGCAGTTTTGTACTACGTCCTATTATATGATTTATTAGCTATGTTTTGCTTGATTGGAAGAAAAGGGATTTAATGTATGTTGCTGAACTCAACCTTTAGCATGATTCCATAAGAAGGTAGTGCAGTCAGCAAGAATCCTGAACTTCTAACCTATCCCTTTGCTTTTTTCCATCAACTTAACTGTATCCAATAATTCAATCTGTCAGAAACTGCCGAACAGCATAAATCTGTGTCCTGTGTGACTAGTAAGTTAAGTTGTCATCTTTCTCTGTAATAATTTATTAATTAGTTGGAAAAACAAGTAGATGAAAATAAATGTACTCAGGTTTCCTGCAACCAAAAGCAGATGGCAATTTAACTCTGCTTCTCTCATTTTAGAATCAATTTCTTAGAAAAGTGAAGAGAAAAATAAGTGAAAAATCTTCATAATCTGTGTAGCTATTCTACAGCAACCAACAAAGACTTTACTAGCCTCTGAAGCAAGAGTATGTCAGGATTTCTGGGAGACTATCAGCCATGACAGGTTTGACAATTACTACCTGCTACCTTGGACTTGATGATTTATTTATATACTGACAAGATTCAATTTTTGAAACTTCAAATTAATATAGGGAAGGAAGACAACAAAAGGACACTTCTAAGAAGTTTAACGTAAGCATAAAGAAATATTTGAGAACCTAAAAAGGCACCAAGGACTTTTCAGATACTTTTGAGAGTTAGGTAATTAAAGATTATATCAGCTTTTCATTGCAAGAGTATATGGGTAATGAAACCAAAAACCTTAAAAATTTTTACTCTATTAGTCTGATCCAAGTCAACAAAGTTACCAGAAGTAAAGCTTTTACCACCAATTTCAATATGTTTTGGAACACATTTGATGTCCATTTCAAATTATGGTGTAAGTTAAGAAGCAGTTCCATCAGTCCACAGAACGTTCACACTCTTTTCATTAAATTAAATTTATTTTGACCAGTCTTGTGTAGAAGTAACAATTTTCTATTCAGAATCTGCTAAAGAATATTAACTACTGAGAATACAAGCATCATGTTTTAAAAAATGCATAACTTCTTCAAAAGCCAGAAGAAATGTGTAATCAGAATAAAATTACCTTTTCATTATTTTTGAAAAATCAAATATTGTGACTGCATGTAATCATAGACAAAATACATTGATTGCTAGGTCTTATACAATGGAAAAAGAGTTGGTGTACCAGAAAGGGTTAAAGTAGTTGATATTCAGGAACAAGGACCTTGTCAATGCTAATAGGTTGCTATGACATTTACTTAGTGCAGAAATAAGACAAAGAAGTATTTGCTTTTCTCAGTAGCCCAGCTACCAAGTAGGACACGAAGTGAGAACAGCTGTGATGCTGAAAGTGATATGCTTTCCTGATTTATTTTACTTTCTTCACACTGAATAGTTGGCTCTGGCTCAATAAGCTTTCTTGCATACATGTCACTTTGAGCAAGGGTAAGAAAATAACCCCTTACACTGAAATAAATATTAATATGCTGTTAATGACTGCTCCAATAAAATGACAATTGTTCTCACATCATGTATTTGCTTCCACATCCACAGTAACATTTCAGAAGCCATAACCTCCTAATTTTACTGATTTGGAGGTTTTGGAAAATGAAAATGGAAATAAAAAATCAAGAAACTATTAAGTGTTAGGAGGAATGGGAAATATATTTTTGAATCAGAAGAATGAGAGAATACTACAAGTAGAGAGACTATGTTGTGTGCATTGGGACTCAAACCCCCTCTCAAAGGCTGAATTACGCATGCAGTCCTTCTCATACCTATCAGCTTTTGCTGTCATGAGGACGTTCATTTTCATTAGCTAACATGCGTTCCAGAATGTGGAAGGCAAAGGAGGAAATCTGACACTGGCATTTGATCCTGCAGCTTCTCACTTTCTACTCCTAACAAAGAAAAATGCAGTAAGGAAATTAAACAAGCAGATGTTTGCTCTACTTTCCTGAAGCTAGGTAGCAGTAGTTTCTTTCCCAATCCATGGATCTGGACTGCAGAATAAAAAACTGGAATTAAAAATTATACTAATAACACAAAAGTTCTGCTTCACCAGCTTCTGACCCAGATAGATATGTTTGTAGGCATTTGGAGAAAATATGTGATGTACATATTCCATCAATAAACCAAAGAGAAATAAAAATACACAGAAATAATGAAAGAATCTGTGGAAAGTGATACACATAGAAGCTGAATTTAATAAGCAAATATATTTCCAGGATAACGAGAAAAAAGAAAAAAATACTACTAAGAAATAACTTTGCATAGTGGTCAATTTATTAAAAATTGCATTTATTGATAGAACAATGAATTTTTTAGTCTGACACTCTCTGGCCAGGTTCTTTTATATATTCCACATGTGGAAGGTTTAATATTTATTATCAAATTTTGTTATATGAGGATAGTTGGTATTGCATAGGATTTCTGATTTATCAGAGTGATTAAAATATACTGCAGAAATGAATACAAATATTGGTTAAATTTAACAAAATAAAGCAATATCAATAGAGAGTTGAATCACAGCACCAACGTGTTCTCCATTATTGGTATCTGTAATACTTGTACTGTCAGGATGCTGGGAGTCCCCAGCCTCTGGAAAGGAAAATGTGGGTTGAAGCCATCTCAAACTTATTGCAGTCTTTTAAATTCTTTTGACACTTGTCTTGTTTTATACTCTATGTTTAGCTGAGCTGCATATTCATTACCCCCATGCTGAGCTGGCTAAGCCCAGGGAAACAGTCAAACTTTTAGTGAACTTGGGAGAAACATTTATAGAGCCAGCAGATCTGCTGAACTGTTGATAGGTGCTCGTCTAAAATAAAGGGCACCCTTTGGTCCCCTTTGTGATGAGATGAAAGGGGACCAAAGCTTCCTTGCAACAACTGTGGTCAGTCCCACCCTGCATAACTTTCTGCTCTTCATGGATACATCTCTCTTGCTTATCTCCTCTGAGTCTTTTCCCTTTTTAGGGGTTTGTTTCTCAGTCACAGAAATAGAATGCTACAAACTTAAAAAAAAAATAAATTAGTATGCTGTGTCAACAACACCAGAATCTGACAAATTGTTACAACCCAACATAATAGTCATTGAGAAAATAACAAAGAATAAATTGCAAAATATTTCTTGCAGATTTTCTAATCTAAATTGGGAATGTTATTAGTCCTTATCATCTTTTTAGGAAATTAATAATTCTAGAAATTTCAGCTGGACGTGACTGAACCTTCTTCAAGTGAGCAGAGCAGAAAGATCTTAAAGGGAACACTCTGCATTATAGGTAGTTCATGGCTATGTAGAACTTCTCATAACTTAATTACCATAGTCATTAGATTTTTTTTTTTTTGTCTTTTTACTGCATTATATCAAACAAAAAAAATCCAGGAATTCGTTTTAAACAGGAGATTGCATGTCAAGTCATAGTGATTGTGAGATGTTTACTGTGCAAACTTCATGGAAGGCAGTGGAATGTCCAGCAGTTAGTAAGGGTCTCATGTCAGCTGGTTAAGGTATTCACTTGGGATGGGAAAATTCTAGGTTGCTTCAAGAGCTACTTATACATGTTATCCAGTGTCTGTCTCATGTAAAATGCATAGTCTTTGGAATACAGAGCAGAATCCCAGTCTCTTTTCTCAAGAGAAATTTTGAACCAGTAGGCTACTGAGTTGTCATTATGCTTGCTCTCTTACTGGTCCTATAAATTCTAATTATTTTCTGCACAGTGAAACAGCTTCAAAAAGAAGAGGAAAAATATTCTTAACCCCAGTATAGCCTACAGCCCAGATATCAAGTTGAGAGGCTTGGATGTGATGTTGAACCTGCCCCTTACTGATTATTGTGTCTCTGCCAATATGTGTTTATGGGAACATATTTTGGGTAGAGCACATGTGACTCTTTCTCCCAGTTGTGCTCCAGAAAGGGAAGAGACAATGATTTTTTGAGTTGTATGTACATCACAAGATATTGAACAGCTGTGGAAAGTACTTGGAGAAATCACAAACTCTTCCATTCTCATTGTACTTATGTATTTCATGAATTCTAAAGATCAGGATACCTGTGTTTACACAAAAACCAGAATGTGAAAATACATGGGAAAATAATTGTCAAAACTTGAAGTCTATATTGAGTTTCACATTATGACTAACAGGCTGAATTATGTCTATAGTTTACATGAATCCCTTGTACATCTCAGGTGAAAGGCTTAAGTTTCTGAGTGATTAGCTTAGAGTTGAACTTTCTCTGTTTTGTTTTTTTAAGGGAAAAATTGGTGTAGTTTTTTTTCAACCAATTGAGTTTTTTAATTTTTGAATGGCACTACCCATAGGAGATGCATACTAACCTGAACACATAAAATTTTTCATATCACTTTCAGATATAGTGAGAGTGAGTAAAGTGCATAAAATTTTATTCATGATATTTTACCAAATTTCTTCTAATTTATATGGGCAAGTGTGTATCTTTCCTTATGAACTAGACATTGTGTGATCATACCCACTGTCATAAACAAATATACAATTAAAAACATAAACATTACCTTTTAAAATAATCTGGGTATTTTGTAAACTCAAAATGACTGGAAGTAAATTTTTAGTTATTAGCTGGAATCAAATGCTCATGATTTAAAATCATGAAGTTCAATAGAATTACCTGGCACAGGAATCTTCTAACTTTTTAACTACAATTGTAATTTCCTTATTCTAAAGTCCAATGAAGTTAAAACTCTGTTTAGTAATTTTCTTGCCTCATGTATTATCGTTATGTTTGTCTTATGACTACCTATTTTTAATTTGTCTCCTTACCAGGGCATTTGTTTAATTGTGCAGGCAAAGATGAAAATAAAGTCAGAAACCACTGAAAGAAAGTGGATAAGTGTGCCTCCTTTAGGATCCCTTGACTACTTACTGCCAAGCTTACATGAAGCCACTTCTTGTCATTCATTAGGTAGAGGAGGAGAGAAAAATTAATTTCTCAAACTGAAGGCTCTCAGTCCTGCTTTACTGATAACAACAGTGCAGTGGACCCAATAGAATATTGGGTAAATGAACAGCTTTTACATAATTCCCATCTGTTGCAAAAAAATTGGCACTGAAAGATAAGGGCACTTTTTCTGGTGAGTCTGAAAGTCAAAAGTTGACCAGCGGACCTCTTATACACTACAAGTCATAGAATAATTCAGGATGGAATGTACCTCAGTGTATAAACCAATCTCCTGCTCCAAACAATGTCCACTACAGGTTCAGATCAGTTTGCTTAGGGATTTGTCCAGGTGCCTTTTAAAATCCTCAAGGACAGAGGTGGCACAACCTTTCTGGGAAACTTGCTCTGCTGCTAGAAAAATTGGTTTTTACTTCTATCTAGTTTTATATTGGATCCAACTATACAATCATTAGCCATTTCAGCAAACAGCCAAACAAATAAAATTCCAAAAAGTAATTTTACTAGATCAAAATTAAAGGATAGGGTTGCAGAATAATTGAGGTTGGGAAAGACCTCAAAATGGAGCCAGTCATGTGATCAGACCGCGTTTATCAATGCCTTTGCTTAGTTGGGCCATTTTCTCATTTGGCAGGCTTTTGCTTTCAGTAAATATCACAGAATTTCAAAGATAACATACAATGCTTTCTGAGTGCTATGCCTTGTGTATTTTATTCTGGGAAATTATCCATATCATACTGTACCCTTTATGTGAAGCTGCTTGATTAAGTTGAAAAGGCACAATGTTAGTGTGCCTTTTTTCATCTCATCATTTGGATACGACATCAGATGCTTGCAGCTGATGTCCCTAATGTCGTTTAGTTATTGGTTTCCACTTATTCTTCTATGATCAATTTGTTAAATGGAAGGGACAAGTATTAAGTATAAAAGTAATGGTGACACAGTAGAGAATGAACTTGTGGAGTGGGACAGATTTGCAGAAGCAGTAGCAGTGTAGTTATCACTTCTTTGTCTTGTTGTTTCATGCAATTACTGAGGAGATCAAACTGTAGTAGTAGAGATGATCTTCTGAAGCAGAAATTTGAATTTGAAATTCAAAAAATTTCTTGATTTGAATTCCTTGATACTTATTTTAATATATCTTGCATATGGTATATCTTTAATTAATTTTCTCTTCCACCAAAAGAACCAAGCTATAATTCTGTAACCCACTCTGTTCTTGGGATTTTAAAAACTGGAAATTCTGATGTCTTTTTAAGTATTTATGTCCTATATGAAAGGGCAGAATACTGCCAACATATCAGCCAGTAAGTTCACACCTGTTTTCAACAGAAAGGATGCATAACTTCCCTGCTGATTTTGCCTAAAGCCATTTTCATTCTTTTGACTTTTCACCTGTGTAAGTTGATAATTAGAAAACAAGACAGCAACTTTTTTAAATTACAAAAAGTCTTAAAATAATTAGAAAAATAAAAACAAAATGTTGTCCATTTATTTTCTGTCTTAATATGTATGATTTCAGATATTCTATGATTTTGTAATTATTCCTGTGAGGTGTAGTGTACAAGCTGTTTATATGAGATGAATGGAAGCATGAAAGGTAAATGCTCCATTACACTCATAGTGTATTGCTTCTTAATTTATATCTTGCTTTGGGCAATGCAGGGGATTATTTTGGCAATTTCTGTACGACTGTTTCAATTTCTGTAGATTTATCTCCCAAGGCTGCTTTTGTTTCTGATTTGAAAAGCGTTTGGTAGACAGAAATTTCACATGCGTTTGTCAGATAAATTTCCTACTTATCTTATTTTGCTTTTGGCAATATAGTGGTTTAAGGGGGGAGAGAAGCATAATGACCATGAATTTTTTTAATGGGACAGGAAAATGTAGAGTTTGAAGACAACGAATATAATTACATTTTTATGAGCAATCATATAAATATAATGTTAAATTTTTTCTCTTAAGCAACATACTCAAAATGAGAATAAAAATTACTAAAATCAGCCTGAATAGATCTTCTGTATATTTCCCAGAGTATTCCTTCTGCCTAATCTAAACCCAGTACCACTGGAAACCATTAGTTAAATGAACCTTAATCGCAATAGGCAAATACTTTTGTATACAAAGCTGTTTTCTCAGCAGGAGTCACCGTTAGATGTGAAAAACCACTTTGACAAGAAATAACAGCCTGACAAAGAAAATTGAGCTACTCTTAAGATTTGCTTTCTCCATTTGAAGCAGAATATGTTGCATATCTCTAGCATTCATTTAAGTAATATTTGTCCAGAGGAATTAATCTTTCCTCAACGTATTGAAAGATTTGTTGGAGATGGAAAGGACCACAACTCCATGTCAGGCATAACAGCTCAATAGCTGCTTGAGCTGGTTTTGGGTGGGATAGAGCAAAATTTCTTCTTAAAGCCCACTTCTTAAAGGAAACAAAGAATGAAACTTTCACACTTGTTTAAAAGCAAGTTTTTTGTGAGTTTGTCCACACTGCAATGTCAAAAGCATGGGAAATATATTTAGTGACTTTCAAGGTTATAGGGTCTGGTTTTGAAACTCAGAAAAATTCTCATAGATAAAATAGCTACTTGCATATTTTAATAACTGTTAAAAACACCATGGACATAACAACATTTACATTATTTACATTCCTGTAGGAAATAATAACAGCCAGAAAGTAACCACTTCAGTTTTTATGTACATATCTGCATAGAATGTGTAACATGTAATATGTCCATGTCTGAATTCGCTGCCAGATGGAGACAGACATGAACAAAGATTTTCAGAATTACAAAAAGGTTTATGTTCATGTAAATATAGGGATATCTTGAAGCTGTAGCTGTAAACATGAATAAAAGCAAGGACATTTCAAACAACTTTTTGCTAGTGACATTTTTTTAAATAATCCTGGAATTTCTTTCAAGTATGTGAACTACTTTCACCATAACTCATACTGGTATAAGAAGAAACATAATGGATAGTTTTCTTTTATGCAGTAGATTATTGACCTGGGTTCCTATATAGAGAGGTTTTGAAAACTATTTACATCTAATTTAATATCAAACCATAGTCAAACTGACTTAGGTACTCTGTCCTTATGACATCTTTCAGGCTTTCAGACTGTCTTACTGTTTCATATCTATCAGAATACACATAAAAAATAGAACTTTTGTAATGGAAATCTAGAGAAATAGTTTCTTAACTGCTCAACAGTTACAATGTTGCAAGTAAGGACTGACTCAAATACCATGCCAAATCAGAATAAAAGGTTCAATGAGTACGAGTTTCTAACATTATCAATGAATGCTTCAGCTACCATGCATTTTAACGTAAATCTTTCCAGCACCAGATGTAAGGCTATATATAGCAGAGAGAAAATCCATTTTTAAAGGCAGAACCCGAAAGAAGTAGATGCTATGATGTTTCAAAATGAATGTTGTCTGCATCACTGTGCCTTCATGCTATATTACCTTGAAATAATTGAGATAGCTTGGACATGACAGCAGCAAAGACACATAAGTTATGTATATTTGCATGGGTAAATATAGCCTAGTAATTCAAATTAAAAAAGAGGTCAAATTTTATCCCAAAATAAAAGGGATATGATGACATTAGGTATGGCCTCATGCTGTACATAAGTGGAAATTTGAACTGTAGAACATCATAGGAAAGACACATATGTATAAATAAATGTGTATATATCTCAAACATATACAGCTTAAAATAAATGTTCAGTTATACAGTTTTGGTACATCTTTGTTAATATTATGCATTTGAACTGATAAGCTTGAAAGACTTAGATTTATTTTTTCTATTTTTTCAAAAAAACCCCAGTAAGATACCTTTTTAAAGAGCAATGTTTTGCATTATCTTAAAACATTTAAGTATAAAGTTAGAATATGCTCAAACCACTCAAGAAAAATCATTGTTACTGAAACTGAAAAGGCCTGTGTCCATTTCTAGGCTAGTAAGGCTTCTCATTCATTTTTCTTCCAAGGAAAAAATAAGGAGGAAGAGGTAAGGAGTAGGAAAACATAAACTGTCAAGAAAATGTAAGTTGAAGATGGGATTATTCTTTGATTTAGGTTTTGTATTACTCGAGGATTTAAGGAGAATTTTTAATATAAATTTTAGTATATTAGCTATTATTTTTCTTTCAACTTTAATTTTTTTCTGAAGGCAGAGAAATTAGAATCAGTCTTATATTTTGGCTTAGAAACTACCTGATTTTCTAAGTATGGCATAAAAGTAGCACTCAACTTTGTTCCTCATTTGTAATTTAATTCTGAAAGGGCTATTTTGTGTTTGAATATATTTCCAACATTTCTGTAAAGCTTATACTAGGATATAACATTCAGAAAAAAAATAATTTAAGCAATAATTTCTAATGTAGGGTCATGACAAAATTAATTTTATGAAATCCAGTCTTGAATTGTGTTTTTATTGATTGACACACTTGTCAGTGTCAACTGAAATTGTACTGATGGCACATGCAGTTGATTAAATTTGGAAAGAGGAGGACAGTCTTCCATTTCATATCCAGAATATTGTGTGTATACAGCAGCACTGAACACATTGAAAATGTGATTTATTGAAGAAACAAAATAAATCTGGGCCTCTGGAGGACCACACAACAGAAGCAGAAAGATAGAGACCTCGGGACTGGATGTGACACCAGGCTGGGTCTCATGAGAGCACAGTAAAGGGGGAGAATCCCCTCCCTCAACCAGTTGGTCACACTTCTTTTAATGCAGTTCAGGACACTGAGCTGCAAACAGATTTTGCTGGCTCATTCTCTGTTTTTTCATCCACCAGTACCACAGGTAAAGAATTTGAAGAATTTGCAACCCATTTGTACTTTCCAAGGTTCCAAGAGTAACACAAAGTTTCTGATCAGATTGATGTGCACTCCTAAATAGTGTTCTCATCTAGCAGAAAAAAAAAAAAAAAAAGTATTCCTAGCATTTCCATCTGGCTAGAAGATTTTGGCATATGATGAGCTAGCCTTGGCCTTTGTTACTCACATTTTCATCAGTCTCTTGGCCAGATTACAGAAATGTGATATACCTGGGCAAGAAGCCTGGAGTGTTTAGGAAACTCCAACTAAATACAGAAGTACAGACCACCAAACACACATCAAAGCTGTGCTCTATTTTCTATAGTAGCTTCCATAAAATTATGTTCATGACACATTGTGGCTTTACTCCAAGGTATCTGAAAGACTTCCAGAAGTTCCAAGATAAAGACTGACAGTTTGGCTCTTCTAACATAATAGACAACATCTTTTTAGAGGTAGATTCTTCTTAGGAATTTCTAGTCTATAGAAATAAGAGATTATCACTGACTACTAGTTGAGCACCACTATCACATTTTGAAATGTTTTACAGATTACTGATAGCATTTTAACCCAGGGCAGTATTTAACTATTTATTGCCGTAGAAAAATTTCCTATGAAAATGTTGAAATTCCCCATCTGTTGTTTCAGCAATTAATCTTCTAACGCCACTATCTCCATTTTTATAGATATATCTGTATATTGGAAGTCTTTTGTGTTACCTCTTCTTCCTCTTCTCTAGTCTCTTGCCTTCCATCCTCTTTCCTTACCTTACTTTCAACCTTTTCCAGAAGATCACATACTTCTAATCATTCTTGTCCATTGCTTGTTCATAATTTATTGACTTCTTTCTTAAATTGTGATTCTTAAAGCCAAACAGTGTAACCCTTCTCTCTGTGGTTCCTGCTGTAGTTTCTCCCCAAAGGATTTAGCTGTCATTTTACAGGGGTCCAGATTTGATGCATTCCAGCTGTGGAACCTTGGCTCAGACTGCTGAGACAAAGCCATGATACCATTTCTAAAGTGATAATAAAGGTCAAAATTACAGAGGATTGCTGATCTGCAATCATTGTTAGACCGAAAATTCAACAGAGAAAACACTTTCAGGAAAAGATAAAATCTTAAATAAAACAATGCAGAGAGGGTGGTTGGAGGGTGACTATTCCAGGATATCAGGATCAGCAATGCTGGGTTCAGGCTATCAGGGCTGTCCCTGCTGATGGAGCTGGATGAAGCTGACAGCCCTTGATGATGGCTTCCAGCAGCCACGACCACCTACCCTTCCCTCCTCACCTGCCTGGCTAGTGAAGACTCTCCAAGTGCTGTACCATCACACTTAACTTCATGGTTTGCTAAGTATGATCTTATTTTAATGTGCATTATCTACTACATAATTGATTTAGACTTCTGAGTTACACATATTCTTCATGAAAACTCTTTGTGCCCAGCTAATGATGCCTGAACAAAGCCATCTTAAATTACTTTAACAGCTGTGTCCAAAAACAGAGATCTTGAAGGTCTTGACTGGGGGTGGCTAATTGAAAAACACTTTGTCTTTGTCTCCATAAATCTAAATATTTTAAAACAAAGATAAATTGAACTACATTTAAAATATTCACAATATAATCCACACTTTATTGTAGAAATGTAGGCCCTAATACTGGCAAAAGGACTCTGATAAATGTTAATCATGCTGTTCAATAAACTCTAGGTAAAAGAAAAGCTTGTTAAAAACATTAAATATTAGATAAAACAAATTTTAATTATTTTAAAGGAAGATACAGATTTGGCTGCATAAGGAAGTAAATAGAAAGACTGTACACAAACAATTCTGCATGGGTGGTGAAATGAAGAGCCACCTTTGGATCCTCATTGACAGTGACTATTAAAACTGGCTGCTTTTTGGGTCTCAAAATTAGGTTTTATTTATTTTTCATTTTTCTTTTAATTGTGAGGTGTCAGGGAGACTCCTAAGCACTAAGGAAGTGCCTCTCTTCTGTAAAGGCAGTTTCTCTTACTCCTATTAACAGTGATGGAAGGTTTAGGCCATTTTGATAAAGGGCATTTGTAAAAGCAGCTGACAGTTTTCATAACCTCTCTGCCTTGAGAACAATCGACATTTCAAGAAGAGTGTCCTTGAAGGAATTAATTTTATCTTACTCCCCTGCTGTTAAAGAAAACAGAATACTAGTAAAGATACTTGCATAGCTCAATATTGACTGAAAAAATACTAACTGAAAAGTCTTTGTATAACAATACAGAGATTTTTTTATTATGTTAGGATTTTAGGTATCTCTGGAGGTTAATTGCATTTGAAATTAAAATAACAATGTATTTCAAACTGGTGGGGTTTTTTTCTACTAATATATTTTTAATTCCTTTTTTAACAATTGGTTGCTTGTGAAACTTCAGGCAATTCTTCCCAAAGACTAAATGCAGCATTCATAATATTTTGTATTCTTTTAGTCATTATGTCAAAATTTAGGGACCTCTCTTTAAGGCATCAGCAGTCTTTGAAAGCTTTGTTTAATCTATTAAAATCATGTTGTGAAATATATATATATGCATTTAACAAAAACAGTACAATTCTATACAAGTTCATTTTGGGATGATTCATGATCTACTCTGTCATAACTCCAGACCCATTTCAAACCCCTGTGTTGTTTGAGACTTGTTTGGAGAAAACACCAAATAGCTGAATACCTTTCTGATCCATTGACAGTGTTTGGGGAAGTTTGTCTTCACTCTTAAACAGCAAAATGCAAGGTTTTCTTTTATTATTTTCATGTTGACATAGTAAATAACCCATATTCTAGATTGCTGAATTTATTATTCAAATCCAATAACAACACCTTGCTCTTAAAAAATTAAAAGCTTATAATTTTTTCCTGTTTTCTCTGTTTTCCTGTACCTAGTGACAGCTTAGACAATTGCTATATTAATCTTGTGAATTTTCATTCCCCTTTTAAATAACATTTCAAAAGTAATCATGAAAGGATCTTTTTACTGTCAGCTTATACTAGGGCAAAATTAACATCCTGAAAAACTACTCTGAATATTAAATCATATGCTCATGGAAAGAATTTATAGGCTAAAAATCTAGTTGCAAGCACCCCATAAAACATGTCGCTGCAGTCAGCTGGCTTTGAATTGTCTCATATGGAAGATAATGATTCAAATAGAGCTAGTTTCTGTTACTGGGTATCAAACTGATGCCAGATTGAGTCAAAAATATAAATTTGCCCTAAATCTCATATTTTAAGTAAACCTTAAGTATGCAATATAGTATGATCTCAATTGTTTTATCTAACAAAGAGTGATTTCAGTTCAGATATTTGCTCAAGACTTAGTCGAACCACATGAAATTTTTTTACCTGAATATTTGGTTCAGAACTCTTCCTAGGTCTAGTTTTCAGCTTGATCACATGTTCAGAGCTCTACAAATCTGGTATCTTGCGCTACAGTGGCAACAGCCCAAACCCATGGTTTATTGAGTCATATAAAAAGTCTAGGAATTATTAGCTTTTCTATGTAATCATTGGTTTATTAGAAAGATTATTCCTTTTTCCATAGGGCATAATTAATATCTAAATGTAAGGAATTAAATAACACAGTGCTTAAACTTTTCTTTTAAACAAAGGAGATACTTATTTAAGGCAAAAGTTCCTTAATAAAACCGAATTCTCTCAGGTATTAAAGTTACTGTAATAATAGCTGTTTATTTATTTATTTATTTTCAGATAGTTACAGTTACAGCTTTTGTGCTTACCTGCAAAAATGGTCACATTTTATTTACTTTCAGGCTCATATCTTTGAAAATGATCCACTGAAAACAGCCAGTGGATGCAACACTATGTTCAGTTAAGTCTTTTATTTGAACAAAAATGTTCTCCTCAACAGCAGGAAATTCAGGGCTTTATTGTTATTGTCGGTGTTCTGTAATTTTGGACCATTCTGCCATTGTGTATTCTGCTATTTTTCTTCAGTCCAATGATATACTGTGCTATTTTTCTTTTTTTTCTCTAGGTAACTATTAGAGCCCTTATAAATTCAACTCTATATGCTATCATTTTGGGAAAAAAATTTAAAAAAAAAGAAAAGTAGGAATTTCCCAAATGTCTGTTATCGTTCCTGTTACAGATGGTTGAACAATTGCTGCAGACTGTGCTTATTTTGTAGTATCTGCCTCTATGCAGCTTCAAAATTATTTTTGCTGTTTGTAATGATAGGAGCCCTCACCTAGAATCCCTCATCAAGGTGGCAATTGGAACTCTGATAATATTCTGGAAAATGTCAAAGTGTATAGAACTGATCTTTTACTAAGCAGTTTTGATGAGAACTATTATTTGTTCTTTAACTCCAAAAATTTATGGAGTTAGAGAACAAAGGAAGAATGGCTTAGTCCTAGAAGGATGATTTTGTTTGTCAACACTGCATGAATACACCTTACATTTGGAACCAAATATTGCTAGGAAATGTACTGACTTGAAATGAAGTAAAATGGCATGTGTGTCTGGAAAACAAAAACAGTTTAGCCATAATATTTATCATAGAATGTGAAACCAACTTGGCTGGAAGTCAACCTAGAACACAGCTAGAGCACTTAGTTAGTAAGCAAAGCCAAAATCTGGAAGTGCTGAGGGAATATGACCTCAGGACAGAGCATATTTTAAGGTGATGATAAGAACAATGAAGATTGTGAGTTTGCTCTGTTTCCTAAGTAAAAAGTGCTGTATTTTAGACTCATGGTAAGCCTGCATTATATATCTCAACAGTTATGTATCTTTGAGGACCTAAATTGTACACTTAAAGGCAGGTTTCAAGGCAAGACTCAGCACAGCATTTAGGAGATCTTCATTATAGAAATACTGGCACACAGGTTTGTAGGTCTCAGTTTAGAAGATGTAGTAAAGTAGCCAAGGAAGGAAAGTTCAAAAAAATTTAAAAGAATACAAGCCTATTACTCATATGTACCCTTCAATGAGAATAAAAAGCAGGTGTAATAGCTATTGTCTTAAACCAATGATCTTGACATTCAGATGAAAAAAGACTCTTTCAAAAGATGATACTAATCAGTATGCTGTAAGAGTGATTTTTGAAGAAAAGGCAATTGAATAATATGCCAACCCAGTAACATCAACAATATATACATTTTCTGCTATAGACTATTATATCTTCTCTTGGATCCTTACATTCTACAGCTTTCACATGTGGGTAGGTATTATCTTTACTGTTGGGTACTATTTGTCTTTTACTCTATTATATAGATTTGTCTTGCTAAAGTTCTCAAAAGTAAGAAGTGGTGAAGATATATAGCTGTATGCTACACTGTGCAAGAGCCTTCAGAAGGCCCAGGTTATGAATTGTGATTTCCTACACATGGATATGTTATGACTCGTCTCTGAGGCAGAGTAAATGAGGTTCCTGGTAATAAAACCCTTGAGATCCCCTGGAATCAAAGTGAAATGACACTGAATTACTGGTGCATACACATGAGGCAGGACTATTTTAAAACAATTTAATGAAAGTTTGAAGGAGCTGTTTCACTTCTTTACTACAAAAATATAAAATTATAAACACAGGGGAAAGAAAGAAAGAGAAGTATAGAATAGAAAGTTGAGAGGAAAGATATCACCACCTGTGGATTCAGCAATGTCTTGATTGTTGACATGTTGACTTAAATGTAATTTTGATGTCTGTGAGGAAATTAATGGTTGCAGACTCGATCCGTGTGTCAGTTTACATAGGTTCCAGTTGGCATGGGAGTGCCCAGATCCCTCCCAGGGAGGGGATTCTTGGTGTGTGGTGTTAACACCAGGGGGCACGCACAGCCTTCTGATGGAGAGCTCCTGAAATGATTTGAGATTAATTTTTGGGTCCTTGGTGGTCCATAGCCCCCCTTAGGGATATGACTGATGTTTGACACCACCTCTGGTGACGATGCAGGGTGTCTTATGATGAAAAGGGGGAAGCTGAATTTGAAAAAGCATTACCCTACCTCCAATCTTCTTAGCAGCTGTTCGCCTTGGTCAGAGAGAATGTGTTTAAGAAATCACCGTCCTGATTGTCCTGTATGTTTTCAACCACAGAACAACCTAGACAGTGATTAGGTTGCCACAGAAAGGAAATCATGTATACACACAGTACATACATGTGTATGTGTATTTATGTGAATAACATTGAGTGTAAGGTGTTCAGCCGACTTCATGTAAATGAAAGGCCTGAGGAAAATAATTTATTTGCATTTATTTTCTTAAAATAGTAATAAAAATAATACAAAAACTAGGATAATAACATTTGCTTTGGGTTGGAGTTTGCTTTGTGGTGGCTGCTTCTGACTCCCTTTGGTTTGTTTTGGCAGCAGGATATCCTGGTGGATGTGGATGCTTGTTGGCTTGTTTTCTCTGGCCTAATCCTGAGATTATGGCAAGACACACAGTTCTGCACAAACTTCTACTCTAGTCTTGCACTATTTATAGACTCCTTTACATGAGCTGATGTCAGAGCTGATCTTGCTTTGAGCTGGAGGTTTGATTACCAACTTTCTGCAGTCCCTTGCACACAAATTTTATGTTCCTGTGATGATATAAGATTGTGATCTTAATATTTGCCTTTTGACAGGACAGTTCTGCCAAGGCTTGATGGACTACTGAATCTGCCACATCATAACTACATACCAAGGATGCAGACACCCTTGAATAAATATGGCTGTTTCATATTATCATGTACTACATAAAGCACATTTTTTCCATTATTTGCCAAATGAGGAAGTTTTCTTAAAATGGTTGTTTTGGTTTTGCCTATGGCTAGGACAGATTTAAGATTTCAGCATACATTCCTTCACATTAAGGTAAATGTTGTGCTTCTCGCCATAACTGTCATAATTCATCATCACTTGAAGAGGGGCAATATAAAAATGCAGAACTCTATTTTAAGATTATTCTCCTAACCAAAGTTTATGGGGAACAACATTAAATATGTAGTATGAAAATCTCTCTTTTACTTTGCAAGGTAATTTACCATACTGTCCCTAGGATGAAATTTAGAATTACACACTGTTTTTTTTAAACATTGTTTTTCAGTCTGGTAAGATCTTTTCCTAAGGGTATGAGAGCTTTTGGTGACATATGGCAGTAGGGGCTGCTATGGGAATTACTTATTATTACTGAACTGTAGTGTCATAAAGTAAATTCCTGTGAACAGCTTTAATTCATGTGCTTCTTTTTCTTTGAGATTAATCAGACTTTTCTTTTGACACGTGTGGTAAAGCCACAAAGTCAAAAAAGTACTTTGAAGATAAAAAATTTATCTGTTCACTGAATAGTTCTGATTGTTTTTCTGTTCATTTACCTTTTATTCGTGTTCTGAGTTCAGAATTAGAGGACCAAAAGAAGGGGATGTGTAAAATACATTATGGTGCTGATAAATGATAACACTACAGCTGTGATGAGCTTTGACAGCTTGGAGTAGAATGATCCAGACTAAAATCCAAAAGACACAAAGATACTGTAGGCTCAGAATCATCCTATAAAAAAGTTCTCTTTTTAGTACAGTGCATAATTCTAATCAGTACATTCAGAGATTGTGTTGTTTAAAGGAGGTCTCAGTAAATGCAATAGAATTAAAATTATTTTCATTTACAAATAGACATATTAGGTCCTCATTTTGAAAAATTTGCTTTTCTCAAGTGTGAAATTTCTTTTCTTTATGACAGACAACTGATGGGGGAGGGGAAAAAGCTTTTATGAAGTTGTTTCTATTTTAATAAAGGTTTGCCTGTTGTAGTGAAAATTTATGTGTAGCAATGATACGTATCATTTGCATCATGCACCTGGCTCAGGTATTTTTTGTGACAAAATGAAAAACAAATTCTCCTGTCTCTAGCATCTTCAAAAAAAAAAAAAAAAGGAAATATTAGTTACATTGCTTTAGTTGTCATAATGTTAACTGTGGACAGCTTCTCTTGGATTATGGTTACATGATCCTCCTCAATGCAGGCCTCCAAAATGGTGTATATGGGTTGAGGTATGCAAACCTATTATTCCCACATGAAATTAAACAGCTCTGTGGAAAAACATTTTTTTCTGTGTGCATGACCAATTTTAAAATTTGATCAAGAAGATTGTTCTATCTTTAGAACTGACACTGATAGCATGAAGAGGAAGGAAGTAAAATGATTATGTAACATTACAATCAATAAATAATGAATAGTAATTATTTATTGGACAGTAAATCAATGAAAAAAGATTGGGCCCATTTTCCTGTTGTCACAAACACAACAGATAACTAGGCATAATCGATTCAAAGCTGATTTCTAGACACAGAAGGCAATGATTGATTTTATGAATATTTATATGCTCAATGCATCAAAGTGGTATAAACTCCTGAGCAAGTTAAAATTATTAAATTGCTCATGCTTATTCTTATTTCAATCAGAGTCTCTGCATGATAAGATCAAACATAAATATTTCTAAAAGAAATTCTACAACATTTTGCACTTTTTTTTTCATTTGCAACTCAATTAACAGAAAATATGTTATTATTAAAGGCTCAGCTTCCAGTTAAACCTACACTTTTGCTCTTGTCCACTTATTCTATTGTGAAGAGAAGTTTCTGTCAATACAAATTTTGACACTTTCCATTAATCAGGGATTCAACAGTTTTTTTAGAAAACACTTATTAATCAGTAAGTGACTGTTTAGATATTGGTTAAAGGAAATCATAACATGGTCTTGTAAAGAGCACTGAGGAAATTTACTTAATAATCCTTTAAAGTAGCCAGAAATGATGCTGCATATTATCTTGCTTTTTTTTCCCCTATCACATTAAGGACATGAAAAGTCAAATAGAACTTGTTATTTTTAAAACATGCAGTGAGAAAGCATATTTTCTCTCATTTTCCATTTTTTTTCTTTATTTCAAAGATATATAGAGTTACACAGCAAGAAATGCAATTTAAATAGCAATATATGGCTGAAAATCACTATACTGCTCTGATCCTGCTGGTTTGTATAGATATCATTGTGTATATTACTACAGATTACCAACTTTTTAGATCATGTCAATACATTTTCCAGCTGTGGTTTAGACAAGACAATGTGGTGTGGTGGTCCTCCATTAGCACATATCTTCTGGAGATTGGACACAGAATTTAATCTAATTTCTGGAAATATAAAATGTGATGGCACTCATTAATGACTTTTGTCTAAAGGAGTTCAATGGGTAATTTCACTTATTTTTTCAATGGTCCATATTAACTGCTGAATAGGTGAAGTGTGTATGTGTATTATGCACTTAATTCTGCAAGCTAAAAGAATTCATGTGCCTGACCCACAAAAGAAGAGAAAGGTCAGCAAGATGGATTGCCAGACCATGCTTTGCCTTAATATGATTGAGAAAATAGAGTACACTATTTCAAACTGGTTAGAGACATAATATGATTTGTATACCATGCTTATATCACTCTTCCAAATTATTTGAATGTGTTAGGCAGTAGGTCATACCTAAATTGTAATGACTCATTTTGCATTTACGTCCATCTAGCTTGCTAGCTAGGAGTCATCAGCATTATATTTCAAGGGCTCTCAAACATAGTGATTAAAAGGAGAACATTTTTATGTGCAAGCAGTGATGTAGCTTTGCAATAAAAAAAAGTAGAATGAGAATTATCCATAACACATTTTCCACTTGCCATAAGTAAAAGCTGCAATCCATCAACAACTTATTGCAGAGATACACTTGTGACAAGGCAGAATCATAGAACCAGCATCATGAACTTGCCTCACTGCAGTTTCTTCAGAAACTGATGCCAAAGAGAATATTCTTCCTAGTCAAAGTGCCATAATTAAATACTATTCATATTTTCTTTTCAGCTGTTAATTTACTTATATATAATTCTACAGTGAAGCCTGGAGATTGTTGGAAGTGCTTCACCCCCCTCTAATGTATGCTAAAAATACACCTTCACTTTATATGTGCCAGATATACAGCATAATAACTGGGGTGTGATTTCATCAGGACAGTACAAAGCAAATAGAATATTTTGTAGCCCTTCAGTGGATGTGATTTTCTGCTCCTATCCCTCCTTATTGAGATGGACCCACAAAGAGAGAACATAATCTTCATCTAATAACAAAACCATTCTAGAAAATTCTTACCCTTTAATTCTGTATCTCAAGTCGAAATGGTAACTTGAGTCTTCATGCTTATTTCTATTAAAACATTATTAAAAGTTAATTAAAAATACCTCCTCATTCTTTTTTCCAGATAGAAGTGTATGGGTCTTAATTTTTGTATTTTATTTGCAATGTTGTCTCCCAAAGCACTGTATTCCAAAATGGAGATAGCAGTGAACAGAAACATGAAGAAACAAAGCTGTGAGCAACAGTGGAGGGAATTACTTACAACCTGTTGTTTCATTGGTGAAAGCATTAATGTAGTTTGACTGTAAATTGCCAGGGCATTTTAAACATAACTTGATCTCAGTCAGTGGTGGGTACAGCAAAACAAGGTACAAGGTGTTGAACCTAGCACTTACAAGGATTTTTTTTTAGCTCACACACCATTGTCTGCCTCCCAGGCCCACTCAACAACCAACACTGTGATACTTTTAAAGGATAAAGAAATGCAAGCAGTTTTACGTTCACAGGAATTAATTTTAAAAACAAACCACAACTACAAAAAAACCCAGACAAACAAACAAAAAGTAATCTATAAAAACTCCAGAAACAGCAAAACTTTTCTCTACATAAGGTCTAATAGATTTCCAATACATAGATGAATGGTTGCCTTTGAGTTTCCACTGATGATGCCTAAACAGTCATATGAGAAAGTGAGGCTGCACATTTCAACTGCAGACAGTCCTACAAAAAAAAAAAAAAAAAAAAAAAAAGTCAGTTCCACATAAGATTTTAGTACTCTGTATAATGATATTGCTTCTAAATTTTACTGTTCAACTCCACAACTACTCATGACATCGCAGAAAAGCTAAACAAGGGAGATGGCACTTAACACTTCTGCTGTCTTGACAATTTCTGAGGGCTTAAGAGATATTCAGGAAACAGATTTCTAAAAGCAGTATACAGTGCAAATTTTAAGACATATCTAGACCCTGAAAAGCTTATGCAAGAAATTTCTTTGATAAGCTAACTGCGTCTGTACAATTCAAAGGTAATGCTTACAATATACAAAACTGAAACAGTGCAGAGTGCCTGAGCCTTCTCTCACAACATCCACTTGATATAACTTCAGTGTACTGTATTTTTACCTGCAGAAAATGAGAAAATAAAACACTTGCCTTCATTCATAAAGTTAATGAGTAACAAACACAAGATTCTTGGAAGCATCTTTTACAGATAGTATTCTCAAGACTCAGGTCATCATCTCTCAGATTATGAGGAAGGAACAAATTATACTTGTGAGGTCAATCATTTATTTTTAAGTATTTATCTGCTTAGTTTTAACACCCAAGTAGTCCTAATTATGTCAACAACAACAACAGCAACAACGACAACGACAACAACAACAACAATAATAACAATAATAATAATAATAGTTCATTATTAAACTGTCATTATATAAACCCAGGATTTTACCTATTTCTGATTCTTTTCTCCATTTTGCTGGGCATCAAAAGGGGGAAATTAACAAATGGCTGTGTGGTGCTTAGTTGCTGGTTGGGGTTAAATCACAATAAGGCAGAACAGATACAAAGCTTATCCAGTGTCAGAATTAACACTTTCATAGTAATAGAGAGATTTGGATTGAAAAGGAACCTCAAAGTTCAAACCCTGCTGCAATGAACAAGGACATTTTCACATGTTACATAGTTATTAACAGAAGTCCACAGGTTGGATCATCCAGAAGTCAAAGTGTAACATTGACCTTTTGGAATATGCATCATAATTCAAATGTGAATTTTAAACACAGATGGAGCCAATCATTATCTGACTGAAACTATATCTCTCTTTCTTGTATCAACAGATTTTTCAGCATTTGATTTTTCTGTTTGCTTTGTTTTGTTTTGTTTTGTTTGGGCTTTTTTCTTTCTAAGCTCAAAGTTATGCATCATATTACTAAGGAATGATGCAAGAAGGCATAGGAAATGTAAGGTTATTCTTTTAAAAGTAACTGTATTTGAATAAATATGAAATTTAAAAAAAATAAAGATTAATGTTATAAATTCTTCCTTTCGTTACTGTACTATGTGCCTTCAAAAAAATAAAACAAAAAACTTGACACCCATATAACAAGAAAATATGTCCAACATAATTTGATAAAATAAACAATTCTCCAAATAATTATTTTCTTGAGTCAAAGAAACAGGTGACTTACAGGAAAATGTCAGTTATCAAATAACTGTGACTTCAGTGTGGCATTTTGAGTCTGCAGTCTGGTTTCAATTTCTGGATTCACCCAAGACTTTTATCCTGGACTGAATTACTAGGTAATATTTAAAAGTATAAACAGTGAGCAACAGCTGACCTTTCCTCTGGTAGGTTCTTGTGATGGTTTCTCCTTGGCTGGCCGACAAACACACACCAAGCTGTTGCTCTCACTCCCCCTCTGTAGGTAAACACCACACAATGGCTTGCTCACTCCCTCCCAGTGGGATGGATGAGAGGACAGGACAGGAAAAGAAAATAAGATGGAAAAGCTCATGGGCTGAGATAGACACATGGAGTTTACTTAGTAATTATCATCAGGCCAAGAAAAACTCAGATTGGGAAATCTTAATATAATTTCTTGCCAAATAAAAATAAAGTAGGATGGTGAAAACCAGTCAAAACTAAAAGCATGTTCTCCTTGCACTTCCCTTCATCCCAGGCTCAACTAAACTGATCTGTTCCTGACTCTTCTTCCTCCTCCACCACCAACAAGCAGTGCAGGGGGATGGGAAATAGTTATCCTCTCTCCACAGTAGTTCCTTCCTGCTACTCCTTGCTCCTTGAACTTTTCCCTTGCTTCACCATGATCTTGCCCCCTGGCTGGAGGGGAATTTCTGCTCCAGCAACTGGAACATGTCCTCCCCCACATTCTTTGTAGCTGTTGACATCTTCATGGCTGTTTCTTGCATGTATTTCTCATGCCTTTCTCACAGCTGCTGCTCAGCATTTTTATCCTTTCTTAAGTATGTTGCCACAGGGGCACAGCCAACATCATAGATGGGCTCTATTTTGGGCATCAGTGGGCTCATTTTGGAGTGAACTGAAACTGACTGTTCGACATGGGGACCACTCCTCATCTTTTTTCATAGAGGCCACACCTGAAGCCTTTCCTTATCTTGCCATGTAAACCAAATACAGTTGTTTTGACAACTTAACAATCCAGAGATTTATTTTGAGAAACTTGAAGTCTGAATTTGAATTGTTTTGGTCTTTTAATGACAAAACCCTGAGTTTCCATGATAAAAGTATGGTCTCTCAAAATGGAAAAGAGGCAAGTAACTACTGACTGTGAGACTAAGAAGTGGAAGGACGATTATGAGAAAATTATGGAAAGGATCCAGTAAAAGAGTTGGAAAGACATGAGATTGTAGATCAAATATGTGTGAAAGATGCTACATTTGCATGTCTTTGCATAACAGTTCACCATCATTATCATGATAACTGAAGCAAAAGATTAAAATGTGTACAGTACATAATGCTGCATTATTATCTCTCAAATATTTATATTGTTATTGCAAATTTTGTGGAATTTGCAACTAGTACCATAAAATATAGGGAATAAAAGAGAAGGGAAGGATCAGGGAGGGTAGGACCCAAAAGCCAGCATGCTGTGTCATGGATATCATCCCAACAGGATCAGGTCTCAGTGAAATATTCAGTGAGTATTCATTAAAGACACTTAGTTTTTCCATTACCCACTTTTTCTGTTGAATCATGTTTTTAATGAACTTTTAAATTATAACAGTAAATGCTATAATTTTCTATTGAAAAATATTGTTGACAAATGAACTTAGTACTTTTGATGTCCAGCATTTTTATGCCAAAGTTCTTGTTCTGCTAAACCTCCTGCTCTGTGTTATGGAGGAGGTGAAATATGGCATTTGGTTCCCTCCCATATTTAAATATTCACAGAACTGTCCACATATGAAAGTGTTTCCAAGAATCACAATGAACACCCTGTGAGGGTACTTTGCTGATACTAAAATAACTGGGGAGCAATGGTATGTTACTTCTTGGCTTGTTTTGAGTTACCTCTTACCTTCAAGTGGAAAGAATACCCTCATTAAAATATTCTTTAAGCTGGTGCCATATATTTCCAAAGAAAAAGATTGTTCATTAAAGCATTAAAATTCTATGTATTCTTTCGTATTCTGCTGCAATGAGAACACAATGTTTTAGAGGTATGACATTATTGGTAAAATCCTTTTGTATCAGAAATTTAGTGACAAGGAAGAAAAAGTCTGCCTCTCCTTTTACTCTTTTGTGAATTTCCTTCATGTCTGATTGACAGTTCATTTTTCTGATATTTAAAGAAAACAGAAATGAGCAGCTGAGAGAGCTCTGTGTCAGAGGCTAATCAGACCACTGGTGGATATGTGGTCACTCAAGCTCTTTTCCCTAATGACACAGCTATTCAGTTTCACTGGAAAGTATCCTCCATCTAATATTCTCCCTGAAGTAGAAGGGTTTCATTAAAACACAGCTAGATGTGAAACTAAAAGTAAACCATTTACATATTAAACCCACATTTTTTTATAATTTATCTTGCTTTCAAAGCATCCTTCATAGATTAGCAGATTTAATTATTTACAACTGATGATACTGGTAAACATTTTTGGAGACAAAGTGGAAAATTACAACCTTAATCTGTATTTTGGGATGGCTGCTAACAGTGTTCAAGGTAATTACTCTGCCTTAATTCCCAGATTGTGTCACCTAATTCAGTTTACACAGCTGCTGAGGTTCCTGTGAGGTGATATGGTTCAAATAAACGACCAGGCTTATCCCTAATTCAATTCAGCCTGCGATGCTCGAACTCATATAAAATACATCAAATAATAAATCAAACTAATACTATAACTACCAGCTAATGGGTATAAATTTTCCCTTACATTGAAAAACATCCTAAAACATATACTACTGCAATTACACTTTCTGCATCTATAGCAAATCATTCATTAACAAAATCTATCAACAAACCACAGTAGTGGAAGTCTAATATCATTGTCTGTGAGTTATCAAACATGCATAATAGTAAGTACCAGGCTCTGCAAGGGGAACCATACAATAATGAGTACAATGGTTTATTTAACTCAGAGTCATCACCAAGGATGACCTACACCCTGCAATAAAACCACTTCCATAAAGGAAAAATCTCATTCTCATAGAAGATTCTGCTGAGTGGAAGATGAAGTCCAAAATGCAGACCGTAACTATTTCTTAGGGAAGTTTGCTGCCTCCTGGGGGCCTGGGATGAAGAATGGAAGAAAAAGCTTTCTAGCCTGGTATGGCCCTCAACTACTATCTATTATCTATATCATCCATAGGCTGTGAAATGTTCCTATGATTAGCTCAGACATAAATGTCTAGGTTGTGGGTGTCTAAAATGTCTCCATCTTAGCAATGGATTTGAATGGTAATAAATTTATACCTCCACCTCCCACAAATAAATTTTGATGATCCTTTTCTGGTTTTGCCTAGCTAAAATTCTCAGCCTGATAAGTAATCCTTACTACTCAAATCCATTCAAAACACTTGGTTTCCTGAGTTTTCTGCTTTACCTCTATCACTTTTTAGCATTCACCTATTCCCTTTACCCCTTATATCAAACATCACCACACTCTTTCAAATTTGTAGTCTATTCCCATCATCTTTCTTCAGTTTCAGTAGGCTAGCTACTAAATCTGATCAGCAAATGTTGCCATACTCTATATTGGGTTCATACAAATTTTTCTCTCTCCCATATTGCTTTACATTCTGGAGAGGCTAAAATCTTCCAATAAAAAATAATACTCTAATATCACATTTTTTTCTTTAAAATTTCTCTTCAAAACTTTTTACTGAGTTTAGACAGGCCACCCCAAACCCAAGAAGTTAGAAAGTATTTGGCTATAGATATAGTGACACTAGAGTCTGTCACAAGCCATTTTGTCTTCATACTCCTTTACCAGCTTCTCCTAGTTCTTTATTGCTGTACAATGAAAAAACAGCCACAAGGCACATGTCTTATTTCTGCTGAATATTTATATGGCAGTAAGGAAAAGAATTTAGCTCCTGTGTACAAACACTACTACTACTACTACTGCTACTACTACTACTAGTACAACTACAAATGATTGATAATTAATAAATGAGAAACTAATTCATTTCAGTGACAGAGGGTCTTGTTTCTACACTGCAAAAGTGAAACAACAAAAACTTAGATATTGAGTTTGAGCCAGAATCAATGGGACCTGAAGGGCTTTAATCCCTTTTCCTTTCAACACCTCTTAGTCCTTAAGATTAAATTAGTAAGTCTTGGAAGGATTTTTATTTTGTCCCAAATAAATTTTCTTTTGCTTATTTGTCTGCTTGTAACTACTGAATGTTAGTTTAAATTAATGTCATATTTCAGAACAAATTATATGAAGATTTTTTTTATTACTTTTCATTCATTGAAGGTTTGTAATCCAAAATTAATTGTGTCACAATCAACATTTCTAACAATGAAACCTTTGTCTGGCAGTGGATTTGGGCTTTTAACAAAGCATGATTATGCATTTGAATGACAATTTCTTGTGTGAACACCAATGGCAGTACTAAACCAAGGTTTTGTACACGTTGAAAAAATTTCAAAGCTTTAAAAATAATTTCCTCCTACCAAGTCTTCTGCAACTTCCTATGACAAAGATATAGCATGTCTATACAAGCAATGCCTAAACATTACCCTGAGTTTCATGTGTACAGAAACATCCCCCCCTCGCTTAGAAACTATGGCAAATCACTTATTCTATTGCTCTCTGAAAAAATTTCCTCCCTGTTTTGACTTCAGGGGAATTTTGAAAATTGTGGACAGTCAGGGATGAAATTAGGACAAGCTTTAAAGTTTTATCATGCCACAAGTTCCTCTTTTTGACCCAATTTTTTACCATTTATGCCAATTGTAATTTTCTTTTTGTAGGTAAGACAGAGATAGGGAAAGTTTCTGCTGATGGCTATGAAGAAGTACTCAGATGATACAATCTACAGTGAACAGCTGCAAGGAGGAAGGAAGGAAGGAAGGAAGGAAGGAAGGAAGGAAGGAAGGAAGGAAGGAAGGAAGGAAGGAAGGAAGGAAGGAAGGAAGGAAGGAAGGAAGGAAGGAAGGAAGGAAGGAAGGAAGGAAGGAAGGAAGGAAGGAAGGAAGGAGGAAAAAAAGATTCTTGCAGATTTAGTCCAACTATCTCCTTTAAATGGAATAAGGGAGCTAGTTTAATAACTTTAATAACAGTAAAATTCTTATCTAATAACTAATTCAAGCCTGAAATTTTCTCTAGGAAATATTTTTTGATAGAAAGTAAGTTTGAAGTTAAATGTATCCAAGTCACAAGTTATGAATGCTGATATTTTCAAAAGTAAATATAAGAAAAAAATCTGCTTATATTTAAAAATTATAACAGGCTGTCCCAAAACCAAAATATTTTAACATGTGCTTGCTATCTTTCAGGAAATCAAAAATTGCAACAGGATTTTGAACAACTAGTCTGGACAATTTGCTACTTGGAAGCACCTCTATAATGCATTTTAGGTGTAACATATCCCCACAATAAGGCAGAAGATTATGTGTATTCTCAATACTGTAGTTCATCCAGAAGGCTCAATCAGCACAGGATGAATACACAGGTCTTCAAACTAGACTTTTGATTAGATGGGGTAAAGGCTTTTGATAATTTTAAATATAAGTAAATAAACATATACTTCAATAAATAAAGATTTTCAATGACAGCAACAAAATTTTTTTCTGTTGTAAAAATTAATATAATTCAAAGCTATCAAGTTATGTCTGATGAGATGGTAAGTCTAAAATATATTTTAAAAATTGATGATAACTACAAAAATGCCTATTGGCCTGCATTAGAGAAGAATAAATTTATTAAGATAACTTAGAAATACATATACATGTGTTTAGTTTCTTTTTGGTGATTTGCACAAACCAGAAATATATAACACATATAAATACAATATAAAAATATTTCTATATATAAAAATATATTTGATATATGTTGTGATATCATGTATTAGGGAAAGGTTAAAGAGAAGAAATACTTTCTGAGAGAGAAACTGCTTTGCTGGTTCATGCCAAGCATTCTGTCATTCAATGTGTAATGCTACACATATCTTCCCTGTGCTGCAGTAGACTGTGTTCCAGCTGTGTAGATAAGGGGTTTTCAGTGGGATTCTACAGAGAGTGATCACTGATTTGTGTTCTTCTGTGCGTAATATTCCTTGAACAATTTTTACAGATACATGGTGTCCATCTGTCTGCCAATAGTCACACTACTAAATATAAGAAATAGAAAACTTTATTACTTAGTCTGTAGCACTCTATTGCGTTTTCCTTTCTTTCCTCTGTCCCTTCCTCTTCTTTGCTCCTTTAATTTCTTCATGTATATGTAACTATTTTCCTAGCAGAAAGCTTAGATGTGGCAACGTTGATAGAAGTAGCTTGAGTTGCTTTGATGGCAAAAAGCAAAAAGCTTTGGCACATCTTGAGGAGAGTGACGACCCCATTTCCTTTTACATCAATTGAATGCTGCTGAGAAGATCATACATAATCCTTACAACTTTTCTCATTGGAACTAGATCTTTGACCATATAAATAGACATGGTAGTGGAAAGAATATAAAGAAATGCATCAAGATTGTAATACATCAAACATTTTTCAAGAACTCCCAATTCTCCCTATTCTGCTTCTGAACATGTGAATTGGCTGACAGGAAATTTTTGAGGCATGTAAAGACACATTTTTTCTTCAGTCATACACTTACATTTACATAGATGAAACTGGACCAGAAATGTTTCCAATTTGAAAAGACATAATATGACCAGGCAATTAGACTAATTCTAAATAAAAAATGAGGGATCTCAGAGGAAACATGATTTCTTTTTTAAGAGAAGTTTTGATTAAATAATATAAAAATGCTTATTATAAATGTGATTAATAGATATTTGCAGAAGAAAATTGCATTTAAAATATATATTCATCAAACAATAGATTTTCACAGAATATTACAAAGCATGTAAGTCAAAGGAAGTTAAGGTAAAAACCAAAGTAATCATATTTATTTATGTTTTCTGATGACTGAAATTAAGTAAGAAAATGAGCATTCAACAGGTGTCAGAGATTTGTCTTAAATGAAATTATTAATGAAGAAAAATTGTTCAATATTTTGCTAATCGGTTTTGAATGTAACTTTTGCTGAATGCACCAGGACATGGAAAACACCTAAAGCTTACTAATAACATCACAATTTCAATATATAAAAATCAAATGTGTGAGAATAGCTCCATGAGGAAATTTTTCTGGACGAACTCCTGCCCTGGGGAGATACAGTTGTTATGTGCAACCAACAAGATCAAAAAGAAGAAGAGGAGAAAAAAGAAAGTAGATGACATTAGCCCAAAGGGTTACCTGGAGCAGACAGATGCAAGAACCACACTCATGGGACTCCTTGTTTGCTCTGAGTGAATCACTAACAGACAATTATAGCTCCCAAAGAAGAATATTTTGTTTTCTTATAAGAATAAAGGAGGAGGGAAGAGAAAGTGAACCTTCTAATGTTAGTTTTTAAAACTGTCCATCTATCAGATGTATAGGCCAATTTTAACAATAAAAGATGCCAAAAATATCTCTCATCTCTGGTTTCTTGATATAAAGACCAATTTCTGGTACTGGAGGGGGATGGGGAGAGAAACCATACTGGCTTTACTTTTGATGCAGCAATAATCCATTACCTGCTTTCTGGAGGCCATGAATGATTAGGTCCTCCTCTAACACTTCTCATAAAAAAACAGTGGGAAACACAGAAAGTGTGGATATTCACTGAGTTTTGCTGTATTTTAAAATGCTGGAATTCTTTCCTCTAGTTGGATTTTTTTTATTCCTCATCATGTATCCATGAAACCGTAAACAAGAAACATCTTGGTCCGTCTCTTAAAGGAAGCTGCCTGACTAGTTCAGTTGTCTGATTTCTTTATTTTGTCAGCTTAGCTTTCTTGATATTTACTTCTTAAAATGGAAATTTATTTTACCTTGAAACAAGTATATTAGACCATTTTGTTTGCTTCAGTGTTTTTAATGGAGTTCTACAGCTACACAAGATAATGGTTATGTTGTCCATTTTCTTTTTTTGTAGGGAACAACTACCAAAACTGACAACACAAACCACATTTTCTATTAACTAATGAGTAAAATTTATTGATTTTACTAATATTTGGCTTTGATAACAAAACATTTATGATGCTATATCCTATTACATATGAGGAAGCTTTAAGATTTTACTACCAGTAACAGTTTTTATGTAATGCCATTTATTACAACATCAATGAATAATTTTTATCTTGCATCCGAGTTTCCTGGATCCTCTTGACTGGCTATTTTGGCATACAAACTCTAGAAGGTAAAGATCTGCCAGATTACTTAAAAATTATGTTTATTAAATTAGAATCTTTGTTTTTCTCTGTTTTACTATAGTACATGTTTATGAAAGTAGCTGATAGAGTAATTTTAACATCAGTGCCTTGAGTAGGAAAAGAAAATTATGGAAATTATATTCCAGCACACCCTCTCACCTTCCCCCAAAAGGAATTTCTTGTCTGTAAAGGCAGCCATAATACATAAAGCAGAGTTTATATTTCTATTGTCTGTGCATATTCACTTTGTATTCTTTAAGAAACATGATTACACACTTTCCCTTTACTTGACAAAGCATTTCTGTTTCATTTTGTGTCTCTTTGATAAATGGAAGTAGGAAATGCAGTTCTACAAAGAAGCTATTGCTGCTATAGGGTCACATAGTGTTTTCTGTGGCTGCTCGCCAAAGTTTGACATATGAGATATTGACCCCATCACTTGGCACAAATTGCCAGACCAGTCATGTGGTCTCATGTTGGTGGGCAACATTTGTATTGCAGCAAGCCTGAATTTTACATGCTTAGAATAAGTGTGCCCTTTATGTAACATCTTCATGTATTTTTGAATCAAAGTTTTTATCAAATTAGAAATCTATATGAGTAGTTCTATTCTATCTTATGTTTCATCTTGATTGCCTGAATGTGGTTCTTAGGATAACCAGGTACTCCATTTGTACTCTATGAGGACATTTTTATTCTTAAGTAGACTTTTGACTTTAAATCAGAGACACCATGTTGTAGTATAATGATTTCAAAGACATGCATATTATGTATATGTATAATAACAAATGAAAATATACATTTACTATATTGGTAGAAATTAATCTATTTTATTTTATTTTTTATTTCCCTAAATTTTATGAAATACAGGTCTTTTATAAGGGTTGCAGGAAATTTTGTCATACATCCTTAAAAAAAGATGACTATTTTTTACACATTCCCTGGATAGTTAACTATTTTATATTGGTTTTGTTTGCAATGCTTTTTTAGATCAGGCTTTCTTTTCTTTACATTATTTGCTAAGGAGTAATTTGTGGTTTCCCAACAAATACACCGGTTTCAACTTTCAGCTTCAAATGTTCTCTTCTGATCTATTATTACCCTCCTCAAGGGTTTGACAAGCATTACTGCTCCAGCCCCAATCCCTTTCCTCATGGCCCTGCTCCAGCATATCCTCTACACTCAAAGCTGCAGGCAGAATAACACTTGAAAACAGCTGTGCAATGTTACTATATTTATTTCTAAATCTTACAAAAGAGATTTTGAAGTCCAGGATATCTTTGGCCCTGAGTAACCTTCTGACACATAGTGGGGAGGATGAAAGAGCAAAGGTATGTGGCAGGCACTACTCATTTATTGCTTAAGTTATAAAAATATACTTTTAATGATTAGTGGAATGACAACTTATTTGGAATATCAAGGCACAATCAGAAAGGAAAGTAATTTCTAACTTTAATTATAATAGATTGGTGTTAAAATAGATTTAATGACAATAAGACAGAATCCAGCTTTAAAACTGTGTTCTGATAAGCATCCAAATGCTGGGAAAGAAGCTGGGGCATTTACTCTGCTGGATTGACTTTATATGTTCACAAAAAAAATACCTGACTCTCATTTTGAGTGATATATTACAAGACAGTAAAAAACCGCCATTTCTTGTTGAGATGACATATTTGATCTTAAGTATATTTCAGCTGCCTAAAAAATACCTGTTGTCATTTGCTCTGTCCCTCAGTCTCTAACTCATCCTGATGACACGAGGTTGAAAGGAGATGTCTGCCCTTCTGGACTAAGAATTTAGAGCCAGAAGGGAAACCCCAGGGCATCTCAGCTATCCCTACCTGCCTATCAAATCAGGCTGAACTGTCCTGGTAGTGCCCATGAACAGTTCAGAATGAATACTTAACTTATTTTAATATTTAGTAGTTTCAAATATCCAGGTAGAATCCTGACATTGTTAAATTACTGAGAAATTCACAATTTTAATGACTGATGTAAAATCCACTGTTCTGAATAGGTGGTTCAGAAATATTAGCTATTCATGAAAGATTAACAAAGTAACTATGGTGCAGCAATATGAGTACAAAAGAAATAATTTCATGTGTAAAAGGACAAGTTTAGTGCTTACCTTTATTACACAGAAATAAGAACTTGAACAATGATAGATAATTCATGAAGATGTCAATCAGCAACTGTTTATGAGCAATTATAAAAGCACATAAAATATTGAGGTGGTAACAGAAACAAGTAAATCAGTGAACAAAACAAAGAACATTGTTATTCTGCTGTAGAAAAGTATAGTTTCCTACCTTTAATTATGTTGCACAGTAAGTTGAAACTTTGAAAGTTGAAATTTTGTCAAAAAGTTAGAGGCATATAATGAATTTACTACAGGAATGGCTGAGTAACCTGTAACTGTTTGTTATAGAAAAAAGGATAAGTGAAAGGAAATGAGAAAAAGAACAACAAAAAGCAGCAGGAGGGTTTTGGAGAGATGATCGAGATAACTGTTTGCAGTCTCTTAGTATGCAAACATTGTCTCTTTCAGCTCTTCTTCTTCTGGTTACTATTGCTGCAGAATGGTGCTAGGATGGGTGGACCTTAGGAAAACCTAGATAGATCCTGGGGATTTTAGTGCCCTACTTTGTTCTTTTATTCTTTCTTTATAAGCCTTGATGAAAATATAATTATTTTCAAATTAATATGGAAAAATCAAAGATCACGTGCCTGCCAGGAGCTTCTAAACATTTTATATTGATGGTGTTTCAGGACAAAGCAAAATGTAAGTACTTCTTCATAATATCCACTTTATTCCTGATTTCTGTTCCTTCTCTTAACGCCTCTCTCACAGAGTCATAGAATAACAGAGTAGTTTGGGTTGAAAGAGATCTTAAATCTCATCTCACTCCAATCCCACTGCCATAGTCAGGGCCACTTTCCCCAAGATAAAGTGATTCAGAGATCCATCCCCAGGCATGGGGCATCCAAAATTTCTCTGAGCAACTTGTTCCAGTGCCTTACCAGCATCACAACAATGAATTTATTACTATTATCTAATATAAACCTATAGTCTTTCAGTTTAAAGCTGCCTCCTCTCATGCTGGCACAGCCCTGTAAAATGTCCCTTTTCAGCTTTCTTGTATGTCCCTTTTAGGTACTGGAAGGCTGCCATGAGGTGTCCCTGCAGCCTTCTCTTATTCAGGCTTAACAAGTCCCTAAGGCTGCTGAAAAAAGAAAAGCACAAGAGGCAAAAGCTACATTCTGCTTTTCAGGCTATTGTTAGGTTTTCAGACAGAAGCATTCACGGACACAACAAGCAGGTGTTTTTCCAATGTATTTTCCAATACAAGCACTGTATTTCCAATAACATTTTGGTACAGTTTCTTTCAAGAAAATAATTACTTGCTTTTGAGCCCTTCTTATTTAGCTGGGATTTGGATTTGTTTTCAATTTATTTTTCCGTAAACTTTACTTTGGGGTTAAAACAAGTAAAACTGCATTTTAGATTTTTAGATACTTTTTTCCCCCAAGAAAGTAGTATTTTATTTTTAGATCACTTTATTTGTCTTCCAGAAGAGTATGTTACTACTTCCATTTGAGAAGTAGTAACATACAATTTCAATTCAGAAAATACTGCAATTTCAATGTAGAAAATACTCTAAAACAAGTCTTGTCATTTTTCTCATCTTGCAAAGAAATAAATAGAAATTTCCAGTTTGAAAAATTCTAGGAAAGAATACTTTCTGTATTATTGTCTTGTGTGTGTAAAAATGGATTGTTTTGTCTTCTGTGCTTTATTGTGTTACTAAAAATAATTCACATTAAATGAAGTGTTTTAACCTAAAGAAGATACCAGAATGCTGTGACATTAATAAATATTAAAAGCACTCAACAATTACATTACTTTCAGTTTTTGTCATAGAGATGCACAAAATAAATACGCTACATGTATAAACTTAGCCTCCATGGCATGCCATGAAAATGATTTTGTAAGAGCTATTACAGGAATAGGGCAGTAATTACATCTAAGTTTTATTATCTCTGTCATCATTATTGTTGTATATTTTTTCATACCCAATGCAATTATTAAATTTGAAATATTTCTGTTAATATTATTGAATAAACAGAGAAAACGCACAAGAAACCCCAAAATAACAAAACAAGGACAAAAAATTCCTTCAGTGTGTGTTTTTGAAGTTGTACATCAAATTAAGTAGTATCTTTTTTGTAACTATTTCTCAGAGATCAAATGTTTTGTACTTTTAATGATAGACAAAATAGTTTTCCTACTTTTTCTGAGTATGTATTACTGGCTATGTAAATCATAATTGCTGCCAAGAAGAACTAGCAATTCAAATGACAGAAAAAATATGGGGGAAAAATGCAGTCAGAAAGGATAATTTACAGTAATATTTGCAGAAATAATATTGATGCCAGATAGAAGAATAGTTCCTAAGGAATGCTAAATAGAAAGAATCAAGTATACAAATTTTGCAACATGACACACAGACTGCTTCTACAGATAAAAAAAAAGACATCAAATATTTAAAGTCAAGAATTTAACCAATTCCTGTCTTGACTGTTGAATTGTCCAATCTCTAAGTAAAAAGAGAAGTCTAATGAATATTAATATTAAAATTAGTAAAAATAAAAAACCTTCAAACCTGCTACCATTTACTCCTTTTATTCCCTTTAATGCTAATACTATCAGTATGGTTTTGAGTCTCAAAGTCAATACCTCTTTAAGAAGAAAGGAGTGGATTGTAGTGGTGAATTATGTCCAAAGGTCTTCATCTTGGGAATGTGATATTCCTGGGAAGGGATTTGTTCTTACTTGACCTTGGGTCTGTTTTTCCTATCACAGTGTCTCCTCCTCTTGGGCTGTCAGCTGCAGGTTGACCATGGCCTCCAAAATGGTGGCAGCCTGTGCCACATCCCAGAGCTAGCCTGGAGGAATCCCCAGAGGACAACCTGAGGAAGCAGCAGTCACTAGGGCCCAGGGCAGGAGTTAAATCAGATAAACCCAGACTGGGCCAAGTTGAGGCTGAGATTCTGCACTACTGGGTCAGCACAGAGCCTGCACTCATCTCATGGGAGTAGTGAAAGCCATCTTAGCAAGTTTTAGTAAGGGCATTATTGTACTGCAACACTCTGTACATTACTATGGAAAGATTGAATCATGGAAAAATGTTTTTAATCATGACAAGCATTCAAAACTTGCAAATGCTAATGAAAAATTATGTTTGTAAATGTGCTAGGAATACTGACCAGATCTTTTTAAAGAAAAATCAAGGTAAATAATAACTCTGTCAGACACTATTTCTGAGACAAAGACAAAAAATCTCTTGAAAGTACTCTGCTTAGGGCGTTCAAAACTAAATGTGAGACAGTACTACCTTAATATTTAATACAAAATACTCAAGTATCCGTGAATATACATGAACATGTGTCCATATAGGTGTATATGTATTTGAAAAAAAAAAAAAGACAAAATTTTCATTAGCAAAAAGATAAACTAGGTAACATAAAAGAACCTTTTTAATCCCTGTCTTTCGTGGTTTTCTTCTTGTCTGCATGTTAATGAAGCCTTAATTATCACCCCATTATTAATTTAGAAGTTGTTAAATAATTACAATGCAATTGATGAAATAAATAGACAATTGAATTAGAGAAAGCATTATTGAGTTGTTAAGAAAGGTCCTTTCAAAATGTATAACAAGTAGCATAATCTCATTTCTATCTTTAAAATTTTCCATCTCTTATATACATATTCTTTGCTATCTTATTATTCGTGCTTTCTTGCTATCTTATTTATCATAAGTTTGACTCAAGTCACTCAACTAAACACATGTAGTAGCATCCAAGATCCTATAGGATATTTTATTATATCATATCCTATGGGATATTTTTTTATATCCTATAGGATATTTGATTTCCTGCCACCAGACTATTATCTCCATTGCGACCACAGCATCTGTCAATCATATGTAAATGTCTTGCATACCTTAAGATGTCTCAAATGACATTAAACACTTACATTAATGTGACTGAATAAACCACTTCATACCTTGCTAGAAAGTGCATATCTAATATAATGTAACTTTCATAGCAATACAGCATTTTTGTGTTATATGTGGCTTTTCCCTTACACAGATAAGTATTGTGAATCTCCTTCTCTAATGAACTTCTGTTTGTCTACTGATGAGACAGAGACAAATAACTTGTATGAGATGTGTAGCTTTTAGGTAATTAAATTGGATCTGCTAGAATTATGTATTAAACCTTGTAAAGTAGTTGAAACAGAAAGTGACTGCAAAAGTACAACACTGTGCTGAAACTAAGATATATGCTGTCCTTTTTTTGTCTGATAGTTGTGCCAAATTTACATGAGGAGAGATATATTTAAGTTCTAGATTTATTCTCCTACTCCATGTCTCAGGAATAGTGTGTCTATAAAGCTTCCAAACAAAAGCACAGTATTTATGGTTTTTGAAATTTCAGGCTGTGAGTGGATAGACCTGAGTTGGAAGAAAATAGGCTCATATTCACAAAATACATTCTGAAATTTCACAGACTGCAGTAATTGACCAGATGAGTCTCTGCAGAGAAGAAATAAGGGGAGAAAATTGTACTATTACTTTTTAAGAATTAAATTAGTAAGGAAAAGAAAAAAGAATCAGTGGTGAAAGAAGAGTAAGATAAAACAGTTTATTATACATATACAGACTGTTACAAAGGATCCAGTGAGTGAGAGACACTGAAAATTGCATTTTAAATACACTGGAAGTTTGTATTTTATTTAAAAACAAAGAATTATTAAAAATATTGTTTAACAAGAAAATATTATGAAGTTGAAATTATTAAGGACATAACAAAAGCCAGGAGCTTGAAGTTTTTCACCCTCTGTAGATTGCAAATATTGAGTTCCCAAGGAGATATAATGAGAGAATTGTAAACCAGAAAAACCATGGATTTTTATTAATCCATGAAAATCATCTATGTGTTGATTTAGGTATTTTAAGAAGACATTGGAAAAAAGTTTTGGTTAAACATGAATTCCATGGAATCCAAATGAAATTTAGAAGCTTGCAGATGAAATAGATGTATTACTTTGGTTTCTTCAGTAAGAGACTGTTGATTTGTCATGAAATGTCTGTGGTATTTCCTAAAATTTCACCATATTGAGGGGTTTTTTGCTACAGATAAGAAAGCAGTATTTTCACCACTCTTACTTCAACAGCCCTTTTCAGTATCAGTGTCCAGCCAAAATTATTAATTTTTCCACTAGTGGCTATGTATAATAATGTTCCCCAGTATCAGATGCCAGCTACAGAATTTTTAGAACAGAATACTATTGATTTTATTAAAATTACTCAAATATTTTTTCTCTTTACATATTTAAATATGAGATAAAAATCTAATTAATATTTGTATCTATTTCAACCTGTATGTAAAGCTAAATAAATTGGCTTGTAGTATCTTGCTAAAAAAATATGCCATCTCACTCCTGGTGTATATATTTAGATTTGTCTATATTAAGTGTTAAAAGGGAAAAAATTTCTTCTTTTTTTAAACTATATGAAAAGATCATGTGCCCTTAAGAGACATGGGAAGATACTATCACAAAATGCAACCTGTTGATTTTAATTGAAGAAACTCAGATTGTTTTTATTTCTAATTCTTTAAAGACTGGTGAAAAATATTATGAATCTTCACTCTCCTGAGTAACTCAATAATCCTTAGTTTACTCTAATGAAAATAGCCGTGTCTATCAGCTCCTTTTTTAAGCAACTCAATGGTTATGACCTAGTTGGGGATCCTTGAGTACAATTCATCAATGATACAGGAGAACTGTACTGTAATAAGATTTATGTCAATCTATGGTTTCTAAATGGTATGTTTTTGTAGACATAATCTCTAGCTTTAGTAATCAGGGAGACTATTAGGCAAATCAGATTGCAAATTTTTAGGTTTTAAGGTTTCTCCAAGAATAGCTTTCTAGATTGCTCTCCAGGACACAAGCATGTAAATTCTGTCCACCTCACAATTTAGAAAGTTTGCATTTGGGTTTATGACACTTTTGCAAGTGTCAAACTAGAATCTTGTCTTCATCAAGTTTCTGAATGGCATCCTAAGGAAAGGGCTACAGATGTCATTTATTTTAAGTTTTGTAAAGCTTTTGACATGGTTTAAGAAACCCTTAAAATAATCTAGTTTCAACTCCCACAGGCAGGGACACCCTGCACTAGATCAGATTCAGAGCTACCAGGATCCAACCTGGCCTTGAACTCACCAAGGATGAGGACAACCAAAACTTCTCAGGGTCCCCAGAAATATCCTGCTCTTTAAATTGGAAAGACATGGATGCAATGGGTGGACTGTCAAGTGAGTAAGGAATTGGTGGAACAGTCACATCCAGAGGGTAGTAGTCAATGGCTCAGAGTCCTGATAGACATCAGTAACATCCTTCAGGGGTCCTTATTGGGACCAATGTTGTTTAATACCTTCATTATTGACAAAGAATAAGGGATAGAGTGTACCCTAATCAAGTTTGCAGATGACACCGAGCTCAGTGGTGTGGTTGACACAGCTGATGGGTGGGATGCCATCCAGAAGGACATGGTCAAACTCAAGAAGTTGACCCATGGAAATGTCATGAGGTTTAACATGACCGAGTGCAAGGTGTCACAGCTGGGTTGGACAAAACCTCCGACATCAACAGAGCTTGGGGGATGAACAGATCAAAAGCAGCCCTGCCAAGAAGGACTTGGGCGTGTTGGTGGGGGAGAGGCTTGACATGAGCCAGCAACGTGCTTTTGTAGCACAGAAAATCTATTGTACCTTGGGCTTAATCAAAAGCAATGTGGCCAGCAGGGTCTGGGGCATGATCCTGCTTTTCTACTGCGCTCTGGTGAGACTGCATTCGCTGTGCTGCGTCCAGCTCTGGAGCGCCCAGCACAGAAAGAATATGGACCTTTTGGAGCAAGTACAGAAGAGAGCTACTAAGTTGATTAGAGAGATGGAGCACCTCTCCTATGAGTGAAGGCTAAGACAACTGGAACTTTGAAGCTTAGAGAAGAGAAGGATTTGGGATGACCTAATTGTGGCTTTCCAGTACCTGAAGGGAGCCTACAAGAAAGAGGAACACTTTTTACAGGGGTGTGTAGTGATAGGACAACGGAGAATGGCTTCAATCTGTAACAGAGTAGGTTTAGATTAGCTCTTAGGAATAAATTTTTTACATTGAGGTTGGGGAGGCACTATAACATCCTCTCCAGAGAAGGTCTTGATGTCCTACCCCTTGGAGTGTTGAAGGCCAGATTTGACGGGGCTCTGAACAACCTGATTCAGTTATAAGTGTCTGTGTCCCTTGCAAGGGGGTTTGAACTAGATGGTCTTTAAGATTTCTTCCAGCCCAAGCCATTCTATGATTCTCAGAAGACAGGACTTACAAGCATTTCCCTACAGTTTGCGGGAACCAATTCATAGAATTGCAATCCACTTTTCTCAAAGAATATAAAGCCAGAGGAGCCTAACAAAGAGCCATGGTCTGGGGTTTTTTCATGGCATGACCATAATAGTTTATTCAATTCTGGACTCAAAAGCTAATTTCCATTGGACTTTAAAGCATCAGCAAGCATGTAGTTATTCCTGTAGATTAAACAAAATAATTTAATCCTGGACCTTCAAATCATTACAGATTTATTCAAATTTTTTCTTATGTAAAATGAGTTTTGATGTACAGCCTTGTTCATGGGTGAAATGTCTAGATGATGTGAGAGTATCAACTATAACCAAATAGGAAATACCAACAATGGTGAGATTACTATTACCAATCATGTTGTTTTTATCTTGACATGGAAGAGATTTACAATTAATAGAGAATCACATTCTTACATCACATTCTATTAAATGCAGCTAAGACATATACCATACACTTATACTAACTTTGACTTCAACTAGATAGCTGTAAAAACGGTTTTCAAAAAGAGCTAGAAATATAGTTCAGCTTCATCAATTTCAAAAATTGTCAAATAATTTTTTATACTGCTTTTTCCAATTATTTTTAGTCTGTGAAGGAATATAAACTGAACCTAGAATTGCATGTGAATATCTAATTTCTTTTGATTTGTATTTGTATTTTCACATGAATATGCTATTCAAGTATTCTCAACACTCCTCTTGCTAATCCTTAGTAAATTAATATGGAGTTGGTTACTATCCTTTATCTCCAAACTGAATTAGCAAAATTAACATTTACAGCCACCATTAAAAGTGATTATAAATAAGCATACTTTACAGATAGTAATTTCAAATCAAATTGTATTTGTCTTACTTAGTATTTACTAATTGTCATTTTATAGAAACCAGTTTTTGTAAAATAAATAGTTCTATTCAATTTAACTTAATTAATTGTGCACTGCATAATTATTCCTTTCTCCCTTGAAAGAAGCAACAGGTGGAAAGCAGAAGTCAAAAAATCTTCCTATGTTAAGAGAGGAATCAAAAATGAGGCTACCTAGTAGCAACGATGACAACCATTCACAGATTTTTACAAATATTTCTATCCAAAAAAACCCGTTTATTTTATTATCATTATGTTTGACCTACAGGAATTTTCTTCATGAAGACATAATTAGTATTTTGAATCTATATTTAAAAAGACCTTCCATCAACCAAAAAAGTCTCATTTGAAGATGTTGGCTTTCAGCTTTCTGGTCACCATGCACATGCATTTAAATAACTTTTACATTAATAATAAAATATAATCTTATGAAAAACTACTCAGTTATGTATTTACAGATATAAATATGTAAAATTGTGAGTATCTTGAAAGTTCAATATGAAGATGATTTTCCCTTGAAGAACAGTTAATCCCTCTGATGTCTATTGCAGTGAAGTCTTTTCAAAAAAAGTGCGTAAATTATGGGGATTATATAATTTAATTGAAAACCTGCCTAATTAGCCTAGCTCTTGAAATATATATTATTTTCACAGATGTAAAGGAAAGATATATCACATTCAATAGTTCTATGTACCACTATGTGAAACTGTTTGTTTGTCCTCTATAAAATTGGCTGTGATGGAATTGTAGAATCTCAGAAAATTTAGATAAATATTCAGCAAAGGATAAATAAAATAGCTTTTTCTTTCCTGGTTTGCCAAAATTTTATACAAGTCTCTGGGGGGAGAGAAATAAATTAAAAAAACCAAAAAACCAGCACCCTATCTGTATATGCAGAAAATTATAATTATTTTCCATTGAAACAAATATAGTCATTTATAGAGTTATATACCTGTCTTCTGTGTATGGAGAAGAGGGATGGAGTTCACAAAGGAATACCTGGTAAAAGACATGCATTCAACAGATTTGTGGTTATTTTCTCTATCCAGGCAAGTCATATCTCCAAAAAAAGATATAAAGGACAAAGAGATGTTTGGGTGGAAGCATTAATGGGCAAGAGAAAAAGAATTCAAAGTCCCTTCAGAGATACTTATGGGCAGGACACCCAACTCTAGAATAAATAGATCAGTTGTTGCCTTCAGGGATTACCTCTACCCAGAGAGCATAGGAGAAAGATCTAATTCCCCCAGTTAATGCACTAGTCTTTGTTTACATGACCAGGTTTGGGGAGGTGAGGGCTTTGGGGATGTCCTCTGTGAGAAGAACCCATGGGATCCCCTGTACATCGGAATAGCTGAATATTTTTGAATTAATTTCTTCCTTATATGTACTTAACAAGCAATAAAAAATACTTCCCAGTCCAGTCTCTCTCTGTGATGGTTATGGTCAAGTAATTTTCTTGACTTTCTCTGATTAAGTAGGTTTTTTTATCTTACTTTCTCTCTTCTCCTGTAGAGAAGGGACATATATAGCAGCTGAATTAGCTGTCAAATCAGCCAAAGTCAACCCTCTATATGCACTTTTAAGTAAAATGTCTGCAGTGTAGTCATTATCTTCTTCCTACCACATTAATTTATATGATCTTATACAGAATAGAGGTTGCAATTGTCGCTGGTAGGTGTATGTCTGTCTTTGCATTTACCCCTATCACATCCCCAAATCACAAATAATGATAAAGATTGCTAAGAACCTAAAATGAGCCTAATGAAATATGGGTTGAACCACAATCATCTTGACAACACAGAAAAAATGCCTCAAGCTTGAGAACTAGACTTTCTGGCACAGACTGTCACGCACACACCAAGAGAACTCTCTGGTGCCACTCCCACCCCCCAAAGCTGGTCATTCCAATGGACTCACCCTTGGACACTCCAAGAGTCTCCTGGAACAGCCCTGGGAGGAACAGGAACAGACTGCCCATTCCTCTCAGTCATTTATTTGCACCCTTACATGCCTCTGGGCTCTTTTCTCCTCTGGGCTTGTGAAGATGGGCCTTTGATGGTCTGGTGGCTCCTGGGATGGGACTAGGAGGAGCCGAAACAGATTTTTACATGGATTTTCCCCACCACTCATTTTCTCTGTGTGCTCATTTATGAGTATTCAGGCATGTTTTTAATCACATGATCTAACAGAAAATAGGAAAGTCATACATCAAAAAGTGATGTAGATCTGATCTTACTTTCATTAAAGTCAAAGAAAATTAGTTGCTCTATGTTGTATAGCTGAGATGAAAGCATGTGTAATCAACATTTAAAAATGGAAAAAAGAAATTTTTGGCATATAAAATTAACCTTTATACCTATAATTACTTTGGCACTCAAAAGAAGAAAAAATAATCAAACAAAACTATAACAGAAAAATTGATTAATTTTCAATTTTGAGGAATAATTTGTTGTAAAACTTGAATGTCTTTTAAGAAACAATCAATCTTAAAGTAGTGTGCTTATTAACACTTTTAATTGCTGCTTCTATGAAGATATGTAGAGGATGCTAAGAGAATTTCATGAGTAAAATCTCAGGTTTTTCTGATCATCCTCATATCACATAGATAGAATTTTTTCCTCCAGGTAAGGAAGGCATTAAATGACACATAGAGAAAAGAAATTGCAGCTGTTTGACCCAAACTGAACTGCAGAATATTGGTGACTTCTGACTGGTGGTGGTTCCATATTACACTCTTTTTCTACATGTTGAAGTATAGTCTCAGAATTTAGGAAATTGCAAAGTATGAAAAAACTGTTATAGGTAGTTTTGTAGAAGAATACTGAGAAATATACACTCTACCTAATCATAAGATTTGCTTATTCATTGTATGATGCAATAATTTTCTGACCCTCAGTCACAGGACACAAGTACTTAGTATTGAATTGCTACAGTACTTGGCAATGTGAGTAAAAATTCGAGTATGGGGGCTCTATAGAGTACTAGAGTATGGGGACACTGAAGTCTTTGTCCTGGGATCATATTACTGACAGTATCAGCAACTGACTGGAACAGCCTCAATTCTTTTATGTGTGTATCCCCAGGACAGAGAAAGTTGGTGCTCTTTCTTTATGGTTGGGTAACTAAGCTAAAAAAGAAAAAGCTATTTCTAGCTTTCTAGAGTATAGAAATGTTGACTTATACTTTCTGGAGTACCTTAGTACTAGGCAATTCAATAAAATCCTTTCTCAATGTGTCCCCTTTAAGGATTAAGGATTAAGGTTGCTCATCTGATCCTGCAGGTGAATGACATGGTGCAACCCACAAACATATGGTGGTTTCTTTTCTCAAACCAAGTAAATTTTGTTTATAGGACATTTTCTCTAACCTTTAATGATTTAAAATTATGTTCAGACATTATCTGGGAGGATCTTCCTTGTCTGAGTCAAAGTCATCACGAGTGCTGACTAGAAATTAATAGGCAAGCATGTGTCAGTGCATGGGCCCATTTTCTGGTCTTGGTATATTGTGTTAAATTAATTTTGTGAAAAAAAAAAACAAAGAAAGGTTTGGTGATCATTTTTGTGTCTGAACAAATCAATGTTACTGAGAGAGATTTTCCTAGATACACATTCTTCTGTTGGATGTGCTGTATCTATTTTGATATTGTACTATCATCAGGAATGATCTTTATAAACAGAACATTACACATGCATTAATTATTGTAATTTAAATGACTGCGTTTAAAATGTACTTATTAAGGCCAAAATACTGCATTTCTCTCATGTGTTCATGTATTATTAGCCTCACATATGTCCTCAGGAGCATATCCAGATTTTGGAAAAAAAATATTGTTAGCATGCTCTTTTGAACTAAGGTGCTTTTCTGACCTAAGCAATTTCAAACCATCAAAGCACAAACAAACCTGTCTTTTTTCTGTTATTTTCTCACATTTTAAGGTACTTGTTATCATTAAAGTAGGACTAGTACCAGATATTGAGTTTGATAGTACCAGATATTGACTTTTCCATGTCTTAACCATATCTTGGCACCAGTAAGTAGTAACAGTGATAACTTTTGCTCCTCATCTGTTTTCAGTGTGCTTATTCCTCTGTTTCCCTTGTGATTTCCAGCCATGATAAGACACAAAAGCTGAAAGAAAATGTTATCTTTCAGTTTCCTGTTGTTTTACCTGGTTTTTGCTGTTTAACCTCTCTACTCTGCATACAGTGCTAGTGAATTCAACTGCAGTTTAGTCAACATTACTAAAAATACCCCAGGGTAATGGTTAAATTCTTTAAAATCTGAGGTTTAATTTTAGTAAAAATGTTTTTGTCAGACCCTAACTAGACTCTTATTTTGGTTGACAGTTATTGCATTTGATTTATTTGTCTATGCCCTCAGAATGTCAGCTTTCAGGTGTTTCCAGTGCACACAAGATAAAAATTTTGCTGATTTACACTTGGAAGTGTCTAATGTATGTCTAAGATTACATTTAACAGCTAGAACCATTTGAATTAATGCAGTCTTGCTTGTGCTTAAATTCTGACATGTATTTAAATATCAGAATTAGGATGTCCAAACTTGTCACTGTAGCCTTTTAAAATACTTTGTAAATGTTATTGTAGGAGAATTTGTAATAAGAAATCATGTGATCATTCTCAGTCTACTCTTTTCATACCTTGTATTTTGTTTCAGGATTTATTATTTTAAAAATGCATCAACACTCTTTCCAGCAAAGATCCAGAACATGCCCACATACTAGCCACTGTGAAGAAAATTAATTCTACCCCAGCTAAAACCAGCACAGATACAGAGATCACTTGATGTACTTTAATGTATAATTCCTGCTTATTATTCCCTATGAACCTAAAAATACACAGTTACACAAATGATAAATGAAATACCTTGCTGGTTTAAGTTGCTTGCAAGTTCAAAGACAAAGGACAAAAAGAGGGCACAACATTTCAGTCTGTCCTTTCCTCTTCACATGGGAGATGACCTTAAACAACAAATGTACTCTTTACTTATGGAAGCAAAAGTTCCAATTAATTATATAAGTGCTTTGAAAACTAGTCTTTTATGTCAGTCTTCTTGCAACTTTTCAAAATTCTTTTCTGTCCCTGATTCTGCAAGGTTTCTACTAAGATATGTAGTTCATCACCTAACTTATTTTTCTCATTTTGTTTTCTACTTTCTTCTTATAAATGTCATAGTCTAAATATATGAGACACGACAGAATGTACTTTATTCTCTCACATTATTTTAATCTTAATATTGTATCAAGACTATGTGGAGTTTTCATCTACATTAGGCTCACTAAACTGAATAGAAAGCTGACAACTTGCTCCATCCATTCTTCATTTTCAGATATTTTATCCTGATTATTTCCAGATTTCCAACATCTACTAGCTAGTCAGAGAAGTGATTGAGAGCAGCACTGCAGAGAAGGACTTGCAGGTCATGGTTGGTGGAAAACTCAGGGTGAGCCTGCCCAGAAAGGCCCCTCTATCCTGGGATGCACCAAAGAATGTGACCAGCAGGTCAGAGGAAGTGATTCTGCCCCCCTACCCTGCTCCCATGCAACCCCACCTGTACCTGTGCACAGTTCAGGTGTTCCCAATGTAAGAAGGACATGCCATGCTTGGAGGTAACCCAGAGGAATGTTGTGAAGTTGATAAGGGGACTAGATAGCCTTGTCTATGAAACCAGGCTGAGAAAATTCCATCTGTAGAAGAGAAGGTTGTATAGAGACCTCACAGTACTGGAAGGGGGCCTGCAAGGAAGTCAGAAAGGGACTCTTAATCAGAACCTCTAATGATATGAAAAGTACTAATGAGATCAAAGTGAAAGAGCGGAATTTATGTTAGACATAAGGAACAAATTATTTATTGTGAGGGTGAGGACACACTTGAATAGATTGCTCGGAGAAGGTGTGGTTGTCCCATCCCTGGAAGTGTTCGAGGCCTGATTGGATGGGGCATTGAAAAACCTGATCTAGTGGGAAGTGTCCCTGCTCATAGCAGGGGGTCAGAACTAGATGACTTTTATGGTACCTTCCAACACAAACCATTCTGTGATTCCACAATTCTATGCTGTCATGACCCCAACTTGTATATATGATATATTTTACTATCAATTAGCATTCTTAGGATGTTTAATCCTGAATTGAATGAAGTTTATGTTACTGTTAACAGCCAGCTAAATAATTGCACTTGACCGTGCCTTCAGATTCAACATATTTTGTGTACTGAAGTTTTTCAATAAAATCTAGATTGCAAAGTTAATCACTTTTGTTTATAGGGTATCTGGTCCTCTAAGTTCCTGCAGAATCCATATATTGTGATTCCAGTGAAGACTGCAGGAAATAAGATGGCTCAAACTTTTGCATAAGGCTCAGAAAAAATTAGTTTAAAAATGAAATATCTTTTATTAATCTACCTTAGCAAATAAGATTGGATTTTGCTCTAAAAACAAGGAGAATAATTTATTTAAATTTCATATATTTTTGCTGCACTGGGAGATAAAGTAGTTTTAGGAAAATCACATTTCTTCTTTCCTTAATTAAAAAAAAATATATGTGCATCTAAAAATATATGTGTATATAAAAAATATAGAAGCAACATGACAACTATCAAGTTTGCATGAGGCCCTAAGCAACTCAGTGTAGTGGGTGGTATCCCTTCCCATGGCCTTGGAGTTGGAACTATAGAATCTTAAAGTCCCTTCCAACCCATCCATGCTTCTATGATACTATCACAATGAAGTGATTCTGACAGAAGGTCTGACCATTACATAGGACAGAAAAAACTAGAGCATAAAGTTGTGTTGGTACCTTAGGACAGAAATCCACTGAGTCAGAATGCATAAGTAATCACAAATTTCTCGAAAGGCAGTGTCACAACAAATAAAACTCAATAAACTCTGGCAATTACTAAGGTAGACCTTTTATTAAAAGCTATTTTGAATCACTGGAGAGTACACAATTTAGAAGAAGCATTCCAAGGTCTCCAGAGTAAGAGGTTTGAAAATGTTCAGCAGGTTCATCAATCATGTAAATTTACATTTGCCTTCTGCAAGTAAATGTGCTAGAAGCACTGCAGCCTCTCTCTCTAAAGGCTCATTTGCCAGCTAATCAACTGTCTGATGAACTATATTTGCAGTGTTTTAGATCCCATAATAAGAAATATAAGACAAAATCTTCTGTGTAATTCATAAGACATTAAGCACTTGCAGTTTTGGGTTACTGTATTCCTTAAACTGTTTAACATTCTGGTAGTTTATAACAAAATTTGTTGCACTGCACTATTTGAATAATATACTCTAAAAGTCTGTCTTGAGTATGAGTTGGTGATAGTAACTTGGTTGTGTCTACAATCAGATAATGCAATCTAAATACTTGGGTCTGGATCCAGCAGAGAAGTCCAGCCAGAAAGTTGGAAGGCAGATTTCAAGATGGGACCTGGGGGCAGGGCTGAACACAGGTCTCTTGTAGCATGGGCTGCCTGAGCAGGGCCTATGATTGAAGGCCATTTGGAGCTCAGTAGTCCTTAGGGTCCTGCATTGTCCTTCTTGCATTTGTCTTTCAGAAAGATGCAGTCATTGGTATTTTGTTCCTTGGAACATCTTTTTTTTGGCTAAAGATGGGTGCAAAATTTGCCTTTTTCCAATCTTCAGGAATGTCTTCAGACCACCAATTTTCTCAGATCAACCCCTGAAGAGGACCATGGCTGTCTGCTCACAGTCCACAGAGGTTTATGGTGGAGCAGAGATTCATCTGCAGCCAAGGAAGGACCCCTCATTGGATCAGGGAGATGCTCAAAGATTCCTGTAATTCCATGGAAAGACCATGCAGGAAGTAAGAGACTCCAAGCAGGACTTGTGAACCCATGGAGAGAGGAGTCCACACTGGACCATGTGTTCTGGCAGGACTTGTGTCCAGGCAGGGGACCCACACTGGAGTAGATTCTTCCAGAAGGACTGCATCCCATGGAAGAGATCCGTGCTGGAATGCTTCATGAATAACTGCAGCCTGTGGAAGCACACTGGAGAAGATAATGAAGGGCTGTTTCCTCTGTAGAAGCGGAAGAGTGTGAAGACTCATTGGGAGGTTGATTGATTGGTTGGAAGGTTAAATTCAAAGTGTTGCATCCAGTCTTTGGAGTGTCATTGTTTTCTTGAATGTATCAGGATTTACTTCAGGGCTCAGGGAATTAGGGTAACAGCCTGTGGGTCCAGGCGATGTCATCCTTAATCCTGCTAGCAGGACAAGAGGCTCATGTAAGAAGGAAACTTACAGCCTCCCAAAACTGTACATCTGGTCAGCAGATGGATGTCTTAATCTCCCACATCGTCCATTACAGTCATACATGGCTTTCTCTTGTTTCTGACACACAGATCAGGTTCAGCCAGCCTAGATACCTTCTCAGAGGGAACTGGTTAATTTCTGCTGCCACAGCTTTCTGAAAGAAGCCTTCTGTATATCTCTGTGAGGGCTATTGACATCTAGAGATGAGCACCAGAGGCTGCCATAAGTCACCATGTAGGGAGTCTTCACTGTCTGCCCATTTGACTGTTAACCTCTGACTATCTCTTCCTGCTCTGAACTCTAAAAACAAACTGGCAGTCTGTTATTCTTCTTCCCTGATGCCAAAAAAACCCCATCGGACATAATTGTAAATGTTTTTTTGTTGCTCAATTTCTTCTTTCCTCAAAACTTCTTTACTGTGCAAATACCTGGGCATTCTGGTTTTGGCTGCCATAATGTAAATTTTCTTCACAATTACTGGTATGGGGCTGTGTATTGGATTTGTGCAGAGGGTTGGTATTATAGGAGATGCTTTTGTTATTCAAATGTGCAAAAAAGAAAAACAGAAAGAGTACACAGAAAAGAGTAAATATAATCATTGAGAGAACGGTTAACTTGGAAATCCTGGGAGCTTATTTTAAAACTTCAATTATGCAACATATTGAATTGTTCATTTTAAATTGTATGCTTTCATAAGTAAAAGGAATATATATAATTCAAGCCTTTAAAGGAGAAATTTTAAAGCACTTTGATAAAAAGTTCCACTTTGATAAAAAGTTCCTATATTTAAATCTGTACCTCCTCTCCTCTAAAACTCTCAGTAGCATTTTGAGTAGCAATCAAATGGATGATTACACAGAAACAATAAGAAATAAAATAAAAGTAATTTGACAGTCTCTTTAATTTCAAACCCTGCAGATGAAAAATTTTCTTTGACTAGAAAGCATACAGCATGGTCACAGCTGAAAGTTATTCTGTTGAAAGTATTCTTTTGGGTTTGTTAGGATTTTTCAAAGGTGATAAGTATGTTTACTTTTTCTAACACCTATTGTGAGATCAATAAATTCCTACACTGATCAAGAAATAAGAACAAGATAACTGTCAATATGTGTTTGTGCTCTTACAGGTTAATTAATATAAAAAAGGATTATTGATATGATGCTGAAGAATTTACAAGTTTAAAATATTGGTTTAGGTTTTTTTTCAAAAGGAATAAATAGGAAATGAGTAGATGAGACAAATATGTTTGTTATTGTCCTTTTTTTTCACCCATGGATTAGGTATGTTGGTAACAAAATTAAAGCTTTTGAGAACAATGTTATCTCTGTTTAGTCTTTCATTTCAGCTTATTTTTTCTGTACGTCAGGTACAAAGGAGAAGCAATTTTCAAAAGGATATATGTTGTATTTTGGTTTTTAACACTTTTTCATAAAGATCATGGTCTAATTTGTTCAATTTTCAATAAGATATATGAGTATCTACATCACATAAACAGTCTCACTGAGGACCTAAATGGCCTTTGTGGAAGACAGCAAAAAAATTTAACTGAAAATGAAACAATTGCAGTCATTCTTCCACTGGGAGCTGGAGTTAATTGCTTGAGGGGAAATAAGACTTCATCTCTCTCCCTTTTACCTTTTGGGGTTGTTCTATATCTAAACTACTTAAACACAGTCTCTTTAGAGACTCTAGTCCAGAGAAGACAAGGAAGGATAAGAATACCTCTCCTCTTTTTACAATTTTCCAACCATCCAAATGAATGTGAGAAGTGCTGCCAGTTTCAGAAGTAGGGTCAAAATCACCTATATCACATCAGAAAGTGACTTTATGCTTTTTTTCTTGCAGAGGAGAAAGTTCACAGAAGGAAATCACACTCTGTGCAATACTTATCTCTTTTTTGAGACAATATTCCAGGGCCTGGGGAGGCCTTAAAATCATATCTTCTATAGTGCCTATCTATTAAACAACTCATATACTATGCATCACCTTACATATGTAAGCTATTGTCATGTGACACACACCAACTCAAAATATTCATCTGCCTTACTTGTGACAGCCATGTTTCATTAAGTTCTTATGTTTCCTCTAATTCCTCTTTTAACACATCCTATTTTATGGTTGTTAAGACAGAGACACTCAGAATCCTATATATGTCTGGAGTTACTAGTAGAAAAAACCCCATGACAACAAAGTATATTACACTTTCAAGATGAACAGAACTGTTTTCTCACCTCTTAACAATTCCATTCTCACCTGTTCACAGAATGTAGACAAACTTGTGGCTGTGAAGTTTGTCGTATATCAACCTCTGGATATTTGCGACAACCTACAGCTTAAAGATCCCATTTATTTTTGGGAAGTAAAAATTATCTTTTTGGTCTGTGGTTTTCTTGAACTTTTTTCTTTCTCTATTCCATACTGGAAGGTTCTCTGCAACACAGTTTTTTGAAAGTAAATCCTGTCTTTCATGACATAATTCAGCTGAATCTTTTCTCATGAGGTCTGAGACTCAAGTGTACCCATGGGGATAAATTTGATACTTTATGAGAAATATTCCAAAATTAAGTATTAAAAAAAGATTGGGAAGGGGAAGGGGGGGGGAATTAAGCAAATTTTCTAAGTATTCTTAACTAGTGAACTTTTGTCTTACGCCCATGTGCATGAGTATTTTATCTTTATTATACCTCTAGATGCAGATTTTTTTAAGCAAACTTAATTTCTTCATAGCTGGAGAAACAGTATTGAATATTTAAGCAGTCTCTGAGAATGCAATTTCATCTTTTTGCCTCCTTTTTCCCATCCTACCTCTTTCCCCCAGCTATTAACAACAGAGTTATTAGAGGGTAAAAATAAAAAGCAAAAAGAAAACTCTAAATATTTTCATTTTAATATTTGGTAAGAAAAATTTCTTAGGTAAAAAAGAGAATTATTTCTGATTTTTAAGTTGTGTGATTACTATTTTCTTACATTTTTAAATACAATGAAATATTTAGTCCCCAAGTTTAGTAATTTACAGTTTTGCTGTACTTTTAACAGATTTTCTTTCCTTCAGATGTAAGGGCTTTGTAGTGACTTGGACACTGGAGATTGAGCTTGAGCATATTGAATTTAGGAGCAGAAGCAGTATTGTCAAGTTCCCTCAAACAGTGGAGGAGATCCTATTTTCAAAGATCCAAATGCTTCAACTTCCTTTTGAGTATGGCTCAAAATTCAGCTGTACTCAACCCACTGATCTGTATGTTAACTATCTCAATCTTTTGTTAAGAGGTTTCATCAAACATAACAGGTAAGGTTTAAAATCATTCCTTCTTGTAGAGAAAACATTAATTCTTTTAGAAAGTTTAGTACCATAAAACCCTAATCCATAAAACCCTAAAGAAGTTTGTGCTAAATACTGTGAATACTTTTGTGACATGATGTATTAAAAGCCCCATAGTTTGAGGCACAGAGTGTTACCCTTTGCCTCATAAAGGACACAATTAAACTAATTAATTACTGCTATTACATGAACACAAGAAATCCATATTTATTGGTCCTTTAAGATTAGATTAATTTTAAAAATGAATATATAGGAATTGTAGTTGTAACTCCCTTCTGAGGTGTTTATTTACCATTTTAAAGGCTTTAAAACTATTTTGAGTGTTTTTTTCTTTTCATTAAAAAATAATCTGTTATTCTCATGGAGATTCTCAATCAAAGGATACTGGGTCTCACAATGAGGAATTTCACTTCAGCAGCAAGTGTGTATCTTAGCTCTCATGCAGCTAGTTTACTGAAATTCTCTGTAAGGCCAAGCACTTGGAGAATGGGAGATTATTTTAGTACTATTTTTAGTGTTGCAGGGCACCTTTCAAAAATTAAAATGGAGTATCTGCCTACTACCAGCAGCAGAGGTCAAAATAAAGATCACATGGGGACTTGCAGGAGAAAATCACTAGATTTTTGTATTTTCCAATGAGAAATTCAACATCAAGAGGAACAATACCATTATTGTAACTAAGTCATACATTTGGGTTGCTTTTTTCACCCATTTGACTGCAATTTTTCTAAAATATGTAAATTACTTCATATGTATAAGAAAACTTGTTCAATAGCATGTGAATGCCTTGTAGAGTGCTTTAGAGATACTTAGGTTCAATGTTCTGCTGTCTTGAATTTACATTTAATTATTATGAAAAAGTAGAAGAATATACCCTGAGTGCCATTAACTGAGCTTTTACTTGAAAGTCTTGAGAGATCTTTCAGATACACTGCTTCATGCCTTTCAATACAACGCTAAAACTGTACAAATTTCCATTTAGTCAAAACTGAAGCATCTTACGCTATTCTTCCCATGATCCCTCCATGGAATCATAAAATCATAGCAAAATGTAATATCATCAGTTGAAAGGGACCCACAAGGATCATCTAAGTCCAAATCCTGGACCTGCACAGGACAACCCTAAGAATTGCACCACATACCTGAGTGCATTGTCCAAATGCTTCTTGACCTCTGCAACACAGTTTGGTGCTGCAATCACTTCCCTGGGGAGCCTGTTCTGATGTGCCACCACCCTCTGGTGGAGAACCTTTTTCAAAAATCCAACCCAAATCTTCCTGACAAAACTTCTGGCCTTGTCCTCAGGTCCTATTATTGGCTGCCACAGATGTCAGTGTCTGTCCCTTCTCTTCCCACCATGAGAAAATGGTAGAATGCTATGTCTTCCCTCTAGTCTCCAGGCTGAACAAGCCAAATGACCTCAGCTGCTCCTCATATGGCTTCCCCTGCAAACCACGCACCATCTTCATTGCCCTCATTCAGATGCTCTCTAACAGTTTAATGTCTTTCTTACATTGTGGTGCCCAGAGCTGCCCCCAGCACTGGAGGTGAGGCTGCCCCAGAGCAGAGCAGAGCAGGACAATCCCCTCCCTTGCCCAGCTGGTGATGCTGGGCCTGATGCCCCCAGGACAGGGCTGGCTCTCCTGGGCACTGTCAGGGCACTGCTGGCTCACATTCATCCTGCCATCGACCAGGGCCCCCAGGTCCCTTTCCAGCATCTCATTCCCCTCTCTGTACCTCTGTCCAGGGTTATGCCATCCCAGGTGCAGAATCCAGCATTCATTTCTCTTGCTGAACTTCATATGGTTGGTGATTTTCCAGCCCTCTCATTAATCAAGGTCTCTTTTGCAGGGCCTTTCCATGTTTAAGGGAGCCAACAGCTAGTCCCAATTTAGTATTGTTGGCAAAATTAGCATACTTTAGAGCCCTGTGTCCAGATTGTTTATGAACACATTGAAGAAAATTTGTTCTGAGATGGAGCCTTGCAGAATCCCTTCCTGAACATAAAGGGCCTCCTCTTGAAGAAAAGAGTTATAATCTCTCTTTATGAAATCTCAGCTCTGAACGTTTCCTGATCAAAAGAGGCAAACTAAGACAAACTGTAAGATGTGTTCCACCTGTGATGTAAATCTTGTCCTAAGCATTGAGCAGATATTATCAAATTTAATTAGGGTTTTACTCAGTAGATAGTTTGCCAAACTGAAAAGGTGGAAGTGTAGTGCTTGAGCAAGCAGGCTGCCCTGCTTCTGAGAGATTAAAATGTATTTTTTCTGTAGATCATTATTGAAACAATAGAAGGTAAAGGGACAAGAAGAGGATGTAGCAAAATTCCTGATTAGACAATGTTAATTCTTGCTTTCCTTTTGCATGTTTAAAGAATGCATTTTCTTTTTTTTGTGATTAAGTAGATGACACCAAACAGAGAATAAAATTCAATGTAATTTCAAGTTAATAGGAAAAATCCAGAATTTTTTGTAGCACAACAGATTGTATTTATCTCTATAGTCTAATTAAAAAGTTAAACATTAGCATTTTGTTGCTACCTCAACCAAAAAATTATGCAGCTTGAAAAACAATAGTTAAGGGATATCCTAGTGGTTGATATTTCCAAGCATGACATGAAGCATATGCTCCCAGGATTTCAGTCTCCTTGAACCATCATTGGCTGCAGTATGAGCACATTCAGAGACATAACTATATATTCTGTAATGCTTGATGGTCCTTGTGTGCAGTAAACTGTTGGTAAAATACAGATTTGTCAAGAGCTATGTCAACAACTTAGAAAGTTCCATTCAGTGTGGAGTATTTTTTATTGCTGCCAAGTCCTATATAGAAGTTTAAACTCTTTTCTCTGTTACTATTCTTCTCTAACAAAGAAAATATTTTCATAATTTTTCCTTCTAATTTTTCCCCAATTTCGTGACATTTATATATGAACAGGCACATTTTGATGAGAGAAATTTTACTTTTACAGAGTATATATTTTTGATTAATTTTCAATATGTTGCTGTGATGAGATTTCCTCAACATATAGATCACATCAGATCTTAATTCATTTCATATTTCCAAAACAACATAGAAAAGGGCAACTAAAGCGAAGGTTTAGTTTTTGGTTTTGGTTTTGAAGGTCAAGGATAAAGAATGCTTCAGAATTGCCATAACACATTGCCCAGCTCACCCAACAGCCCTGCTAGAATAGCTAGAATAATCAGAGAGAGACACAGAAAATTCTAAAACACACAAGGAATGACTTGTCCAATGGAAAAAAATTATTTTTCTCTACTGTCTGCTTGTGGTTAATTTATATCTTAGAGCTTATGGGTTTATATTAATCTAAAATATTTTATCCTCTACTACATAATTAATATTTTTCTTACTTCCTCTATAGAGTTTCTATATGTAACAATACTCCTCTAGATGCCAGTATTATCATGTGGTAAGGAATTACATCAATTATGTGTCAAGCAAAATTATATTTTTTTTTTCAGTTTTAAATGCCCTGCCCTTGACTTTCATTGATTATTTGTAATCCCAGTCTACCTTGTCAGCAACATTTTTATACAACGTGACATACATATAATAGCCTTTTCCCGGTGCATCATCTTAAAATATAGAGTCTGACTCTCGTTTTCTTTTGTTCCTATACTCTAGTAGAGCTCTTGGTGAACACTTTTCATATCAGTCTTGTGGTCTGAATATTAAAAGGTCTTGAAAAGTCCAAAGTATCTAGTGTTTGCCAAATATAGGCAAGGGAAATAATAATATCTATCTCATTTTTCATTATCAAGTTAGGTGGCAGATAAGTTGTAAAAATTATAAATAAAAGTTTGAAAGTATTTTCTTTTGTTTTTTCTAGATTTGTCCTGTTTTTTCTTATCAATCTAACTGAACCAGAATAGTTTCCTCTTCAATCACATAACTTTTTTTTTTTTCTGAGATATTCTGAAATTCAAAGGTCATGTGCCTTGAGGTTCTGTGTCCAAACAAGGTCTAAATGAAGGCAGAACATAATAAGGAAAGGATTTAAGAGGACAACAGACTTCCTGCAGAAGCTGGTAGCCTAGCTCCAATTCAATCTCTTATCTATACTTCCCTGCTGTTTAAATAGCATGACAACAGTGGAATTAGGGTTTAGATTTATGGAGTAGGAGTTTCATATAGGAGGTGAATCCAAGTTTCTTTATGATTGTTATCTTATTTTAGGATGCTACATATAATTCTTGGAACAGAGATAAAACTTGAATGCCAACAGCTTTTTTTCCTTCCTTTTTGAAACAGACAAATACAGTTCTAAACAAACATCGAATAAAAGGTTTTTTTATATCAGTATAGTAGAACTTGTGTTGATGACTTCTAGGGTATATTAACTCTTATCATCAATGAAGATCAGTTAACATAGATTTGTATATTGAAGCTATGTGGAATCTATTTGCTACTTGATTATTGCTATGGTAACTACTTATTGCTGAAAAGTAAGAAAACTGTGGACTCTGTCAAAAAGGTAATGGCTTACTTAGGATAATATGATATATTTTTATTAGAATATACTGTTAAATGTGGGGTTTGAATGAAGATAAATGATTTTGTTCATATTGTTTCTTAATCTGAAGAAACCAAAAAGGATCAAAATAGTGAGAGCAGATTATAACACAAACTGAATTCACAGATGAGCTGCAAAGTAATTGTTTGTCACCCAAACATACAGATTAATTTCAGAATACCTAATTAAATTATTAAATCATTCTCCAGATAGTTAACAGAAAAGAAAGTATTTTTAAAGAAAAACTTTTTAAAAATCTATTTTACTGTAGCTGTTCTTTTATTTTCATTCCCTTGACTTTAATTTTTCATAGTATAAAACTAATATCTTTAATGGTTTAGTCCATTGGAAGTCTATCAGGATTACAAAGCAGACGTTGACAAACAATATCAATAGCAACAAAGGTGCATGGCTCTTGAACATAAAATAAATCTGTATGCAATCATGCATAAATAATTACTCATTAAATAAATTTATTAAATAATAAAATATTTTAATTTGAACATCATCTAGTTATACATAATGAAAATATTGTCAAGACTTATACTTCTTTCTACAGATTTTGGAACTTAAAATACCTATTGCTCTTTCTTTTGTATGTAAAACATCCTGTATTTAAAGGCAGAAACAATGGGGCAATTATTTTTGCTTCACAGTGTATGTGATGCTCAATATTTGGGCATACTCTGCCTTTCCTATTTTTCACATTGTTTTGTTTTGTTTTGTTTTGTTTTGTTTCCATGAAAAGCAAATGGTTCTTTCACACATCAGCATAGATTTCTTCAATCTGACAGTTAGGATCACTGATAATTTTCTGACAAAACACACCTTTGATATCATTGCATCCCTATAGAGGTGTTCTGCTTTATAAAAAAAGAGAAATATTAAACCTTGCCTGAATTAATATCACAGACTTGGAGTGTCTGCTATAGATAATTACCTATGTGAATACTAAATTCACAAAAATTAAAATTGTGATTCTCTCCCTCTTGGCCCTTCTAAAAATATGCAAATTGCTGTGGGTACATTTTTTAGACATGAAAGCAACACAAATTCCAACAAATTGCTATATAGTAGAAAGACTCATACAGACGCATACTTTTAACCCATTGTAAAAAAGAGCTTGCTTATACTTTCAGTGAAAGCAAACAATAAACCTCTAATTTTTCCTATTTGCAGAGGCACATCATAATTACTATGGAGTAGCTGAAACAGTGTAAATTGGCACCCTTAGTCAGTGTGAGTTACTAATTTACTGTGCCCTGAAACTAAGACTGGGCAGGTGGCTACAAAAATGTCAACACAGTAAAGTATTTTATGAATGTTTTCTAAATCAGTATACTTCAAAGTTGGGTACTGTTATTACTGAAAGATTATATGTTACTAAAACTAAAGCACCCTGACCCTTGAATGAGAAATCAAAGGAAATTGAAAAAGTGATACACTGCAAGATGCGGTGTTAACTAAAGTAACAATAAAACTGACAGAGCTGCTAATCTGGCGTCCTCAGTAATATACAGTTTCTCTACCAGCTAACAAAAGCACGGGGAATACTGAAGAATCTTGAGAGGGTTCCGACTGCATTTTGAAATGTAAAGAAAATGAGAAAGTATTTATTTAGAGACCACATGCTGTCTGAAAAGAACTGAACCGCCACAGTTCTTGAGTTAAAATAAGGCATGTTAGAAATATTGCTATCATATAGATCAGACTGACTTACAGAGACGTAGGACAGAAAGGCAACACTCTTGTGAAGAGCCCAGGACTATTCAATGAGCTTATGAGTTTACTTTGTTAATGATTACTGTTGCCTAAACAATTTCCAAGAGCTTTGCACCTAGGAAGACTGTCCTTGAAATGGTCTCATCTTTTCAGGGTAACAAAACAAACATACTGGATTTTTCTCTGTTTTAAGCATATTTAGATTTTTATTTATAAATTAGTGATCCACCCTGGTCTACTGAAATAAATGAGTAGTTCTTCATTAAACTAATCTGAAAAGTGTCATCCTGCAATGAGCAATCTTTTATGGACCACATATCTGAATGAAGAGGCACTGGTATATTCATGATGGGTTATCAAATTCAATGGCTCAGAGTACCCTAATTATCTCCTTTTTCAAATACTGAGAGGGCAAAAGTCTAGATCTACGGTAAGGTCATACAACTTTTCTTTATTTATTACAGTATAGAGTACAATAAACTGTACTCTTACAATATCTAAAGAGAACCTCCTACTGAATAGTTTTTGTCTTCTTACTTGCTGAAAAACAATTCTGATATATACTGTCAAGGATTATTCATCTCAAAGCAAACTTTCAAACTACATTTAGGATGGAAAGTTCACATTTGATACTAGAAATAAAATTTGCACATACCTTTAAAAGAAAAAAATAATGAAACCTTGATTTTACAATTTACTTATGTATTCATTTCAAGAATTAAAATGATGCGCAAACTGAGAGACATAACTACAGTCCTCACTATGAGATCAGAGTCCCCTCTTTTCAAAAATTTCAGGAACTGTGTTTCTACATCTATTATCTAATGTTGACTCTTAGTCTATAAACTTCAAGTATAAACACATGGTGTATATCTTTGTGTACTCTAAAGCATATTTTATTTTTAAACACCGTGACTTTACAGGCAGTTCCAGGATTGGAATTCCCTTTCAAATTCAGTTAAAAGTTACCTTTCAAATTTACCTTTCAAATTTGAAAGTTACTTTTCAAATTCAACTGAGAAAAGCTCCCTCATCTCCTTCCCTTATAATTGCTGCCAGAATAAACTGTACACAAAATTGAGAAGTATGTATGGTGCAGACTTGTCTATAGCTTCCACATTGATTAGCATAAGTAAAGGAAGTGAGAGTTCCTATCCTGTGGATCAAGCTTGTGGATGCCTGAGCCAAATTTTGTCCATGATGACACTTAAAATCTCACAGGCCCAGGGCTTGAAATTATCTAGGGGAAGGCAATGACAAGAATGCAGAACATTGAATTAACCTATGTTAGTCAGTGTTTTGAGAAAACAAAATATACATTTTTAATAATTGAAATACCTTTATTTATTTTATGTTCAGAAAGAAAAGTAGCTTCTATAGCAGAGATAATATTCACAAAGTTTTACAGGCTTTAAGTTTACTTAGAAAGACTGAAGATTGAGTTATAGATTCACAGTTTAGATATACAGAAGAGACTGAGATGAGTATTTCCCATATAAGAAGAAATGTTGGACAGTCAGGCTATAGACTTCAAATTTTGAAGGACCTAGGTAAGCAGATAAGATAGAAGTGGTCTCCACTAATTTTAGGAATCTCTACCTTAGTGTCAGCCTGAAGCAGCAGGTGAACTTTAGTTACTTGAACAATAGAAAGCCATTGCACAAACCAATTTTATATGGGAATATTAAAACCTATCACACAAATATGATCAAACTTATACAGATTGACATTTATTCCATATGCTTCTTCCAGCTGTAGAAGATGTTAAAGAAAAGAAAGCAAAAAAATATTAAAGGCAAAATAAAACCTCCCAGGAAGACTTGATGCACTACTGATTTTCTTCTTTAAATATTTTACAGGTTTTCCCAATTTTAAGGAATCATCTTGCAGAATTGGAATTACTGCCTCCATAGTTATGTTGTGGATTTTTATCTTTCCCTTAAAGTTGTAATAAAACAGTATTTGGGGGTTTGTTAAGCAGTTGTCTGTGGAAAGCCAATTGTTCCAGGACATGTGAACTAGGTACTGTTTCCAGGAGAGCTGACCTTCGAAAAAACTACAATTTTTTTGAGATGCACTGTGTTATTTCTTTCCATTTCATTGGATTATATTTTAAATGCCTTACAAAGTTTTTCACTAATTACACCAGTAGTTTCAGAGTTAAACATTAGAAGTCCACAGATATGCAAGTTTTCTGTATTATCAGTATGGATGAAGGTGAGCTTATCAGCATCCAAACCTTTCATTCTGTCTGCACAAGGTAAGTGTTGTCAAGGGAAATCGAGAGTGATATGCCACTCATGTATTATGGAATAGCTGACAGGCACCATTTAACAACTTCCAGATGAGATCAAGCTTGCCATTTGTTATAGACAGTGGAGATATACCAAAACACCAAGAGGCACACAGCTGAAGCTATATTCTTTGATGTGGGGTTATTTTTCCCAAAAGCAAAAACCAAAAAAGTTGTTACTGATTTTCAGAATTATTTTGCCTTACTTTAAGTTAGATTTCTTGTCTTGTGTTTCTATATAACACTAAGAAGAGATGCCTCTGTTCCAGTTATGGATTTCAAGGTATTTAGTTGTAGCCAGATTCTTTTATTGGCATTTAAGAAGTTTGGAAGTGCAATCTATCCATACATCAATTTTATTTTAGGGTATTTTAAAACGTGTTTGAAACAGTGCTGGTAAACAGCATAATTCACTCAGAGAATCTGAGATATAATAACAGTTTTAGTTGCATTTCCCCAAAGGTGCCAGTAATAAAGTGTCTTTCCTCTAGCTGAGTTCTTGAAGGTTTTCATAAGATTTGTCACACCAGATGAGGACATTTACACCTTAACCACGTAGCTTTCATTTATAATCAGTTATCACATTTTGAGTGCAATTCAATATTAAGATGTCCTAAAGATATTCAAAGAAATTTTTTGGTCATCACTTTAACTGTTGATTTTGATTGAAATGGGACAAGATGTTATACAATTATATGGCCCTGCCATAAAAAGGGATATAGAAACACAGAGATGCTGCAAAGAGGACAGCAGTTTCATCTGCTCAGTAATCAGGATTAAACAAAAAAAAATCCTTTTCTTTAAATATTATTTTACAATTTTGTGATATTCTGACAACATATTTTATATATATTCTTTAAATATATAGGAATTACTTTGTGCAAGGTTCAAAAATTTATGTATTTTTACCATTTGATTAAAGCTATATATTATTAAATATCAAGCCAGCACACAAAACTTATATGGAAATGACATCTTTTATATAATACAAACCATTGCTCAGAGAAGGAGAGGTTATTCACTTTATTTTTCTAATATCTTCCAAGTCTTTATGTTGGAGCAATTTCAATGCTGATTCCCCAATTTCTTTGCATGTTATGTAAACGGACTCTTAATGATTCATTGCATTGCCATTGAATAGGAATTAACTAGGGAGAGGTGAAGTGTAAACATATTTGTGTTAATGTGTTATCTGTTAATGTGTAATGCTGTTGAGTTTTGTTTTATTATATAAGAATAAATTTTTTAGCAACCTCAGGAAAATATATATGCCATATCTTAAATGCCTTGCTTAGAGCTTCCAGCATTTTACTAGTCTCTTCTAAGTGTTTTCTTGTTCTAACAATGCATTAAAGCTTTATGCCAATTGAAGGGTAAAAAAAAAAAAAAAAAAAAAAAAAAAAAAAAAACCTTTACCTGTATAGGGGTTCTGCTAGTTTTGATGAGCAATTTCCTTAGATGAGTTCCTATTAGAAATTAAGGATTTGTTTACAGTAATACGGCTTGTTACTGAATTTCTCAATGCAGTGTAGTCTTAGCACAGAAAAGCTAAGTAGTAGCAGGAAATGATCCTGGAAGATAAGCTGTGCCAGGTTTTTTGATAAATTGGTGTGTTTGGAATGCTTTTGTCCAGTGCTGCTCACTAATCCACCCATTTGTGACTTTTGCTTGGATGCTAGTATGGTACTATTTTGAAGAAGTGGTTTTGATGCATCTTCTCCACTTTAAATGAGAACAAAATTTAGTAGCACGATTTCTGCTGTGCTGGTTTTCTGCAGTGTTAGTTGGCTTCAGTGTAAGGACATGACTGAGCACGTTTGATTAAGCAGCACAGACGTACACTGTGCATCTCTGCAAGGAGGAAGTCAAAGCTCTTTACTTTCCTTGACCTTCTCCCTGTGTCCATCCTACTGCATCATATTTTTCATCAAGTATTTTAGGAAGCAGTCTGAGTGCAGGCTGCTTATTAATTATGGAAAGATATGCTGTCACACCTAAGAAAGACTTTTTGGAACAAAACACTACTCTGCTTGACAATGTGCGTGCAACTTGTTTTGAATCAATGCAATGTTGAAGAAAGTTAAGCAATTATTTCATTTACCTTCTATGGATGGAATTCTACTGACAACCCAAAATTTACAATATCAAGATATGCATTTAGATCTTTCATCTAAGAGGGGGAAAAAGAAATACATTGATATGTGGGTATGTTCACCACAAAGTTCTTGAAGAAATAACCCTATAATAGCAAATTCAGAAACACCACATTGAAGAACTGTCTTTGGCAACCAAATAAAATGCAATGGAATTAAATGTAAGTAGATTTAAAGTACAATTCATCTGCAAGATCTTGATATTTAACTCTAGGTTTCTTTACTTGACTCAAATTTTGGTCCTGATCTTCTGATCATGAGCTCTCTTTCTTTTCAATATACATCAGTTGAAAATATAGGAGGGTCTGTTCCTCTTTCTTTTTTTTTTTTTTTTTCTCACTTCTTTTTATCCATCAGATCACTTTCTTTGGTACTTTTTCTCAACGTGGATATTTTGATGCTATTTTTTTGACAAAGAATGCTGTGTTTGAAGCAAGGTTTCTATGAAACCCAAGTGTGTCAATATATAAGCTCTTAATATAATTTATTACTCTTACATAGAAATATATTTCTATTGAATTAGAAAGTCTGTTTGAAAGGCCATTTGTTATATTTCCTTCTGCTCTCAACCGTGCTTTCAAATTTCTACCCAATAATTTTCTATTGAACTTTCCTATTGTATCATGTTTTCAATGCTCAAATATTACCATCCACATGCACATTTATTTTATTTGACGTGTAGTCACACAGAGGAAAACACAAGTTTTTTCCATCCCAGATAAAGCCATGGAAACAAAACATAACAAAACTCTCTTTGTGGAAAAAAACCACATTTTTCCTGCTAGAAAATCCTTGTTTTTCTAACATTCAAGGCTTTAATGTTCATGACAAAACTAATACAAATTTTTAATTTGTTAGACTGGAAGAAAAAATTGAAATCTTTAAAGGCAGCAGATTGGGGGTTTTGTTTGTTTTTTGATATACATAATATATTTTCTGAGTGTGGTTTATCTGAAGCCCTGTATAATTTATTTTTCCTTCCTTATAGGTTCTCATCCAAGTAGATAAACATAATAACACAAATAATAATGCTCTCCCATAAAAATGAATCCATAAACTCAATTTGAGCCACACATAGAACTGAGGAAAATGAGGTGCAATAGATATAATCTCCTATGAAACAGCTTGACGTGATTAGAGAATACATGCATGAATGTTGCTACTATTGATCTATTCTTTTCAACTAGTTTGTTAAGAAAATACACACATTCCAACACGGATTATTTTTTTTTTTATTATAGACAGGAAAGGTCAATTTACAGGCAGACTACAATAGGACAAAAAGTTTTCATGCATTTGTGGCCAGCGAAGGGTGATTGCAGACAGCAGCTACTCATACATTGAAAGTGAGATAATTGGCCCTAACTGTGCTGAATTGCTGTGAATGACTACCTGGACAATGCTGCCAGCTGGGTAGAAAAAGCAGCCCTGTGCAAACACTTCTGTAGAACTACAAGTTGTGTAAAGTATGTAATGTTGCTATCATATTTAAAATGGATTGTTTAATAGACATCTGAGAATAGGAATAAATTCTTGGAATATATTGATTTTTTTGTTATAATTTTTCTTGTGGCTTTGCCATGGTGAATATTCTTTATGTCCCTCCAAGACATTATGGAAGAATAGTCTTTTTTTTTTTTTTCTATATTGTAGAAAATTACTATAAAGTTGTTCTTTGTCCTGTTAACTTAAAGAACCTTGTATTTCTTCATAAATCTCAGTTACCTGAATTTTTTGTCATCTGTAGTTGAAATCCACAAGCACAGCTGGAAAAAAATTAAGTGCTGTTTTCCACTACTGTGGAATTTGTAGTGCTGCCTAGTACCAAAGAAGTGTACATGTTTTATACAAAAAAAAATGTTGAGAATATAAAGCCATACTATGCGTTACTCTAATTGAACTCATATATTGCAATTTATTTTTTTTATATAATGTTAGTTGTGTTCCAGAAGAATGTCGCATAGGTTGATCTGATCTACTGACTGAGGAAAGTCATTGACTGTCACAGAGATCCAAAGCACTGCATGGCAAAAACTAGTACTGTTCTGTTTTATAAGAAATTTATTTAATTTGATACATAATATATCCATTAATTTGATGTTGAATGTCATGGATTTCAGCAAGAATTGAATCAGCAGCCAGCAGTGAAACTTAGCAACATATCTAGTCAGAGGCCTGCCACTGCTGATGTCCCCCCAAGGTTCATTACTGAGCCCAGCACTGTTTGAGTTATTCAGCAGTGACTTGGATGAAGGGACAGATGCCTCTTCAGCAGGTTTGCTGATGGCACAAAGCTGGGAGGAGTGGCTGATACTCCAGAGGGCTGTGCAGCCCTTCAGAGGGACCAGTACAGGCTGGAGAGATGGGCAAAGAACAGTCTGAAACTCAGCAAAGGAAAGTGCAGAGTCCTGCACCTGGGGAGGAGCAGTCCCAGGCAGCCATGTCCCTGACGGTATCCTGGGGTGCATTGGGAAGAGCATTGTCAGCAGGGTGAGGGAGGAGATTTTGCCATTCAGCCCTGGCATAGCCACATTTGGAGTGCTGTGTTCAGTACAAGAGGGATCTGGAGATCCTGGAGCAGGTCCAGGGGAGGGCAACAGGGTTGAGGGATTGGAACCTCTAGGTTACAAAGAAAAACTAAAGGGAGCAAGGTCTGTTCAGCCTTGAGGAGAGATTGCTGAGAGGGGGCCTCACCAATGCCTATAAGCATCTGAAGGGAGGATATCAAGAGCACAGTGTGAGGTTCTTTTTGGTCGTGCCAATCAATGAGTTGTAGGCAGGCTGTTGGCAGAAGCACTGCGGACTCTGTCATCTCCTGCCACCCTCCATCCCCTCCTGTTTCTCTGAAATGCAGCTACAGGACATGGTGATGCAGAAAAGTGGTGAAACATGGTATCCACATGGTGCTGAAGGACAGGGCCAGTGGGGCAGGCTGTTGCAGGCAATGGAGCCAAGGCAGGGAGCCTTAATCCAGCTGAGCCAAAAGGAGCACAGTGAAGAGGTAGCAAAATGAAAGCACCATGCAGGACTGACCCTCAGCACTCTGGAGCAGTCTGAAGCACCAGGACAGAACTGAGCCCAGCGGAGCAGCATCACAGGGTGTCTCAGATGACCTTGCTTTTAGGAACGTGTCATTTTTCTCTGCTTTAGGGACAGGAAACACTTGCCACCGAGTCCCTCCCCAAGACCTTGTCTTTGTGTTGGCGGACATGCAGAACCAAGTCAAAGCATTGAACACCTTTTTGTGTGTAAAGCACCTTCTCTTTTGTTAATAATATTTTTGTTGTTACTGTGCCCATCTCATTCCACTGCTGTTTGCTTTCAGTAAGTTAACTTCACCCATAATCTCTGCCTTTATCCCTCTCCTACCAGAATAGGTGGGAGAAAGGAAATGGCTTTTTTGGAGTATAATTTCCATCTGGTGTTAAACCACCATGGTATGACCAGTACATGTTTGCTTTGTCCACAAACAGGTTAAGTTGGAGGCTGAAGGCTAATGTGAAGGCAACTGGTGCTGTTCTAAACAAGTGTTTTAAATTCTCTTCCCTTATGCAGATTTCAGAAGAGCTGGGTGGGGATGTCAAACAGAGATTTCATGTTTCTTGGCCTGACTAATAATTAAAAAAAAAAAAAAAGGAACCCTGTTGTCAAAGCTGGTGTTCCACATGTTTCCATGGTAACTAGAGCATTCACTGACATCAAGGTTTCTATTTTGTTATCTTTTAAAATTCATTTTTATTGTTAGTACATTTCCCATGTTTTGATTTAGAAGTGATAAGTTGTAGCATTTACTAAATTATATGTTGGGTGTCTCAAGGGGCCAACTTGAAAGGAACCGTTATTTAATTTCCCAGGAGTAGTTTAGTCATGTAACAAAGAGCAGGGAGAAAAAAGGTATGATTTCTTCAAAAAACACAGCTCTGGAATAATTACAATATTAAAAAATAGTTAGACCATTCATACTGGGATTCCTATGTTTGCAGTGTCTCAGGGTCGAAACATTTGATCAAAAGGCCAAACACATTATGACACTATTACTGCTAACTGGGTCATGGGAAAAAATAAAGCTCCCAATCTTCATATGTGCAAAGAATCTGCCATTGTTACCTTCTGTTGTTAGTACAAACAAAAACTGTCACTGCTATGAATGCAGTACATTTTTTTATCTGTTTCTTAGTGCATTTCAGGATGTCTAACATTTAACCTTGAAAGCTTCAGTTACCACAGAAGTGCCGTTTTTATCCTCTTTTTACCATGTGCTGAAATTTGAGAATAATGTTGATGAACTTTTTCTTTAATATTCCTGATTTTTTAGAAGATACATTCACATGGATCACATAAGGGGAATTGTGTGACAGAAGGCTGATATGACTTCTAGGACTAATTCAGAGATGATGGCAGTAAATCTCCATAGAGACAGTGGCTTCTTTTGTTCCAAAATTACTTCACCAGTTCTTATAAAGCATAACTCCCATCTTTGATCTTTCTTGATCTTCCTTTGTCTATACAATACCTTTTATGAGTGCTTTACTCAGCTGTGTTCCCTCTCATTCTGCAGGGATCCAAAATGTTAACAGGTGTTCTGATATCCTATGACATTGGGCATTACTGTTAGATATTGCAATGCTGAATTTTAATTAATTTCTGAATCTAGGTTAGAGTTTTTTACATGATCTCTATGGGCTTATTCAGTGATAAAAATATTCAGAAACATGCAGAAAATATTTAATAGAAAAATAAAAATTCCCTTGATAAACGGTGGATCCAGTGATAACCAAGCTTTCATTGTTTATTTTTTTTTTGGTATTAGGTTTTTCCTATACCACTTAAAAACCACTTTATTTCTCTTTTGCTGTGTACTCAAATATAACTGCTTTCCAAAAGGGCCAGATATGGGTGTTTTTTGTGTGAGCTGTGCAGCCAATCAAGTCAGTCATGTTTTTCTTCTACACAGAACATATTATGATAGCTGCTGTTCTTATTTATGCGTAATGAACCAGTGTTCATCTGTTTTCACTCATGTTTTCTTCTTGAGAAATAATATTTTTAAAATGGCTATGCCAGTGTTTGCACTAAAAAGCCTGAAACCTGAATATACATGAAACCACAATGACCATGTCAGGGTACAAACCACTATTGTTATCATCATCATCATTACCATTACTATTACCACTACTATTGCTGTTATTTTTTATTCAGGCCAAATATTGCTATCAGATCATGTACGTGATGATATTGTGATTTCTGAAGATTCCTTCAAATTAGAAATATAGAACTTGCTTGAAAGTTGGGTTGACAGCTTTTTATATTTGTCTTATAAGCTCCTACTTCAGGAAACTTGCTACAGTCACAGAACGCTCTCTCTCTCTCTCTCTACATGTGTATATTTATTCAGTGAAGTATATAACAACATACCTACAGATATATTTATGTGGTAGCTATAAGCCTTTTTCCTCTTGGATATATGAAACTAATATTGTTTCTGTAATTGAGACATGATACTCATCTAACAGTCAATGAAAAAGGAAAAATATTAAAAATATTGGTTAGAATAAGGAAACTTGAAATTACTGCAAATATAATATTGTATAGAAACAGGGACTTTACAATTGTACATGTGTTTATTTTCCAATTTCTCTGTCCAAACTCTTGTAGAGAATTTATTATTAGCATAACAGAAAGTCAGATAGATTGCCATGTTTTTCTGTATCAGTTGCTGTATTCTTTTAGAACTGATCATTAGTTTAACTTGTATCAGGCTGCACAATGTTTCATAGTTTGGAAGACTTATGGGTTTTATGAATTTTAAGCAGTACATGACTTCGAAGTTTTCCTTCGAGGGATATTGATAATAATATAATTGAATGACTTTCTTTATGCAGTTTAATCATACATTATCTGTTAGCTTCCTAAGTTTAAATGAATCAGTCACATTTAAGCTTTTTTAGTGGCTTTATTCCTTTAAAATCAGGTGCTTCTAAAAATATATTCTCTTATTTTGCTACTGGAGACTTTCATAATCTGTTTTTAAGTTTTATTATTAACTTCAGAGTGAGGAGCATTGCTAATGTTCTGATAGCAATATAAGAGAAGGGAGCACTTTTTGATATGGAATTATCACTTCTTAAAAATACTGCTTAAAGAAAAAACATATAACTGCAAAGAATGAGGAGAAAGAGTAGAAGAAGGGGAAATATAGGAGGTGAACACATAATGACATGGTAAATGATGAAAAGAGAAAGGGATAGCTAAACTAAACATATGACTGAATATTCAGGTGTTCTGTTTTTACCAAATAAATAAGTCGTAAATGAAACAAATTAGGCAACATCAATGGGTTCTTAAAGTAAAAAGAAAAAAAAAATTGTCATAGAAGGCCAAGGTGACTTCAATTAGAAAAGAAGTAAAGATGGTTTTACTTATTGTTGCAGAAAATGCTATTCCCCACTGTGAAACAGTGGGTCAGTTAACAAGAGGATGGCTAAGATATACTACATGTAGTCTGCTTTTGTGACTTCATTCCAAGAGATCATACATAATCGAGTAGGTTTCTGTGGGAATTCTTTGTCAACAGGGTTCTGTTGTTGTTCAGCAAAGATGGGGCAGAATTAAAAGTTCAGTTGCTTTTATAGTCTATTGAGGAACATTCCCTTCATTTAATATTTTCTCTGGACTTTCTATTCAAGTCTGAAATAAAGTGAGCTCAGAAACTTTTCATGTAGAGAAGGTATTATTCAGTGTGCCTTTTCAAAGCATTAGTGAACTCATTCTTTTCCTTCTTTCCTGTTTCTTCCTTTCATTCTTTTTCCCTCTTTCTTTGAGAATTTTTATTATTCTCCATTTCTCAATGCCTTTTCAGAAACCTGTGGTAGATAGCACCTAAGTGTTGGGGATTCAAAATGCTCTAAATTTGTCTTTGTTCTAAGTAGATAGTGCTTTTTAAAAAAGAAAATTAACTTTGAGTGTTTTTTCATTTCTTTTCCTCCTTTTCTTAAATTTCAGGAAAACAAAACATTGCATCAGTAAGTCTACCAACACATTGTTTAACTGTTTGTCATGTGCAGTGTTGTACGGGGCCAACATCAGCCGGCGTTTATAACAAGTTGTGATTTTGTGCTAACATGTGTTTTGTCACAAAGGTGAAATGAACTGTATTTTATTGTGTACATACAATAATAACTTTCATCATTGACTCCATCTTTCTATGTTTCTTTAACTGCAGGTAGATAGAAATTAAACTCAACAAGTTTATTTTCATCTCCCTCCAGTAAGACTATCTTAACACATAACATGTGTCTGTGTCTGTTCTTTCCTAATTAACTGTCAAACCATGACATTAACATATAACTTCAGCACAAAATATTTTGGATTAATGTAAATATGTACATTCACATATAATTATTGTGTAAAATAATCATGTATAAAATATGTCTATTTGATCTGGTCAAAATAATTTCTAGTGTCAATAGTTTTCAGTTGATTATATCTTCATCTGGTTTGGAACTATCAAATTTCTTCTTGATGTCAAAACTATTCAGATTTATCATTTACTAATTATTACATGATCCTAAAGAAAAATTGAGGGTAGAGGTCCTTGTTTGTTTTTTAAAGAAGGATGCACTTTTGGCTCATATGGACATGTTTTGTTTGGAAACAAATGAACTCTAGTCTGTGTAGCAATAATGTGGAACTGCACAGCTGAGAGCAAAACAGATTGCTCTATCTCTGACCTATTTGAATATGCAACATTCTGGTGTATCATTGTTGTCAAATCCCATTGAAGTCAATGATGCAAGTTCCTTTTTCAAGTCAGGGGAATTTTGCATCATATAAATAATAGGCAATAGAACAACTGCCCGAGCTGCTCCCTGAGCAACAGACTGATCCTGCAATGAACAAGAGTAAAAATTGTATTATTTTTGCTCAGCAAGTACTATACCTAATCATACAATTTAACATTATGCAGAAGTTTTCATTACAGGAATATTATCAGAATATTGCTAAACCTTCCTCCCTGCCCCTCTTTTTGAAAAATGCTTGAGAATAGTTGACCTGAGATGGATATCAATTTTGATAATTCTGAATCATTAACATATGGAAAATGAATACAGAATTAAAATGAGTTTTATCTTGGAAAATATCAAGTAAGCTTTTTAACAGAAAACCCTGTTGCCCTAAGACAGTCATGGATGTAACTGATCTTGCCATGAAGACCACAGTTATCTGAACAATTAATGTTTATCCTTTACTTTCCCAGCCTAGTACAATTCTATTTATAGTTGTCTTCAGTGATTTTATTTTTGTCTTAAAAGCATTAACTTCTCTTTTCTTTAATTTGGTTTATCCAGGCTACCAACTGTGCAGAGCATATTGCTCATGCCACCTGCAAACTATATCACTAAAACCCACGACATAATCATTTGATTTTATAACCCTTCACTGAAGTTTAATTGCTTTATTTGACTACATAAAGTCTTAGATGAAATTCCAAGCTTCAAGAGTCTTGCATTTTTTTCCAAGAATGCTTATTTTCTAGGTATCACTTAAGATACATTACAATGTTTTACCATCAGAGAGATGAATCAAACTTCCTGGATTACACAAATTGCATAATCAAAGCAGGTATATTTGGATCCATAGTACACTTCTTATGGCAAGCAGTGAATAAAATAATCCACAGTGAATACGTGAATTAAAAAAAATCCTCCTGGGTGGCTGAACACCAACCAGAAAAAAAAAATCTTTAGAAAAAAAGATCAATTTTACATCAAATTTATCTGTAATCTTTTTTTTTCATGGCATTTTGGTAAACTACTGGGTATATGGTTTTTAAGTGATTAACTTTGAGGGAGAAAGGGAAACTTGTAGGCAGTGTCTCTTTGTTCAGTTTCTGTACTTCTTGTGAATTACACCTGCCTAACTAGTGAGATAATGTACAAAATCTTTGTGTTTAGATTACTAGTATGAAGTTACAAAATAGTGATAATTTAATTTAAAATCCTTCAAATTCCAATGCGATGATATGTGAGTGGCTTTGTCCTTCATACAGATTTTGAATCCAGAAATATTTATAGTCTCCTTTTCTTCTTTAACCTCTTTGTATCACTCAGGCACATTTAAGAAAGGATAGCAATTTCCCTTTTCCCCCATCCTTTTTTTTCCCTTCTAAGAGGAAAGGGCAAGAGCCTTGCATTTTTCCTTGATTCCTCTTTTTTTTTTTTTTTTTTTTTTTTTTTTTACCTATTCCCTATACCAACTTGTACTTCTGTATTAAATTGAACCTGCTGAAATGTTCAATTGAAGAAATTACTTTGCTTCTGTGCTCTGTAGCATGGGAAATGACTGGCACCTTCAATCTCCCAGAACTGATACTGAGTCTGTGGGCATGTTGCCAAAGACACTCCATCTCTCCACTTTCCTGAGCTTTACCTTTGAAACTGGTAAAGTCATGATTTCTTGGTAACCTGGATGATGTGACAAGTTTCCACTCTGCTGAAGCTAGAATAGGCAGCAGGGTTATGCAAGGCAGGTCCATAAAGGCATAGAAAATTAACATTAGTATTGTCTTGTGTCAACATGATGAGTAGATTTCAGTTTTCTGTAACAAAAAAAAAAATCCTTACAGATTTCTAGCCACACTGAATGAAATTATTGAAAGCTGATGTCACATACATATTAGATTTGCAGTTGTCCCTCTTTGCAATCTCCTAGCCCATTGGGTGTGTAAGTACTAGGACAGAAGTTGTGAGCTGGAGAAGACTCATATTCCTTGGTTTAGCTATCATGAGATAACATCTCTTAATGGTAATGGCAAAACCAGCAATTTTTGTTTGAAAAATGTTTCTTATATGCAGGAGGACATATTAACAGGCTAATTTTAAGCAAAAGTCAAATCAGAAACAAGCTCCTGTCTACTCCCTTTCCAAAAGAAATCTCAGGCTATGACACAGCCTCATAAGAGTGGAAGTCACAGCTGTGTTAAAAACAGGTAATTCTTGTCTTATATTATCTATTCTGTGCTAAGTTGACAGTTTCAATAAAGTATTAGAGCTCCTGAGAGACCAAGTGTTCAATCCTGAGGTAATTTCACAAAATTATGTTTTAAAATACATATTGTTACGTTGGAACAACAAGAAAAACATTAAATGCATTTGAGGACCTGTTTTGTAAGAATATCCATTTTCAGGCTGGAAAGATTTTGATTTAAATTCAATTTATTTTGGTCTGTTGCCTTTGGAGTCTTGTTTTGTACTCTCTTGAGAAATACTGGGGTATTGACAGTTTTCCTAAGAAATCTTCCTGTTTACAATTCTTGTTGAAACTGTTACATCTGTAAAATACATCAGCTTCAATAAAATTTCAATTTCCATCCCATCCTAAGTAGCTTAACAGCTTTAGTGACTATGTGGTAGCAGAAAAACCTGTTTCTTCAAAACTCCTTTCCTCAAAAAACTTTTGTGCTACTTTTTAAGAGAAGAAAATGCAGCAGCGAAAAAAGAGCCTTGCCAAAGTTTTATATAAAACATTTTAGCCTCTAAAATTTTTAGACAAAGAGAAATTTTGGAACAGCTGGAGTTTCATTTGTTTATTTGTTTTTTTTTTTCATGGCATTACAGAAGATCTCAGGTTGAAAGCAACCTGAAAAGATGATCTCGTTCACCTTTCTGTGGGAACAGGAACTTAGATGAGATTATCAAGTACACGTCCATTCACCTATTGAAAACCTCCAATGATGGGTTCAACACCATGTCCTCAGAGAAGCTGCTCCAGTGAGCGATTGTTCCCAGTGTAAAACAAATTTTTTCTGTAGATGTGAAATCTTTCCCAGTGCCACTTTTACCTCTAACCCTTGTCTTGCCCATGTGGATTGTTGTAGCATCCCCTAAACTCTCTCCCCTTAGCCAAATCCTAAGCCCACTGTCCTGGAAAGACCCAGAGTCATTCCTCCTATGGGAAAACACAAGACTCCCACATGGACTTGGTCCCACTGATCCCGGTATTTCCCACCTACCCTGGTTTCTCCTTTCCCTGTTCCCTCATTGGTTGGATGCTCCTGGGGTCCGCCCCCCATCTCCTGGAGACCAATCCCCTTTGCCCTGCCCTTAGCTCCGCCCCCACGCTTCCCCTTTTTAAGCTGCCTGCTGCCCACCCCTTCCTTCCCGGCTTTCTGGCAGCTGCTGTGTGTGATACCTCGCTGAAATAAAACCTCCCGAAAGGAGCCTTCTGCCTCTCGCTGATCCAGCTGTGGTGAGTGGTGTGTGTGGATCTGACTGTGTTTCCTGAATGTTAATTCAACCTGCTTTTCTGCCGGAGAGGTTTGTTGGGAGCAGATAATAGGCAGCAGCATCCACCATCCAACTCTGTATTTTTAGCTCATTGTGAGCAGAGAATTTTCTCACCGTAACTTTCTTGAATTGTGGGGACTAAACATAGCCACCACACCCCAGGTGTAGCCTGATTAGCACTGAGCAGATTGGGATGATCACATTTCTAGCTCTGAGAGTAACAGCCTTGCAGGTGCAGCCCAGGAACTGATTTGCCTCTTTAGCTGCAGCACTGCATGGCCAGCCCATGTTTAGCTTGTCTACCAGGACTCCTCTTTCCCTTTCAGCAAGTCTGCTTCACAGCTACACACATCCTAGCCTGTAATTTGATATTTGGTTATGTTGCCCCAGGTGTAGAACTTCACTGTTGTCTTTGTTATACTTCATACTGTTCTCTCAGCCCATTTAGGTCTTTCTGTAAGATAGCTTTCCCTTCTAGCCATCGTCTAAGTGAGGCGTTCACCTCACCACCCAGCTTTGAGATATCAGTGCATGTGGTGAGGATAGTTTCAATTCTCAAGGTAGACCCTTTTTGATAGACTGCCAGTCTGAGTGGAAAACATTCAACACCACCCTCTAAAGTGTGGCCAACAAATTGCTATCCAATTTCCTACCTACAGAATCTGTAACGCGCTAGTTTCTTTGGTTTTCAATTAAATTAATTTTTAAAGTATCTGAAATAAATTCCTTCTGTCTAAGAATGTGTCATGAGGAATCTCTGCCTGAGAGGTGTCTATGAAGAAAATAAAAGTATATGACTATTTCATTTACCTGTGAGAATGATCCTGGAAGGTTTACGCAAGGCTAGTACTTAACTCAGAACTGCTACTGAAAAGTTACATTGTATTTAAAATTCACATTTACATTGTAAATTCTTACAAATAAATGGGGGGGGGGGAAGGCACACTTAATATTAATATGAAATATTAGCAAAGCTAAATTTGGGGTTTCATGTTTAATTATTAAACATCTTTTCACTATGTAAAAACTACTCATTTAACTGTGCAAATTATATTCAAAGTGAACAAGTAATTTAGCGTTAAATAAGTTCCAGAGTTTAAGCAGATGTGTATAGCATGTAGTCTTTGCCTAAGAGCTGATGAGAGCATCTATTAGGTACAATAACTAGCATTTACACAGGATGAAGGCATTCAAAAACCTGCATGTTCAGGACTGTACAAGCAAAAGTTTTGCAGTCATGGAAAAGCCCTTTCACCTATAGCTATTTAAAAATTATTTATAGCACTACCAGTAAAAATAAATTTATAGAAGAGGAAATAGATAAAAAAAATCTGTAGATAACATTTTGGCTTTCATTGGAAATAAAGAAGAAAAAACCCTGTACACTTCACAGAAAAAACAAAACAAAAACAACCCCATTAAAGACTATTGGAAACAAAATGTATTTTCTGTGTAATTTGATTGTTTAGTTTTGATAGTTTAGTTCTCCTTTGCATAGAAACTTATTTAGTTTTGATCAGGTTTGAGGTGGCTTAAGATGCTTATTTTCATGATAGTGTTTAGAGATTTTGAAATTCTCAAGTGTTTTCATATTTATATATTATTAAATTGTATTTAAGGCCTTCATTAAAGTTTTATAATGATTGCATTTCACTAGACTAAGCTCAAAATTTTACTCAGTCCGTTTCTGTCTGTGCATATGAAGTTAAGAGAGTTATCATTAACCCCAGCTGACAGCTCAGCCCTGCATGGCTCTTTGCTCGTTGCCGGGCAGTGAGCTGGGGGGGAGAATAGGAGGAATAAAAGTGAGAAAACTCTTGTGTTCATGAAAAGACAGTTAAAATAAAGCAAAAGTGTCACATACAAGCAAAGCCAAACGTGGAATTAATTCCCTGTTTCCCATGGGCAGGCAGGTGTTCAGCCATCGCCAGGAAGGCAGGGCTTACATAACAGTGATTTGGTAAAAAAAATGCCATCACATACATAAACCACATTAAACACCCCCTGCTTTCTTCTTCTTCCTCCCACCTATATTCTGAGCATGATGCTCTAAGGTGTGGAATATCCCTTGGGTCAGTTGGGGTCTGCTGTCCCAGCAGTGCCACCTCCCAACTCCTTGTGCGCCCAGCGCCCTTACAGGAGGTGCTGTGATGAAAAAGGCATCAGGGGAGTTGGGTGAAGAGTAGAAAACACCTTGATCCTGTGTAAGGGCTGCTCAGCAATTAACTGAAACATGCCTATATTGTCAGCAATGAACAAATCCATAAAATAGTCCCAAGTTAACTACTGTGAAGGAAAATATCTCTATCCCAGCCAAAACGGGTTACTAGGTTAGAATAATAATCCATTGGTTCTTTGCTGAGTCAAAAGACTTGTGTGAAGACACAGTTATATATATGAACACATGTGGATTATTGTTTATATTCAAATGGGCATAATAGAAATGAAAATAAGAGAAAAAACCAACAAAAGAAACTCTTGTGTTATTAATTACAAGTCTGTAATTTGAGTTAAACTCTTTTAGCACCTTTTCACCTTTTTTTTTTTCATTTCTTCCAGGAAAAGTTAAAAAAGCACTTAAAAATTCTTGCCAAGTAAGCCAAGAATACCAAGAGCCTTTCCAAACTTATTTTGTTTCCATTTTCCAGTCTCAGTAATCTCTTTCCTGCCAGTGTCTAAGAAAGCTTCACCAGTGGAGTATCAAAACAAAGAGATGCGAATATTTCCTGCCGGGTCTTGAATGTCTTCAAATGCAATAATGTATTGATGCCCAGGGAGATGTGAAGAAAGAAAACCTCTCCAATTGTTCACTGTGGAAAACAGGCTGGTCCACTCCTAGTAGCTAGGTGAAGCATTAGATTTAATTATAATCATTATCTTAATGTAGAGCCTCAGGTATTATGAGGATGTTGAAGCAAGTGCCGTCCTTCATGCGCTCTCCAGCATGGACAGCGGTGAAAGCATCTTCTCAATCCAGAAGTCACCACAGCCAAACCACCTTCACACACATGCTGCAATTTTCTCTCAGAAATTGAATCAAAATGTATTCAAAAAATCTCAAATGATCAATTTGTGACCTGTTTTTTTGACACTCGTTCAAAACTGGAGAGAAAACTTTCTCAGGGGATTTCCAACTCTGTATCCCAGCGCGTGACAAGTAATACCAGCATGATGACACCTCTCATCACTTAGATCATTTTCCCTTATTAATAGATTACAGACATGGAAAGCTGTTGCTATGCTTGTATTTTTAGCTATGTTTTTGTGCCTAAACTTAAAAGCTGCTTTTTTGTATTGTTATTAGAACCCTTAGTAATGGAGAGATTGTCTCACTAACCTCTACAAGTTCTTATAAACGTGTTGGACTGTTTTTCTCGCTTCAGAACCCTTAAGATTCCTGTGGCAACAGCAGCAATTGCTTACAAGAGAAAATAATGGTAGAGAAATATCTAATGTATTTTTATCTGTCTGTAGTGCAGTATAGCAGCTGGAAACGAGGAGGAAAGCTGCCATCCTGTACCCAGTCAGTGCTCCCTGGGACAACATCAAGAGATCCATGGTTCACTGGCACTCCACAGAGTGCCAGGGAGCAAACTCTAGTTTGCCTTAGGAAATGAATGACTTGTCTAATTATCCTGGTAAATGCCTCAGGGCAATGAAGAGTCAAAGAATCATTCTCTTCAAGCAATGCATTTTGGGGAAACTATCTCTAACTGGAGTACCTTAGAGTCCTGAGAAAATCTTTCCTCAAGAGACTACCTCATTACCTTTGTGACTGTAGTGTCATTGAATTCCAGAGAGAAGCCTGAGCTGGAGAATTGATGAGGAGTAGAGATTAGTCAGGACCCTGCCCCTTTGAAATACATACCTTTATTAGGAATCAAATGGCCTTTATGTAGTGAATGTTTGGCTTATTATAAAACTATACTTGCAAAACTAGTGAAAAAACACACATGTAAAATGGGCTAGATTTGATAGGATGTAAAATTATTTGAAGAAAAAAAAAATATCTGTGCCTGTGTGTAGGAGGTTTGTAATTTTTCTTCCTGAGAGAAAAGTGTGTGGAATAGCAGCACTGCTACAACTTTAATTTTACTAAAAATGTGCTATTTATATCTATAAATGAAATCTTTCACATTGAAAGTCTGAGTTTGGAAAGTTATACAGAAAAAAAAAGGAAAAAGTTTAAGAAATTTATTTTAGAACTTCCATCAAAAATTCTTCCACCATGGAGGGTGGGAGCTTTGACTTAAATATGATTAGCTGCCCACATTCAGAATTAAAGATTTCAGAATTCTTTTTAGCTACATTTTTGAGACCTTGATTGCTGGATGCTCCTCACCACTTTCCCACTAAGCCAGAGTAAGACCATTTTATGGAAACTGCGAGCTCCTACTCGCTCCTGTATTTAAATAAATAAACAAGCATATTCCCATACAGACGTGAAACTAAAATTTCTTATGCAAGCCAATGATCTATTTCTTTATCTATTTCCTGAAAAAAAGGTCTCATGATTACTTACCAAATTTTTAAGTCTCAGAAATGGAATTAACCTGACTGATTTAAAAGATTATGATAATCAGGATGAACATGTAAGTAACCTGGTCATTACCTGTAAATGTGCTGAGAGAGCCTTTGCTTCATGTTTCTCATCCAGTTTCTGTGGTGTATTTTTGGCATATTATGTGCTGTTATTTGTGATATGATAATTTACAGTTAAGAGTCCTTTGGGTGTGATTTTGTTGTTTTGTTTTGCTTGAATTGGGTTGAAGGTTTTTTTTGTTTGTGCTTTGGATTTTTTTTATTCATGTTATTTTTATTGTATTTTTTCATAGCTAAATATTCAGGCATTTAGAATAGAAAGTTCACCCATTCATTGTAGTGCTGCTGCTCATCGCCCACATACCCAACTCTGCTAAGCTGCCTTGGGTAAATTGGCAGCTAAGATTTCAGGCAGAATCTTTCTCACTGTAATCCCCCCTGCCACTGTGAAATAACTTCCTAGCACCTATATCTCAAGGGCATTTTTCATTCCCATACTGGAGAGCACTTGCTGATGCAGTTGTTGAAGGAAACTCTAAGCCACTTCAGTCTAAGAGTTTGATTCACAAACTTAAATAATTTCTGAAATCCCAGACATGTTTCCAAACCACTAAACTGTAGAACATGCAAAGAGTTCCTGCTCTCCACTCCATTCTTAAAATCAGATGGTTACAAAGGAGGATTGAAACACTGATGTGTCCAAACTCTGGAGAGCTAAACTCTGTTCTAGTAATTACTGAACTGAGAGGCCAGTTAATAATCACAAACTAAAAGAAAACCAGACCCTAAAGGCAATTAATAGTTTATTTAAAACTTAGATATTATCCAAAGTAGCTGAGCTTGATAAGTGTGTTTTTAATGTTTTTGTTTTTGTCCCTGTGGGAATTTATTAAGTCCTTCTAAATTTTTAGGACCCTAATTTGTGGATTAGAATCTAAAATACTCATTTCATAGTAGCATCTACTGAGATAGTCCTCTTAGACAATTTCAGTTGTCCTTTGTCTGACTCAGAGGTCCCTCCAGCTCAGGACAATGCTGCTGTCATTCCCCTGTATGGGAGCCAATCTAATATTATGGCTACAGGAACTGAGTATCTAAGCCAACATTATGTGCTTCATTTTGGGATGGGGATCTTTCAATTCTAGGCAGTACATTTTTAAGCACCATAATGTTTTATCTCTTTGTTTATCTTTCAAGGAATTTAGAGCTAAATTCACTATATATATAGAAAAAGAAATAGATATGCACGGGAACGTCTCTTGAGTCCAAGACCATATAGAAAAGAAATATGCTCATTTGGACTGCAAAATATCTCTCAGTAGGAGAAAGAAGAATTAAAAGGCTGTGGTGCTCAATTATACCACTCTTCAATCTGAGAGATCATAGTCACTTTGAAATGTGCCACAATTCCAATTCAGTAACAACCAAAAGTGTAAGGACAAGAAAAAACCTGAGGAATTTCAGAACTCATACTCCACTGCTTCATTTTAGGAAAGCTTTTTTTGACTTCTCTCTAGGAATTTGTGAGGACCATGAGTGTATTCATACATCTTTGTGAGAAAATAATGCCTTTCATAATGCTCCACAAGTTAAAGACAAGCATCCAAGCCTTTCATCTGTAATAATGAGTCCGTCCTGCTCTTAAAATATCTTATGGAGTTTCTATCCTTTGGTTTATTTATAAACTTTAGGATAAACCTTTTAAAATTCTGTACTACTGTGTGTGAAGAGGGGACTAAAAAGACCAGAAAAACAACTTTCTGGCAGCAAGAATTAAGAAGAAACTGTTAAGTGGTTCTTGTGTCCATAATTTCTTTATGCTAATCAAGATAAGTTCAAGGTCCGCTCCAGGCTATCTTGCTCAAAGAGCAGAGACCCAAACAGACATTGTGTTTTCCAATTACAGGATTGCAACTATATTAATTACCAAAGGTTATCTGAAGTTAATAATAATATAAAGCATTTGAATTATTTAGAAAACTTGGATAGTTACCTCTGATTTAAAACATTAAGGGTTATTAAAAATGAGAAAATGTTAGGGTGCATTTTACTTTATTTGAAATTATTTGAATAGGATTTCCTAATAAAGAACAAAAGCCCCCCACTTTTAAAATGCAGAATTGCTTTTCTGCCTGCAGTCAAAGAATTTGCACAAACTGTCAACATCAGATTTGCAAATCTTAAACTTCTATATTTCAGAAATGAGTTCATGTATATATCTTCTTTGGAAAGTAGGCTCTATTAAAAACTGCTGTGGTATTTTCAGTTGGAAAATTCTGATGAATAGAAAAGAATTTTTAGGTGTTTTCTTGGACCAGGAAAGAAATCCAATCCAAACCAGATGGATTTTGTGGTTGCCATTATCTAGTCTCTTATTTGTTATAAAGAAAAAAAAATTGTAGAATTTGGACTGGGTTACAGTTTTACAAATACCATGTAATTTTTATGAATATTTCCCTCATCTAGGTTCATTTTCCAAAGGTCTTTTATTATACCTGTTCTATTTAAATAGATAGTAAGAGAATCAATATAATACAGAATTGAACCCTTCCTCTTACATGAATCTACAAGTGCCTTATATGTTGAGCTACTCTAAGAATGTTTTCTTGGAAGAATTTTTAACACAAGACTTCTGAAATTTTGTTTTCCTCAGAGTGGGCAACAGAAACGTGTTTAAAATCTGTTCACAGAAAGAGAAAATATCTCTTGCTCAGCTCTACTAAAATCTAATATCTTTGTTGCCTGTAATTTATTTAAATGAACTGAAGATCTGTTTGGGTTGAGGGTATGATCACAGTTCCTTGAATTGCATAAATTTACAAATGTCAGATACCTAGCCAATAATTCTGTAGCTCACAGTTAAATTACTCTCCTCTGTTCAGAAAATGACAAGAAGCCAATAATTAATTCAGAATTTCTTTGCCTCCCAACTCACTAATGATTTGAAGAGTGAACATTTTTAATTTAGGCAATACACTTCAATGTCAAAACAATTCCAGTGTCACCCTGACAAGTATTATCTTGTTTATGTACAGTACAATAAGGCAGAAATAAAAAGAGTCATTGTCTTCAGAAATTATGTGACTCATTCTCATATTCACTGTCTTTGGATTAATTGCTTCCTCGAAATGTAACAATACTGTTCATGAAAATGTAAACAAAATATTGAATCATTTTCTTAATATTGCAGTTCACAATGCTTTTACACTGAAAAATGTAGAATATAATATGGTGGTCTAAAGTTGCCTTAATTCCCGTAGGACAGTAGTGACATTTAGAGAAAATAAGCATTTTACAGAAACATTCACAAAATACTGATAAAACTATAACTTACATCTTTGCAAGTTTAGGATAGAATATAATAGAATAGAATTAGAATAGAATAGTGCAGTTACAACAATCGCCTAGTTCAAGTGCGTGATTGATCACTAGATCAGGTGTGACCAAAGGTTAAGGCATATTTTTAGGGGTGTTGTTGTAAAGCCTCTTGATCATTAACAAGCTTGGATTATCAACCACCCCTCTAGGAAGCCTAGTGTGTTTGACAAGTGTTTGTCCAACCTCTTGGTAAAAATAAAATGCTTCCTGATATCCATTCTGAATCCCCCTTGACGCATACAAGGGGAAGAGTTCAGAACCTCCCTTTCCATTTTTCCTCCTCAGGAAGATCTAGAGAGCAAGAATCTAAATTTGGTGTTCAATCAGACCCATGAATATGGTACAGCATAATGGGATCCAAGAGATTAAAAATTACTTTTGATATATTATTACTTTTGATTACTTTTGATATATTATATAACATGTCATTAGACATATACCAGAGGAAAACAAAATATCTCCCTCCTTTCCCTCAAACTTGTCATGAAGGATGGAGATGGGGGAATCTTTTTTCTCTGTTTGGTATGCTGCTCTTCTTGAAGGTTTATTGCAGTTTTTGGAAAAGCAAAATATTTATACAAAAGGAACAGCAAAGTATTTCACTATCAAAAGACAAAAGGAGAAAGGAGAAAGTGTACCCCATAATTTTCCCAGTCTTATCTTCTGTTCAGCTATCTAAGGCACAGTGGAGTTAATTAGAATGTTTTCACAAGAGAGTTGAGTAAGGTGGATCACAGGGGGTATGGGTTTAGAAATGTTATTAAGTTTGCATTCATGCTGGCTTTCTTGGGTATGATGTGCCTTTCTAAAGCTTTAGTTTCTAACAAAACTGAACTGCAGCCACAGCAGCAGCAGGAACAGATTTCTGAGTGTAAAACAGTCTTGCCCTTCCCTGATCACAGCTGTGTGTTTGCTGGTCGTAGTACTGTATAGCAGTGAACAAAGATGAAGAAAATATTAAAAGGTCAGCAGCTCAGACTGTAAGCAGCTCATTGGAAAATAAGGATGTGTTTGGAAAATCTGGAAATTTGTGGATAATATTCCTTAAAAATCGGTAGTATCACTTCAAAAAGGAGCTTCTTACCACTACAGACTTACAGAGGACAAAAGTGTGTCAAAAGGCTTCACAGCAAGGAAGGATTTACAGAGAAACTGACAGGTCCCCATCTCCCTGACAGACTGCTGGCATCACACACACACATAGCATTACACCAGAGAATCTCTGATTCCTCAGGAATTGTGTAGGGCTGGCTGTGCTGTGCACATACGACCACTGACTTCTGTCTGTGTCAGGAAGGATGGTAGTCCCATGGCAGCCTGAAGCCCTGTGACACTGAGATCCAGTTCCCAATTCCATAACCCTCCTGTCTCATTCCCTCAGTGGGGGTTTGGGAGTCTGTCCTGTCAGGGCTACTGTGGCTGCAGAGATTGCTTTTATTCTTCTGCTATTCCCTCCTCCAAATAAACTTATCTCTGCTTGGTGACTCCTGAAGGAAATGCCAGTTGTTACTGAAACCTTTGGATGGCTATGGAGTGCACATTCACTGAAGTCTAAAACAGAAAAGAGAAAAGAAAAATAGAACTGAAAAGCAGTGCAATACACTAGTACAAAACTGAACTAGAACAAGAGAGACAGTGACATTCCTCGGTGACATTCCTCTTGTCTCAACCTGACTATTTGCTGACTGTTCTGACATGTCAGACAGTCACAGTCAAATCAGAGTTGGCTAGGTCAGAAGCAAATATGGCCAGGAAGCAAAACAACTGTATTATCTCAAGTTCATGTACCTTGCTGCTCTACAAGGCTGATTAATACAGCATCTGATGCTAAACCCAGCCCAGACAGTGAGACTTCAGGGCATGAACAGTAGCAAAATTTCCAGTGTTTTAAATGAGTTTGCATCTAAATGCTTATGCATCCTGATGCTGCTTACCATTTTTGGAAGGTTTTTCTCGATTTATCTGTTGGACATAAGCATCTAAATCCACCTAATTTATACTTTTACTGCTCAATGCTGGTTGGCTCTTACCTATAGCAAATTGTTTATAGCCTTTAACTGCACCGTATGTCATCTGGAACATAAGAATATAGTTTTGGGGTTGTATAATAAGAATATAGCACACGGTACAGCCCATGAAGTACTTCTTGACCTTGCTTTGAACAAGCTACATCTGGAATTTGTATCACTGACAGTGGCAGCAGTTAGAGTACTCAGCTGGGATATCAGTTTCCTCCTAAGTGCTTTCCACTTGACATGGTTAACTGAACTTAACCATGTTAACTTCATGCAGTGACTTTGGATGTAAGTGATAAGATGGCTGTGCTTTACTCCACTGCTCTGACATCTTTAAACAACCATAGCTGATACTAGAAAATCAAATTAAATTTTTTTATGCTCAATTATTTAGATATGAGCTTTTCTGAGTGGTTAATGTGCCACAAGCATCAATGACTGCTATTTTTAAGCAAGTCCAAAATAACAGAATAATTTCTCAAAGTGGAAACTTTAGGGTAATTTCAAAATGCCATGAAAAAATATTTACTAAAGCAAATTATCAGAAAATGGCAGTTGCTTAGTGCAACTAAGTGCAGCTTCATACCTGAAACAGGTTATTGATTTTCCTTGGCAAGTACTAGAAAACTTCACTCTCTGTGTAACCTGATGACTTTGGTAATTTAGGATGCAGTTAAACTCTGAATTTGGGAATGAAAAGAACCAACTTCACCAAATAGCTGAAGCAATTCCCAGCAATTTCTTTTCCCCACTCATGCACTGTTCCTTCAGGAAGTATTATTATTCCTTCCCAATTGCACTATTTCTTGTGTTTTACTTCATTTTTGTGTGTTCCAGAATATTGAATCAGGTTAATCCTTTTCAATACACCTTTATCTGTTTTCATGTAGCTTTGTGGTTTGGGGATTTTTTGCAATCTTTTTTTTCCTGAAGTCAGGAAACATAAACTTTCCAGCATTTCAAAATACAGTATTAAAATACATATTATTCTCATAGCTGAATGATTTTTCAATTTAAAAAATCATCTAATAAAACCATTTTTAAAACCATGTTATAAAAAACTTCTAATATTCCCCAAGGCAATAAAATTATCTCTTACACTATCCCTATATTTTCAACTGTGATTATGGACAAATGCAGTAGACATATGCAATTACTGTCCTCTTTTTGAATTTCCTATGTAAACCTAGTCCCTATTTATCCCTAATTTGTCCCTTTTAAGGAAAAAAATACTAATTTGATGCTTAAAATGAAGCAGACTGATCTTTGCTGGCAGCGGCTACTCTGCCATTCACATATGTAAGTTCAGATTAAATATAGCCCCTTGAGAAGAAATAAAACAAATATACAAGAGGTCCTAACATCTGACAAATTTCCTGAGGATAATATTTATCCTATGTGACCTAAGCAAAATCACTCAAGTCTTTCATATCTCTTTCCCTTACAGCAAAAATAGAATAACTGTATACATGAACTTGAAGAGAAAAAGCACATATTTCAGTTTTCATTAAGAGGGTAGAGAGGGCAAAAGTCTAGACAGAAATAAACAGGAGCAACGTGTCTAAGAATTAACTTGAAAACTGCAATAAGCGAACCTACTGCTAGTATAGGTCTCAATAATATAACTTGACTAAAATTTACACTGAGTTTTTTGCATATAAGTTGCCATGAAATATATTAATATTGATGAAACATCACCTTCTGCTTGACCTTAACTATAGCAAATCCATTTTTCTTACAATAATAGATCTAGCTAGATATTTTTCAACTAATTTTTTTTTTTGTCGGAAGGACACAGTTTTTAATGAATGGAAAAATGAAGGCAAAGTGAAAAATGTTAATGGTAATAGTTTCAGTTTTCCATTTAGCTGCTACAATATTAGAAAGATTAGCTTTCACAAGCTTGAAATCCTTAACTTCCTTTTATCTCTGAACTGGCTTTCATTCCCTTATCATATAGAGAATGAGTTATTTTTGTTTCCTTTCATGTTTCTCTTCTTACCCATAATCTGTCACAAAATGATGAAAGGTCAACTTCTACATCTGTATGGTTATGATATCAACATTTATCACTCACTGGTTAAATTTATAAACAAACTCTTCTGCAGTTTCTCCCACTATAAGCTCCTACAACTTAAGCTACCTCATTGTTGTCATAGAGAAAAATTGCTCAATTCACATAGCTCAAATCAGATCAGCACCAGAGAGGTAGTAAACCACACATAATTATCTGGCAGACTACATATTCAGGTTCATCAGCAATACTACCAATAATACACAATCCCAGAGAGTAGGAAAATGTTATTATACACATAGAAATTTCAAAATCTATTTCCCTAACTAGCACCTCGCTATGGCACCAGCATGGACATGTGGTCCCATGTGATCCCCTGGGAACCTGGAGGGGACTTCCCCCTCCACCATGGAGCGTGGTGGGTGCCATGGAGCATGGTGGGTGCCATGGAGCGTGGTGGGTGCTATGGAGCCTGGATGAGTGCCATGGGGCCTGGATGGGTGCCATGGAGCCTGGATGAGTGCCATGGAGCCTGGATGAATGCCATGGAGCCTGGATGGGTGCTATGGAGCCTGGATGGGTGCCATGGAGCCTGGATGGGTGCCATGGAGCCTGGATGGGTGCTATGGAGCCTGGATGGGTGCCATGGGGCCTGGATGGGTGCTATGGAGCCTGGATGGGTGCCATGGAGCCTGGATGGGTGCTGTGGAGCATGGTGGGTGCCATGGAGCCTGGATGGGTGCCATGGAGCCTGGATGAGTGCCATGGAGCCTGGATGGGTGCTATGGAGCATGGTGGGTGCCATGGAGCCTGGATGAGTGCCATGGGGCCTGGATGGGTGCTATGGAGCCTGGATGGGTGCCATGGGGCCTGGATGAGTGCCATGGAGCATGGTGGGTGCCATGGAGCCTGGATGGGTGCTATGGAGCCTGGATGGGTGCCATGGAGCCTGGATGGGTGCTATGGAGCCTGGATGGGTGCCATGGGGCCTGGATGGGTGCTATGGAGCCTGGATGGGTGCCATGGAGCCTGGATGGGTGCTATGGAGCATGGTGGGTGCCATGGAGCCTGGATGGGTGCCATGGAGCCTGGATGAGTGCCATGGAGCCTGGATGGGTGCTATGGAGCATGGTGGGTGCCATGGAGCCTGGATGAGTGCCATGGGGCCTGGATGGGTGCTATGGAGCCTGGATGGGTGCTATGGAGCATGGTGGGTGCCATGGAGCCTGGATGGGTGCCATGGAGCCTGGCTGGGTGCTGGATCTGGCCCAGGGTGATGCTTGGCAGTGCCTAACCATGTTCACTACTCCTCTTGTTCCAAGGGGTCTTCCCCACTGGTATTAAATACCTCCATGAATCTGTGACAGTGCTTACCTTAATATTGACCAGTCTCGTTGTATCCTGGGCTCACTCCAATGCTTATCAAAGTGCTTTTTTTCTCTTGTGCTGTACTTGGAGGATTCTGAACAATAAGAATCGTTCACATGTATAAGATCCTACACCAAAAGTTGTGTCATTGTCTATGGAAAAGTAACTGCTACAGTATATATATACTTTTAGGGTTTTTTTAAATTTTATATGCCAGTAGGATTGTAATGGCATTTCGATACACTTCTCTTACAGAAACTGCACAGATATATAGTTTAACTGATATTCATGTTATTACATTAAAATCATACTTACAGTGAAATCCTATATCAAAATGGATAAGCTTAGTACTTGAACAGCATGTTTAATGATTTGGTTTTTTTTCCTGGTTAGTATTTTCTTTCAGAATATTTGTGCCAAAGGGCACGAAAAAATATTTTTTTCTCTTGTATTTTATCCGTTTAGGGGGAAATAGACAACTTTACTGGTAGAACTGGTATCTACATTATCCACATTAGAGACTTAGCTTAAACAATTTCTGATTGGGTCCTTTGAAATTAGTGATTGTCAGCAGTTGATGTCCATTAGATGTAATCCCCTGGAATCACTCTTCCATGTTATTTTTATCTAAAAGGAACTCAGCTTTAGCAGTCTGGAAGCAGACTGCACGGCACACCAGGGTGTTGGTGAAGATAATGGGGAAATTGATTTGTTTCTGAACTATGACTCTCATGAAGAGACACCCATTACAAAAGACTGGCTCTACTATTTAATTTTATTTTCCAATTAAAATTCCTTTTTTTTTTTTTTTTTTTGGTAAAAGTCAATTAATTGCTTTAGACAAATTTCTGCAGCTACAACTGCATTTTCTGGAAAAAATCCAGAATTTAGATATAGGTCATCATTATGTAGATGTCGTGCTGCTGTTAAGTGCATCTTTTCTAAATTCCAGGCAACTTTTCTATCATCCATTAGAAGTTTGTCCAACAATAAATGGAAGGTGTTTAGAAGGGAAAGTCAAAGGATCACAGAAAATTGATTACATGTGTTTAAATTAGAAACATATATGTGAAGTTTCCCCTGCAAGGGCATTGTAGCTGATCTTTAATTGTTTGGAATTTGTTGCTAAATCCTAAAGCAAAACAGACTGATAGGAAACCTAGTGAATATAACGAATAATAATTGCTTATCACTAAGTAGAAAACACATTTAGTTAAAGTATATTAAATCTTTGAAGAATTAATATGAAAGAATAAAGAGATTTTAGGGAGCTTTTAATAAGGTAATAGTATAAAGTGTCATAGCAAAGTGCAGGAGAAGCAGCATTATATTTTTTGCTTGTGTACTTAACAGAAATTTTCCAAGTTCATGCTTAGAGATGTGAGATGACCAAGTGAACTACCTTAGGGTAAAGCCCAAGGCAGTAGTGCTCCAGCACCGTGGGAATGTAAAGGTGCACAGAGGAAATAGTTACTTGTAAAACCTATGACAGCTGTAAGGACAATAAATAACAGTTCCACTGAAGACTCAACAACTTGGAAATTTCCTACATACATAAAAAATCCTGACATACATAACAAAAAAGCAACCATTTTTCTAAATAGACCTGGATTACAGGTGGTTTTGGGATACATAAAACTACATTCTTTAGTGATAAAAAAAATAGATCAATAAATAGATAAATTTTACAATTATATAATGTGCTTATAATGTTTTATTTAAAAACTGCCAACAGCGTCTGCTCTCGTTTGTATAATTCCGAAACCTAAGAGTGTAGAATTCATCAAGCTGAATGAAAAGGACCCCTTCATGCATCAAGCATGAGAGGGGGCTTGGTACAGAAAGGAATTGCAAAATAAGTTAGTTTCACTTAAATCTTCTTTCACCTTGTGAACTCCAGCTGTGACACACACAGGTATTTCTAATTCCTTGTAATTCCTATGGAAATTATCATGTTCATTTTAAGAAAAAGCTGATTACACACAAAAAAGCAAAAATAAGAATTCAAAAGGAAAAACAGCGTTTTGGTGGTTGAGGTAAAAGTAGTTGAAGTATATTATACTATGATATATATATCTGGATGCGCATTTTTCACTGAAACCGTTGGTGATTGAATTGCTAAATGATGGTTTCAGTCTTCCTGGGCTAAAATATTACAGTCAAAATGTTGGTTCTTGCTTGTGTACATTGAGAAGATTTTACCAACAGTAAGATGGTTGAATTCCACTTTTCCAGTCACAAAGTTTCTTTAGGACTTTATGAGTCCTTCAAAACAGAAGAAACCATTCTCTGACCATGAAGATATTTTCAGAAGATTTTTTTTTTAAGCAAGTAACCTGGAAGATATTGTCATAGCAGTCTGTGGAGGCAATTCTATGGATGCTGCCTCCAAAATATTTTAAATGCCACAATACTTACCACTGCTATAAGATAAGATGAAGAAATGTTCAAGAATTTAAACGTGTATTTCAGATTATATAATTGTGCATCTCCTGAGGGACTGTACAATAGCTGTTATGAGGAGTTTCAGCTTGGCAACCAAAAGAAATTTGGTAAGTACTGAAGTGTTAGACTTAAGTATGCATGAAAGCACTCTCCAAAACTGTATCATGATTCGCACAAGGCTGCACACTAAGATATGTTATATTGAAGTCGTAAGAGTCATAGCATCATAAAATTATTTGAGTCAGAAGGGATCTTCTTAAAGTTCATCTAGTCTAACCCCATGCCCCCAGCCACCACTATAGGACATTTTCCCTAGGTTTCAAGGTTGCTCAAAGCCCTCATTCAGCCTGTCCTTGAGTACTTTCAGTGATATTAGACATGCTGCTAATGGTGTTGCATTTGACATATCTCTCTGAATTTAATAGGGATATATGTGATTGAAAATTTGCTTAAGACTGTTTGAAGCTGTAGAACTAATTTTCAACTCTGCTTTTCTGTTTTTCTGTTCCACAGGGTAAGACACTCTGCAATCAACGCCATTTATTAAAAATGAAAAATATGTAAAATTGCAAATTCACAAAAATAGACAGCAAATAAATAGAGAACATCTGCCCATTTCAGTTCATGAACCCAGCTCTGCCAATCATTAAACCGTCTGATGGCTGCAGTGAGTGTGGGATGTGATAGCACAGAGTGAAGTGCTCTTGGCAAAGCAGCTGGGCTGAATCAGGGCTGTCGACCTCTGGTCACCAAGATGAGAGCATCCTACTGCTGCTGTGTATCCTTCCTCATATTTTCTCTCAGATCTCTTGCATCTATCATCAGAGGACGTTTCCTATGGATCCTTCTTTCCTGATATTTTGGATGTGTGCAGTGAGAATATACTGTAATTTACACTCTAAATTAATTTTGCTTTTTTGTTAGTTTTCTTAGTTTAAGCATCAAGGCATTTTCAAGTATTCTTTTTGTCAAAAAACACACAACTGTGATTATTTCTTTCTTTGGGTAAAATACTGTGGAAATTATATTTCAACTGATAAGAAAGGATAAGAAAAGAAAGGGAAATACAATTATATGGTAATACATGTTCTTGAACTAATACAATTTTTAATTTAAATTTGATAATAGTTAAAGTTTCTGTAATTTTGATCCAGTACTGTACCATGTGCAATACATAGTATTATAATGTTTTTAATTTTCTTTAGGGTTTCTTTTGCCATAATGAGTTCTTTGTAAGTAATACTCAAATACAGTAAGAACTCTGACATGATATTTCTATTACAGAATGCCACTTTATAATTCACTTTATGCTATTTTTTTTGCCTAAAACCTTTACTTGCTAAAATGGTCCCAAAAGTTCTTTTATTACTAGCTGGGTTCCTAATTCAATACAGTTGCTATGCCATTTCCATATTTTCCTGTAAATGGAAATGTCTAGACACATGCTTTGTTTTTCACTACTTAAAGAATTGAAAATAGTAATTCCAGTGTAGTAAAATGTTTTTAAAAGATATTAGATTTTTTCATTTTTGTCAAAAATTTAATAAATTTAATCTAGAAATATGGATATTTATGAAAAAAACAATAATCTCTATGAAAAAATGAATACATTTATACTGTTATATTGCATATGAATATGAAATGGCTTCAGTTGAGACCTACACAGTTTCAAAACCTAAACCACAAGCTATCAAACTGGAAGAGAAAATACACATATTAAAAATATAGTTTACATTACCTGTGGACTGACATACCATTTGTCCATTTGATTTATATCATAGCACCTTAGAATTTTCAAAAGGTAATCCTTGACAAATAATATAACTAATCTAGAACTGATAGGTGAAAAGCTACAAAGTGTCAGCAATGGTTCACTTTAAACTGAAAGGACCTACTGAGATGCTCTTCCCCTGGGTTCTATCCAGTCCTATTCAATACTCTTCAGCACTCTATTAGTATTTATTACATCTGTATACATTACCACAATGGAGGATATTTCAGTTGCAGGACTGGATTAGAATTTCAATCATTTTGAGACTGGAAAACTGTTAGGAAGAAAAAGGTTTAATGAAGTCAAAGGCATAATTCTGCACTTAGGGAACAAATGATTTCAGAAACTGGAAGAGCGGAGTGAGAGTAAATTGCAATCACCAGAGCAGGATTTGGGGATTAAGATACAAAGTAAACTGTGGTGAACTACTATTGAACTAGTTTGCTGTTCTGAAAAAAAGATAAATATTAGGTTGAGGTGTGCAATTATGTGGTGTCTGTAAGGGTAATAGTTTTTCTGTACCTGAACTTGTTAAATTATAGTGTATACTCTGTCTCAAGTGTGTGGATCAGCTAGGGAAAGCCAGAGCTATAAAAATGTAATTTACAAGAACAGTCTGAAATCATTTGACTTGAGTGGATGGAGAGGCAAGGAGGAGGTTATAGCCTTTTTCAAATACACAAAAATATGGTTGCAAACACCAAAGATAAAAATTAAAGTGTTTTGCATACCCACAGTCAAGCCAACTGGAAGTAACGGATGTAAATTGCATCAAATGAGACTTTAGGTAGAGATTAGGAAAAACATAAGCTATTTTAAAAATTAGTGATAGCTTGCCTACATGCATTATGGGTTTTTCCTCACTAGACATTTATAAGTACATGTTGATCCATCAAAAACCATTCAAGCAGATGAATATTTTGTAAGCCATTTGTTTTCAATTATTTTTATCACAAACATGCTAAATATGGATGTTTCTTGGCTATTACAATGCTAACTAATAGGAGGCACCAAGATATGGAGGTTGAGAATGAATGTGATTGATAAAAATGATTTTCAAGAATGTGAAGACTTACAATGCTGTTATCTTAGGGATTGAGTGAAATGGTTGAGAATCAAAATGGATTATTTCATTGATTGGGTTTCTAAGAGTATATGGAGAGAAGAAGACATTACAAATTCAACAGCCTGGGGACTGGAAGATAAAAATATACATACCTGAGAGAAAACTCATTCAAAGACCCTATGCTCACAAATTAACTTTCTAAATTAGGAAAACATGATTTGTCAATAATTTCACAATAGGGCAAAATCAGTATTTAAAATAGATCATGGAGTAGTAAATTTTTAAATTCAGAATCTCTGCTTTTTTTGTGTGAAATTAATTTCTGTGCAGCTTGTAGTTAAAATGGGACAATATCTTCCTCTTAAAATTGTGGTATTTTACAGAATATTCTGAGTTGGAAGGGACTCACAATGATGATCAAGTCCAGCTCTTAAGTAAATGACCTGCATGGGGCTTGAGCACACAACCATAATGTTATTACCCTGCTGTAGCCAGCTGAACTACTTATAAGGATAGCAGTGCATAGAACATCTAGCCAAAGATAAGTGACATATAAACCAAAGTATTTAGGAATGAATGATAATGCTATCTTTCTGCATTCTGTTAGATAAAGGAAATTTAAAATCTTGCCACTATAACACAAAGCTACAAAGGGTTGTCGTTAAATTCTGTCTCAGAAAGGTGTATCTTCTCAATACATTTTTCTTGTGGATGGAAAATTGCCACATTTGGCCTCTGAGATTGTGATATTATTTCTGTACCTGAGAAATACAGTAAGAATTTTTACTTGTCTAGGCAAAGGAAAGCCTTGACCTTTTTTCAGATGAAGTACCTCAAAAATATGGTGATGAGGACCACAAAAAAAAACCATAATGCAAATCTTCACTTTCCCTGAGGGGAGAACCAGATCTCACAGGTTGCTTGTTGCAGATCAGAAGAGAAAGTAAGATAAAATCTTTTCCCTTTCTACATGTACTTAGCTCTCTCCACAGTAGTTTTTCTGTTAAATATAACTTTTTAACCTGAACCTTTAACATGAGACTTTAGGTACTAATAAAGACCCAATCTTGCAGAATTTTTAATGGAAGTGTACATCAAAATTTTAACCCTTTTTTAAAAAAATCATTGTTCATAGAATTTAGTTCATGTTTTACATAGGTATGCAATGAAAGAATCTGTGTTAAATAAAGACTTCCTAACTGCTGATATTGTACTTTGGATGTATGTAAATTTATTACAATCATCGAGTCATTCACTAGAAGTGAGTTGAAATAAATTTAATGCATTTAATCCTTTCCCCAAATTGAGGAAAACAGTGTGGTAATATTTGTATTTTACTTTTTAAATAATGCTTTTCAAAAAACAGTTACATTGATGAATATTTGGTTACCTGCACACAATAGAGATATTGTATATTTTAGTATATATATATAGTAAAATAGTATATTTTACTATTCAGACTAAAAATAAGGCATTTATTGATATATAACACCAATGAATAAGGTGTTATATATCAATAAGGCATTTATTGATATAAAACAAGGCATTTATTGATATATAACACCAATGACCAAAGCCAGGGTCACTGGCTTTATAGTTAAATTTGCAATGTCTTTTCAGTTTCACTTCCTAAACTTTTTTAGATGGTTGCATTTTTAAATTATTTTCCTCTTCTAAATTTGACTTATACCATCTACTTTATTTCTGTTTTATGTAGTTTATGATAATGGAATTAAGAATTATTAGGAAGTTTGTCAGTATCACGGGTCAGAAATGGCTACAGACTTCCTAGAAAACTTTGGGTGATAATAACAGGCAGTGATGGCAGCAGTGTAACAACATTTTGGGTTCTGTGACACTCTTCAGCTACTGATCAGAGGCAAAATTACACGTAAGCTATTTATTGTTTATCACCTAGACCTAAATATGCCTTTAATGTGATCCAGGAAAATCTAAATTATTTTATGATTTAGTATTAACTAGTCTTCCCCAGTTTCCAGACATCTGGTTCTTCGGGCCTCCTTTTCCATGTAATCTATGGTGGAGCTAATGTCAGGGGCTCTGAAGCAATGCAGAGCAGCGTTTGCTGTGGTGTCAGGCACTACCAGGGCTCACAGCACCAGCTGGGCGGGCTCACCGTGGGGTTTCTTCCTGTGGAAGAGCATCCTCTTACCCAAGGCCTCCTGTGCTGCTCTCAGTGATTCAGAAACCTCTAAGCAAAAATTAATACCAAAAGAAAAATCAATTAAAGTCCTTATACCACTCTACTCACGGAAAGGAAATTTGGTTAGTAAGAGGGATAACAGCAATTCCATTGGTATGCCTGAATTTCGTTTAAAGTCATATCAAAGGCCTGGTATCTTCATTAGATCATAGCATAAGAAAAAGATGAAAATGCAAAAGAAAGCAAAATGATATTTAAGTTAAAATTTAATTTTACATGTTTCACCTAGAAGTAAACTACCAAAATTTATTTTCTGAGTGAAAGACACATAGAAATCAATGTTTGCATCAAGCATTCTTTAGGCTTCTTTCTGCATTATTTAATCCAACATGATCGAAGTTTGCTTTTATTCCTTTTTTAAGCTTTCAATAAATATTTTTTATATATAAATATAAAAATTAAGCTTTTTAAGTATAAAATACTTTTAAATATAAACTTTTTAAATATAAAAATTAAGCTTTCAATAAATATTTTTTATATATTATGGGTCCATAATATATAAAAGACAAAAAAAAAAAAAGGTAGAATTCAGTATTTATAAATATTGCAAACACTTTTATTGTAATAAATCAATCTACCTTTCTGAAGTCATAGATGACTACAAACAAAACTACAGAAAGCATGTGTATTTAAAGTGTTGTAGAAAAAAAGTTTCTGACTCATTTGCACAGGTAGCAGCAAAGACCTGCAGTATATGACAGGCAAAAAAAAAACCCCAAACCAACCACAAGCCACACATGTACTAAATTTGCCATAGCCAAGGGATGAGTGCATACTAAAGTAACTCAGCTATTAAAAAAAATTTCCATTGATTTTAAGATATTGCATTCTTGGTCCTGTACCTATGTGGATGTAGCCCAAGTGCAGGAATCCTGCTACTTCTTGAGTCTGTGTTACTGTTCTAGTGCCTTTGAACAGTGTAGTAGGAAGCAGAGATCAGAAAGACTTCTTGTACTTTTCTCTTCACACTTTCCTGGAACAGTTTATCATGACTGAGTCATAAAGGGAACAGATTGTAATATTGTCTTGCAAAAATCCATTGACCTTGGTAGGGATGCCTTATGAAAGAGAACTCAGCTTAGTAGAAGACATAAATGTGGGGGCACTGAATGAGTTTCCTACACAGAAAGAACGGATCAAAAGGGTGACCTTTTATTCCTACAAAAGAGTAACCAACTAGTAACTTCAAATAATTTAACTGTTCTGAACTTGAGCCTAAAAAATAATATATTTTAAAAATTTGACTCATTTTTGGTCTCATAAAGGCAAATATGCTATTTTTGGAAAACAATCAGATAAATAAAACTGTGAATCTTGTAGCATGGAAATAGTTATTTGTTTAAATTTTACTCTAAATGAACACAAGAAAAATATTTCCCATACTAAGCCTAAAGTAGGAGAAAATAAAAGTCTTTATTCAACTCACTAGCTGTGATTAAGATGTAAATCCTGATCTTCAATCAGTCATTTCAAAGTTAAACCTAAAGCAAAGTAACCCAAAAACTGCCCTGCAAATTTCTCATTACAGTGCCATTTAGAAATGAGATTTCCAGCTGAACTGCAATTGTGTTTTGTTAAACAACCTGTCAGATTGCAATTGGTATGTGCAATATGGAAGCTATTCAAGGGTAAAATTCTGAACATATGCATAATTATCAGAAGAAAAGATATGTGATATATTAATTTTGTTTCCATTAGAGAAAAAACAAACATGAACTGCTCACTGCGGTAAATAAAGGAGTTGGACTCGTCCATATCTGAGAATTTCTTATCCGAAGAAATGAAAAGAATACATTGTGTACTCTTGATCTTTCCTTAAAGTCACCCGTCATGAGCGTAAAAGACTGCCTTGTAGGAGATCAACAAACAACATATAATATAATTCTCACTTGAAAAAAGTATCTGCTTTACTGCAATAGCAACTGTTTAACTGTTGGATTCCCTATCTTCTTTAGGCATGTAAAAACACTGGAATTTTTAATATGCTATTTCATTGAGTCTTATCAGAATTGTGGAGCACATTTAGAATACAACCTAAATAATTTATACCAAAACAATTCCAGTCATCTAAATACCCACATTTTTAAATCTGGACGTAAAAAAGCAAACCAAAACACAAAACTAAACCCAAAAAACACAAACAAAAACCCCCAAACCTTCAATAAATAGGCGTATAAAAACAATCTTTTTTTTTAGTCATCAGGCTCAAAAATGGAATTATTGGACTTCAGAAAACTTTTATTTATATAGTTGCAGAAAAGAAAGAGTTTCTCTGATTTTTTTTCATTTTCCCTGTAAGACAGAGGTAGTTTCAGTTTCCAGGTGAAGTGAGTAAAAGAAAATCTGTATAAAAAAGTAAATATATAGTTGAAATTATTATTTTTGTATAGGTGTTAAGGTCCAAACTTTTTACTTTTACCGTGAAGAAAACTCAAATATTTTATCTATTTCTCAGAAACTCATTAAAAAATCTCCTGTTTTCTAGCAAGTATTCTCAGCCTTTCAGGAAAGAGCTTCTTAGAAATTGTCCCTAAATCACTGGAACAGTTATCAGCTGTCCTTCTTTTTATTTTCTTGCTATTTCCTTTCTAACTATATTTTCCCTATTTGCACTATATTATATCTATACCATTACTTTCTAGCTAAAACCCAAGATTGTCAGTTTTAAATACTTACTGAAATTTAACAACAAAATCTTAGTGGTTTTCTCTATTTCTTTATAATTTTTTTTTTAAAACCTGCAGCTAGTGTTATTCTGTTGAGGGTTTGATCATCCCAGGTGTCAAAGTAAAATTTCAAAGACAGCAAATAGTTCTCTCGTATAGCATAAATGCATTAAAAAAAATCAATGACATTACTAAGGTTTCTATAGAAGATAATGAGTATATGAGGTTGTTACTAGGTTGACATCTTAGGAGAAATGGAGGATGTTCATAGTGAGGGCATTTGTCTTCCCAAGCAGTCTTTATGCATGCTGGAACCTTTCTTTCTGGGGATGGCAGAACATTTGCCTGCTAATGGGAAGCAGTGGGTGAATTTCTTGTTTGGCTTTGCTTGCATGTACAGCTTTGACTTTATGTATTAAACTGTCTTTATGTAAACCCACACATTTTGTCACCTTTACCCTTCCATTTACCTCCCTCATATCTGCAAAAATCCAAATTCATAGAATCCCAGAATCATCATAATCATAGAATGGCCTGGACTGGCAGGAACCTTAAAGGTCATTTACTTCCAACCTCCCTGCTATGGGCAGGGACACCTTTCACTAGGCCAGGGTGCTCAGACCCCATCTAACCTGGCATTAAACACTTGCTACCATGGGAAACCTATTCCAGTGCCTCACCGTCCTAACAGGAAAGAAGTTCTTCCTAATATAAATATATTTCTTCCTATAATCTAAACCCCTCTTTCAGTTTGAAGCCATTCCCACTTCCTGCCATTCTGTGCTCTTGTGAAACTATTCCTATAATTTCTTCCTATATAAATATATTTTTTCCTATAACCTAAACCCCTCTTTCAGTTTGAAGCTATTCCCACTTCCTGCCACTCTGTGCTCTTGTGAAACCTCTCTCTCCATCTCTCTTGTAGGCTCCCTTCAGGTGCTGGAAGGCTGCAATTAGGGCACCTTAAGCCTACTCTTTTCCTGAACAATCCCAATTCCCTCAGCTTTTACTCACAGGAGAGGTTCTCCATCCCTCTAATCAACTTGGTGGCCTTCCTCTAGACTCACTCAAACAGGTCCATGTCCTTCCTGTGCTGCGGACCCCAGAACTGGAGGCAGCCCTGCAGGTGGGGGCTGGTAAGACTGCACTGGAGAGACAGGATCACCTCCCTCGCCCTGCTGGCCATGCTGCTTTGGATGCAGCCCAGGAATACCCATTTCCCGTCATCCACCCCAAGCCCTTCTGGGCAGAGCTGCTTTTGATCTCTTCATCCCCCAGCCTGTGCTGATAGCAAGGCTTGTCCTGACCCAGGTGCAACACTATGTGTTTGATATCGCTAAACTTCATGACATCCCCATAGGTGCACTCCTCAAGCTTGTCCACATCCCTCTGGATGCCACCCCATCCTACAGATCTTGTTCACCTTGGTGTTTCATTATTCAGAGAGTTACAGAGTTAGTCTTGAGTTTTGTTTGTTTTATTCGTTTTACTGACACCATTATAAAACAAAAACTGGATTTACTTATGTCTGAGAACATAAAAGGAGAGGTAGACAATGCAAATATAAAAATATTAAAATAAAAACCTGACAGCATTAAATTGTGATGGACAGAAATAATAATTTAAAAATATCAGCCTTTTGACCATGGTCCTGAGATATCTGAAAGTTTTCTTTTTAAAATCAACAGTTCTGAATTTTGTGTAAGTGGGACAGTGCTCACATAAGCATCAGTGTTGAAAAAATATTCCTAAAATTTTTCAGAAGAGGATGAATTCACTATGTAATTTCAGGAAGCCATAAGTAAACAATCCAGAAACATTTAAAATATAAGAAACACTGAAATACACTGATCCTGTTTGTTGCATTCCACTGTGGGAAACTGCGAGTTTTTTAATAATGGATGGTCAGGAACAAAATTAAGCCAAACGAGGCAAGCATTGTATCGAAGAACTGTTTATTGGTGACAAAAGAGCAAAATAAAAGGGAGTTACCCCACTAAAAAGGACCAGAAAAGGCAGAGCAAGAGAAAGAAAAATGAGAGAGGGAGGAGGAAGAAGAGGCCTTTACCACTGGAGGTTGGCGAATGCCGTGCACGTCCCAAGGGGCTCTGCCTGCCCGGGCACGGCTCCTGCGGCAACGAGTGGCCGGACACCAGGTGGGGGGAGATGGGAGATCAGGCAGGAGGGCCAGGAGCCTGCACAGGGTCATGGCGAGGATGGGCGGAGGGCTGGCTCAGGGCAGCTGGATCACAGGTGCCTCAGGCAGGGACGCAGAGATGGAGCAGGCAGGGGGCTGCTCAGGGACACAGGGAGGCAGGACAGACACGAGGGCAAGCGAGAGCCAGCCAGGGCAGGAGAGCCGAAAGGCAGGACTCCAAAAGCAAGTTCGAAAAGCCCCCAAAAGAGTCAAAAGGCAAAGGACAGACCAGCCCAGGGAGCTTGGGGTGCAGTTACTTTTTAAGCCCCTGGCTCTTCCCAAAGTCTGCCTGCTGAAAGGAGACCATCGGCCCAGTCTGATGTCCCAGTGCAGTCCATTGGCTGAGACCTTTTGCCATTGGACTGGAGAGCATCTCTGGGGTACAGGGTCTTCAGTGTTCCCCTGCTGACTGCCTGTCCCATGTGAGACATGGCATGGTGGCCAGACATAGTGCCCCCAGGACAAGGCTTTGCTCCATCTTCTCCTGGCTGCCTCCTTGATGTGGCACATGTACAACCCCAACCCCACATGCCTCTGACAACCATTGTTGAGATATAAAAAGAGTCATTGGCTCCTCACAACATTATAATTTATAATCGTTTATGAACGGGAAGTAAGGATGTTTTCAAATTGTATCCTTTGTCCGGTATCTCATGCAAAGTAATAACCCTAATAATATATATCTTCAATATAATATGTCCCTATAATTTTCATGTGATAGCTTTATAGCAGTTTCTCTTCATGGAGAAAATAAGTGCTTACAATGTTGTTGTGTTCTTGCTGTGACAGGCCAAATTTACTTTGAGGCTTCTTATTTTATTAGCATGTCCTTTGTTACAGAAATTATAAGCTTAGACTGTTCCAGCTCTGTTTTCCTACAGTGGTATTTATTTTTATTTGAATAATGGTTACAATGTTTTATATAAGGCTTTCATTTGAGTCAATTTTATTTCATTGAGACTTTAATGACTAGTATTGGGTTTTTTCCTTACCATTAATTATTCTGATCCCTGAAAGTTAGGCTGTAAATTAATCCCCTCTATAGACCAATGTCTACAGAGCAGGTATTTGTTTATTGCAATGCTGGTGGTGAGAGGGATATCTCCACTTAACTCACCCACCTTTGTCAAGTGCTGTGGTATATTTATACAGGAAGTATTGCTTAGTGTTATTGTGTCACTATAACATCATCACACAATGCGCCAGAACTGATTTACATAGTATGACCTCATGGTTATTAGATAGTTCTTTTGCACTGCACTTATGCCTCCCCAATTTGGGAGTCTTCAGGAGTCATCAGAGGTCTTTGATGAAGGCTTCCAGGGTCTCCTTTTCATCTGAACTTTTCAACTTTCATGGTATTTCTTGGTCTGTCTGGACTTAACGAGTCTAAATTCTTTGTTTTGTGGCTAATTGGCTTTGCACTTGCCAATTTTTCATTAGTACTATACTTAGCTATCTCTAAAGCTATTCACCTGGTGAGTTTTTGTCTATTCAGCATTAAGCAACTAGCTATGTACAAGCCATTACATTGTAAAAAAAGTTATTTATATCATGTTATATAGGTACAAAAGTTATGATTCAGATTATATAGGTATAAAAAGCTATGTTTCAGGTTATACAGGTGTTAGGTTATATAGATATTTAGAACTCAAGCTATATAAGCACCTTGTAACTTTGATCTAAGTTATATAGAGATCAATTTATTCAAGTTTTTAAATGCTTCTGAAGAAAGGAAAAGAGATAATTTGCTTCTGTATAATAAGACCAAGATGTTTTCCACAACTCATGTGGGGTTTTTCCCTATCTTTTAATAAATTAAAAATAAATTTTAAAAGTAATTAAGCATAAGTGGCTATTCCATGCATGTTTTGAAGACTGTGCTTCCTATCTTGGTGATAGTTTTCTTTGGGTTCAATAAATAAATTTCTTTGTATTTAATAGTTACACGGTTAATGGCAGATTTACTTTTGCATTTTTTTCCTAAATAAAGTTGATTATTCATAGCACTATAAGCCTGAGTGCCAAGAACAAAACACCAATATTAATAGCTAAGCGAAAATAAATTTTTAGGGTTTTTTCCAAATTGTTTTTTCCTTCATGGGAGTAATGTTTTATATATTTTCACCAAATTTAAAAAAAAATGTTTCATAATTCTATCAAATATACCTACCAGATGGAAGTCTTCCTTTTAGGGAGAATCCCCTTTGTGTCTTGGTACACATGTATATATGCAGTGTGGAATACAGATCTTTATTTGAGCTTTGTTACCTGTTAATCCAGTGTCTGATGCATTACCTGAATTTGTGAACTTGGAAATTCACTTTGGAAGCAAGTGAAATGCACAGTGGGTACAGGGTACAGAGCTTTCGAGAGGAAGGATATCTATGCTGTCACATGAGCTGTTCAGGAAAGACCAAACAGCTTGTAAAAGTACACACCATTAATAAAAGAAATTTCAAAAGGTGTTCATCCCTTAGACTACAACTTCTAGGCTTCTGTCTATAAGTTGTTATGTTTTTTGCCTATGTTTTAATATTTTGCGGTGCTAATTCTCCTCTAGAGTACTTTTTTGTTTAGTATTATTTTGATATCTCATATTTTCATTGAATCCTAATGATTCATTTAAGAAAATATCAGGACACCAATGCACATAACTGTTATTTGTCCCAGTGATTATGACATTCAAATATACTTTACTTACTTTATAAGAATGGATGATCACCAGAAACTGTTTCCTCACACATAAAATCCATGTCCAACTACACATATTTACTCCTTTGAGAAATTTTAGAAAGGAGAAAATACATACTTTTTATATCAGCAGAAATAAACCCTATCATTTAGGATAATGATTAATCTGACAAAATGAGATGAAGACCCTTACTTTAATGTGTTTTTGCACAAAATCTCACTGGACTCATCAATCCTGACAACGTTAGTAGGCTTCATTAAGGATTAGTTAAATTAGCCATTACTTCTTAACATTATTGGCTAATTGCTTTGTGAATCTCTGGCAGCTCCAGAATATACTAAAGCTACATATCAATACAGTAAACTTTAACTTCACACTAGGATATCACACTATTTAAAACTTGATTGATGGTTGATCTTCAAAAGCTGAAATGGGCTTTATTAAATTTCTAAGTAGGAAGAACAGAAAAGTAGAGTGAAGATTTCTCTGGTACAAATATAGTTTTTAATATGCTGAAAATATTGGTGAAGATGACCGGCTAAAATTTTCAGCTGAGAAAAAAATCCCACAAATTGTACAGATAACACCACCTTAGTGTTTCTTGATCTGAATGCTGTAGTCCCCTTTACTACAGTCCCCTTTTTACTGTAGGCCCCATGCCACATAAAAGCATGGCATGAATGTCAAAAAATTGACATTTAAAGCAGTAAAATGTGTTAGTTATTTCTGGAAAAATGAATTGTACCTTGTCCAGATGTGATCTTTAAATACCATCTAGTTCAGCTGCCTTGCTGTGGACAGGGGCTATATTGCACATGGCTCAAAGTCCCATTCAACCTAGCCTTTAACATTTCCAATGATGGGGCATCCACAACTTTGTTGGGCAACCTGTTCCAGTGTCTCATCACCCTCACATTAAATACTTTGTTCTTAATATCTAATGTAATATCTGGTCAAAATCTACCTTCATTCAGTTTTAAAACCATTATTTCTTATCTTATTCTTACGAGTCCTGGTTAAATGTCTCTCCCCATTTTTCTTATGGGCCCCCTTTAAATATCAATAAGGTCTCTCCAGAACCTTCACTTGCCCAGGCTATACAATCTCAACTCTCTCAGTCTCTCTTTATGAAAATGGTCTCTCTGACCATTTTTGTGGTCCTCCTTTGGACCCACTCTAACAGGTCCACGTTGTGCTAGGGGCCCCAGAGCTGTATGTGGTGTGCAATGCAAGGTCTCACAAGTGTGGTACTGGGAAGAATCACTTCTCTCAATCTGCTGGACATGTGTCTTTTTATGCAGTCCTGGATACATTTGGCTTTCAAGACTGTGAATGCAGATTTTCAGCTCATGTCTCATTTTTCACCCACTGGTATACCCCAAGTCCTTTTCTGTAGGGTTGGTTTCAATCCATTTCTAATGCAGTCTGTACTGAAGAAATATGAAGTACCTGGTAAATTTGTCCATGCCTCTTTGTCATTTATGAAAATAACTCATGACTGCAAAATTTATGCCAGTCTATATGGTGGTCTTCTTCTCAGAACAGGTACCTATCAGTGCTTCCAAATAGTAATAGATCCACTTCAGAACACAAGGCTCAAATTGACAGCTCAAAGCCTACTACTCTAATAAGAATACATTAATCAGTAGTAAAAATCATGAAAATGCTCTCTGTTGAAATTCTGTCAGGATTCAGCAGAGAATTAACCTATGTGACCTATGTGTAAAAAAAAGAACAAACCTATGTCTATTGCATAACATTGAGCATTTGGGAAAGGAATAATCTTTGATTTCAGTCCTTGGTTCTAGAGTACTAATGCAGGGTATGAGCATTTTTATCAGGATATAACTGCAACTGGAATAGAGGAGTTTCATTGCTTGTTGCTGTTTTGCTAAGGAACAGAAAATCCTGACTTCTACAGATGCAGCACTGCAAGTGCTGGAAGACAAATCCAAGGAAGAATGGGCACAAAAAAGCTGTACCTCCTGTAACTTCTGGTAAATCATACTTTGGCCGTAGGTGTCCTTTGGTACCTGGATTCCTCTATTCTTGCAACAAGCTGACAGTGCACTTAATCCATAGGGGAGGGGGTTTTTCCCATCTAATTTGGAGTTTTGTGAATTGTCATCATCATCATTGTGTCTGGATAGCAGAGGGATTTCAGATAGCTAAATAAGTCCTGTCGGGACTCTGGGCAATAGAAACAGCTTCCCACTAGGAATCGGTGAGTTAATCTGGACTACCCATGCCTCAGGAGTCAGAGAGCAAAGAAGGGGTAGGAATGTCCCTGCTTTGGTGATAATCTTTGTAGTCAAGAAGACAGAAGGTCTCACATGAAGATAAATGGTCTCCTAGAAATAAAGGCTAATTACCCTGCTGGGAAATGAAGAGTGGAGAGATGAGAGTGCCAAAAAGAAAGCTGAAAAATCTCTCTGCTGTTTTTTTATTCTGTAGATCAGCACCTGGGTTTTAAGCACTTCCAAGTGGAAGTTCTTGTGGCAGAACTAAGTGAATGACACTGTCACATGTTAAAACAGGGATGAGATTAAAGAATTTGAATCAAAAACTGTATAACATTACAGAAAAATGACAAACCAACAAAAAACAGAACTCTGTCTTCAGAAATAAGGTACATCTCATCAGAGCTCTAGTGCAGGGAATTGTTCTTTAAATGAAAGTTTGGGATGCATAACTGGAGTCTGTGAACAAAATGCCTTGGGAGGTAACCCTGTGAGACTTCTGTCTGGAAGATGTGCCATGTAGGTGTGTTAGCTAGCACACAGCTATTACACCAGAGTCTGGCTTCACAGGTAACATACACGGAATAAAGCTTTGGAGCTAATATCCTGATGCTTTTACATCAGGGATAGGGAAATTTTGTAGTTTAGGCAAAAACAGTGGAGATTTCGGTATGGCAATTACTGTCTTTTTAGATCCCACAATACTGGGCTACTGATAGGCATTTCACATGCACAATACATTTTCCTGTAACTGAGGTGCATGTGAAGTTGCACCGTTATTGTAGTACCATGCTAACATCCTGTGTCTGAGTCCAAAGCAGTAGAATTCTTTAAAGTCTCACATCCTCCAAAAGATAAATATGTGACTTTGTGTTGGGTTGACCTTGGTTGACTGCCAGACTCTCACAGAACTCTTCCTAAAAAGAACACGGGGAGAAAGAAAAATGAAAAAGCATATGGGTCAATATAAAGATTGGGAGATCACTTAAGAATTGCTATCACAGCAAAACAAACTTGACCTGGAGAATTTTAAGTTAAATTAATCTATTAATGAAATGAAGTAAGATATATCAGGTGATATATTAGGACAAAATAAGAAAACTTTCTCCCGTGCCCCTCTCTTCTTTCCAGGCTTCCTGCGATATTAAATGTGTTGTTAGCTTTAGGCAAGAAGGCAAAGCTATCTAGGTGATATCATGTTAGCTTTAGTATAAGAATGACACATACTAAGATTTCATTCTCAAAACTCATTGCAAAATCAAGATTAAGTTAGCAGAAGGGATCTAAACCTGTGACACTGATGGGTAATTGGGCAAGTCTCTGGACATTGTTGTGAATGAAAGAAATATTACTAGTGAGAGATACACTAAGCTGCAATTTACTTTCACAGAGAAATAATTGTGTTTGAATGGTACATTGTCAGAGACAGAAAACAAGAGCTGACAAGCCCTCCTACCTCTATTGAATAAAACATGGTTAATTTGATTCAAATGTGGTAGCCCAAATTTGTGTTATCCTTTCTCAGTATTTCATTATCACAATTAATGTGGGCAGAGGGAAATCTGGTCAGTTTGTCACAGGTGGTGGTGTCACAGGCAGAGTCCCTCATGTTTCTTTTTGAATCCAGCCTTGCTTACTTGCCGTTGTTTCTTCTTTGAAGCAATAATGAAAAATAGGGTTTGACACTATAATTGCTAATACACTTTGGTTGGGTTTTTTCCTTCTTTAGATGTGAATGCAAGAATGAATTCAATACATGGCTTCAATACATGTTACAGCATTTAAAAGTGAAGGTCTGGGGTTTTTTTCCTTAGATGACCAATAATTCAGCAAAGTATCTGGACCAGCAAGTGTGTATTATGTCAGTAAACACACCTTTTAAATGACACACAAAATGTGTTACATATATATCCGATCCCACACGTAATTCCAGTTGTTATAACAAGCCATTATTCATAGCACTTTTTCTTGCAATATATTTTCTGACTGTTATTCTCATGCATCCACATTCTCTCTACTAAGTGAAATTTCACATAAATATGTGTGTAATCCCAGAAATATAAGGAGGCTTCTTATATGTTTCACTATGTCATCACAACTCATATTAGCTACTGCTATAAACAGAGAGTTCTGAAGAATGCTTCAAGCTAGTGTTGATGTTAAAGGTGCACATTCATAGATAAAGAGAAGTGATATATTTATTAGCAAAGGGCAAAGAAACAAGAGAATGTGGCATTGTTCTTATGTACTGAGAAAGCCACAAGTATTTATCCATTTAGAATGAAAGATATAAAAGAAGTTGAAAGTGAAATTTTGGAACATTCAGACTGATAAGTGGAAAGACTTTATCACTACTGCTGACATTGGCCACCTGGGCCACCTGGGCATGCACTGGCTCGTGTTCTGCCACTGTTGACCAGCACTCCCAGGTCCTTTTCCATAAGGCAGCTTTCCAACCACTCTGTCCTCAGCCTGTAGCTCTGTATGGGGTTGTTGTGACCCAAGTGCAGGATTCGCCATCGGGCATTGTTGAACCCCATAACACTGGCCTTGGCCCATTTATCCAGTTTGTCCAGACCCCTGTGCAGAGCCTTCTAAGTGGTGTAGCAGGCCACTGTTACCCTTTGGATTATGAGGTGCTCATTCTTCCTGTACCTGTCTTCCAGTTTAGGAGACTAGTCTTACTATTAAAGCATTAAGTCCCTCAGCCTTTTCCTCATCTTTAGTCACTATTTTGTCCCCTGCAATATGTCATTATGTGAGCTTCCATGAGGTCACAGTCTTTCCAATAGATCTTCAGTCTGAGCTTTTAGATAATAGAATTCCAATAGTTTTTGAGACTGGGAGGATTAGTGGATTAGTGCCCAAGTCTTTTGACACCAAAGAACTAGGTTAAGAGATCTGCTTTGGGTCAAAAGAGAAATGAGTTTTATAATCTCTGCTTAGTCCCAGGGAAACATTTGTACAAATCACAGAACGACCTTTAAACATTTTCTACTATTGAAATTCTTTACTTACAAAGGTCAAATCTGGTGCTACATGCAAAGAAAATCATCCAGCAAGGCCGTGTCTTTCTCATTGAAACTGAGCTATAAATCCAAAACATACTGAGACTCTCACTACTTAGCAACCAAACTCAGATGGACTATAACAACTCATATAATTCAAGTATCTCCGGTTAAATATTCACATTCTTTTTTTCTTTCTTATGCTATCCATTTCAGTCATGCCAATTTTCAGTTCATGTAGTGAAACAGTCAGTGGAGTTCCCTCAGGCTATAATCCAATATAGAACCTGGACATTTCTATTTTCCAGTGTAGACTAAAACAAACCCAAAAAACCACCTCTAGTTCTCTGTATAGGGTGCTGATGGACAAGTGCTGGCAGCAACAGTGACTGCAGTGAGCAGTGGCTGGGACTGCATTATGCTGGACATTTCCAGCTGCCTCCAGCCCATCTGCCACAGGGCACCGCTGAGCCCTGCCAGCTGAGGTGAGGGAACCTCTGAGAAAATGTGTTAGAGAAAGGGGAATAGCCACGCAAGCAGTGTGAAGACTGAAGGTGGGAGAAAGAGAAACAACGGTGAGAACATCCGTGCCACTGAAGGAGGAGGAAAGGAGATGTTCCAGGCACCAGAGCAGATTTCTCTGCAGCCCGTGGAGGGCAGTGGGGTCCACTTGCTGGAATGGATGGCTGTTTGCTGAAGGAACTTGGCTAGGAAGTGCCCACACGGGAGCAGGGCTGGAGGATAGAGCCTGTGTAGATGTCCCTTGCAGGACCAGGGAAAAGAGTCAGGAGGACAGAGCAATAAAGATCAACTCTTATGGACTGATCACAAATCCTGGACTGCTTAGAGTGAGGAGGCAGAGGATTGTGGAGTGAAGAACTGAAGCTGAGATTGGGAAAAAGAGAGGACAAGAAAAGGTGATTTTAATTTTGTCTTCATTTATCACCACCTTACTCTATTTTAACTAGCAATACATTAAATTTATGTTCCCCAAGTAAAGCATATTTCACCCATGAGGGAAATTGGTAAGTGATCTCCCTGTCTTTACCTCATCCCAGGAGGTTTTTCATTCTCTTTTCTCCAGTTGCAGAGAGGGAGAGAACAGTTAAGCAAGGGTCTGCAGCCAGTCAAGGTCAGCCCGTCACAACCTATTTCTGAACTTTGTAAGTCCATCTAAAAACATTTAAAAACCTTATGGCTTATGGCTATGAACATAAGCCCTATCCAAGAGCTGTCCTCAGCCCACTGTGAATTTACTCAAATGCTTCTTTGTGATGGAATCCCTGGATTGCAGATAAAGATCAATCAGATTAAATTGTAACCTGCCTAGATTTGGAAAACTTTCATATCTGCATAGGGAATCTATTTCAAAGTAAATATATTAGGATGAAATATGATTTTTGAATAACTATTGTGATGTTAGTGAATTTGACAGCTATAGAAAAGTCCTTTCAGGCCTACAAAAGACAGGAATGAATCCTTTAATTGGTAATGAAAAAAGTGAATACATTTAAAAAATTTTGAAGTATAGTGGGGCAGAACCAGTTACACCAAAACAAGATTAATGCCAAAGCTGCATTTTTTATCTTGACTTGAAGTTTAGTGAAACACGTAGTGGACATACTTAATGCAGCAAATGCATCAGGCCATAATCCCAAACGTTTCTGAAGGCATTGCCGTGTAATTAATTTAACTGGACACTGAAAACAAGTGATTCTTTCACTGTTGCAAATGTTTATTGCAGAGGGTAGCATGCATTAGCACTAGAAGCAGTTTAAGCTTGTTCCATCTTAACAATGAAACAACAGGTACCTTACTGTTTTTCTTGAGAGATGATTAGTTTTCTAGCTGTGTTTATGTTTGCAATTCAGTATGAACTGAAATACAAATACAAAGTTAGTCAAGGCCTAAGAAAAATATTCTGGTACTCTGAACTCCCTGTTGCACCGTTGTGGGCCGGATAAAAGCTTCAGTTTTGAATCCAAATAAGTGCTAAAATACTATAGAAATGGAACTTGGAAAGAAAAAAAAATAAAAGAACCCTTACTTGTGTGGAAAAAAGACCTGTTTAGTTATCAAAAAAAGACGTGTGTCACATGGTTATGAGGTCAGATGTGATTGTGTATAAAAGAAGGCATCTGGATCTGACTAATAAATTGTTTCATCTTCTGTCAAAATTTCATTGAACTGTAGGGTGTTTGGTGAAGGAATCATCACAAGTAAACATTAGAAGTAAATTCTACATAATGTTAAATTCAGTCTCATGTCACTAAGTTACTTGTATTTATGTATAACTACAACAAATACAGTACTTTAATTATCTTGAGAAAGCCTGAAGTATTGAACTATGGTACTTTTGAGAAAAATAATTTACTTACAATCACAGATTATATTCCTAAAGACAGTAGATTTTGTCATGTTTTCAGGAAAGAATACACTTAAGAATTATCAGGTTCCAGACATATTTAATTTTGTGAAACAATACTAAATTAGTAAGTAACGTCTACTATACAAAAAAAAAAATTGCTCTTAAAATAGTAAGACTCTGCAAAATCACCTATGTTCCAACAACAATTTTTTAATTATTTAATGAGAAAAAACCATGTCACTAATTTCTGTACTGTATGTTTAATGCCTGATTTTTTCCCTCTGTATAATTTTGAACTACACTGTTAGGTTAATTAGGCTCTTCTCAGTTTCCTATTTTCACTTTAAAATATTTTTTTAACATCTTGTTTACCAAATCACAATGGGCATCAGCCACTTAAAAATGAAATAAACACAAGCAATAATGAAGTTGTTTTTAAACAATATAAATTTTTTCAAATATTACTGGCACAATAATCTGTAACAAAACAATATTGCAGTAGGGAATATCTTCAAAAAAATAGAAGAAAATCGTAACAATTGACTTTTCAGCATCACAGTGGGATGTGCTGAAATTGAACTGGTCTCAGCAAAAAGCTAGAAAACAATGGTTACAGTAGCAATACATCAAAGAAATTGTGATATCTTTCATAGGGACATGAAAATTAAAGTGGTCTTTGAGGTCATGTATACTGGTCCCTGGCTATGGCAGGTCTAATGGAAAGAAAGAAGCACTAGCTTTCTAGAAGATTGTTCCTAGATCATTCTTATTATAAAAATTCTTACCCTAATAAGCTCTATTTTTCAAGCTGAATTAATTAATGGTTATATTATAGGCATTTCCCTCATTATATCATTTGTCCATCAGCTTAAATATCTTTTCTTCTCTGGAATTTGTTTCCTTAATGATTTAGGGACAGTCATCAGGGAAGTCTGATTATTTTCCTTTTCTGAGCTGAACAGTCCAGGTTTATTTTAGACTGCTCTACTAAGTCTTCAGACCTGCTTAGAATTGAACTTTACCTGATTGTTTGCTATGCTTGAATATTTTTTAAAAAGCTTGAATATTTTTTTAAAAAACTTTTCTCTGTTTCAGTATTATCACAGCCTTATAAAATGGCTGGTACTTCTGCTTGAGTTTAGTAGCATCCTAATGTTGTTTGCATTATTTGTGACAACAGTGTAGTCAGGCCCTGAGTAACTGATAACATGCCAAGAAATCTTTTTGGTTGTTGTTTCATTTTGGTTTTGGATTTTTTGTAGTTTGTTTGTTGTTGTGCTTTTTTTTTTCTGCTTTGGTTTTCTTGGGGTTTTTTGTGTGTGGGGCTGTATTGGGTCTGGCTGAGAAGGAGTTTATTTTTCCCTCAGCAGCCCTCTCAGTGCAGTGCTCTGCATTGGTGGCCAGAAAGGTGCTGGTAACACACCTTTGGTTGGTATTTTGGGCACTGCTGAGCAACCCTGGCACAGCATCAGTGCTGTTCAACATTTCACAGCAGTCTGTGGGTGGGCAAGGTCCTGGGATGTGACGCAATTAAGACAGCTGACCCAAACTGACTTAAGGGTAATTCCATACCATATGATTTCAGCGTAGATGTAAAAGATAAGAGAAGGAGGAAGAGAGGGCATTCATCATTTACATTTGCCTTCCAAAGCAGCTGCTCCCTGTGCCAAAGCCCTGCTTCTCAGGAAGTGACCTGACTTCCCAGGAAGTGCTGATGGGAGTAGAGAATAAAATCATTGGGTTTTAAATTTGTTTCAACCTTTGCCGGCAACCTTTCACTTTTGCTTTAGTAAACTGCTGTATCTTAACCTGAGTTATTTTCCACCTTATTTTCTCTCTCCTGTCCAGCTGAGAAGGGGGAGAGATAGAGAAGCTTGGTGGGTACCTGGCATACACCAAGGAAACCCACCACAGTACCCCAATGTGTGAATCCCCCACTCATTTAAACCACAATGCTTGGAGCCACATGTTTTAGTTTTCAGCCTTATTTCCTTGCCTGAGTATGATACAATTTCCTTCCTGAAAGTAATATTACTCCCTAGTTTTCTGCAATTCATTACACAATTGCAGATTTTTTGCAAAGTGAGTCAATGAAAATATTAAGTTAAAAAGGTGCTCCACAGGGAAAGAATACTCTCTTTATTAAGAGAACAAGCATTTGTAAATTATTGTCATCTCTTGGTTTCTGTTAATTATACTTATCCTTGCTCCTCTAAGGAACTGTAATTTCTGATCTGTACTGTATCTGAAGTGCAGCTGAGATATATAGATATGACACTAGTCATATCTAGTCATTAGAAAAAGATTTAAAATTTATCAGACACAAAATACTAAATACACTAAAACTCATATTTTCCTCTGTTCTATTTTCATTAAAGTTTTGATGTGAAACCATAAGTGACCCATGAATATCTCATTTGTTTGAAGTGTACTGATGGAGAAATTATGTGTTCCAAGCTCTTTTAAACATAGAAATGTTGATTTGTTACATACATTTGTGGCCAATACAGATGTTTAATAACTCAATGGTTTACCATACTAAAACTAGGATTCTAAACATAAGAAAAAAAAAGTAGGTATCAATGATTAAGATCTCAACCTCCAAAGGTTTTGGAATAATGCTTCCATAAATATTATTGTTTGAACTTATGTCATTGTTCACATTTTCCGTTCTTCAAGACATTTAATACATAGCTAATTTCAAGCATGCATAAGCCTCATTGACGTTAAAAAGATTATATAACTTTAAAATTAAGCATTTGTTCTAAACATCTTGCTAGAAGATGTTTATATCTTGCTCCTCTTTTGTTTGGGTTTATAGAGAGGTCTTGTGAAATTCAGACAAATTTTCGAACCTGTGAGTTCAGTAGTTCTTAAAATGCAGTGCACAATTACTGCTTTGATGTTTTGACTTCATCTAGCTAGCTCCTCTGGTTGGATTTTTGAGTAATTTCTTGTTGCATTTTCTTTTCCCAGAGTGTGGAAACCTTTAACTGGCTATGTGAAAGAGAGTGCTGGCATCCTATTCCAGTGGAATCTTCATTGCTGGTGAGACAATGGGAATTTCATTAAGTTCATCAAAGGCAAAACCAATGTCTTACTCTGAGACCAGAGTAAGTCTATATACCAGCATAGGATGGGCTTGCACAGAGCACACTGTAGGTCAAACATTTCAGCACATGCCATCACTCTGCTCCAGCATCAGTCAAGGACTTCAATCAAGGCAAATGAAAATTTTAATTTGTGTTTGGCTTGAATGATAATCATCACCAATTTTCTGTCTTTTGTAACCTGTGAGTAACAGTATTATTATATTATTCATTGCTCCCAACAGGTGGTAGTGTTCAATTAGCGAAATAATAGAATATAGCATATCATATTTTTTATGGGACACAAAATATTTCAGTAAAATTCACCTTTGGATTTTTCTATTTGGAATATTTAAATATAGAAAACAGATGGTTGAATTATTTCAATATTACAGAAGGCTCTTTATTTATATTTTATTATTAGAATTTGCTGCCAAAATTTTAAGAAAACCAATAATACCAGAAAGGGAACTTTAAAAACAAATAATTCTTCTATATTGGATACCATTAATTTATTTAGAAAGTAAGCATTCCAAATTAATAATTGTATGTAGAAATATAGTAAAATATTGTAAATTAAATCTTTAACAACTTTGACCCACATATATGAAGTTTTATCTTAACAAATCAGCATTCTCACAGAAAAAATATTTTACTGCATAGTAGTATCATTATCTGATAACACACCAGCTACAGCATTGGAGATTATATCTAGTGGCTATGGTTTTCTGTGTACTACCTTCCTTCAAACAAGCTAAGCACAGCTGCCAAGAATGTTGGCTGCTCCAGCATTGCTTCATAACCATAAATAACAAATTTAACCCGGCATGTTTTAACATAAACCCAAAATTAAACATTCAGTATTCCCTATTCATTTTGGATTGTGACACACAGTTACATTTTCTCTTTTTTGGCATGCTGCACAACAAGAATATGATACCAAATAGTTGTGAAATATATTCCTTCCTTTTCATTCTTGAAATTGCACAAATCAACCTAATGATATAGAAGTCTTGAAACCATCACAGAGGCATATATTCTTTTTGGCAGAAGTTTGGTACTTCCACCTGGACACCACAAAGAAATTGATTGTTCTGTACTCCCAGTGTTAAATTTTATTGATTGCTAATGTTAACAGCATTGAAATATCGAAATTTATTTGAAAGCTAACTGAGATTTTAATATTTTTCTGTTTCTAGTATCTTTGTTTGTACTTTAATATGAATGTATGCCACTTCCCTCTCTGGTATTGGGTTGGAGTTTGTTTCCCAAACTTAGATGTTGATGAAAGTTCTTCACTTACTGCTTTTTCTTTTTTAAACACCTATTAGATAAATCACTCACTTTGTTATTTATCTTAAAATATCTGCTAGTGCATGGAAGACTTGGCACTGACTTGAATGAATATCCAATCATCTTCTCTTTCCTCCCAGTAAAGCAGCAAGCTGAACTGAACTCAGGAGTTCACGCCCTTTGTCTGTTCTGCTGTGTTTTGTTTGAACAACTTATACTGTCTCCCTTAGCTAATTCTGTAAAATAAGGGTAATTGTATAAAGCCTTGCACACATAAGGTATTTTCTGACATAGTCAGGCAGGGAATGAAGCAAAAATTCCAAATTTATTATAGACATATTTCTTCATGACAGAGTCCACAGCTTCAGTTCTGTAGAAAAGACTATAAGCCATCAACTTCTATTCACACAGAGATTTATATGTCTGTTTATCTTTGTTTCCAGGGAGTCATTTTCTGAAATTGATACTAAAATTGGAACCTCAAACAATATTTTTCTCCTGGTGGAATCCTGTTTTCTTCCATAAACTTTTTAGAGATTAAAACAATATATATGTTATCTTGAGATAGCACATAAAAATAAGCTTTTCTCATTTTTAAACAATATGAAGTACTGTACATAGGTTGAGTAAGCAAAATTTAAAACGTTTATTGGACTTGTGAGATCAATATATGCTGCTCTGTAATAGAGGGATTCCATAAAGAGCATCAAGTATCCAGATTAACAATAATTGCACAGGAGTAACTAGCTTTAATGTCTTTCTTCTTCTGAAATTTATGACTGAATAATAAAAGGAAAAGATATAGGAATTAGAATATTTTAAATAGTAAGGAAGCTTCCTTTCTGGAACTAATACAAGCAAAGAATAGAATGTGCTCTATAAAGCAGGATTAATTAGTGCAAATATTACCAACAACAGGTAGAAGAGGCAGGGCAGGAAGAGTTAATACCTAATTTCAAATAAAGCTTTGAGATAATTAAACATGTCAGGTAAAGTTATCAAAGGCAATAGTCTTTTTTACCTTTCGATTTTCTAGTATTAAATATTATCTGACTAATAATATGGATATATCAAACAAACTTCTTGTTTGGGAGATGAATTAATATTAAAAAAAAAAAGCCAACTTCTTTTGAATTTTTGTTTGCTCATTTGCAGAAGTTGTTTCCCAAGGTAGAACACAACAATAACAGAGAAATAAAAGAATAAAATTATAATTTTTTTTCAAGATCTACCCACCTTTTGTGCTTTGAAACATTGGAGTTTTCTATAAGCATTTTTCCATTTATTCATTTCATAGTATGAGGATAGCTGTAAAGCACACTATAAAAGATGACTCACTTCTGTGAGTCAAGCCTTAAAGGGTGCAGATGTTATGTAACTTGTATGCCCCTGTTGCATGTTCTCACATGTGATGTCATCCCAAGGGGATAATAATTTAGCAAGAAGAGATTATATTTATTCCAATTTACTTTTCCAAAATAATTTATGTTTCATAGGCTATGATTTAGCTAATTATTTAGCATTGTTACAGAAAAAGATAATATTTATTTGGAGAACATGCATTTACCGAGGAATAGGGTGTGTGGTCTTTTGCATTTTGTAATGAAAGAAGGTTAACACTGTGATGCATTTATTTAATTTCTAAAAACAAAGAATCTAGTTTTGATGCACAAGTAGAAGATACTGAGGGGCTGCAGTTGCCATGTCTCTACCAAATTCTTTTCCCCCAAAAGGAGTTTTTAGCGTAAAGTTAATTGCTTCCTTTCTACTGAGTAGTTATTTTTTAAAAGAAATGCACAAAACATGTTTTCTATTTCTTTCATACAAGAAAGAAATGTTTGAATACCTTGATATGCTGTTTAATTTGTAAAATAATGCTTATGCTTGTTTTCCAAGGAATCATTATCAATTTCTCTATACTTGTGTTTGAAAATGGTATGATGACAAAACTTACCTTCAGTGTGTTTCTGAAAAAAACTGCTGTATCTCTAATTATCAGTAAACAATATATGGGAAAATTTGGGGAAATTACCTTCTAAATGTTACTTGTTCATGCATCCATACATACAAAACCTTGAGATAAGAACATTGTAGAGAAGTTGAAGGACCTGCAGGGAGAATCCAAAAAGCAAGGATGTCAAATACACATATGTAATTTACTTACTGCACCTGAAAATATAAAATGTGGAAATTGTGCCTCTGATAAAATTGCAAAGCTCTTTGCATGTAATGAAGAATCAAAAGAAGACAGTTTATAAAGAATAAAATTACAATAAATGCTAGATTTAGAGAGAAAAAAGTATTATGTCCAAAAAAAGAGTGTTATTTCTTAATTGATACTCATTTTACTGAGTACAGAGTAAAGTATTACTGTTCTAATTTCTTCCTTTTAGGTTTTTGGTGGGTTTTTTTGTTTGTTTGTTTGTTTTGCTGTTGTTGGGTTTTTTTGTCTTTTGTTTTGGGTTTTTTGTTGTTTTGTTTGGGGTTTTGTTGTGGCCAGTGTTTGAATTCAAAAAGGTAAGAATTCTTCTGACATTTTTAACTGACATTTCACAGATTTAAATTCTAAAATATTATAAATAAGGAATAATTAATAATTATTATGTATTTTATGAAAAAGTAAAAGATACATTGTTTCTTTTTAACAAAGTGTGCTTCTTTAATCACAGCAGCCCATACAGTTGCATTTTTCAATACCACTGTGCATCCTGAATAAATATCAAGAAGCATTCCTCTGCCACATGGAACTTTGCCATTTATTCCTTGTTTTGGTGAAAGCTTTTTATTCATGTTCCAGAACATTAAGACGTCCCATAATAGCAGCCTTTGTTTCAAAATATTGAAAAGCTTTTCAGCAGACCTAGTAATTCAGTTAGTTTCTGAAGACCCTTCAATAAACCAAACAGCAAAAACACTGTTAAAATAAGAAAACTATTGAGATGTACTCATTTCAATAAGAAGCTCTCTGTTTTCTTTTTCTCCTTTACTTTTTTCTTACTTTTGTTTATGATGTTGACGTAAATATAAAATTAATGTTCCCTGGGGAGAAGATAGTGATTTTATTTTAGGTTTCAAGCACATTTTATAGAATCCTGAGAACAAAAATATATTATTAAAATATATGTGCATAAGACCAGAAAAGCACAACCCTTAAACTGTCAGAGCTAATACAAAGCAAGGCTGAACTAACACCATGAGTTTTCCAACAACTTACAGATATATTAGCACGCTTCCTTGCCTTCTATGATTAGTAAAAATGTTTTTGCTGAAGGAAGTTCAGTTCAGTGACAAGAACTATTTCAGAAAGTGCAAATTCTCCCTGTATTGCAGTTGTTAAATTATATCTTTACTACTCTAGCAGGGAATTAGGCTGCTGAGCATAGGACCCAAAGTCAAATCTACTTCATGATATCACAAAGTACTTCTATAGTAGCTGTATAGCAACAGGAAGCATAAGCTGAGTCTTCAATATTTTAGAAATAAGAAAACTGATATAAAGTTTTTCTAATATCTTTCCATTTTTTGCCATCACAACCAAAAACTAGTGTATGGCTAATAATATATAAGTATCACAGACAGAAAACTGAATGACACTGAGAAAAAACTCTACAAGGTTATGTGCATACAAATCTAAATGTGAAATGTTTTATATAGTCCCAAACAGTACCTTCATGTGATCTAAGTATAGCTGGTTGATAACAGGCAGCTGAAACACAATGTGGTCCTGCTGAAATCCATGTCAAAAGCATTTGACAAAATTTAGTTCAGTAAAATATTGGGATTTGTTGGCTTTTTTTGGTAACAAAATTGCCCTGTCATAATAAGCAAAATCCAATACACTCCAATAAACTAGTATTTTAAACACTGTTTTATATTAATAATCGCTATAAAAAATTTAATTTTTTTTATAATTATGGTGTTGAAAAAATTACTACTACTACTAACAGAAATATAAGCATTTCAAACAAATTTAAAGCCTCAAGAAAGAAAGTCTTGGAATTTCACCCAAGGTTACATTAAAGCTATGTTCTCTTTTTGAGGAGAGCCAATATAGGATAACTATTAAATTGTCAAAAGTTTCATATGTGCCATTTTTATCCCTGATGTGCATAGCTTGCCATGTGATGGCTTGATGCATAATTGAAAATTGCTCCTAATTTAAAGTATTATAAAATAAATCAGTCAATAAGGATATATCATTAGTCTGCTTTTTTTAGCTTCTTGATATTTCTGTCTTTCACTTCTGCTTAATTCTACTCAAGGACAACAAAATTCACTAAGAAACCTGCTGTTGATCTTATTGAACTTCCAACTTCTGTGAATTTTGAAAAGAGTTGTGGCATGTTTTTTGTTTTTATTTAGAATAATATTGTCATGTGAAATTTAGAAAAATTATCCTGTCTCAAGAATTTCATGAGTGAAAATGCTGGAATTCTGGGAAATTATCACTACATGTTTAGCTTTTTATGTTAGGCTAAACTGCCCTTACTTGGAATCAGGGGAAACTTTTGTGACTGGAAGTCTGTGAGGCATATAATCTAAAACTACAGAGGAGAAAAATTTAGGATAATGGGATTGTTGAAAGTGGATGCACATGAAGGTGGAAAAATGTTTAGAGAAAGAGAACCATGAGGAAAAAAATCTATGATAAGAGGAAAATAAATAAGTAAACTGGCTAAAAATGAAGTTAATAAAAGGCATTCGGAATATGAACTTTAACAGGAATAGAAAAAACTGACAGGATGAATATACCTGAGACAGAATACCCAGTGCATATAGTCAATAGACTATTAGATGGGACCCCAGAGGAGGAAACAGCTGAAGGATAAATGAGCAAGAGTGCACAGATAACATCTGAGATTTGTTAAAGACTGAAGACTATGAAGTTTAACCCTTTAAAGTAGGTTAGAGAATCATATTTCCATCAGATGCTAAATGTGAGTGAAAGTCAAAAGTGGAAAAAGAATTTCTCTGTCCAAGTAAAGGCAAGCCCTAAACATTTTTGATTAGACTATTACTTTTCTTCTTGTTAATATCTTTGAATTCAAAATTGTTCTGTCTTCATCTAAAGCCATTCCATACCCTCTTTTACTGATAATATTTACTGTCATCAGTAAAGTTGAGTTGTGTTGTTCTGTGTGGAAGTTCTTAAGTTTTCAACCCTGTTGATGAAACCTACCTGGAACTAAAAAGATACGGAGCCAGAGCTCAGTTTTGTCTCAGTGGAAGCTAAAACTACTCTCAAATCTACTAATCAATTACTCTACGATAAAAAATAAGTCAACAGAATGATTCAGACTGATTACTTCATCCACATGACCTACTCTGTAAGTTGAAAAATAGGATACCCTAGATTGAATCAAGACTTAAATCAATATTTCAAATACTCTCATGTAGATAAAGGAACTATATTAAAAAATTAGTTCTTATGCCCTACTTTTTGGACAAGTTACAGAACCAGTGCTTTACTAGCTATTTATTTAAATAAAAAGTAATGATCTTAAAAAAAAAAAAAGGGGGGGGGATCTGTTTGGAAGAAATTTGTGTCTGCAGAAGTGCTAAGGTAAAAATAAAGAAATTACTCCTCTGTATAGCTGACAAAAACTTTCTCTGAAATGCACTTTTTAAAAATTCCTATTCATAGTGTCTTTTGTGAGTCATATTTTGAAATACATATTTTTCCAAGTAGTTTAGATAGAGAACATGCAATTAGATATTATAACAAACTCTAGTAGAAGGACTAGATTCTTAAGACAGTCTGAAGTAACATCATGAGATATAATACTCGTGTAATTCTGAACTACTGCCAAATTTTTCACAGTTTTTTATTTTCAGGGTGCTTGATTTGAGGAACTTTGTCCTAATGTGTTTTTGAAATGTGTACTCAACTATAAATCAATGAAACAAACCTTAGGTTTGCAGGAATATATCCTAACCCATCCTCCCCATACACAAAGAGTTCCTAGATCATTAAAATTGAACACTTTTTAATGCCAAAATTCTACTGCTTTAACAGTATTAAATTATGCATGTTTAAAAGGGTTATATCATCTTTCATACTGAAGAAAATAAGAAAATAAGAATGGTGATTTGGTCACTGAATATGTCTCCTGCAGTTGTGAGCACATGGACATTAAACATTGAACTAGTCATCCCCAGAATCCTACGAGTATATTGTAGTTCACAGACCAGACAGTTCACCAACAGACCAACAAACCAGCACAAAAGCTTTCCAAAGAGATCAAAAGCTCAAGCAGTGCTTTAAACCCCTCAAAAAAGAGTGAAGTATGCCCAGGTGATCCTTGGAATAAAGAATTCTTCACACTGCAGATAAAGGCACAAAAATCCTAACAACTCTGCTGGTTTCAAGTGGAATAAAATTCTTTCTTTCCCAGTCTCTCGTGATCATTTTAACAAAGTGCTGAGAATAACATATTGTCTCTTGGGATGGTTAATCTTTGATCTCCCAGTCTTAATTTATAAAAAATATGAGCTTTCTTTTCTGTCAGTAGGGTGCAGCTTTAGTAACTTTTAAGAATAAGACCAATTCATAGAAAATAAATGTGAATCAGCAAGTAACACAAATTGAGATGTGATGAATGTTTTAATATTGATATTTATGAAGTACAGACTAAATGTCTATAAACTAGGTCATGAAAAAAAACCAAACAAACTGATTTTAGATCAAACAGTGTTTTTCTAGTAAAACCTCATGCTGCATTTTTAATAATATTCCTTCCCTGGAAGTGTTCAAGGCTGGGTTGGATGGGGCCCTGAGCAACACAGTTTTGTAGAGGATTCATGGCTGGGCTCTTTCAACCAGGTTATCTCTTGGAAGGCCCCTTCCAACTCAAACCATTCTGTGATTCTATGATTAATGCACATGCACAAAAAAGGGCTAATACTCAAGTACTGATCTTTAAATTTGCCATCATATATTTAATGTTTGTATGATACTAGACTTATACTCCTGGTTGAGTTTAACTTTATAAGACAAAAGACTATTGGGTATGTCAAGACAGATGGATCTTGGCACAATCTATTATGTAATCTTCATACCTTATGTTACTGTTCACTGAAATGTAGAGATCATCACACACATTATATAAAGATATATGCATAATAATATTCGGAACCTAAATAGAATGGAGGTTTTTTCATAGTCCTCAAAGGAATCCAGCTTCTGTTGTCCATTTCTGGAGGTATATATGTTGAGGTATTTTCTACCCAGGTAAAGGATATTTTGATTTTTTTTCTGATAACTGAACTAGTTAAATGTTTTAACTACTTGAAAAGATGGATTTTCCTCCATTAGGTAATTTCCTTGATCTATTGCAAATCCATATATTCTCTGATATGCCAATTTATGGCTGGAAAGCCGCCTTCCAGAAAATGACTGAGGGGTCCTGGCAGACACTGACTTGAACATGAACCAATAATGTGTCCTTGTGGCAAAGAAGACAAATGTTATCCTGGGATGCATTAGGAGTATTGCCAGCAGATTGAGGGAGGTGATTCTTCTTCTTAGCACTAGGGATGCAACGCCTGACAGATTGTGGCCAGCCTTGGGCTCAAGAGAGATGTGGACACACAGGAGGCATTCCAGGAAAGGACCATGAAAATGATGAAGGGTCTGGAGCAGATCTCCTATGACAAAAGGCTGAGGCTGCTTGGCCTAGAGACAAGAAGTCTTGGGGGAATTTAATCAAAATACACCTGAAATGAAGGTACAAAGAAGATGTGGCCAGACTCTTTCCAGTGGTGACCAGTGATAGGAGCAGAGTCAACAGACACACAATGAATCACAGGAAGCTCTTCCTGAACAAAGGAAAGCCCTTTTTCAGTGTGAGGGTGACTAAGCATTAACTGAGCTTTTTCAGAGAAGTTGTGGGGTCTCCATCCATAGAATTACTCAAAAATGATCTGTACAAGATTCTGGATAACTGGCTGTAGATGACCCTGTTTGAGCAGGGAGGTTGAACCAAGCAACATCCAGCAGACACTTCTGACCATTCTGTGGTTCTGAAATTCAGTGATTCTATAAATACAGTTTGCAGGATTTTCAAGATAGTTTTGATTTTTCTGTTCGTTAGTTTTATTCGTAAACATAATAAGGTCTGGTCTTGAAAACTGATTTCAAGAGATTGAAAATAAATTAATTACTTCACTGTTAAAAGACTGAATTAAAATCACCAACATTGAGTTGACTGGATATATTATAGAAAATAGGTATAGGTCATCATCTGACTTAGGCATCCATAATGGGCTAGTGTTGGGTAAAGGCCAAGCTTGCAACCTGCTTCCATCTTTTTTCCCTCCTCAGTGGGAGAAAACAGGATGTGAAAACTCATGTCTCTAAGTAAAGACAGAGAGAGACACCTTGTATTTTACTGCTGTGGTCAAAAGAGACTAAACTTTGGGAAGATAATCTAATTTACTGACAATTAAAATAGATTTGGGTAGTGAAAAGCAAGGACATTGAAACAACACCTTCCCTATTGATTCTTCAGAATTCAGCTTCATTCCTTAGCTCCTGACTCCCCTATTCCCAACTGACCAGCATGGTTGGGGCATGGATAGTACACAGCCATTTCTCCTTCTCTGTTGCTGCTTTTCTCTCAAACCTTTCACCTGCTCCAATGTTGGCACTCTACACTAGCTGCAGTGCCTTCAGGGAAAAAAAACTCCCCTTAGCATGGGCTCTCCATGGGTTGCAATTATTTTAGAAAATGGAAACCTGATCTGGCATGGGGTTCTCCGTGCCCTGGGGTGTGGATATCTGCTCTGACATGGAGAGCTCATCCTCCTCCTGCCCTGTCCTTGATGTTCCTTCGAATGTTTCTCTCTCTTTTCTATCCTCTCTCTGTTGCTCCTGTTCATCAGTTTTACCATTAAAAAATTTAACTTTAGATTTTAACATTAAAGCCTGGACTAAACATTTTATCAATAGTACTTTCAAGATTTGGGCTTATTTGCTAATGTTAAAAAATGTTTTATTTTCTATATTTCACTTTGTAAAAAGCAAAACCAGCAAATTATAATCTGTTGGAAAAAAAAACTCATTATAAACTGTATTATGAGACTAAGAAAATGAAAGGATAGTTTAATTTAATTTTATTAATCCATCTTTTGTTCTAAACTATTTTATTAAAATGTGGAGTTATTTTGTAGCAAATAAGAGATGGAATAATCACTAAGAAAGAATATTCCCTAATAGTAACTGGGCTTCATTTCAGCAGCTTCAGGTTCGAAATTTAAGAATATTCTGGTACTCACAGATTTGGGCAACATTTCTGGGGCATTGAGAACTGTTTGCAATTTCTTTTGTAATGTTCTGTCCTGGCAGGCGTTAAAAAAATTAAAGTCTTTCTGACTAAGATTCTATTTCCTATATACCATTAGGTTGAACAAGAATCTGAGTTTTAAGGCCAAATCTTTATTCCAGAGATCATCAGTAAGTCTGCTGGAGCACTCACATTCAGAAGCACAACGATTTTGAAGAAGAAGCATAATGTGTCATAAAGTGTGTTTCACATTAAGCTGAGTTAAAATATTTTGGGCTCAGGTCTGACCAATACTGACTTGAGCCAAAAAGTCTGGGTAAACACCTGACTACCTTCCTGGGCTCTCAAGGCCTTTTTATTTACTTTCTAAAAGCAAGAACACTGCAATTTGTTTATAGTAAATGATCAATTGATCATTTAAATTTATGAATTAAATTATTATGCTCCTTTTCAGGTTTGTTCTCAGTTGCCATTCAATTGAAAGACATATATACAGTTCTTACAGGTACAGTCCTTAGTATTATCAAAATCATGAAGTCATGAGTTCAGAGAGTCTTAGACAGAGCCACCAACTTAACAGCAACTTAATCAAGTAAAGGCAGATGCTTAGAAACTTGACTCTAGTATTTTGTGTAAAAAGCTAAACAGCAAGAAATATTTCCTTTTTTCACTAGCTTGTTTCCAGGCTAGCAGTTTCTCCAACTAAGAATAAGGAAAATTTGTAGGCAGCCCCAGAGAGCCAAATTAAACAATGCCTGTTACAGCAAGGTCCATTTTTCTTGTCTGTTTTTATTTTTCTTTTCACTGAATACTATCTTTCAGATAAAAAGAGACTGTAAGTCCAGGAAGACTTGGTAATTAGTGAGCCAAAATAAAGAAAATATTCCTTCTTGGAAAATAAAGAGGGAATTTGAGATACTAAATCAAACAAACACAAGGAAATATGTGTTCAGAATCCTAATTTCTATTGTCTGCAGTCCTCACACATTGCCAGGGACAATAGGAACCGTCCAACTAAAAGGAGTAAATAATGAAAACATTGATGTCATATCAAGAGGGGATGGATAACAGAGAATTAATCCAAAGACAGTCCCTATATGAAAAAAATATCCTAAGGAGCTTGACAGAAAAGAAGGCTCAAAAGGTGTGTTTATTTGAAAAATATTCATGTAAGGAAGCTTTTGACAAGTAGTATCAAAAGAGCTAAGGGAATAAAAGGTTCCAAAACAAAGAGAATTGTTGATTTAGTGTGGTACATGCTTAATATACAGCATCTGGTCTTGCCAGTCAGCACAGTTATTCCATAAAAGAAAGCATCAAAAAGCTATCCTTTTTCTTGCTGTCATGAGTCTTTCTTCAGATCTTAATTAACAATAATGTTTTCAAGTTTTCAGTTTATTAACAAAAGATCTAAAAAGATCAAGGGAATACACCTGGGTTTCAAGGCTGTTATATCAGTAACCTTGTAATTCCCCTGAGAGATGTGTTTGAATATTCTAATGGACTCCATCTAATCACAGGCACATCAACAGTTCAAAGCTAACACTTTCATCATACATTGATTGTGGGCCTATTCTATCTCACCTTATCATGTATAATATCCAGAGTATTTAGGGATAAATATGCAACATGAGTGTATTGAAGTACGTGCACTTACCTAAAATTAAAGCTCTTGCTCTCCATTTATGAGCTGATTTTGGCTGGGGTAGAATAATTTTCTTCACAGTAGCCAGTATGGGCTAGGTTTTGGATTTGTGCTGGAAATGGTGTTGATAACACAGGGTTGTTTTGGTTTTTGCTGAACAACCCTTACACAGAGCCAAGGCCTTTTCTGTTCGTCCCCCCAACCCACAAATGGCAAGGCTGGGGGTGCATGGGACCCGTGCAGGGGACACAGCCAGGAAAGCTGATCCCCAGCTGAAGAAAGGGATATCCCAGACTGTCTGGTATCATGCTTAGAATATAAAACTAGGTGAAGAAGAAGGAAGGAATGGGAAGGGTGTTCACTGTGGTAATGTTTGTTTTCCCCAGTAACTGCTAAGATATGATGGAGCCCTTCTTTTCTGGGGATGGCTAAAAGCCTGCCTGCTCATGGGAGGTAGTGAATAAATTCCTTGTTTTGCTTTGTTTGTGTGTGCAGCTTATCTCAGCCCATGACTTTACTCACTTTTACTCTTTCAATTCTCTACCCCATCCCACTGTGAAAGGAAAGAAACTGGCACCTGTGTATAAAAATAAAATTCATAGTTCCCAGTATAACTATGATTTTCATAGCTCTTTACAAAACTTCTGAATTGTGTCTAATGTAATCTCATAAAGCAGTGAATACCCTTATATTTCTCCCCTCAAATATCAGCAGAGCATTGTGTCAATATGCAAATATATTACTTTTTCCATCTCAAAAAAATTGTTCTGTGATGTTGTCATGAGGAAATACTGAAAGGTTTACTTTCTCTTCCCTTTAAAATATGTGAACTATGAATAGAAGAAATGAAGTAGCACACTTTCTCAAAACAAAGTCTGTTTATTAATAATTTAAAAATGATGTGATTAGTCTCTAAATGAATATGAATTACTTCTTGCTAACTACTTTTTCAGTAATGCCAAGTTTAATTACATGATTTACAGTACTTAAATAATGAAGTATAGGAACAAAGGAAGGGCAAGGATGATGTTGCACCAGCATATGGCCTGCAAATTACAGTATACAATTACAGTACAAAATCTATGAAATAAATGTTTAAAAGAGGAAAATTAAAAACAAAAAAACAACCCTCAAAAACTATTTGGATTATTACTCCTATTTTCACAGGTCATTTCTTCTTTCTGAAAAGTCTCTGGTATGCATGTAAAAAACAATGATAAAAAGCCTGAGTTCTTCAGTTTAACTGAAGAAACTCAAGAGTGTGTCCTGAGGCAGACTCATAAATCTCATTTTTACTTTGGGAAAAAAATTTCTTTAGGTAAGACCAATATTCTTTGTTCATTTAAGGGGAATTGTTGTGGACCTGCACAGCAATTTGCAAACACTGTTGTGAAACACTGTTGAATGCACTGTTGTGCATTCTTACCAGGCACTGAAGCATTAGCATTCAATTATTTTCCATGCCAGGAATGAAGATGTTCAGTTTAGAATTGCATCCTGAAAGTCTGAATGCCCCTGTGATTACTCAGGTGCTTGACCATTCAGCCTTTAGCACTAAAATGAACAGTGAGGGAATGATAACTTTTTTATGTAGTTATAAAAATGCTTTTCTTCTGTAAACAAGATTTCTGGGTACTACATCATTTTACACAGAAATGCACTAAGTACTGACTTTCATTCATTAGCAACTAGGAATTCTGTATCTACTGACCTAACTATATCCCCAGCTACCATTTTCATCTTCCCTTCTGCAAAATAATCCCTTCTGAGTTTTTTATTCATGCATGGTGATATTAAAAAAAAAAAAAATACTAAGGGTGCATCTGTCCCAACCTCCCCATTCCCATTGTGTATCTTATTTGTAATTGGCTTTTGTATGTGGGGGCTGCCTGTGGGAGTAAGCTGATAATTTTGTAACAATAATAATGGGCCATATTGTGCTATGGACATTTCCTTTCTAAAGACCATGTAGCTGCCTTTTTTTTTGTGAGCCAAACATCAAGCACGATAACCAATGAACTCTTTATTTTGCTGACATTTAGTTGCTTTAGTGAGCAAATGGCTACGGCCAGAATAATGCAATGAAGCTTTGGGCTCTGACATGGCAGTAAGCATAACTTTCTACAGAATGTTTATGGTTGCTCTTTCCACACTTCTTTTCCCATTTATTTAGTAGCCTCTCCTTGCATAGTATAAAATTCCCTCGGGAATTCATCTCACAACTTCTGAACTGTAGCAATTTGAATTCATTCTATCAGGTGTCACAAAATCGGTGCCAGCTTTAATACATTCACTAATAATCTGCGATAGAATGGTGCCTCTGCTACTCAAAGTTGGTAGATATAGTGGAAGTAAAAATTGCCAAGGAGTAGCACAGATGAACATTAAAACTGTGGCATTTGTACATTTTCTGAGTGGCTGGGCTGATGAGTGGGGCATAGCTCAGAATAGCTGTGACAGTTGACAGAAGTTATTCCTTCTGCAGTCTACCCTACCGCAGATGCATGATATATCCAAGAAATTTGACTTGCCTTTTTGTAACTATCCAGAGCTATAGGTTTTCAGCACTCAAAACCTAAATAAGAACTGCAATAATACTACCCAGCTTGTTTTAGCTATGATCATCTTCTTTTATATCTTTCCATAATATGGATATGGAAAGTATATGGAGAGGACTTCAGTCAAGTCAACTATATGGAGAGGACTTGTGTAAATATTTGAATGCTTTACAAATATAGCATGCTAATTCCCTATTTGGGCTTAATTTATTTGCTTAACAGCTTCTCTAATACTGTGGGGTGTCCAAAATTTCTGAAGAGGGTTGGCAGAAGTGATGCGTAGGTAACCCTCTCAAGGTATGTCTGAATGACAGCTGGAGCTCAACCAGGTACACTGGAACAATTCAAATGCAGCTGTCTGTATATGGACAGCTAAGCTATATTTTCAACCTTCAGCATGGGATTCCACTGTAGTTCAAAATGCTTATATGGGAGCTAGATGCTGAAGTGCCAATGACAATCACAAAATCACAGAATCATAACATCTGCTGAGCTGGAAAGGACCCACAAGGATCACCGGGTCCAACTCCTGGCCCTGCACTGGGCCATCCCCAAGAGTCACACCAAGTGCCTGAGAACATTGTCCAAATGCTTCTTGAGCTCTGTCAGGCTGGTGCTGTGACCACTGCCCTGAGGAGCCTGTTCCAGTGTGGACCTGGGACTGTAGTATGTAATAACAAAAGCACCAAGTGGAACAAACATGATGCAAATAATATACTCTCAAATAGGCAGGCAAACTCTTCAGCTGAATCAAGTTAAAGCAGATTAATATTGTAGTGTATAATGTAAGATTGTAGAGTAATATTAAAATATTATTGTGAAGGCATCGAAAGTTAAAGTTATTTCTTATGCACTGAAACATTCATAATTCTAGTATTTCATCCCCAAAGGGTATAAAGGTAAATGAAAAAAAGCTGAGGCATATCTTCCTTATGTTCACTACAAATATTAACAGCACAGAAGTGGAAATTGTTGTATTACGGTAACTGTTAATATTTATATATCTGGACATGATCACAGAAGGAGATTACAATAAAGACAGCAAATGAGCTCAAGTGTAAGCAAGATGGTAGTCTCCTGGAAAATCACAGAACTGTTCCTTTTTCCCCCTTAATTCATACAGTTTGGTTCTTACTGGATTTAGTATCTGTAACATGGTCACACACTATGCATATACCACATAACTACCACAAGTTACAGAGTACCCTGAAAAGCTAGTATGGAGGGAGTTCTTTATTCAGAAGAAGTTTTACCTTTAGCTATAGAAAAATACTTTTTCTTCCTTTTTGTTGAATAATGGTAAAGACAATGCATAAAGCTAAGTCAGTATTTATATAACATTTTTTCATGTTCCTGGATAGCTACAGCAGGCCATATCTTGTCTTTATTTAGTAGTCAATATTGCCTATTGACTATCCTTATAAAAGTCTAATTGCATTTGGATTCATACTATTTCCCCCTTTAAAATAATTTACTTTAAAAGCATTTTTACCATTCCAAAAACTGGTGCCATTTTCACTTCAGATAAAGTGTTTCTGTCTTGTGAAGACTAACACAAACACTGAATCTAACTTACTTCAGTCAGTTAAAATAAAATGAAACAGTGATTACTCTTGAATGATTGAAATGCTTAAAAGGAGCAAGGGGAAAAAAACCTCAAACAAACCCTAGGCCCTTTAAATTTATTTAACTTAGCAGTTATTAAAATCTTTCATTTTCTTCCTGTTTTTTTTAATAAAGGTATTAAGTAAATTCTAAAGCACAGCTTAAAAAGTGACATGCAGTGTATAAATACATATTCTCTTCTGAAAGGATAAAAGCCTTATGTAAAGGATGAAAAAAGGAGTAAAATATGCCACAGCAAATACTGAACACTGTATATTTATTTTGTACTATCATCTGGAGAGACAGCACTTGTAGCTTTAAAAGAAATAAAAAATTATTACAATCTTTCAAAGAATTTTTCATTCTCAGCATAAGAGATTCAGTGATTGTGATTTTTTTTTTTTATAGCTTAAAAGCATCAAATTCAGCCAGTTACTGGCAGGGATGAGGTAGAAAAATAAAAACATAGTAGGCACACAGTAGGACCAAAAAAAACCCAGAAAACCAAAAACCAAACTAGAAGATTCATGTGGACTAGAACTTAGGACTGGTTTCTTACAGTTTTGTCTATGGTTGACTGACCTGAGTGACTAAGCATAGGTTTCACAAAAAACTTTCATTACCCCTGGAAAAATTAAAAGAGCTTCCTCTCCTCTGCCAAAATAGCTATTTCTCTGCAATTTGTGAATCTAGAGAGTTCTGTTCTTTATAATCATGTAGTTGGTTACAGTTTTGTATGTCATAAGCCTTGTGCTGAACTTGTGAAGGCTCAGGCTGAGGCTCCTTATGCTTGTTCTGCCAAGGCTTCTCTTGTCCAGCCTGCAGTTTGAGAAATTTCCACAGCAAACCATGAAGGGATGGGATCAATTTAGTTCTCTAGATGGACAGTATTAAATAGGATTCATCTTACACTTTATTTCTTATATATTCTTTTGGGAATATTTGTTACACTATATAGTATAGAGGGTTGTCATTTTACTTTGATTCTTGGTTGCTCTTGTACTCACAACCCACCCATTCTACCTGACAAGCTAGCAGGCTGAAGCAATCACAGAAAAGCTGAAGTCATAAGTAAACTTAGGATAAAAAAGTCCTTAATTTAAAAAGAACTTGGAAAAAAAAAAACCCTGAATAAGCAAAAATATTGAAAATAGACAAAAACATCAAGTTGCATATGTGTATTCAGAAGTCAAGAAATTCAAGAAAGGTAAAGAGAAATTTGGAAAATATCAAGCTTAAATAGCTTATAAAGAATATATGATGCAGTTAAATAGTTTCTAGATGTATAAATGAAAAGAGGATAACAACAGCTTACCAGAAAGGATGGAGTAAGGTGAAAGGTAACAAGAAATAACTAAAGGTTTTCAGGAAGAGTAATAGTTATGGTTGGACACCAATGGAACTAAGTATGTGAACGCATAGCTTGCTATATATAATGAGGAAAGCATTAACACACATTGGGTGAGCAATAAACTGATCCCTACATTAATAACTTGATTTTCAGAAATGATGCAAAAAATTTTATAGAAAGCATTTTGCTAGCGATGCATGAAATGATGGGAAAATATGTTGGACTTTGTTTATGAAATAGAAGACTGTTCTCACTAAGTATGATCATGTTAGCCTAATACTAACAATACACTAAGCTTTGAATTTCTTTGGAAGGAAAAAAATATATCGAAGTTTAATCAGTATGGCTTACAATGGACCATCATACTTACAATGAATTTTAGTTCCATATTGCTAAGCATTTCTGAGGAAAAAAAAAAAGAAAGGAAAACTAGATGGTCAACTGTAGGTAAGAAGGTAAGAACTCTATACACAATCTAAGAACTGTGAAAATATCCTGAGGATATTTCATAACATATCTAACTATAGGCAAATGTTTAGGCTTAGATATAGTAATTTACTTCTTGGTATATCTACTGACCAATTTAATATATGCGGTTAACCTATATCTAGCCACTTATAGCAAAATTTGTAATTTTTCTGTTTGAAACTGAAAGTATGGTGCAGTCAATGCACTGTAAAATATCTGCAATAAAAAAAGGATGAGCATACATAAAGACACAAATCAAAGTAAGGTTATCCTCAGGATAGAAATGGCTCTACTCAGGATCTTTTCTCCTTTCACTCTTCGGGATTTATTATAATCATCCTCTATGGCAGCACCCAGCAGAGTTTCTATGCTGTACTTAAAGCTGACTTTCTGTTTTCACCATAGCACTTTTCTTTTTTATTGATTTTAGCTTCACTGTTATATTCATCTTTTTCTAAAATTAGGCCCATATATTTTCAGCTTTATGGTCTTCATCCTACACCTCATCCTTCCCATACCTCTTTCTAAATCACTTCACTAGTGCTTAGCAGTAAAATGGATGTTTATCATAAATTGGTTTAGTATTTACTGTTGTTGGAGTTGTACATGGAGAGAAAAGAGGTAAAGTAGACTCTACCACAGCTATGATATAGTTAAAAAGGTACACTAGAAAGTATTTAAAAACGCAATATTTTCAGTTCCCTTCATTTTGAGCACAAGAACATAATTGAATCGAAGCTGTCATATTCTTAACACAATGCTGTTTATATGAAGATTTACTTACTTCCCCTCTAGGGAAATCTAAAAGAATCAATTAAAGATATATTTTGATTAATTTCATTAGGATTTTTAAAAATTAAAATTAAAATTAATGAAAGCATCTACATAATAAAATCATTATTCAATTCCTTGCCCAAGAACTAAGATGCTTCAAATCTGAGCTTTTTCTCAGTCCAGCACTCATTCCAGGAGAGCTTGCCTAACCATGACACTAAGTTAAATGCAAAATGTGAGTACTTCCATTCTTGTTGTTCAAATTAAGGACATCTCTAACCAGGAATGCCCAAATACTGGAAGTAAAGGGAGTCATATAAATGGAAAACTGACTTCAACCTCTTAGATAGATGGAAATACAGGAACAGGTAGGTTCTGATTGAAAGGACTGTCAAGAAATCAAGGTAAAATAAAAACCCAATATGACAACAAGAAGGCCAAAAAGAAAAAACTTAATAAATAAAGTCAAATAGAAGTCCTATTTATTATGTGTAGAAAAGTAAACACCCTGAACACATCCCTTCCTGGTTTATTCTGGAGATTTCTCAAGGTTGTGCCTGGCCTGAAGGATTATGCCAAAAACCAAAGTCTCAGGTTCTCTGTAAGAGACTTTGTGAGAAATCTTGAGCTATTCAAAGTTATTATGATCTTAAGTCCACCAGGATATCACCTCAGGCCTCTTACAGTGCATGGCTTAGGAGCCCTAAAGTGCTGTATTGTTACAATTCTACTCCATTTGGGCTGTTAAACCCCTACTCTGCATTGCCAGACAACTGAATTTCTGAGGTGAGTCACAATCAGGATTGACTCCTGACTGGTTTACCTCCATCTCTCCAGGATTTTTAAGTATCCTAATTAAAAACACTCTGAACATACCTTTGTTTATAGTGTTGTTGAACACCAGCTGGCATCTAAGCATCACACAGCTGCTCCCTCACTCCCCTGCCCCAGCAGGATAGGTGGAAAATAATTGGAAAAGTAAAATCAAGAAAAAATGGAAACTGGGATAAGGAAAATTTAGCAATACTAATGCTAATAATAATTATGAATATAAATAACAAAGAGAGGGAAATAAAGCCCCAAGAAAGAGCAGCAATGCAAATTAAAATAGCTGTTCACCACCAGCTGACTGATATTCAGCCAGTTCATGAGCAGCAGGCCCCTGGACAACTTTTCTCCCAGATTTATATGCTGACCAAGACATCATATGGTGTGGAATATTCCTTTGGTCATTTGTTCCATCTCTGTTCCCTTCCATACCCCCAGCCTGCTCTCTGGTGGGATGGGGATAAAAGCAGAAAAGTCTTTAACACTGTGTAAGGGCAGCTCAGCAATAAATAAAACATCCCTACCCACCACAAATCCAAAACATAACTCAATAGTGGCTGTGATATAGAAAATCAACTCGATCCCTGCCAAAACAGCACAATTTAAAGGATTCACGTGCAAGGTGACACAGTGAAAGAAACTCCAGGGAAATAAAACACTGGATTTTGGGTGACATATTGTGGGATACCAGTAAGGCTTACCTTTTATTTTGGAAATTTGCTCATCGATCTGCCTCATTTATTTCAATTACAATTTTTGTGTGCATACCAGTAAATTTAACTAAGGTTTATGTTTCCAGATATGTTTTTATGCTTACTTTTAATAGTATTACACTTAAAAAGCAGTAACACATTGAAGCAATAATGTTTTGATGTAATGAATATCCTCAAGTTCTTCACTTCCAAATAAACATGTCAGACACCTGTGGTGCATTTCTTCCTACATTTTCCCTGCATTATCTAGTCTTTACAGACACTGACTGTTTATGGCTAAACATCCTTTAACATAATGCTTAGACAATTTATTGCAATCTTTGCATATTTATGCATTAGGACTTTTTGAAGTCCTATGACTTCAAAAGAAGACTATGACTGAGCAGCCAACCTCTACAATAGAAAATAACTCAGTGGAGACTGGGCAGGGAAATATGCCCATGAAGGTCAGGGAATATGTAGTGTGCGACTGACCAGAGCTGTTGAAATAAAGCCTGATTTTATCCCAACACAGAAGGCATCAGCAGGTGAGGGTTTTTTTAGATAAAAAGCTATGTCATTTGAGTAGATCAGCCGGTGGGTTACATACATAGGGTTTTTTTATGTTCTTCAAGAACTGGAATGTAAGAGTTAGTTGACCTGCAATGTGGAGAGAGTACACATGGTTCAGCCTAACTCTGAGTATAAAACCTGAAAAACTGACAAAAGAGTTTTGAAGACAGCAAGGAGTTTGAGATGATGCCAACTAATGCTTTTCTTCATATCTAATATGGACACACAGCGTTGTGATGGTGGGTATATTACAGAGATTGGTGACTGGGACGTGTTCTGGGATTGAACTGTGTATTGCCATGACTATGGTTTGTTAAGTGTATCTTATAATTTTGCTGTGTTTCCAATATATTTTGTATCACTCTGATAAGTCAGAAATATTGTGTAACATTAACTATCTTCAAATAAGTAAATTTTATGTTATACATCGCACCTTCCACATATGGAATATCAAAAATACTCTGGTCAGAGTCTATTGGACTGACAAAGATTTAGAAACCTCATCTGCCATTACCCAATCGAATATTTTATGTTATGTAATATTAAAACTCAGATTATTGCATTATTCTCTAACTTCAATTGCCTTTTTTCCTCACTGCCTCAATTTTATTTTTTCTTTTCCTGACACTGTATTTTGTAAAGAGAAGTGAGTACTTCTGTTAATTCTAGCTGTGGTTTGGCCTGAACTCAGTTCTCTGTGGGGTCAGATATTAGCAGCTCCAGAGAATCAATCTCTTATGGGAGTTATTTCTAACATTTAAACTACCTGGTAAAGGTGATAGGTGGCAGTATGAAAAAGCCACAAGTTAACATATAAGGCTGTAAGACTTCAGATGAGTCAAAAGTCTTTTCCTAGAAATATTAAATGATTTAGGCAAACAGTTTGGGTTAAGTAAGGTTTCCTGCTTTAGTCTTTCAATTTTAGAAACTTTCCCTTTGCCTCAGGCCTTTTTTAGACATCACCAAGCTATTTAGGACTTCCCTCCCAGTCCTCCAGGAATGTTTCATTCTTATCATGGTTTCCCCACACTTACACTTATCTTTTGTTTAGTTGTTGCTGTGTTTCTTTCCCCAAGTATTATTCAGCATCTCCATGGATGGTTGAGATTTTTCATCTTCCTAACATTACTGCAACCTACGTAACTACCAGTTTAATTAAGTAAATTTTATGTGCTTCTTCAATAAATGAGTCAACCTTTACTAATTTGTCCTAGAAATTGTAGGATGTTAGAAGAAATTTTGCAGAATAATATTGCTAATTATTATCCTATTTTACCATCAGAAAACTTAGAATTGTAAAAAAACAGAGTACATGTATGTTTGAGATATTAAAATGACCCACAAATCTGTGTATCTCTATTTTTTAATCAAGTTTAGGCATTTTTACAGAAACTTGTTTTGAAAATCCTCAAAAAGAACTTTTCAACAGTTCCTTCACTTGTATATATTTCATCAGGAATTAAAAAAGGCTCTTCATATTTTTAGTTAAATATGTTGTTCCATGTTTTTAAAGGGCATGTTACATTGGGAAATATGTACTTAGACTTGCAAAGGTTTTAAATGATGTTTAACAAGTCAGTTCAAGATGAGAACAATGTTAAAACTTTTCACTTAGTTGGTCTTTTCCTTCTAGCTTCACATTTGAAAAGAACATAATTAAAAATTGAAGAATACAGATATATTTTGGTGGCTTAGAACTTGGAGATTTGGTGGCGAACATTGTCATATCAGGAATTTTAGTTACTTTAAAAAAAACAATCTACAGCCTTGGGACTTCCAATACCTTAGCTATTGAACAAGAACTTTTGGAAGGAATGCATTTATTGGTGAAAATTTCCTAAGTCTTCTTTATTTTATGTTTTGCACTTTATCCACACCTCTGGTACCATCACCTTTATCCCCACATATCTGGTATTACTTTAAATTTCTTCTAGCCAGTAAATAAATAAATAGCAAGTATCTAAGTTACCTACAGATAAATATTATTAACAGTTCAAAATGGTTTTATTTGAGATAAAGTATGAGTACTCAAATCCTGATATATCTTAATTTCATTTGAATTTAAACTTTCAAACATCTGTGCTGGCTTTTTGTGCCTTAGCTACAAGTACTAGGATGAACACCTGGGAATTTTTTAGTTTTCATGTGATAAGTACTAAAAAGTAGGTCACTTGGAATACCTATTCATAATATGCACCCAAGCAGCATGAGGAATGAAGGGAACATAGAACACCTATTTCACAACTGCTACATATAAAATTTTATCTTCATGCTGAATAAAAATAAGGAGTTTAAAACCTAATTTTATACAGGGGTTGTCAAACACAGAAAAAATCAGAAACTTTCATTCCAAAATGTCTTTACTCAAGTCCTACCTCCACTTTCAAAATGTATGTGGTCCAGGGAAAACTAGATTGTGTATCCCTTTGCAAAATTTTGACTTGAACTCTGCAGCTTTTCAGCTGAATTCTATAGAGTTGATATCAGTAAGAACAATCTGCAGTGGGGGGAAGCCTGCCTGAACGCACTGCTACATCATTAGATGATGCTGGTATGTGACAGGAAAATAAAAAAAAATAACAGTAACTTAATTGAGGTGAGGCTTTCCCAAAAGCTGTAGGTTATGTCTTCCCTGTTCAAATGTTTTTTGTATGTATAGTGTATATACAAATAATATTTATATCTAATGTATATTATATCTTGATAATATATATTGCCTATCTTTATATAGTGGGGGAAGAGACAAAAACAGACCCAAAAATAAACCTACAGATGAATTCGTAACAACTCCACATCTGTATACCCTACTTGGGGTAAGGGACAGAAGTTGATAGCAACTTGTGTAACGATTGACTTTTGGTATCGGGTAAGTCACAGAAAGGTGTCTGGGGTGATGGGACCAGCAAGGCAATCATCAGCTTTTGAGACATTAGAAAGTAAAAAAACAAGGAAAATCAGGGAAGACATCCATGGATATCTAACCATTTGCTGAAGGCACAGAATCTTGTGATTACTCTTAAAGTGTCACCAGATAAAGACATCCCTACTATGCCTAAAAAAATTGTTCTATGAAACATACACCTCAAAGATTCCTGCATCTATTCATTACAAATTTTGGTCGCAGTTTTGCTTTTCTTTATGTACTTCATGGTTAGAGAATACCACCACAAAACCAAGGATCTTAACAAAACTCTTTGCAGATAAAGGCAATTCTAACCCATTTTCTGGGATACAAGGCAGTACCCAAACACCCATTTATGGGAAGAAATAATTAAATACATTTAGAATAATGCTGCTCCTTCTTGTTCAAGCAGGGCTACCCTACAAAAAGTAACATAGGATTCAGTGTGCTAAAAGACAATGAGTACTGGCTGCACTGAGGATCAGAAGTATCAAATGACTTATCAGCTAGTTATTAAAAAAAGGCAGGACTAGGCTGACCTTTGAGATTTTTTTACACTATTCATGTTTAAATCCATAGATTTTAAAAGCAAAGTCAAACCAATATTTCAGAAAATATATTCCTTTCCTATGTGTGTATTAGTCCAGTTTCACTGTCTTCTATTTATTTTTGAAATTTCAACTGAATATTAATTCTTTCACTTTAGACTTTCTCACAAGGCAGTTAGGAATTTAATTTGTGTTCTTGTAGATGTTAAATTTTACTTAAATTAATCTTTGTATTCATGTGAGGTATTCTAACTACAGAGTGTCCTTAACATCATAACTCAGTAATTTTGAAAAAAAAGTGAATATTTGAAAAAAAATTTACTGATACCTGGCCCTTCTAGGAAGAAGGTGCTTGAGTCCTTATTCATGCACTGAGGCCTTGGAAAGACAAATATTGGAATTTAATGCCCATTTTTTCCCTATCAATTAGTTACAGAAGGTGAATTTTATAGATCATCTTTTCAATACAGCTATTTCTTTCAGTGCATAGTAAACTGATTGCAGTCCCTGAATGACATGGTCCAAATCATGTTTTTGGGTTCAGCAACTTCACTCTTAACGCCAAGGCATCTAGTTTTGGTTATAACATCTGGATTTTTCAATGGATTTTAACAGTTATGCATTGAAAAATTCTGAATGAGCTATACAATAAAACATGATATAATGAAAAGTTCTCTGCCTCAAAAATTTCAGCAGAAAAAAAATCAGACAGTTGAGAATAAATCTACAGGGAATAATGGAAAGTCAGTTGTGGTTGGCTAATAAGTACTTTCTCCATTACAGTTTAACAAATGTTTAATTAATTAAATGTTCTTGCACACAGATACCAAATTACATATTAGAATTTAGTGATATCTTAGTTTAACCAAACTGTGTCAAAGAACCCAGTTTCGAATAATAGCAGTAATTTTCAACTCATTGGTGAGCACTGTGCTTTCAGAACTGCTGTACTTCTATAGTAATTTACCACAGAGAGAGGCCAAAGTATACCATAGAAGGATATAATTAGAAATGGTCTTTTAATCATTCTGGACATTTTCAACACTGTATCCAGTCCCCACATCCCTGTGTAAAGACCTGAAATACCTGGATTTAATATCCTCAGCAGATGACCTGCGTATTCTCCTACAGCTATAAAAACCAAGTTCACTCTCTTAACTACACATGAAATTCCATTTCCTTTCTGAATGATACAGAATAATTTAGATTTAATAGTATCTTTTGTTATGTGCAGATTTATTTTCTCTGGTCTGACATGCAACCATCTGGTGGTCTGAGAAAGCTCAGATCATGTGTATATAGCAATGATAAAAAAATTCTGATAAAGGCTACTGTTCTAGTCCTGTGGATTATTTGCCTGCTGATTCAGAAAACATGGTTTTTTAAACTCAGGAATCTCTTTGTGCTAGAAACTTGGCTTCTCTTTATTTGACCAAGGTGACAAGAAGTGCTATTTTGTCCACTGCCTGCCAACTATGAGTCCAATAGTTGAGACAACTCTGAAAAATAGAGAGGATTTGTTGATTTTATTTAGAGAATCTGGAATATTAATCAAGAAGGTTTATAATTGTTCCATTGGGCTGAATACAATAACTAACTTATGCACATAATTAGAGATTTAGGCACAAACTAAATCTATCAGAAGATAGTCAGAAGCTTCAGGCCTAGCTCTGAAGTTGTGAACTGCTCAGGAACAAGCCTGGTGGAAATAAGTCTGATTTAGCCTGCAAAAGGCATTATGACAGTAACTGGACCTCCTCTTTCAGAACTCTACACACACACACACACACACACACACACACACACTCATATATATGCTATCACAATAAGGAGTAGCACATTAGAAATGCAACACTGTACCCATGCTACAGAATAGCTGAGAGCCCTGGAGCAAATTCCATTATTCAACCAAGAAAGGATTTAATTATTCAACTATTTTCAGCATAATGTCATGAATGGATGATTTAGATTGCTTGAAGAACCACTGTCAAAGGTATTACTAAAAGTTGTATTATGATGATGTTGTAAGAGTCCATTTTAGGAAAGTTTGATGGCAAGGTTCACTCTATTACAGCACAATCATTTGAACAATGATTTAAAGTTACCAAGGCACAAATTGAAGTTACTACACTACGGGGTTATCTGTGATATTGGTTGCTTTACCAAAGGTCTGACATTGGTATCCAAGCTCAAGGGGAGATCACAGCCATGGACACAACACTGCCTCACAGCTTGAGAAAGAGCTTGAAAAAGGCTCAGTCAGGCTGTCATACTCACAGGATAAAGTGGCTGACTCATAGTCAAACTGTACGTGATAGAAAAAGCAGGTATGTGACCACTTATATCCCCAGCTTACTTTGGTACTAAATAAATTAGTCTTAGAAAAACCACATGCTATTCATGTGCTAATGGCTTCAGTTTTCAAGCTCATACACATCTCTCCTCACTATATCTCAGGTCCTTTCTGGCTTTTCAGAGGAGGGATTGAAACTAGAGGAGCTTTTGGTCTGGATATGGCTCAGGCCTTTACCTCCCTTGGAGCCTATACCAAATTATTGCTGGCTTGGTTAAGGAGCTGAGTGCATCTGTCACAAATAACAATGCAATCAATTGAACTATGCAACAAATAGGAACCGATTCTACAAATTATAGAAGTACAAAAAGGATCAGTGTGTTGTTCTTTACTTAATTGAATTACCACTTGATATTAAAATTAAAGGACATAGATAATCTGACCCATGCCGTTGGAAAAATTAGAAGAACAACTACAAGTAAAACCTGCCATTTAGATTTTATTTTACTCCAAGTGTGTGGTTTGTCCAAAAAGGAACATTTAGGACATTAAAGGATTCAATCATATTCTTTATGATTAATGTTAAACTTTATCCCTGGCAGTTAAAGAAGCAGTTAAGAGACTTAGTTCCTCTCATTTATAAGCAGAATTGAGAGGAAGGAGCCCATCTGCCATTTCTTTTCAGATGTTTTGTTGTGGAGGTGTGTGGGCCTGCTAGGGGACTTCGTGGGGCTATGCCCTGGAAAAATGTCCCCTAGCCTTTAACCTCTCCCATGGACTCGTGATGTGCTGTCAATCAACCCCAGTGCCACGCCCACTGTTGGCCCATTGGCTGGTCAACCTCCTGTTAACCATATATGGTCAAGGTTCTTTGTATTCTCATTGGTCTGTATCCCTGTCTGTTTACCCTTGTGTTTTTCTATTGGTCACTGTAATGCTTTCCCGCCCACACCTTCAGGCAATTGGTTGTTGCTGTTGGCTCCGCCCCTTTGTGACCAGGTGTAAGCCTGGACCCTCTACTTCTCCTTGTCTTTGCCCCTGGGTTTTTGGTGTATAGGTTTAATAAGGTAACCACTGAAAGCTTCCAGGTACCACTGAGACCCTTCCTGCCTCCACCATCTTGGAGAACCAGCTGCTGCGTGTGAGTGTGCTATTTGCTGTGGGCTTGGTGGAGCACTCTCCTTGTGGGGACACTTCAGGAAGGCTGTATCAGCCTACCATCTGCTTGTGCTGCACCACTGTGCCATATTATCAATCCACAGCACTAAAAGGTTGTCAACAAGATGTATAAATTAACATTTGAAATGACATTTTTTAATTTTTAAAATGAAACTGTTTAAAATTCAAAAGTTTCCAATATATTTAATGATAACTCTTTGAACAAGTGCATGATTTTAAAGACAAATAAAACAAGTGTCAATTTCACTGAATCAGCTTTGACTAGTAAAACAGTTTATTTGAAATGTATTAAAATAAACTGCTATATGCATACCTATCACCAAATTATAACTCATATTCACACCTGACAATACACTTTCCAGATATGGCAGTTGCCTGGTATGAAGTGTGTCTGCATCAGTAATTCAGTGTACAAATATTCTTTCTTATTGCAAATTCACACTCAATGTGTAATCAGTGTCCTGAAGAACACAGCTGGGAGCATTCCTGATGGTACATACAAAGCACTTTTGCTCTCAGTGGGTGCAATGAATCTGGACACCTGGGCACGGCCTACAGTGGCAATTTCTGTGAAGACAGGCAGTACTCCAGAAGGTCTTCCACCTCAATACTTTCTTGATGAAAGTGGACACCACTGATACAGGTGTGTTTTAGACTGGCTGTGGTATTTTCAAAGTTTACTTTACTAGAAACTACTTCTTGATCTTGTACCCTCATATCATTGCACTAGCATCTCTCTCAGTGCTATCTACTGTACTTAGGGGCAGTTTTCTGTGTTGCTCCATAGTTACTGTTGCCTTCTGATTTATACCCTTATTGTAGGCCAGGCTGGATATGGCCAGAGATCACTGTTGCACAGCAAAAGCACAATTAACATATTTTTTGCCTCTCTCTTTCAGTTCCTGTGTAAGGAGAATTTTTGAACAATAAATGTTCTAAAGAGCTGGATTTATGTCAGTATACCCCATATGCCTCTGTTGCTAAGATTACGTGGTATTTGGGGTTTGGAGATAAGGTAGTAGTATTCACCTACCCTTTCCACAAATCTGAGTAAAAATCAATTGTCATGGCACTGAATGATTTTATGTGAATCCATCAGGAGAAAATATAGTTTGTGTCATCCTGTAGGATGCACCTGTCTTCAGTAGACATTTTCAGGATACATCTGAGACTAATGGCTCCATGAGTTGAGAACTGGGAGTGCTGGGGGCTCCCCAGGTGTCTGTCACGGCAGAGACAGGCAGCCAGGACTCATTCTATCCCTCTAGCCAGGACTGGAGCAACAAGATAGCACTGGGTCTCTCCCAGCCCCACCATCATGTGAGTGCCTGGGGACTGGAATGGCTCAAGGGTGGGCCAGGCTGTGATCCCACAGGTGGGGTTCAGAGTCATGCCCAGTGAGTGGACCCAGAGTTAGACACAGTCCCATAATGTCTGGGCAAGGCTGTGGAGAATAGGATAGGCCAAAGCCATGCAAGGGTGTCAGCGCACAGGCCAGGCTCAATATCAGGCAGAGCTCACTTTCTTTTAAGCTGCGTGATTTAAGATATTTACAGATGAAGTTGAAATAGATAGCTGCTCTTTCAAGTACTAATTCTTGGATCGTTGACCTTTTCTGTAAAATCTATTTGCCATGTGGAATATTCACAGGTTTCTGAATAATAGTCACTGAATGTGGAAACAAAATTGGCCTTCTGTAGGTATCCATATACATCTTAAAATTATTGTCTTTGTGGTTTATTTTTAACTTCAATTTGCTATGTAGTGTCCATCTCCTTGAGATAAGTCACAGGTTCCATACTATCAGTAGGAGGTCATGGTAATTGTCACTTACTTTCATGTTCTTGTGAATCTTCTGCTTCAAGCGACTCTGTAGACTACAAACATCTGGCAGCAGCAGAGCGTGGTGTGTTTTTCTGTCAGCTGCTGGAGACATCCAGGATTCTGCAATTCTCTTAGTAGAATGGGGATTTGGGCGTTTCTTGCTTTTTTTGAGCTGCTTTAGTCTCAGGTTATCTAATATTTTTATAAATCAGTGTTGTTAGGATTACTCATAGGTGGGTTTGAAGAACTGAAATCAAGCAGGTCACTGATCTGTTGTTTGTAATTTGTAGCTTGGTTGCAGCTTTCTTCTGCAAAGTTTATTTGCTAACTGTGGGATTGGATTGTGGCAGAGCAGCAAACATGCTTAGTATTTGAAATATTTCCATTCTCAAACAATGTTTGTTTTTTTCAGAACCCTGAAATCTATGTCCATTTACTGAGTATTTCTTATCCAACATTAACATTCTTTTTCAGCGTTTGTGAGACATTGGACACAGTTTAACCAGTTTTGTGTTGACATCTTTTCTGGGTTACTTTAAGCTTGCATATGCTTTTCATGCTTTCCCAGGTTAGTTCATTGCTTTGAGCATGGTTTTTTTGGTATAACAGAAGTAAATCTCTTTTATCTCGAATTTATGCATTAGAATATCTCCAGTGTTTTAAGTGTTACATGTGGTTGTGAACACCAACATGAGTGTCTGTTTCTTCTTCTATATTCTCCTAGTGTTTTTGATGCCATTTTTAAAAACATACCAAAAAACTCCCCAAAATTTGTATGCCTGTAGTGTCTCTCTTGCTTGAGTCATAGAACTTATCAAAATGCTTTAATCAATTATTTCAGTGTCTGAAGGATGATTTTTTAGTAGATGTCCCATGCAATTGTAGGAATTTCTCTATATCAGACTCGAGTCTCACAACCTACATAAAGTTTCTTTTCTCTCCCTGACATATTCTCTGAACCTGGGATGCAGGACTTGACCCTGATAGTCCTTTGAATGTAAAGACTATCCAGTTATGAACCCTTTATGAATCTAGAATATAAGTGCTTCCACATTTCTAACTTTAAGAAGCTGTCAGCTCTCCCTGGAAATTCAACTTTGTTCTTTTTCTTTTTGCGCTTGTCCTCTAACTTTTTCCCCTCCTTTTCTTTATGTAAATAGCAATAAAGTTTTACCTTTTTTCTTCCATACATTAGTTCTGTGCAACTCAGTTTTTCCTGATAGTGCTTCAAAGCCTACTCAAGTCTTTTTTGTTTATGGTATTTTTTAATGCTAATGCAACATTCATTTGGCAACGTTCTGTTTTTCTGTTGTTCTGTTTGTTTGCCTAGTATACTCTCTTGCACAGGAGTTACCTACACTGACAATGCCTACATTGCTTTAAATAATGTTTACTGAGTAATAAAATAGAAGTTTTGTGGGTCCTAAAATCAAACAGGTTCTTTATTAATTGTAGTCATTACACTCATTGCACAATTGCTCACTGTTTCAGCCCACATAGAAACTTATTAACTTGCCATTACCCAGAACAAATCTTTCTTTTTTGTAGCCCACTGGCTTCTTCCAGTTTCCAGATATTGTGTCAGGTGAGCCTTTAAACAACCTGCCCTGAGCTCCTTAAATCAGTGAGTCAGTAGATTGTTATTCAGTAAACGTGTGTCTCAGCAGCTCACCTATTCAGAATGATCTTTCCTCCTATGGATCTTTCCTTTCTACACATTCTTATGGGGACTGGAGGCTGAACCCTTGTGAGACAATACAGGTTGTCTAGTTCGGAGTTCTCACTGAGAGCAGTTTCCCCATTGGCTGACTACAGGATCTGTAGTAAAAGGTCACAGGAGGTCATTCATAGGAAGCTCCTTAGCCTGATTACATTCAACATCATTTAGATCTGGAATAAGAAACTGGTGAAATTTAGGACAATAAAAATGATATATCAGCCTTCTGTCATGAATGTTTGCTACTTCCTGACCCTTTTTGGTCTCTTGAACTGCACAGTTTCTGAGCTGGATGATAATTACAGTATCTCACTATTTATTATCTTCTGCAAATGTCATTAATTCTTCAGTAGTTAGACATGTTAGGAAAGAGACACAATTTTCTGAGCCACTGACCAGTACTGAACCACAATTCACTGGGAGAATATAGTGATGGAAATCCATCTTTTAAATGTTATAGAAGTTTTTCCTTTTGATTATGGTTAAAGAAATAAGAAAGTAAAATTTTGTTTTCTGTAGAAACATGTACAGATGAGTTTGACAAACTGAGATGCACATATGAAGTTAGTCTTAACTAGTAGTAAGTCTGTACAGGACTTGTCAGAGCAGAAGCCAAGTTCTCAGCATGGTTCAAATGGATGCCTCAAGGCTGCACCAAACCCAAGTTCATTGAAATCTGATCTTCAAAACTGAAGCATGCTTGTGAATCTTCTCACACTTTTCACCTTTGGGATGAGGAATCAGCCACACAGTGTTCGGAAAGCTATAAAACTTACTGTGGTGCTTTGAAATCTTGGACGTAGATGCATGCACACTGCTTTTCCATCTGCTAAACGTTTACCAGGAAAATTCTTAACTCAGTTCAACCTGTTGACACCTACATGTTAGCTGAAGTCAGAGAGTGCATGGTCGAAGACCATGCTGCTGGAGACTGAGTCCTGCCTCCTCCTGTTTTGTCTTGTTTTATCATTTTGTTGTTGTAGGTTTAGAAAATTATTTTGATGATATTACGGAATATCATCCATGCCATGACATCCTTAATATTTGCACTGCTGAGGAATTACCAAAAAATAACATACTTGAAACTGCTGTTGTTGCAATGTAGTAATTCTCCTGTTGCCCTTACTCTAAACCATGATAGAAATGTGGGCAGGGTCTTCAATTCTTTCATTCTAGACTACAGACCCATATTATGTTTTATATTGTTTGTTTGTAATTTCTAATTTGGCTCTGTACTAATTGCACAGCTGAGCCTCCACTCCCTGTACATTTTTGAACATCAATATATTTTATACTTTGTGCTTCTACTGACTACACATCCCTTTTCCCTCCCAGCTGTGTATTCAGTGCTCAAAGAGCTTTTCACTGTGCTTTACTTGAGCAGAGGAGTAATAGGCCACATTTTTCAACGTTTTCTCAAATTCTTACTGCTTCTTGACAACTGTCTGTAGTTTTTGTATGTTGTGGTTAATATCTTATTAAGAAAGCCTGTACCACATAGAAATTAAAAGTGAAAATCCCAAACACACAACTCTGCAATGCATAATGATTCAGGCATGGTGAGGAGGTGGTAATAAACACCTGACATTCTCTGTAGTTATCTCCTGCACATTATTGTGTGGCATGTTTTTCCACTATATTTTTTGATCTTTATCCACAGTTGTCAGTGCAGCTGTGGCAATGTTCATTTCTGTGGCTGAGTGCTAGATAAAGATGTACATGTGGATTTCCAAAGCCAGGAACAAAACGAGGAAGAACAGAGAGCTCTGCAAGGAACTGGCAGCTTTAACTGGCAGCTTTGTGAGCAAGACTGACCTAGCTTGGATTTTGCCTGTCAGGGAGTTGAAGTAGTTACCAACAAGGCTGAAAAGGTTGTAAGTGCTTTCACCACTTCTGACTTTATCACCACTGTCGGGCCCCAGACCTTGGGAATAAAAATCCAGGTTGCTGTGAACACAGACCCGCTCTCACTGAGTATGTGAACTACTGTAGGAGCTTGATCCCTGCAAATTGATGGGCCCTGCCAATACACATCCAAAAGATTGGCTGTTAGAAGAGCCAGCTGACACTGTTGTGACGCTATTCTCCACAGTCTTTGAAGTCACTGGGAGAAGGCTAATGTCACCCTCATCTAAGAAGGGTTTAAAGGAAGTTCCAGGAAATTCTAGGCTCATCAGTCATACTTTAGTTCCTGGGAAAGTTAGGGAATGAATCCACCTAGGGGCTATCCCAAATGAAAGATGTGTTTGAGAAAAGTCTGCATGGATTCATCAAGGGTAAATTTTTATTGACGAATCTGATTGCCTTCTATGACAAAATAACCTATTCAGCTGATGTGGTATGAGCACAGGTCACTGTCTACCTGGATTTCTACAAGGCTTTTGGTGTGGTCTCCCACAGAGTCCCTGGAAAACTTGATGATAGGCTAGCATTCCAAGAACTTGCTAACATGCACAGACAAGAGAAACACAAAGTTTTCTGTTCAACAGACCATTCTTTGGATTTTTTTTTATTTTTCCTAATTTAAAAATATTTTCATAATCCAGACACATGTACCTTCTTCAAAATACCTAATATATAATGGTTATTAAAGAATGAGAAATGGAGGTGCAAGTTTCTGTTTGGTTTACTTGGATATGATGAAACTGATGAAAGTGCACCTCCTATTTGCTGTATATTTTCTTTCTTTGGTTTAGTGTAGAACTAGATGGAATTATGCATGTCTTTATTGATGACACTGTTTTGCTAGGTATGAATAATGAAATACCCAATACTTGCAAAAGAACAGATTCAATAGTCTGGAAGATGGAACAGTTAAGGAAATTTGAGGTTAACATCCTTGTTTCAAGAAAAAATGCAATCGTTTGGTGGAGAAAAACAGCTCAAATCTGAGAGGGTGAGATTAATCATTTATAGTTGGCTCATCTTTATTAGAGTCTAAGCCAAGATAACATCTACTCTTAAGATAAGAACATAAGCTTTCTATATCCTTTATGAGTATAAAGGTGCTTGAATGTTTCCAGAAAGAATGAGGACATGTTCCTCTGGGCTTTTTATTACAAATTCTATTTTTTTGTTGAGAAAAAAAAATTAAAATAATATTGAAACCTTTTTATCTTAGTAAACTTTTGGGAGGCCATCATCTTAAATTCAATATCACTGCAAATATTGGGTTATTATGATAATATTTCATATCAATATCTGAGTCCCTTCTCTCACTTGTAAACGTTTTTTGTGGATACCAAGGTAGCAGAATACAAATAATTTTGTCTTCATACAATCATCTGAAAAATAAAAAAGAAAAAAAGAACATACTTGAACAAGGACAACTGAGCATACTCTGTTATTCCAAAGTTTTGATATGAGATTTTTTTGTTTGATTCTTTGGTTTGTTTCGGTGGGTTTGGTTGGTGGTTTGTTTGAGGGGGACAGCTGATACTTTGTGCATTTTTGTGGATTTTTATTCCGAAGACAACAGTAATACAACTTGAGAGGTGCCTTGCACTTCCAGGAGAGAAATAACTGTCTTCTAGTGAACACTGACAGATAAAGAGACTCTTTGGCACAAGGGCATTGGGAGGGCACCCTAACTCCCAGAGTTCTTGGAAAAGTGCTGACATGTCCTTGTAAAACTTTGGAGTTGAAATAATTTTATAATTTATAATTTTGTTTATAAAAGGATATCTGGGATGTGCTGAACTTTATTAACAGGAGTTAAGGCACAGGAAATTTGTTTGTCAGCAGTGACAGGTTTTTTACTTTAAAGGAGATTGAAGAAAAGAAAATTGAGAGAAATCATGCATACTATTAGTCTATAATGAGAGTGATAAAAATGAAGACAGGAACATACAAGAAAATATTTTCCTTAGGAGGCACCAAGGCCAATTCTGTGTTAGGATCTGGTTCTTAAAATTATAGAGAGATGTCTCTGCCAGAATTAAGGTGCAAACAAGACCATATGCCAAAGTCAGTAAGTACGGATTATATTTAAGAGTAAACGTGAGAGGGGGAGAGAGTGAGAAAGAAATAGAAGAAGAGGTGGTAGAAGAGAAAGAAAGTGCCAGAGACATAGATTAAGAGGGAAATGTTTTCACTAAATGGATCTTTAAGGTGTCCCATTGATTTTCTTCTGATATTCTCTGAGGTGAGGGCCTGTTGAAACAGATTAATACACATTTGGGCTGGGTGGGAGTGCCCAGGTACCTCCCCTGGAGGGGACAAGTTTCACAGTCCCTTCCAGCAGGCTCTGGATCCATTGCATCACTTTGCGTCACGTGCAGGGCTGGAGCAAGGCCTCAGGAATCAGTCAGGGGTGGGGGCACTTTGGGGATCTTGGAGGGTTTATGAGGCTCCTCAGCTGCCTGTCAGGTGAATGTCCTGTGTGTATGTGGCCTTCCAGGGTGGGGCTTTCACAGCTGAGCCAGTTTGTGTAAGGGAGGACGGCTGTTCACTGCCTCAGACCAGGTTCCACCCAGAACTCTCCTCCTCCCCCTTTGACTGGGGGGATGTGTGCGAACCTGGCCTCAGGTCTGGAGCCTGTGGGCTTTGGCTCCCCCACCACAAACCCGGCCAGAGCTGATTTTCAGAACAGCTGCTGGGTTTGGCTTTCCTGGTAGATACATTCTTCTTCCTCAGCCTTGTTTACTTCCTAGATGTTGGAATGAGGTCCTCAGAGAGGGAGATGAATGCAGGGGTTGAATTAAAGCCTTTAGAGAAATTAAGATATATTAAGCCACATAGATATGAAGTAGAAGTGTAGGTTTAAGTTTTAAGTAAATAGAAGTGTATGTTATAGTTTTAAGTTTCATTTTTAGGTTTTAAGTAAGTAGAAATACTTTCTAGGTGCCTTAAGAAACTGTATTAACTAACAAAGGCCCTAAGGCCTAGTTAAAAGTTCAGCAGCTTAGCCCTAGACATAGCAAAAGCGTATTAGAACCTTGTGATTAAAACAGATTATTCATGCAAAACAGATAAAACTACATGTGTAAATAGATAAAAATATTCACGTAAATAGATAAACCTATAAATGCAAATTTTAAGTAAGAAAACAGATAGTCCATTTGTGTAAATTGATAATATTATATGCATGGGTTTATAGGTGATGATTGACACTACTTTCATATTACTTTCATACTACCTTCCCACATCAGAATCAAGATCAGATTGGTTTATAATGTTTTAGAATCGTGTTTTTAGCTGATTTGATGTTTTATGAATAAAAAGCCCCATAGTGGGGTACAAGGATCATCACCATCATCATCTTCACCATCAACCATCACAGCACCAACACATCAGCAAGCTGAAGAAGAGGAAGAAGAAATTAGAAAGAGGAAGAAAGAAAGAAAGCTGTGGTCCCTGCAGCTGCTGCTTGGAACATCAGATTCTACTGCTGCTGCTGCTGCCCAGGACATTGGACTCTATGCCAGGGAACAACTGCTGCTGCTGCTGCTGTTCCTGTAAGGAACCTGGGACCCTGTACTGGAAAGCAGCCTTACAGCTGCTGCTTCTGCTTTAACACCTAGACTCTAACACCTTGAACTCTGCCTTCAAGACTGATACATTCATGCAGTAAACAACCTTATAACAACCAACAACTGCTCATGTCTCTTTGAGGACCCTAGACCCAGTAACAGTCTCGACACCTAGACATGAGATAATTGAACAGTGGTGTCATTTTTATCTGATATCAGATCCCCTGAGGACTCCTAACTCGCAGTGCAAAGTTCCAGGCAGGAGGCATATTCAGGGAGAGGTGGGCTTTGGGGGTCACCGTTTCTTAATACATTTTTTTCATAATGAACAAAAATCCTTCATAATAATGTTTAAGCCATTAACTCTAACATTTCAGCCTCTCACACTCTGGGCTCAGGTGAATGAGACAGTTGCCTTGGGAACAGACTGCTGGGGCAGTAAAACTGTTGAAACTGTTACTTTCTTTCTTCTGTCAGACACCAAAAAAAGAGATTTCTCTCTGCTTATCCCAGTCTCTGTGATAAACTGACATCTCCTGATGAAGGAAGGGGAGAGAGGTGTGACCCTTCCCAACAGCAGTTGTCATTGCCCAATTCCCAGAACTTCCCTCCAGTAGCCACAGAGCAAGTAAAGCCTCCAAAGGATTTACTCCTGTCTTTGACCTTCTCCTTCTCCAGGTAAGAAAAAATTGGTTCTTCCACTCCAGAGTAATAATGATAATTCTGTGCAAACTTCTGAGGAGCCTTGAGCTGGTTTTCAGAAATAGTAATTACCAAAAAGCAGAAAGAAATTTCAATTGTGAAATTCTTAGTACTATAACCCCATACCCAACAAAAGGAAATATTCCCATCCAAGAAACTATATGAGAACATTGGACATCTCTACATAAGAAAAATTTAAAGTAGCAGGTCCTACATTCATGTATTTTATTAAAGTTTCCTAAAACATTTAAAATAAAACCAAGTTTGCTGATCACTCTTTATTGTAGCAGTTTTATTTGTCAGAGAGTCTGCCAGAAACAATTTGGTTTTGAGAAGTCGTAGCTAAATCCCAAAGGTTAGCATTCAACAAGACTGGGTGAAATTAGTCCTGCATAATTTTTGCATATGTTTTCCTAAAGATGAACTCGGGATGGTCAGCTATGACATCTACAGCAAAGGAGCCTATAAATTTCTTTTGGAATTCACATTTTTTTCAGGCAGGAGCAGATAAAATTATATTTATGTATTTAATAAATATTTTACTGTGTAAAAGCACTACATTTCTGACTCTGACATAGTTCTAGAAACCTTAGTGACAGGTTCTTGAATTACCACAAAATTGTTTTTAATCTTAAAAACCCCAGCAAAAAACACTCAGACAATAGTGCAGCTTATTTAATCTTTATTAAATTGTTATATCTGATACTTGTTCCACACTGGTTGCTATGCATCACAAAATCATAGAATCATATAATATTTTTAGTTGGAAGGGATCCATAAGGATCTTCAAAGTGGCAAAATTTTCCACGTTGGTGTATGCATTGCCCAAATGTCGTACTTACGCTTTACCTTCTACAATGTTTGGAGAAAATGTAATCTGAATCAAGTATGGAATGCTAGTATTTGCTATTATAAATAAGCCAAACAAAATCTATAGATACAAGCATAAATTAGGTATACATGATTGATAAGAATGGCTCAGCATTCTGGATAGCAGAAACTGTTCCATAATATGATTGCTACAGCTCAGTTATCTCATTTCATTTTATCAACATTTGGAAACAGATCTTGCTTTAGTAAATATGTTGTATTTCAAAATAGTATTAAATATGCAGTCCTCTGCCTATGTATTGCGTCACCAAAAGCTTGTTAAGAATTTGAACAGATTTTTTGTATGTATGCTGATACATACATTGCCAAAACCAAGAATATAGGTAGGGATCACATACCCTAATATCTTCAGAAAACGGTGACATTTTTACCCAAGAGACATTTAGCCATAGATTTGTTTTTATGTTCTGTTCCAACAAAGTTTGTCTGTTTTTCATGCGAATGTTAGATAGGACTCAATCAGTTTTAAATCATCATAGACAATTTAGGATATCTGTCTCTGGGCTACGTCTGACAGTTATGTAAGCAATGATGTATGTGTGCTAGCAGAACTAGATTAACCCAAAACCAGCTGGTGCTGACAAAAAGGGTCTTGTGAATCAGCCAGGCCTCCCTGGATAGTGTACAGTAGTGCTGGTTTCTTCTTGAGTGGAAGCAAAAGGAAAAAAAATAAATTAAATGGTGCAGAAGAAAAGGCTCTGATTTTCCAGAGGAAAAAAAAAAGATAGGAATGTCAGTATCACAGAATTGAAGCTACATCTCTTGCATATCCAGGAAAGGGCCAGAACTTTGTTCAAGAAAAATATCTCCAAGCCTAATAGCCTAGGAAATTCTAGAATTAAGGTTGCTTTTCAACAGTGCACCTCCTTGTAACTTCGCAAGTACATAAAAATTGTACAATTGCATCCTTTCCTTCCAGCCACCTCCTCTTCCCCCAGGACTATGTCATCAAGTGTGTAAAATGGATGATTCTCATGGGGAAAAAAAAAAAGGATTCAATATTTTTTCTTATCTTTTTATTTTCCCTGTACAGCTGTATACTTCATTTATTAGACTGTATTGAAGCCATGTCCTCAAGACAGTTACTGCTTTTCTTGTAGCTTTTTCTAGCACAGTCATCACTATGGCAACAGAGTATTTCACAAACATGGAGAAACTTATTTCACAAATTCCTGCAGAAGTGAGGTTTGTAACTAAAGTTCTGTATTTAAAAATGGCAAAATCAAAAATTAAATGAACTGGTAAATTATGTTAGCTCTACAGAAAATTCTACTTAAACACGATTTTCTGTATTTCTTTTCAACTGAAATATTAACTGATTGTGCCTTTAAAACATAAAATTTAGTATAAGAGCTACTTGAATATACAGCACTCTAAGGAAGAATACTAATAGTAGTCAGAAAAACCTTAGAATACTAAAAGTAGTCAGAAAAATTAAACGTACATTACAAATTATGAGTAGATAGTAAAAACGCAAAAGTCAGAGTAACTATTTTGAAAGGAAAATAAAGCAAAGTAGAAACCATATGAATACTTGTAGTAATATAAATACAGTTGGAAAAGTAGCAGAGCTGCTGTGTATGAAGTCAGTAAAGTTTAAAGTGATAGGAACATATTACTGACCATAGGACAGCATAGACAGAATAGGAATGAGAGGTGAAAATGTCGAATATCATCACTTAGTAAAACTCAGAAGAATAATAAATTCAGAATGTCTCCCCATATCAGTTGCTGAATTATGTCTAGCAAGAAATCAGAATGGAAGGAACCTATTACACGGATTCTTGAAAGAATTCTTGTTTGAAGAGCATATCTCAGTTGCTCTTTTTGTTTATTAAATATAAGAAGAGAAATGTCTGGCTGCAATTTAAAGACAGTGCAATCAATACCAAGTGCAACTCTGCTGCAATGTCGAAAAGAATGTTTCTACTTTAGGGCTAAAATATCAGAAATAGGTTAAAACATTATTATATTAAATAGAATAAATAATTAGGCTTTCAGAAAAAAATGTAGGAACTTTTCTTGGAAATGCTTAAGGAAAAACAAAGATGGAGCTAGGTAAACCAGCTTATTAAAAAAAACCCATAAAATTTCAGATTATGTATTTTTTGCAGAATAAGGAAGTTCTAGTTCAAGAAAATGAAGTGGATTTTCAGTGTTTTGAAACCTTTTCATTTAATTTCTCTCACTGAGCAGTTCTGAGTCTTTCCTGTGGAGAGTGGAAATTACCTATCTGCAGATATTGGACTGTGTTCTAAAAATACCTTACCTAGGAATTTGGAAACTATTCAGTATCTTTTGGTATGGTCACTTTCAGGAAAGTGAAACTTTCCACTTTGAGGATTAGTCTGATACCTGCTTGTATAAAGGATAGGAACAGGTTTATATGTACAGTGGAAAGTGGCAGAACTATGAATTGTTTATTTTTAATGGAAGCCTCCAAAAAACATGAGGGTAAGCTAGCTGGTTCTTCCAGTCCTTCATATCACTTCAGCTAAAAAGAACTATTCAACTGACAAACAAAAGTTTCTTTTATTTTTACTCAAAATTTGGTTATTTTCATATCTTCTGTTAAAAAAAAAAAAAAAAGTTTTCAAGGAGTAATAGAATGCTAGCACAAATTTTAATTCCCAATAATCAGAGAGGATTAAAAAGCGTTGGGAATTCCATTAAAGGGTTCTAAGTCACTATGAAATGCTATGTAATGCCTCTCAGAGCTAGTTTATGGCGTGCCAGCAGTGAAGACAGAATTGCATGTTGCTGTTAAGAATGTTAAGAGGTTCTGTGTGGTACCTGCTTCTACCACAGGTAGAAGGGGGAGAGAGGATAAGAGCTTGCAGGAGGACTAAGGGGAAGAGAGATTCCCGCAGGTTTGGGCTTGGTATTCCTATTGGCCCCAAGGAAGGGATAAAGCTAATGCACACACTGAAGGGAAAGCTGATCTTAAGCTCTAGTTCTCACTGCACAACAGTATCCTTCCTTCTTGTGCTTCTGGTGGAGACATCCTAAGGGTTATTATGCCTTTTCCTGTGCCTGTTTGTCCTGATGCTACTATGTATAATTTTTTAAATAATTACAGTTATATTCCATGTAACATTAACTGCAAGCTACATGACATGTGAATATTATGTTACATCATAATTATATTACTTACAACTGTATTTACTGGCAAATACATATAATGTTGCTTTGAATTTTCTATAACAAAAAAAAATGTTAACTCCTTTCAGGGTTTGTTTTCCACAAAATCTGACTTAGACCATATTACAGCAAAAATTTGTATTGTTCCACCATTAAACTAAAATTGAGTAGACAAATCTCTTTTAAATCTCACTTTGCTGTGCCACAGATGAGTACCTACGGGAAAAAACAATATTAACATTAGTTCTAAAAAATTGACCCAGATATTTTGCATGTTTCTGTTTAAACAGCCTATTGACTTTGAGAGTCTGAGGTAAGGAAGATAATTCTAAGGTTGGAAAATATGATCTCCTAGTGATTTCATTATTAACTTCTTGTTCAGAATTAAACATCTATTCCATTTTGGGGATCTAAGCATTAAGAAACTATTAAATCTCATCCCAATTTTACACACAAACAGAGCTTTATCTCACTGAGATGATTTCAAGAGGAAATATTATAAATATGTTAAATGATGACTGATTTAATTATTTGAATTATGATGGAAAATACATTTCACTGATATATATGTTAAATAAAATCAGATTGATTTTTTAAGCTTTAGCATGATAAATCATTGTACTAAAAACATTCAAAAGCATTATAGGATTGATTTGGAAAACAGAACTATGAGACTTAGCCTAGTCTACCCTTTTTTGTTGAAGATAAGAGCTTTTTGTTCTGGTTTGACTTAGGATGGGTATCGTTTGTTTATTAGAATAGCTAATAAATATAATATTGGCATACAGGCTTTATGCATGCCAGAAAATAATTTCTTTTACAGCTCTTTCAGCAAATGTCTCTTCCTGATAGCATTTTCCTTATGTACAGAATTTATATATATATAAATTATTACGTCAGAAGGTGTTTTAAGTGTCTGATAAAATAATACCTTAGGCAACTATTTGGTGATTTGTTATTGTGATTATTTTCCAAATTTAAAAAAAGATTTGTTTTTTCTGGTTTTATTATACACACACACACACGCACACACACACACACACACACACATATACATCCACTAAGCACCTTGATTCTCCCTTCAGTTTGGTTTCGTATTAAGTTCTCATAAAATCTACCAGTAACCTGGGCCTACAAGGGAATGGCTTTCTTTCTCCCTCTGCTAGATTAATTGATTTTCTAGAAAATTTCTGAGCTTTAATCAACTTTCTGGCCTCTTACAGACCATTCTCTCATTACCTGCTTGACCCATTTGTAGCAAAATGAAACTTTAAACTATCCTTTCACTGGAGTTACAATATTTTTGTGCTTTTTTATAATCTATATTTTTACTCTTTCATTTACCATAGCTGTTCTTATTAGTGCTCTCACTACTGGTAAATAAAAATATCTATAGGCATTATGACTGAAAGTTTGGTTTGCTCTCACATGCAGAATGTCTGCATGAATGATCACTCACTGTCTTTAGCTCAAAGAGAAGAGCAGATTGATGGAAAAATTTCCTGGAAAAAGGCTAATAAGTTTTGAGCCTTGTTCACAAGACACATCCACAGATTTTGTTCACTGTTAATATAAAGTAAACCTTTAAGCACTTAATGGAGCCATGATCTCCTCTCTCCTGAGTTGCTTTGTATCCTCTTACCTAGTTTACCTTATTTTTTTATTCTTAACTTGCCCTTCCTTAGACAGAGAACTGGGAATATCATTCCCAAAATCAGAACAGAGCAGAATAATTTATTTCTGTTTTTCTCCTAAGAGATTAAAGTTGAAAGCTTGAAATCCAAAAGGCTGAGAAAGGTTTGAGCATTTGATTTTCTCATGTTAGCCAGCCACATCCTTTAATCACTTTTGCTTTAGATTACAGCTCTAGCAGTGCTGCTATTCCTTAGGTCTGTCATGAATCTAGGCTTGACATACCACAGTTATGAGACTTGAGTTATGTCTGAACCTTACAGTTACGATACCTCTTGAGAAAGAAATGTAGAGCAAAATCTCATTAGTATCAGTGATTTCTTTTATTGCTTCTGAGCTGCCTCTTATACTGATGGAAGCAACCAATGACTGAAACTTGCTAAGTTTCGCCTTTTTTTTTTTCTTTTTTTAGAATATCAATTATGGCATAAGTTCTGGCAGATTTGAAGCATAAAACTAGTGCATTTACAAATTTACAATACATGTAAAACATAGGAGAAACACTGGATAAGCAAGCCCAGCAGATATTTCTGTTGTAACATGAATAACTTGCATTTACTTTATCACTGTAGCCTGCTTAGGAAAAAGGTAGAAAATCTCTGATTGCACTAGTGCATGACAGAACAACTAATGAAGGAAGTACCACACATTGAAAATCTACTTATTACATGGCTGAGTGATCTTGGAAGAAAAGGAAAACAGCAGAGTAGACAGAATAATACAACATGGACAAGATTGACAGTGGGCTGAATTCTGCTGGTTTTAATGTACTTGTCATTTTGATTAGCTCTTCTGTTGTGGTGATGGCCACTTGAGAAGTCAATTCAGTTATGTATGTTTATGCTAGGTTTTAGCAGACCCTTCCAGACATACTTTTACCTGACAAAAAACAGATCTTATCTGAAAAGGAACAAGGTCCTTAAGCGATAGCTTCAGGAGGAAAAAAAAAGCAGAGGGAAGAAAATATTAAATACTTCATGTATTTATGTGATTGGGAATAATTCTGATACATTTATTCACTGACAACAATTCTAAATTCAGGTTTAAATAAGAAAACTAAAACTACACCTCAATAGGCAATAGTTTTCAAACCACTTCTGCCAAAGAAGTAATGCAGACCATGATATCTTTCTCGAGTTTCTCCTTCACAGACAATAGACGAATTCAATTCAGGCAGGAATTCCCTGATGCGGAACATGGAAGTTACACAGAAAATGAATTGAACCTAGTAAAAATGCAGAGTGGTTTTACAACTGTATTGATTTCTAAGGAAAGGTGGTGAAAGAAGTGATGGTAACTTTTATTAGATAAACAGAAAGGACTAAGCTCCCACTTTAAAAATATCAGTGTTCACTTTCCCAGATGGCATTATCGTATAGGAAATCTTTAGATATTCTGTTCTGTTCTGAAAGGTTATCATTTGCTATTAAATTTTGTGAGTGGCTTAGAACAGGTTTTATACAGAAAAAGTGGAATTTATTACATCCCAGATGATAGGTTTCCTTGAAAATGTGGCTATTTTTTATGAAATATGATTGGAAGTTAGATTTTTTTGAAAAAACTTTAAAAAAAATAGTCTAACTTGCAGCTGCTGAGCCTAGTTGAGTATTTAGTATACTGCATGAACTATTCCATAGACATGGAAAAAGGATACATAATTACCTTAATTAAATTAGGAATTCATAAAAAAAGAGCAAGGTACATCTATTAGTTTGTCAGGGTGCAGGGATGTGAAAAATCACTATCAGAATCTTCTATTTTGGCTGCATAATTGATATTGCTAAAAAGTGGCCCTGATAATTTTCAATGCAATTCATCTAATTTTCATTTCTTAACATCTACAATGCAACAGGTTTACGCTTGCCTTGGCACTTCATTTCATGCTAAATAGTTTAAAAACACATTCAGCAAAATAATTCCATTGTTTTTGTCCCTGTTCATCATTGTTTCTTTCCTCTAATTCAAGTAAAAAAATAAAATTATATCTGTCTGTCACGAGATTATTTTTCTTTTAGTTCAAATAGCTGAAGCAAATGTAATTGCCAATAATTCATTCAAATATAAATTCCATATTTTTATTCTGAAATAGCTAATACACTGATATTTTCAGGCCAAAGTATTGTAGACACTACTCTTTTAGAAAAAATTCAAGTAAAATCTTCAGTTATATACATTATCTATGCCAAATGAAAATGCCATATTCAAGTGTAATGTAAACCTCACTTGTTTCATCTGTGCTTTAACATATATATGAACTATATACATATACACACATATTCCTTAGAAAGTTAATAGCATTCTGGTTTCCAAATATATTTTTCCTGTTCAGTTGATCTTTTATTTATAAGTATTTTCCTCTGATAATATTTTTACAAAATTTTCCTCTCACTGATGATTTTCTCCTGAAGTGCCTGAAGGGAATTAAGTTTGAGACTATAAATTTTCACAAGTTTAGTGGTTTTCTCACTGCAGTCTCCTGCTGATTGGATGTCTGTCTGTCATCAAAGTCTATCCCTTGTGCTGGTAGATCCCTTATGACTGACTGTACTGTAATTGATCCTAGGAAAAATAAACTTTACATACTGTGCTTTACATTTGTCAATGAGTGCTCTCATAATGTAGAACAATAAAAAACTATACATTAATTACTTTACTGAAGATACAATATGGTTTTGAAAACAGTGTTTTATTATAGTTAGTGTTCTGGACCATGTCACTTCCTTTCTTGGTAATATTAAACTCAAAAACTTGCAAGTGAAGATGAAACTTAAATCAACACCATTTCTGTATGGAGTTCTAAGCACAGTATTTCCTCAATAGGTAGATAAGGCACTGAGGATGATGCGCAATCTTTGCAAGATTCAGCTCTGTCTTGACTTGAAAACTGTCTCAATATGTTTTATGTACAAGTAACATCTCTGAATTACATTAAAAAAATAAGTGATTCCTTCTGCATCCTAACTACATCCAATAGCTCTTTATTTCTTTATTACACTATAAAATGGTTCTGAGATGGTCAGGTTCAAATTCTTATATTACAGTATCTAGTACAGTTTATTTCCACAATGAGTAATCACATTGCAAAAGCTGTGTTATTTTAAAAATTATGTTAAGTACTTTTTTTTAAGCCACAAAGTAGACACCATTGAAGACTCATGAAGAGTTAATAGACAATATATTGTCCACAGACTGCTTAAGTCAGCAATTGAATATTTTGAAGTTAATGCAATTTCTGTATACTTCATGTCACAGAAATGTTTTCATTTGATTAATATTTCTTTAATTGAAGAAGAACAATGGTGAATGAGATTTTTATGATAGGAGTCTTGTTTTCTTTCCAAGATTGAGTTGTTTCCCATAGAAATTGTAAAAGAATCAGCCAGTCTGCTGGCCTATCAAGCATAAAAGGTTTAATTGTTTCTTCTGGTCATGTTGGCATAGTGGATGGAAAACCTGCTGCTATGGGAAAAGAGCCTGTGGCAGGGCAGGATACTGCTCCACTGAATTGTTTTTTGTTTTATCCTGCCCGAACATTTTCTCTCTTCTGTTAAGACCCTGTGAAAAAATAAGGAGAGGAAGAAGGCAATCAAAGCACAGACATCAAGAGTTTAGCAGTTCCCTGTGAAAGTGTCCCAGATCTTCAGAGGTTGATAGATCAGCTGCATCTGATCTGGGAGCTTTACTTTTGACAGCAAGGTGATCAAGACAGTTAGGTGTCATGTGTTTGTATTTTTTTTCTGACACACTAGTGCTGCACAGTACTTTACTGGGAATCTTTAACTGTGGAGAAAATGTCAAATAAGATTACCTTCAAGACACATAAAAATGGGTCTCAGCTACTCTGAGGTAAGCTGTGCTTGCAGATATTTTATAGTATGGTTTGATGATTATAGGTAACATGAAGTACGGATTACATCTTCAGCAGAAGACAAGTGATGTCCTACTTTTTTCCAGAATAAATAGTCTTGAAATAAATAGGAAGAGAGCATACAAAGGGATTCAAGAAAGAGATTTAAAATTAGAATGCATTTTTATTACAAATCTATTTATTCCTTTGAGCATAAGTTATATAAGAGATGCCTTTCAAAGGCATGAAAAACTACAGGTTGCTTTTCAAAAAAACAGAAGTGCAAACAGATAGAAAGTTGTTACCACAAAACAACAACGACAACCAAAAACAAACAAAAAACCCAACAAAATCACAGTCAAACTGAGTGCTGCAGTTAAATTATCTTTTAAGAATTATTGGGGAAAAATCCTATTTCCAAGGAAAAACACATTCTTATTTTTACTCATTTTATCTGAAAATAAAGGCACCATTGAGATAGATCATAATTACAAGATAAAAGGAAAATTTTCAGGAAAATTCTTTCAAAAAATATTTGCAGTGCATCACTATATTTTTTATGCTCCCTGAATTTTTCTTATAGAAAAGAAAGATGATAAAAAATTGAGAGACAGATAAAAAAGAATGTCACATTAGTATTTATTTCTGTTATTTCTTTGTACTTGATGGAAATCCTATGATAATTTACTTTATGAGTTTATCACTATATCAGAATTTCTCTGTAGTCTGTTGCATACATAAAAGAGCAAAACACATAGGACACAAGTTGTTTAAAGATAGAGTATGCTTTAAATTTTCCATATAAATTTCACAAATTAAATGAGAAGGACAGTTCTGGGTATTTTTTTTTTCCTAAACTATAGATTCCCTCTCACTTATCTTAAAAAAGAATTCACTTTGTAGGAACATTGGAATCTTTGAAACAAAGTGAAATATTCTGGAATGTTAAAAATTTACACAATAGCCAGTATGCTACCTACCCCATAATTTACTGTTATTGCGAAATTCTACTTAAGTACTTTCTCTCTAAATAGGAACATCACAGCCAACAAACCTTATGTTTGCCACAGAAATGGCCTATATTCAAGCACTTTTCTTTAATGGCTGGAGATATATACCAAAGTAAGGTGGTGTTGTACACTCTAATGAAATGAAAGATATTGAGACACTATAATTCATAGAAGTCACTTGGAGATTAAATAGAAAACAACAAACTGGCGATACTAATACCATTATAAAGTATTAATTTTTAATCCCAAAAGGTATAACTGAGATCACATACTCTCACCTTCTGTAAGTGACATTTGTAAGTCACTGCAGATAAGCACTACTTGACACACCATATTCTCCTGCTTTACCTTCCAATTTTCTAGAGCTCATTTAAAAGTGTATTTACATCATCTGAGGACACCAGAGACTATGTAATGATGTGAGAAAGGGACCTGCAAGTGGAGTGCAGAAGATATCTTTGCAGGAACAGTTTCCTGCAGGTCAAGAAAAGTTATTATTCCCTGCTATTTGGTGGCTGTGAGTCTGCTTTTGGAGTACTGTGTCAAGGTTTTATTCCCTGATGCAAGAAATATAATGACGTGCTGGAATGAATATGTCAGAGAACTATCACAATGATTAGGAGCATGGAGCACAAAATGTTTAAGAGGCTGAGATACCTGAGTTTGTGCGGTGTTAAGATTAGGCTTAGGAAAATATTAATGAAGTTTTATGAAGAGAAGAGAGATAGACTCTTCTTGGAGATGTGTAGTGATGAACAAGAAGCTCTGGAGGACAGAAATTGCAATGGCAGAAACTCGGATATTACGAAAAAAAAATCAGATATCAGAATAAAAATTTTCACCGCTAAAATAACTAAAAGCTGGGACAGTTTCCCAGAGAGGCTAGGGATGGAATCTCCTTTCCTGAGGATGAGAGATTTTAAGCTCAAGCTTCTTAATACCTTGATCTATTTGATGCTGCTTGAAGTGAGGTCTTGGACTAAATGACTTTCAGAAATTCTTTCTAAATTTTTCCATGACTGTGAGATACACAAACCTAAGTGTCTAAATTAGGAAAAAAGTGTCCCTGTACATTTTTTTAGATCTCTGGAGGGGTTGAGAGAAATGCAGTTTAGAATTAAGTGTGTCTTCTGGGGAAATAAAGGAAAAGCGGGAAATGCATTGCCTTAAACTGGGAGCAGAGATTTTCCTGTGCTCACCAAGGGAAGTACAGTGTGAGAAGGATTTTTTAGACTAGTTTCCAATTCTCAGTCTTTGTCTGTGTCCATTATTTAAGAGCTTTATTTGGTATGAGTATAGCTACTGCGTGGATGAGTGAGAAAATGAATGGCAGATGGGAGGCATATGGGGTATAGAACATATGATACAGAGGAGAGGAAGCAGTCTATAAGTTTGGATTTTAGAATCTCCTTTTCCCTAGTTGCATAAAATTTGGTATGGAACTTGTCAAATTCACAAAAAACATCATACACTGCACACATTTTTTTTCTTTTACAGTGTGAGTAACTCACCAAATAACATCCGATTTTTGATTTTTCAATTCCACAAGATGTTCTGTATCACAGATTGTTGGTTGTTCACTTTAGTTTGTATTTCACAAAGAATATTCTATTGAGGTACTAAAGGAAGTTAGACAAAATCACAAAAGGGCAACAAAAATGTAGTTTAAGTTCTGTCAGAATTCTGTTATGAAAAGAGTCCTGGACCTGTTTTTAAAAGTATTTCAAACCATTATAATAAGTTTTATGTGTACACTGTCTAATTAACAGATTAAACTTCCTGATACACAATTAATTTTACCATAACAAGTGATGCACAGATATAAGCAATGAGAGACCGTAAAAAGAAAAGAGACTATGTAGAATCTCACAGAGCACCTAAAAATTTTCCTCTTCCATTTTTTCCTTACATATATTGCAACTAGGAACAGAGTTAACTATAATCTCCTAAAGGACAGAAGACCAAACTATTGTTTGGCATACTGCCGCTTAATGAGAGCGAAAATCACCGACCCTAAATAGGCTGAAAGGTAGCCCTTCATTTACTGGGATCATATCAATGTTTTATCCTTTAGAACCTAGCACTCCAAACACCTTCCTTTTTTCTGGACTTTCCTGATTTCCCCTAATCAACCAGGATCATTTATTTAAGCTGAACTGAAGAAATATTGTGATTTAAAACATTTCATATGCTTTGAGCTGTACAGCACACCTTACACAGCAGAGTCCCGGTAGGTTCTTATTTCATGAAACTTAGGTCATATCACAGCAGGCAGTCACATTTGTAAGCTATCAAAGGTAAAATGAGATGAAAATAGCGAACTAAAATTAGTAATAGCATATTTCTTGCCTGTGACATACATACAATAAGCAATGGATGATCATGGAAAATTCCTAATTTTTCCTCTTATTTCAACTAATAAAAAATATAAATATCTTTTCAGTAACAGTAACACTGAACTCTATCCCTGTCCCTGCAGCTGACTCAATGGAGACAAGGAGAAACTTCATGCAATTCTCACAGGGAGAGCTTTTCTAAAGGTACCAGACAATTTTCTTCCAAAGCAAGAAGTCTACCCTGAAACCTCACCCATTTCATGGCCTTTCATCTGTTGATCCTTCCACCACCTCAATGAAAAAACTGTTGAGATTATCAGTTTGTTAAAAATCAGAAGGTATTGATGAAAGGCTTTTAGTGATTTGAACTAAGTGTACAACAATAGAATTTTTACTTGCTCTTATCGGCTACAGTGGAAAGTAAATCCAACCATTGTTCCATACTGGTTAATAGAGAAAACAATGGTGAATTCCTTAGGTGATCCCACCTATTGAGTGAAGCTTCTACAAGACTGATCCATGCATGCCTTTTTTGGGGTTTTATCTTAATAAATGTGTATGCTCAGAAATAGACTTCTGTAATTTCATTGAGAGTATACTTAAGAACATGTGAATTTTACCTAATATCTTGCTAGGGTATTTGCCTGTTCTTTTCCATATTTTAGTTTAATTTATGGTGGATGCACTAATTAAGATTATAAATAGCCATGTATTCTATTTGCTGATATCTGTCAGTGATAAAATTGAAAATAATAATATGCACTTTACAAAATGAGATTTCACTCTCATAAAATAAAGTTTATCAGAGTACGTATTCCTATAATAAACATTTCTCAAATTGGTAACTTTTAAGTATTGCAAGTGTTCTACCAGGGATTTCCTACCATTTTTTCCTAACTCTTAGTGCCACAGTTTCAGAGTGTCTTAAGAAAAGAAGTGAGACTAATAAATTAAGAGATTATCAAGGAAAATAGTGTTATCACCTCCTCAAAATTAACAGAGACATATGCCATGCTCCATGAATGGTGGTTTTACACCCAGAAAAACCCAGGTGTTCAATGCAACCAATCATTCTATGCTTCAATTTCCTTAAATATGTTGTATTAATAGGCTAGTGATTTTTTTTCCTGATCCAATTCTCTCGGTTTATATTTGTACCTCAGTCCATAAAGTTGTACTGAAATATCCCTCAGACTGAAAGATTTTTTTGGAGGGGACTGGGATGCATTTCTTGCCTTTTGTCACATTGCTTTTTCTATATCTGCAAGGACTGTAAAGCCAAAATGCAGCAGTAAGAGCTAGCCATAAAAGATGCAGTGTTTCAGAAAAATCTCCACACCTGTGGAATCATCACCACAGTAAGAAGGGCAGTATTGCTGGTTGATAGCATATATATGTATATTTACTTAATGAGGGAAGTTAGCTACCTAATTCTCACCTGGCACAGGTATTGCAAATCCATACTAATACTGCTGATTAGATAGATTCCTCCATAGCAGAAAAAGGAAAAGGAGCAAAATACAGATCTGAACACTAATGCAAAATTGTCCATACAGTTTATTGTAAGGATAACCCTTTGGCTGTGGCTCAAATTAGCTACATTGTGTCAAAAATTTATCAGTTTTAGTCTAGGTATAACAGTAGTGCTGAAAACCTGCTTCTTACAGTCAATTTGAAAGCAGTCGCTTAGGTTTTTTTGGTTGGTTGGTTTTTGGGTTTTTTTTTTTTCTTTTGTATAGTTCTGTATGAAACTGAACTCCATGAACAAATTTGTTACTGTTTTGGAAAGGGCTCAAAACTTAGTCTTTGACCTATTTTATTTTTATTTATTTAAATAATGGACAATATTTCTTTCAGAGGGATTGATAGAAATCTTCCAAAAGGAAAATCAAAAAGAAAGAAAAATACCTATTACCTATGAAGTTGGATTAATTTTCTCGTATTTATATTCTTTGACTATCAAAGTCCAAAAATGTCATTGATATACCATTCATCAGGTTTTTGGTTGGGGAAAATTCAATTCATGCTACCTCATAGAAATTGAAGACATTGATGTGATATATATTACTGCAATATTATTTTTCAGCTGTTTCTATCGCACTTCCTTGTCACTTTCTCCTACTTTCTGATCCTGTTCATATACCCTAGAAATTAGTACAAGGCATTATTCTTTCTCCAGGATAAAAACTGTTGGTTTTTTCTTTTTTTCCCCACTGTAAATAATCCCCTCTTCAGGCCAAGGAGGGAGTCGAATCTCAGTCTCGTTCTGACTGAATGATTTTGCCACTAATCTCCTTTGTTTAAAATAGTGCACAATAGTGGCCACAGCTTTTCTTCTGCATGTGCTGTTTTCTAAAGAACAGTTTCTATGGTAAGAAAATGCATATTTTGACTTTCATTAGACATGCTTTCCACACCAAATAGGGTGCTTCAGAGCTCTCTGTACTGCAACCTCAACCACAAGTAGTTGTAAGGTAAGTGCTAGACTGCAATAAATTTGAATGGCCTTAACTGTGCAATAAACACCCACAAAAAAAAATAGTACATAAATCTGGATCTGATAAAATAGAGGCCTTTTAATCTAACTTTATCTAAAAAATTTAGGCAAGCAGTCTTATACAAAAATTGTCTGTGTTTCCTTTTAGAGTCTTACATACCTGTCTTCAAAGAAATTCACTTGGTGAAAAGCTGAGAAAAATGTGCAAATATTAGATGGTTAAATAAAATTATATGAATCCCATTCCTTTAAAAAAAAAACAAAAAAAAAACAACAGAGAAGTGTCTAGAAACTCCAGATGTACTGGGTTGTTCCTGGATTATAGTTTTGAACTCAAGGTTTCAGTTCAACCCAGGACTCCTACTTGGTTTGCTTAGTAGCAGTGTCACTAAAGGATAAACAAGCATCTAGAAGTGCTTGCAGAATTAGATGTTTGAAAGGTCCTCACCCTTTCTGTACAAAACCTTGTTGGTATAGCAAGTCAGGAATTCAGGTTTTATTCAAAGCTACAGCATTCATGATGAAAAACTCAAGCTGCTTCATGGATCTGTTGTTCTGTGCAGACGGAAATGAGCAAGATGGAAGCCGAGACAGAAATTAGTACTGTTGATGGCTACAACACACAATATTCAAATATGGCACTCAGGTTATTTCTACTTTTTGTTTGGTGACTGAATAATACAAATGTGTAAGCAATTTAAAGAATAGAAACCAGGGCCCCCTTGTCTTGGTTGAGAGTTCTACTGATAGAATTTGCTCTCTTTTCATTACTTTCCCTAATCTTACAACACTTGCATTATAATTTTTACAGCAGTGTGACAGGAAAAAATGGAGAATTCGTTAGTCTGATGAGAGCAATTTACAAATTATTGATGAAAAGTTTTATTCTCTTTGAATTATTTTTTTATTCTCACAGTCTACAGACTAGCAGCCTTTATCCTCTTAGACATTTTCAAGTATTCTTTGGTTTAGAGGCAATTGATCATGATAATTGTATTAAACATTGTTTGGGGTGTGTTAGGCATACTAAGAACACAGTAAAGGAACCAAAAGTTTACTGCTGGCTAACTTACAAAACTTTAAGAGTCATAGTAGCAATAGATTGGGTTCTGAGATGCTTATCTTTTCTCAAATCTTGGGCATGACCTATGGCAGAAACTAAGACAAGCTTATCGTGAGAAAAGAAACCTATAATCTTTTCCTCTGGTAAATAGGAACACAAGAAAATTGTGTTCCTATTTACCAGAGGAATAGATTATACATTAGTTTTGGTTCATTTATTTCCCCCTTAGTTTTAAGTGTCTTAAGCTTGAATAAAGTCTAAGGCAGATATTGAGGTTCTTCTTGAGATTATATGTCACCTGGATCTTCATATTAAGCTGAACTATCTGCCTTTTAAATTTGCATACAGAACTGATTTGGGACATAAGTTTTTCTGTGTAAATCATCAATATAGTTCAAAATATTGAAGAGCAAAATTAACTATATAATTAAAATTCATTTAATTGACTCTTTGAAATATCATTCATGATCCTCTGTTGCAATGTTCCAGTATTCCATATATTCCATAAGAATATACGAGCTGTGTATACAGTAACTGGCAGAGTAGTCTACTTGTGCACCTGCTGTTAAGCCTTGTAAGGCAGCAGTTGACAATTGAAATGGACTGCTTACACAGGAAATTTAAAGGTGGCAAACATCTGAAGATATTTCAGCTAGCCTAATACCAAGAAGAAAGAAATTCATTTTTAATGAACAATTTGGAAATGGATGGATTGGAAACTCTGGGCACTGTTTAATGAAGAACCATGGGCCTAATTAATTTTTCTCTGTCATAATTCTTGAACAAAAATCTAGAATTCTTAAATTTATTTACATGGTGTTTTCAAGAAGTTATAGGGGATTTTTTTGAAAGCAGAGCAGAAAAAAAGCCCACAAACATAAGGGTAAATAATCTTTCATGAGAAAGGAAACAATAAGTTTCTATTTAGAAAAATGCCTGGCTTTATGTTGTTTGATAAACAGAAAAAAGCCACAAACAAGAAACATTTGTATAGTCATCTAGTCTATGCAGTAAACACATTTGTAAAACTGGGCAATCTAATTTTTTTCATTAAACTCCAGGGCTTAAGTGGGACTTCCAGCAAAGTCTGGTTTTGTCATCATGCAATTTACCTGCTTTAGAAATCTTCCATTCTAGTCATTGTGAAACACAATAAAGATCAAATATTAAAAGCATTAAGATGTCTTTGTGTGAAAGCACAGTATTTCCACCTGAGGGTTTATTTTTTTAAATTTTAGGATGCAATAGGTATATTTATTTTAGACAGCAATAGAGCCTGTCAATATAATAATGGTATACCTTCTCAAGGTTTGAAAAAATTTTTATCTTTCTTCTCAGGATATCTTTTGTGGAAGATATCTTGGAAGATATAATGGAAGACCTTCAATGTACTGTTTTCTGTACAACTGCTGTTTCAGAGAAACATGTATGTCATCATACTGAAGACAGAACCATTTATTTTATCCTATTCCTTTTTGATGGTGGTTTTGCAGACAGACTTGGAAATCAATTAAACCCAAACTTTCATCAATGCCACATCTGCTGTTCTCAAAGCTTTTCTTTGCCTTTGTGACTGCTACTGTGTCCGAGTAGGTGTACACAACTGTAGTATTACAAATTGTGAACCCACCAATTTAGCAAGATAATCTTCCCAATATTAAATTGCATTGAAATTTAAGATGCAAGTGTTAGATTCTTCCAACAACCAAAGCTTTTTTATCAATCAACTTGAAAAAAAAATTGTTTCTTAGTATTTAAAATTATTTATATGTTCTCAAAAAATCTCTATAACTGGGGAATTTAACTGCAGTTTTTATTCTGGAAACTTCAGGATTCATATTGGATTTTCCAGTTTAGTGTTTTTTGACATCAAGAAATTTCTCAGCTCTGTAACTTTTCAAATTTAATACAATCAGTACAACCTCTAAGTACTGAAGCAATGCTATTTTTTATGTCTTCATAGCACAGAGCAGTATCAGGAGAAACATTATATTTTTTCATATGGTATTTGTTATTACAGTCAAAAATAAAACCCTAAACTATTTTGATTTGTGAAATTATTCTTTCATCCTGCCTTGAACTTGAAGCCTCTGTCATCATGTGCCACAGGAAGAATTCACGTGACAGTGATGTGAGCTCCTGCTGTTGGATTAACTAAATTAATTTTAAGAACTTCTGTCCTCTTCTGTTATTCCCAGCAATTATACATATCCCTTCACAGGCAGCTTTCATTAATCACCTACCCAGTACAAGTGGGTCTATATAGTGACTTGCATCATGTAGTCTTAGGTTACATATTACCTCCAAGTTGCCGGTGACTGGCACTTCACGAAAGTAGTGATCACAATAGACATCATGTAAGAAGTTAAGTAAACAAACCTATTTCAAAAATTATTTATTATATGAAAAATATTTTTTTTAATTACTTACTTTCTAAAAGCAAATGGAAAAAGAAAAGGAAAAATGGGTAAATCTTAAAAACTATTCTCTGGAGTAGTTTCATGTCCATGTCTGTAGATGTTCTACTTCTTGCTTTATCCTTTAATCTTTTTCTGTGAACAGCTGTACATTTAAGTTTCTCCTGATTTTTTGCCAAGGAACAACTTTCAGTGGTATTTTGATATTTATTTAATGACTTTGGAAGGTTTTCTCAGTCTTTTCTGGAGCTGCACCTTCCTTCTGAACTCTTAGACTACAGTTTAATCGATAAAGGTAAAGTAAGTGTCGCTTTTTATTATATTCCTTTTTGGAAAACTGCATCTCAGCAATCTTACCTTTTCAACGCCCAGCTCAAGAGGTATCAGTGATGGACACTACTACGTTGTGTCCTGTTTTTTGGTGATCAGGTTGGTCAAACAAGATTAACCTTTAGTGAGTCCTTGCTAACTACTTTGAAAACCTTCTTCTCATTCATGTGGATAAAGATGCCTTTCGGAATGAATATATTCTGTATGAATAGATGAGACAGTTCATGTAAAATTTTTAATCATTCTTCAAACACTGAAGAGCTTTGGAGCTCCTATTTTGGAGGTGGAGAGTCTCGATATAACATTATTTTAGACAAGAGTTGAGAACCTATTTAGGAGAATAAAACACATGATTTTAGCTTTCAGCATGTACCTCTGATTTTTTTAGTGGGACTTAAATATTTGCTTAATCATAATAAGAATTTTCAAGTGTTTTTTTTTTTTTAATTTGGTTTAAAGATGGCACCTAGAAAATCAAAAGGAAAGAGTCCCACCTATAGAATTTTATGTTAAATGTAGATTTTATTTTTTTTTTTACATTGAGCTCACAGTAAGCAGAAAAAACATAGCCATAGCTCTTCTAGTCTATTAAGCTAAAATATGAGAATTACCACTTGTTAAATGAAACTTGCTAATCTGCTTGAAATTACACACAATTGTATTTATAGTGAGTAAAGAGGTATCAAAAGGAAAAGTCCCACTAAACTATGTCATATATCTGAAAGACTAGTTTACTTCAACTCTTTCTAGGAATAATTGAGCAGAATTGTATCAAAAAGATACTGTCCACATGTCCTTGGAAGTTTAATTGTATGGAAGATGAAAATGAAATTGAGAATAAATAACAATGGCTTCTTGAAATTTCTTTTTTTTTAAAGGATTTGAGTAAAAGAGTTGAAAGCAAACAAAATTCACAATATAATTTCTTTTGTTATTTGATTATTTTCTGCTGAAAAATAGGAGGAACTTTCACTTCCTCCACCGAATGAAAATTGCATGACAGATTACAAACCATTCAGTGTAAATTCTCTGCTAATGTAAACATCATTTATTCAAGCTTCTTTTCTGAGAAATCCATAGAATCTACTACACAGCCAAAGGTACCTGATAGTGTTGTTTAAAAATGTCTTCTATTAAGAAACCAAACAAACAGTAGTGACAAAATACTTGGGACCTTAATGCCATGTTTTGACAGAAATTACTGTAAACCCACATATGCTTCCCATATGTTGCATGATGTATATTTTAATAGGAATACAGGCAGACAGGAAGCTTTATGCTGTGCCAATGGTGCTCATTATCACAGTTATACCGCTGGAATACATGACAGTTTTTGTTCACTGTATTAATGGATAAGGTTATAAATCACAGCTTACAGTCACAGCTATATGTACTTTGTCTGCATGAATCTTTGGCCTGGAAGGCATGGTATAAGTACTAAAAATAGCATGACCTAAAATAATAGCAGATGGAAGACATTTGCTTGAGTTTAATCTACTCACTCAATTTTCTGCTATTTAAAATCTAATTAATGCAAGTAACTTATTGTAAACTCACTAAAGCTGCTAAATCATATGACATAGATAAAACAGTGAGCCAGACAACAAATATCAAGTAAAATGAAGAAGGACTGACTATCAACTGCTGATGTACAGATGAAAAATTAAGATATGTGGTCACCCAGAGTTTATAATTTTTGAACCCAGCAATTCCATTACTGGCTTGGAATTGGCTGGAATGCTCTCATTCAAAGATTTACAGTCAATGGCTCAATGTCCAAATGGAGAACCAGTGATGAGTGACATTTCTCAGGGGTCAGTATTGGGGTTGGTACTTAAACATTTTCACTGGTAACACTGACAGTGGGATTGAGTGCATGCTCAGCAAGTTTGCAAGACAGCACCAAGCTGTGTGGTTCAGTCAGCAGGCTGGAGGCAAGGGATGACATCCAGAGGGACATTGGCAGGCTTGAGAGGTTGGCCTGTGCATATCTCAGGAAGCTAAACAAGGCAAGCAGAAATGCAGGCTGTGCAGAGAAAAGACTAAGAGCAGCCCTTAGGAGAACTTGGGGGTGTTGGTGAATGGGAAGCTCAACATGAGCTGGCAATGTGCACTTGCAGCCTGGAACTTGGGGTGGATTAAGACAAGCTTGTCCAGCAGGTTGAGGGAAGTAATTCTAGCTCTATACTCTACTCTCATGAGGTTCCCAACGCAGGAAGGACATGAATCTGTTGGAGCGTGTCCAGAGGAGGCCACAGACAAGATCAGAGAGCTGGTGCACCTCTCCTATGGAGACAGGTTGAGAGAGTTGAGGTTGTTCAGTGTGGTGAAGATTAGGTTTCAGGAAGGCCTTAGAGCAGCCTTCCAGTACCTGAAGGAGGCTGACAGGAAAGATGGAAAGGGACTTTACAATGATGTGTACATGTAGGACAAGGGGTAATGGCTTCAAACTGAAAGAGGGTAGATTTATACTAGACATTGGGAAGAAATTCTTCACTGGCATGTGTTCAAGGTCAGGTTGCATAGGGCATTGAACAAGCTGGTCCAGTGGGAGGTATCCCTATCCATGATGGGGGGTTGGAACTAGATGACCTTTAAGGTTCCCTCCAACCCAAATGATTCTGTGGTGAATCCCTGTTTACGGCTGTTTTGGCAATGACCATTTTGCAGAAGCATCAGCATCTCTTCATTTTACCTTGCAGTAGAGGCAGAAGGTGGGGGGTTTTATAATAGCAGCATATTAGTAACACTGATAAATACTAATGCGGTAATGTTAGATATGCACTGTGTGAAACTAAAAACAGGAGAATACATTAGAAATGAAGCAAATTAAATTAGAATGCTAATTCTTTAAATCAACATGAAGTCCTGAGTTATTATTTTTATATAAGTCAGTTTTTACAGTATTTTCAATTTTTTTTGAGGTGACTTCTATTAAACTTGAAAACTGTGGAGGAGGAAAACTAAGATAATCAAACAAAATGGTAGCAGAATCAAACAAAATGCTAGCCTTTTGATAAGAATCAGAATATTGTCTTCCAGTGTGCTAAGAGCAATTTTTTTCTACTTATTGCAGCAGTTGAAATATGGAGAAATTCTACAGAGTATATATCAGGGGTACAAAACATGAACTGGGTTTTAAAAAAAATATGTATCCTAGGGGAAGACAAATTATAAGACGCTTTAAAAATTTTATTACTTTTAAAATTTGTATTGTTTTTAATAATTTTTAAAATGTTCGGAGAATAAACAGTATCAACTGTAATTGATAATTTTAAATTCCAAGATGGTGGAAAATGGGACGTAAGTCTTATGAGGAATAAATCTCAAACCAGGATGCCTTTATCTCTGTGGATGTATGAGTAATTCAAATAAATTACTAAATTATTAATTATTCCTACCTCATAGAAAGTAGTCTTACCATCATGTGAATCTGCACTCCCAGCTCCAATGCACTTAAGTAGAATTATGTTTTCTTTTCTTGTATCACAGAATCAGAGAATCACAGAATGAATCAGGTTGGAAGGGACCACAGTGGGTCAAGCTCTCCAGCCTCTCTGCTCAATCAGAATCATCCCAGAGCACACAGCACTGGATTGTATCCAGATGGTTCTTGGATATCTCCTGCGAGGGAGACTCCATGACCTCAACCAGTTCTCAGTTCTTCCCACTGTCCATTAATCTGAGACGCAATTCTTGACTTGGCCTGTGAGGATTTAATGAAATAATCTCACTGTCTCTCTTTTTTTTTAATGATTGAAGGTTTTAATGTTTGAGTTAAATTTATAGCATATATGTAAGGTGATTTGACAAAGCAAAATAAATAGTGAAAATTACAATTATCATGACATCACTTTATGTTCTCTTGGGACAAAGAAGAAATGTTGAATAAAGAATGTCTCCTATGCAAAGAAGTTCTTTTGAAATTAAACAAAGTAACATTTCTAATACTTCTCTTACACAGTGTTTCAATGCATATAAAAGTCTTTCATAGTAAAGCTAACTTTCTTGTCTTCTTTCATACAGTCCCTGCCTTTTGCCACTATGCTTTGAGAGCAGTAGAGGTACCTGCAATTGTCGTCTCTTAGCCTCATGGGATTTTGTGCTCTTTTTCTTTAAAAATAAAGAAAATTTAATTCTAAAATTACATTTTTATCCAGACATGCCATCTTAATCCATTTAGCTTGTTAATATGAAATTTAAGGAATTCTGGAGTGAATGGGACAGACCACAATGCTAAAACACTTCTGCCTTTGCCAGACAAGATTTTGTGAGTAGAAGATTCCTCAATTCATGGATAGTCAAAATTCATTTTTAAGGGTTTTCAGTTTCATGAGATTTATAAGTGCAAACACAAAAATTGAGACAGTTTTAGTAAAATTTGCAGTTAACTGGAAACACACTATAGGCTTTGCAGAGGTAAAATACAAAGATAACCTGCTCGATAAGCAAATTTATGAAACTCCTAGAGAAAGCTTCAGCTATCAGAACCATAGGTTCAAAACAAAATGCAGAATGTTTATATAAGGAAATTGCATTAATAAGATAGTTGTGTTAAATGAGTTGCTTTTATCAGGAGAATAAAAGGAATAGAACTGGAGAGCTGATTTAAATTTGTAGTAATAATTTAACAAGATTAATATGTTCTTTTGTATTTTAGAAGAAAGCTCTGAGAAGCATAATTGATTAAAGTGCTTTGGATTCAGGTACCATAATGTAACTAGGAGCTAAATTATTTTTTTAAAGTACTCATGTCTAGAACATTTGTAGCACAGTGTAAAATTTTCCTCACTTGATGTTTGCTGTTGTAGGCCCAGGAACATTTCTCAATTTTATAGTTACAGAGATTTCCTGGATAAGAGTTCCAATAGAAGAGAAATGAGTCTAAAAGAGTTCCCCAGTGCATCTGAGGAAAATGAAGATCATAACTGTTTTGGGATGAGTGATTATATGAAAACCCTGAGGCTGTTCAGATTAGAACATTTGAAAATAGAGTAATTATTCAAGATGACTAGTTGATTATTGTGTTCTTTTTCTTATTTTTCACATACTTTTTTTTTTCTGTGATTGGTTTCAGTTCAAGATTGATATCTCAATTGAGGTAGGTGTATGGGGGCAAAGCATTCAGAATCACATTATCGTTAATGGCAGTGTAGTCAAGGAGAAGCTCAGATGGCATGTAGTGAGCACCTTGGTTGTCTTCCTTCAATCTTAATATTTTCATTGTAAGGAGAATTTGCTTTGGCTAGAACCTTTTCAATTACCATGGCTAGAAAAAAGCCCTTAGCAGTCTAAATATCTTACATATACTTCTGAAATAAACTTTTCAGTGTAGTTTCATCAAAAATCAACCCTGTGAATTCCAAGACCCTGCTAACATGAAAAATAAATTACAGTTTTTCGATGGAGTTGGGACGTTTGTTGCTCTTCATGCAACAATGTTAATGGAATTAACTTGTGATGTCCATCTTTGCAACCATGACACAGTTCTAGTTTAAATCAATGAGCTGTGTTGACCAAAATCAGGATTCAGTAATCTAAGCATAAGTTTTTTAAGATATTCAAGAGACTCTACTGTTCCTTTTATATCTCTAGTTGCTACAAAATAGTATGGTTTCTCTAAAAAGGTCTTATGCCATATTTACCTATTCCAGAACTCTAGTGCCAATGTGTCCCATTACAGCCTCATCAATACACGTACCGCCAAGGGGATAAAGGTCCCCTTGTTTTAATCTGATTTCTGAAAAAAGTCAGCATCTATTATCTGAGTCATAAATGATTATTTATTATAGGAATTTGAAAACAAGATTTAGAGCGCATACTCTGTATTCCTTGATTTAATTTTTCCTAATGAGAATAAATGATGTTGATTTGTCAGTGGTCAATCCATTAGTGGAAACAGCTATGTAGCTTTACCTAACAAGAGGTATTATGTAAACAGAAGATATAAAAAATAGAAGATATAAAGGTCTCATTAAAAAAGAGCTAAAAGTTGTATACAGTTTTGTGGGAAAAAATGCAATGGCAACATAAAAAAGAAATTACAATCTTTTTACAAGGACATCTTATTACACAATTTTCCATTAAAACCATTTCCAAATGTGCTTCATTATGTAGTTCACTAATGGCATTTCAGACCCTCAAAAATGTCAGGAACTTCAACATTGAGTTCATATGAGTTTTGAACTCAAGAGAAAGAGGTTCCTCACAGCTTGAGATCATTAATCTGCACGGTAAGCAGATGGAATGTACTCATCAGGGCGCAATTTAAATATGAAACAAATTAAAATAAAGAAAATTTAAAATTATGTCATCAAGCTGGGAGGACATCCAAATACTTCTAAGCATGAGAATTAAATAGATCGGAAGCTGATAAGGAAAAAAAACCAAAAAACCACAATATACCACATGAAATCACTTTAAAAAAAAATCTATCTTCTATCTTTATTTTATGAGCTCTTCCATAGAAAGTTCTACCTGATGACTTAGATTAAGGAAGGAAAAGGCCTTCAGTATGAAAATTAGCTTCAAGATATAATCCTCTAAGAAACAATACATAGTCTTAACTTTTTTTTCCTACTTTGGAGACTTTTTAAGCTTGATATTTTAAATCTGAATCAAGAGCGCAGTTTAGAGTATGCTCTCTACATTGGACAAAGGATAAACTAGCTTTATAAAATTGATTTAAACATATGTGACTCTGAAACTACTATGGAAGCAGTTTTCCAGTCTTTTTCTGAGTTGTTCTGATTTAAAATACAAGACAGTGTCATGATCCAATTTTTGTGTAAACTGAATTATAATAAAATCATGAGCATTAATCCTTCCAGTCTTCAAGCTTTTTTTACCAGCAATTAATGCCTCTCAGGACTGATATGTAGAAGCTGAAGTTTTTCTGTTAGCCATCTTTCTATTAACAGCTTCTGTTTTGCAGTTTGTTGTCTCAGATAATAGTAGGAGAGGGTATAATGAAATATTGGAATACATACTAATAATGCTATATGTAAGGATTTATCTTTTCTATTTTTTTGTGCAATATGTAAGATTATTTATAGTCTGTATATTCCTGTGTATCTAAATGTAAATGTGGATATGTCTTCGTGTTTAGATAGATAATTCATTCAGTCCTGAGGGTAGATTAAGTTCTTCTGTTAATTGTCCTGCAATGTATCTTTTTTAAACAAAGTATTAGACACAATTTCTGCTTTATCTTCTAAATTAAAATTTTTAGTCTTGTGATTTAGAGGGAAAAAATCCTAATCATAAAATAAGGTTCTTTCATTGTTCTTGGTTATATTTTGTTTTGTTTTTCAAATCTGTATTACTATTCATAACTCTAGACATCTGCTTGAAGTGTAAAACAATGGCAATTTTTCATTTCAGTGTGTTGTTAAGCTAGTACACCCTAATTTAGTCACTCATCACAAGTAAAAAATGTAATTTTTATTAAAGTCAGGATCAGCTTTGGGATTTAATCTTTCTTGATTGGTTGGAACTTTTACAAAGTGTATATGGGTGCTGAAATTAGATTTAATTTATCCAGTTTGATGTATCTCCCCAGTCACATTTGCAAAGATGGAAATATGTTAAATGAGTTACATAGATGAAGAAAAAAGATGTCCCTTAAGAAATTCCCCTTGATGTATATAATTAAGTGTCTTGTTAGAGACAACTCTAGTGATTTTCTTCTGCTAAAACAATATTTTCTCCTAATTTATTCTAATTAAGCAGATTGTCATGAGGTCACTTATTGGGCTGTTCATCATTCTTTGAAGATCTTTGTATAAACCAAAGTGGCACAATTATTCCTGTCAAAGCCAAGTCTTTCTACTTCAATATTAAATGTATTGAAACTATTCTTTTCTGTTTCCATTATTTCAGCAGAAAAATCCCTGAGCTAGTCATGTCAAGTGCTGACTAATTTAGATGGTGAACTGTATGGCGCAGACTGCAGAGGAGGGAATACAGCGTGCAGCACAGGAAAGCCTCAGTAACAAAACAGAAGAGACTGTTGCACAAAACACCCCTTCCAGGACGATCCCTTTCCTCTGGGTGCTCTCATGCTTCCAGCCCTCAGCCCCAAAAGGCCCCCAAAGGGGGGTGTTCGTTCAGGTGGTGATTGCAGGTGGGGGACAGCCTGCAGAGCTGGAGGGTGAGCGGGAGAGGCAGCAGTGGCTGGTCCCAGGGCAGGGGTTAGACCTGCAGGGACACCAGACCCAGCCCAGGACACCGTGAGGCTGAGCCGCCCCTCGAGGGGTCAGCACCAGGACCAGGGCACCAACTGATAAAGACAGAAATAATTTCTGCCTGACTACAAGTGATGTGTTGTAGATATCTCTCAAGACCTCAGGATACAAATGATGTGTCCTTGAAGACAGAAACCTAAGTATAGGGCTATTGCAGTTAGATAACCTGACTTCCTACAAAACATTTGTTTAACTTGCATCTGAAGTAAACTGAACAGCTAGAAAAAGGAAGAGGAAAACAAAAATCAATTTAACAAACCCCTACATTTTTTTTACCTGAAAATTTTAAAATATCAAGAATCATCAGTCTAGTTGCATTGTTACTAATTGAGATTGTTTTCCTGTATATATGTAATTTTCAAATGGAATAATTAATTTGAGACAAAGTAAAATATAAATAATGAACAGATGTGTAAAAACACATTTCTGAAACAATACAATGTTTACTATGTATGGGTAGGTCTTTGTATATGTATAGTTCTTTTTTATTCAGCATATCCTTGTTTTTGTTAAGGTGAGAAATTGTCAAAAGAAATATTGTATGTCTCCATTGTGAATAAAAATTTATCCTGTATATTGAAATTAAGGTGGCATTGGTATATAGTAGCAGAAGAGCAGACTTTTTTTTTTTTAATATCAAATATTTTGTTATTAGGTTTTGACATGCAAAAAGCTAGTGCTTTATCTACCTCCTGATTGAGGAAGCAAAACCATCAGCAGTTTCTAAGTAATCTTCTTGCTAATCTAATCAGATTGTTTAAAAAATTTTTGAATAGTGAAAAAACCAAACAGGTGACACAACTGTTCCAGGGTTATTTATTAGCAGATTTTTCATGACAAATTAGACCAAAGGTTCATCATGCTCATCTATTAACTCCTGGAGTGTTCAAAGCTACATATATGTAGAACAGTATTGGAAAAGGGTCAGCCTTACTTCTGGGAGTTTAATTCAACCTTCAGTTATTCTGTAACATCACATTCTGCAGTTTGTCTAGAAATTATGAGAGGATTCCTCTGCCTTTGTTTTTTGGTTCTTCGTCTCCATCGGATTATTTAAGGTAGCCAGTCCCTCCACTCTAGAGACTCTGGCTTTATTTGATGCCCCTGTTACTGATTAAAAGGTATTAAATAAGGTATTAAAGATCAGTTGCTCACTGATTTTTACTAATACTAGTTGGTGCCACTGATCAATCAGAGTTTGAACTACTTATTACACTGCACATTACAATGGAAAATCTGAGATCAAGAGAAAACAGAGGATAAATGATTAATGATAAATGGTTAAAGGAAATATACACTTGCAAACATTTGTTCCCACAAAAAAAAAAAAGCCCATTCCAACAGTAGTAGGTTTGATTATATGAATTTTACGCCACGAACCAAGTCTGTGCTCTGGTTGACAGACTATTTTTACTTCAAAGCTGTAAACTCATGATTTATCTCTGGTTGGTGTTTCTTAGTTCATAGGAAAAAAAAGGGTTTCAAACTTTTGTGATGATGATTTTTGTTAAAATGCTGGATTTGGAGTTTTGTTTTATTTCTAACTAAAGAGATGAAACTGGTGTTTTATTCTGCTTCCAATACAACTTTTTAAAAAGACATTAAATGTTCAAGGAGATCTGAACGGTCACAAAATCAGTGTTAGAGGCTATAGATGGAGAGACAGCAGTTTTTATAGCGCTTCAAAGTAAGAAATAGAGCTATTTTTTGAAGTCAGTGCATTCCAGACTACTGGCTGCAATTTAGGAGTCCTTTCTAGACAGCTCTGCTGATCTGGGACCTGACCTAATACCCATAAAGGTTACTTGTGGTTTGTCAGTGTAGACATTAGATGAATTCTGTTAGGATCTTTTGCTGTGGAAGAAAGCCTTCAGATTTAAACTGGCCGTCTCTGATAAACTGCTAAGCAAATACTGGTTACATTATATAGTAGGTGAAAAGAGAAAGATATGATCAAAGACAGCTGTAAAGAAAGGCTGGGTAGAAAGATAACTATAGAAAATCATGAAGGTATGCTGTAGGGCACAGGTGAATTGAGTCTATTGATTTTTATATGTTGCACTATAACTTCTGTTCACAGCTAGATGGTGTTTCCCAGTACAGAGTGAGCTATTTGCTGTCTCACAGTAGAGTGTAATTTCTTAGTCATTAATGTCTGTCGTATTTTCTTGAGTGAATTGGACACTAGAACCAAGATTGTCATTGTTTAAGTTTCACCAAAACGCTCTATGAACTTCCTTAATTAAATGGCATTCTACCATCATCAGTAAACTGTTTGACTGACGCTCAAAACACAAACAGGTTTTAGAACGCACTCTGTGAATTCACATTTTAGCAATTTAACACAGCTTTGCTGAGGCCACGATCATTTTAATTTAAGCTACAAGATCAAGATGAGAAAAAGAATATAGTAAAAATTAATGATTTCCTCTTATTTAATTGAACATTTTGTTTTTGCACACTTTTATAAATAATTAAGATTATATAATAAACCTTACTAGTCAATTTCTGCTTTGGATTAGTATCCAGTGCTTTTTTCCTGCCTCAGGTAAAATTTCTTACATCCTGGGGTAATCCATTTATATATAATTCAAAGATAGTGTTGCTTTTTTTCCTTTGTTTTGTTGATTTTGGTTTTGTTTAAGTTTTTTCCCATCATATGTCACATCATCTTTTTTTCAGCATTTGCTGTGGTTCCATAGCTAGCATGGTGCAATAGAAAAACATTACTATCTCCTACTTTGTATTTCCTGAGGTTTGTGTTACTAAAACAATATGTACTTTCCAAAGAGTTCATACTTTTCAAAAAGGGTTCATTAGATAATAACTTAACACACTATTGTTATTTTTATGGTATTATATATCTTTCACAACTGAAGAAAATTTTGACATTCTAGTAAGAAAGGATAAAATTCAGCAATTAAAGGTGAATCATCAGGAGATGTTGATTCTCTGGAGTACTACGCTGAATAGCAGTGTGTCACCACCAAATGTAAGTGATGTCTAATGCCATACAAAGGAGCCATTATTACCACCCACTGCTGCCTCTAATGTACCACAAAGGTATTTATAAAATTGTTCTCTTAACCTTATGTCATTTTTATTGAAATGTACAATGAATACCACATTCAAATACATGCCTTTAGTAATTAAAAAAAGACAAGAGAATGAGACCCCAGGGGATTTACTGAAATACAAAAAAGAACTTGCTTTTGTTAAAATGGGAAAAGACTAGTTCAAGTGTAAGTTTGTTATTTCCCAAAGATTCAGAAAGAAAAATATACTTTGACATGGAATTTCTGCTATGCAAATTTTAATATGTAGAATTACATAGATAAAATAAATCTTCAATATTAGTAAATGCAATTATTAGTAAATCTTCAATACAAGTAAATTCATAGAGATACTTTTTAATATGTATGTATAAATTCAGAAAACATGGCTGCAGTGACATGGTCTGTGTCAAAAAGGAATTGCTTAAGAGGCTTATGGACTGGCTATTAGCCCTGCACACTAAAAAAAAAGAAAAATAAAAGATATTATGAAGTGTCCTTGGGACTGTGAACACACTGAAATGATAGGTTTCTGGGTAAAAGAATATGCATTTGTTTAGAGGCTTTCCAACATGATTTCTTTTAAAAAAAACAACATTCACTGTCTCCAATTATATCAAAAGAAGAAAATCTGTCAGGAGGACAGAAAAAGATGTGTGGACACAGAAAAGTTTTTAAAATAATGATTTTGTTTAAACATCTCTCTTCATTAATATTTGCACTGTGATCCCACTGTTCTTCATTTAAGTTTTTAGGACTTCTTATATCGTTTTTTTAAGAATCAGATACCAAATTGTTAATGCAGTGCCTAAGCTCCGTCTCTATGCTCTTTGCCACATTTCAAAACCATAATTCTGTATATTACTTTTTCCTTATGCTTTAGCCTAATATCTACAGGCATGAGAACTTCCTTATTAGGTCTATTCATAACTGAATACTGATATTAATTTGGAATTAAAAATACTTCAAAATATCAAAATATCATTAAACTGATTTTAAGTTGTGAAAACTTGAAATACATAGATCCTTTTACATCTAAATTGCATATCTTCCTATGCAGGGGTGATGTTTATGCCAGATGCAAGTCCCTTGCCTTTCCTTCCCTTCCTTTATCCTCCCTGCCCTGCCTTCCCCTGCTCTGCCCTCCAAAAAATCATTTCATAATTAAATAAGATCTCATGCATCTGTATATGTGAAAAATTTCTCCCCTTAATTTTGGCATTTTCTAAATTTAATTGTTGACTTCTTGGCATTATTTTATTTTTCTTTATCCATTCATATGTTGACTATATGAGTTTATGGGTAACAAAGCTTTATTTGTTATGAATGAAGAGTTTCCAGAGCATTAAAGCTAAACAGAAGAGCAGAATAATCCATTTCATATATTATAAATAAATAAATATTAATTTAAAACTAATTCTTCAATTTAATCAAGGAGATTTCCTTGAAATGTCCGTACAGAAGTATTTATTGCGTGACATTTTAAATTCACAGCTTTTAAATGGAAAAGAAATACCATTGAAATAGATTTGTTCATATTCATGCCTATTCCCATTTTTTTGGCTTTTTTATCAACACTACAAGGTTTCTCATTTTTCATAGCTTCAATTTCTTCATGGTACAATGAATAGATGTTCCATGAAAATTATATTAAAATTACAGAGCAATTCCATGAATATTCATAGGGGTGATTATTATTCTTTCTTCTTGATTGTGGGAAAACATGGAAAAGTTTGTACAGAAAATAATGTAAAAAGGGGGTTTGAAGTTGGAATTTGTATATTTTAGCTGCAGTTCTCAGCCTTTGAATCACCTTGAATAGCCCAGGATGAGCTGTTCACAAAAGTAGTGCCAGTTACTTTGAAGAGAGCCAGGGTGGCGGAAGAACAAAAAGCCTGTCACCAAAAAACTCCCGATACATCACTCAATAGGATGAAAGAGTCACACGAATATTATAACTATTTAGAAATTAGATACCAGTATAGAAATAACATTCTTGAAAGGCTTAGGTCTTCCTTCCATGTTACATGTGCTGAGGTCAGCTAAGATGCTACAGAAAAAACACAGAAACATAAAAAGAGTCAGTCAAGTACTAAAATAATATCTGAAGTGAGCTCTCATCTGCATGAGGAAAAGGGATTTTCTCAGCCTAACAAGCAATCTTTCAACATCTTTCCCATTTAGAAAATTTCTATGTATGGGACATGTCTAAATTTCATCCCCTTCTGCTGGGTCACCCAGGCTGCCATTCAGTGTGGGACCTGGCTGCATGCTAAAATCTCACATGTATTAATTTCCTTTGGAAGGCAAATCAAATATTCTGGCAGAATGAGTGCTTGCATACAATCCTTTTAGTACACGAAAGAAGCATGACAAAAAGACATGGAGACTGTACACATTGCATAGCATACTTGTCCTGTCCCTTCAGACCCTTATTTGGTGCAGGACAGAGGTAATGAAGATGTTAAAGCTCCTTTGTTCCTCTGTACAATAAATACCAGATACTTGTAACAGATACTGCAAGAAAAGAATTAGTAACATTGCCTACATTACCTGTTACCCATATGTAATTGTGTGTGTGGAAAAATGTCGGTGTGTTTATGTACATACAGTTAATGTTCTTCCTGTACGGATTTTTGAGTTGAAATATTTTCAATAAAACCATCTGGGGGAAAAAAATGTGTTCGTACGGAGCTGATGAAGAAGTTAAATGAAGAAGATCCATTGCCTAATAAAGATCTATTCACATTGAAATTTCTGTGTGAAAAAACCCATTTGCCTCAAGGTATATCAGTGATCAGTAGGCTCTGATACATATATTTCTAAGTGCTTCTATTTAATTTTGGCTGTTGCCAGACTAGTGTTCCTAGTCATTTTATCTCTGTAGTAATAAGAGCATTTCTTAACTAGGTCACTTAATAGAAAGTGGAATGATCTTTTAAGACAGCTTTTTTGTTATTTTGCTGAGATAGGTCTTTGTTTGTGGTCCTGCAGAATGACATCACGCAGTCAGCATCATCCACTACACAGTTCCTTAGTTCTATCATAATATAATACTGGCATAATTTTCTGGCTCCTTGAGCATTGTGTATCACTGACATCACACAAATGGACTGCAAAACGTTAATGGGTCAGAATTCTTGTGTGGTTGTCTGATGTATTGAATAATGCTTTGTCTGTGTCTGAGTTCGTCGCTGCAGGCCTCCTTTAGACCCAGTGAAAGAAACAAGTTTTTTGAAAAAGAAGTTAGTTTAGGATTAGGCTTCTGTTATTATTTCAGATGATCTTATCATAAAACTAGACTTCCCCTGACTGTGCACAAATGTACAGACTGTGTTGTCTAAAGATGGCTAAAGAATATATGGACATCAATACTGGAAATTACTACAGTTAGGTGAGGTGCAACATATCTAGATCTTTTTTATAGTCAATGAAAAGGCATGACACTTCAAGGGAATGATTCATCTTTTCTCAAAGCAGGCATCCACAGTGGGTGAATAGCTGAATCGCTGAATTACACTTCTGGTTTTCTACGTGGTTTTATTTCACTGAATTCTAAAAAATGTTCCTTAGGTGGAAATTATTAAATTAATTTCCCATGTGTCTAAGTAATGGCTGGAGTCAATTTGAGAAGAGTATACAATCCCCTGTATGCAAACAGTTTATTCTCAACTACTCTGATTCAATTGCCTTTAATTATTTTTAAAATATTTTGATTATCATGTAAAAAGAATTACTTATATTTGGATTTTCTTCATGCACACAGTTATAACTCTTTCTAGAAGATATTAGTAAATCTTTCTTCATTATGTATTAATTATGAGTTACTCAATACTCCACTTAAGTTAGAGAAATTACTGTTACATTGATCAGAATTTGCACAAATGAAGAACAAATATATTTTTAGTATTAAAAAATTATGTGGATACTAATATTTAACTTCAGGGATCAGAGAGGACCTTGACCTGTATTCTACTGTGGTTCATAACAACCATTTTTGTAATTATTTTCTAATGCTAAATATTATCTTTGTCAAAAATATTCAATATCAGACTTGTCCTGGTACCATAGCTACTAGGAGTTTCTATTATATTCTGATCAACAGCATGAGCATAAAAACCCAATCTTTTCCCTATTTTATGAACATTTCTTTAGAAATCTATCCAAGATGAAATTCTACGAAATATTTAAACTCTATTTAAACACCAATATATCTTTTACATTAATTATTTTTAAGAATTCATTCAAATATTTCTGACTTTTCCCCCCTAACAGCTGTTCCTCCTGTGACAGGAGAAAGAATAAGGCTTGTTTCATTGGAGATAGACAGCTTGTTTCAACATGCTTTTCTTCTTCCTAACTGCAAAGTGAAGGGGGTCCTTAAAACATATTGAAAAGAATGTTGACTTACTTTTTCAAAGTTTTAAGAGTCTTGTGGAGAGTAAAGGACAACTTTTATTGAGAGCTTTACAGCCAGAATTTCGCCAAGAAATATAACTCTTTATCTTGGAGTATTACATTGACAAAACCCCATGTTTTTTGTTGAAATTCTTTCTTCTATATCCCTAATGTCAGTTGATAATTGACATTGAGTTTGCTCTTTTGAGAAAGCTGTGAGCAAAGCTTGCTAAAATTTATTTGCTCATGATGAATAAAACAGGAATGACACAGATACTACCACTCAATTCAATGTTTAAAGAAAAGTTAAGTAGGCAAAATCACAAAGGAAAATATGCAATCCTTCATTTTCTCCAGCAGAAAGCAGTGTAAATGAGTGATAATAATTGACATAAATAAACTGAACTTACTTGAAAGCTCTAAGGAAGATCACAACTTATTGTTCGACATCATTTAATGAAAAAGTTACAAACAAAAGCTGGTTATGTGTTTTATGTAAAAAATACTGTAGAACGGAGTTCTACTCAAGAAAATAAAATGCAATTATCTCTTTTTTGTTTGTATTATGGAGAGAAATAGAGCAATAGTGCTTAAATGACAGTGAAAACCTTTTTTTTTTTTTTTTTTTGACGCCACACCCATTATCTCATTTAATTTTCCATAACTGCTTTTTTAACTTTCTTAAAATTTTTGAACATATGTTCCTTACTCTTAAAAATGTGATGTCCTGAGATGGTAGCCCCTGAATAGCCATACATAAATTATAGGTTAATCAAATATAATCTGTTCACAAAAGCAGGCTTGAATAGCCCAGAAGGATCGGAGAATGCCCTTATGTCTGAAGAAAAGGCACTTTGCACTGAAATGCCAAAACATGTTACTTTAGAGTTGCAATGAAAGGAATAAATGTGGTGTCATTTGAGAGCTCTTTATAAAAACTAAATAGAAGAGAGCCTGATTCAAAGTTTATCTTACAATCTTTTTCATCTCCATTTAATGCTCATCAAGGATCCTGAAGAATAAAATTAAATTGATTCTGCTGTAAAATTCTATGATTCTTTTACAAAATTTATGTAACGATACTATATTGTTCAGATTTTGGGTACCATTAAAAAGGTAACATAATTAAAGAACATGTTATATAGTTTCTAGTCTCTATTTTTAGCTGCAGGAAATCCTACTAAAACTATATTCTGAGGAAGTGAAATATGATCCTGCAGTTTTACTGCAGAAAGTTGATGGTCATTGTCCAAATTCCCAGTATCCAAATTACTGAGTCTTTTTACCACATACACAACATTAATCAGAGCTTACATTGTTTTGCTTAGAGGTCTAAGAATGTTGCTTGATTGACATGCCAAGAATCCATGAATGTGAATACGTGATAAAATAGTCAAGAACCACATCAGATCCTTGTTTAGCATAACCAGAAAATTTTAACCGTGGTTCATGCACCAAACTATTGCAATTTTCTCAGCTGTATGAACGTTCATGGTGAGAGCTAAGGTATTCTACCTATGGGTTATAACACACAGATACATAGATGACAAGGAAAAACAAACTAAGTGCTTAATGTGCCAGCGGTATTCATTGAATTCATTAATTAAGTGAACTAGACATTAATTTGAGAGAGACAGAAACAACAAAAAAAATACCCATTGTTAACATAAAAACATAATTCAAGAATTTGGTTCAATAATTAAACTTGAAGAAATGGACAAGGCAAAGATAAAATTATGCTGTGGTTCAATCAGCAAAGTGATCTCCTATGGAAACTTCAGGAAAAATGAGATTATCCTAATGACCTATTCCTACTTTGAAATTAATGGCAAAAGTCCAGCTGAAATCACTGTGAGCAAAAACAAGCCCTAAACAATGAAAGAAAGAGTCTGGCAATGTTTCAGGACTCCATTAGTTTTAATGATTCATGCAGTGCCAAGTGTTTGGGTATGTGAGACTGAAAAATAAACAGTTTCTCTTCTTATGTATTACTACTACAGGTATAGACACTTAGGAGAGATTGAAACACATTCATATGCATACAGTAAATATTGTGATCATGCAAGTTTTCCTGTTTGTAAAATAGGCTAATTAGGGTAGAAATATACTAAAGTGAAAAAAAAAATCTGAGAATAAACCAAACCAAAATTTTGAATAAATGTTCTTCTAAAATTTATTGAAAGAATGTAATATTTTTGCTTGCTTTTACACCCATGTCACAAATCTTTGTCAAGATGTAACTTATAGAAATGAAATTTTCCTTTCATAAATCAATTTTATCATAAACAGAAACCCCTTGAGAAGGTTGGCAAAATATCTTCTGACACAATAAGCGGAAAAAGAAATCAGATTGTAGAATTGTGATGACTGATAGTATGTTCAGGCATTGATGGGAGAAACTCCAAGTTCATTGGACTAATCATTCCAATGAAGTGAATTTTCTACCTTTTGTAAATATTTGAGAACTATAAAATTTATATTTATATAACTATTACATATATTGAATTATTAACTTATGCCCAAAATTAGTATTCACCAGTAGGAGATAAAATATTTATCAGATAGGTAAGTAATTCGATAGGTGTGGCTTTTTTCTTTGGAAAATATTATTTAAACTTTCCTACAAAATATTTTTGTCTTCTAAAGAAGGAAAGATGAACAATAGGGTCAGAGTTATTGTTATTAGCCTGTTGAAATATTAATGAAAAATCACTTCTAAAAGATTTGTCTTTAAAAATAATAGAAAGTTTTAATTTAAGTAAAAAGTTAAGTAAAATCTCTGTTGCTGAAAAAATTCATATCTGCCAAAAATTATATTGTCATTCTGTTATGATAACTCACAAACCCTACAAGAAAAAACTGTAGTCCTGGAACTAGGCAAATGAGCTTCCTGTTTGGTCAAAATAAGGCAGAATACATGACAGGATACTATTGGTTAACAGGTAATATTTCCTAACTAATATTGAGTTAAACAAACCTCTGCTATGATTTTATGTAGAAATTCTGAGGGAGGATTATAGAAATACGTTTTATGGATTGCCTTACTCACCCAGGAAATATTAGGTATTGTTAGTTCAAGTCCTTTTTACTTTTTTTAAAATATTGCAATTGATCGATTGATTAGTCTTGTCCCTTATTGCTGCATCCTTCTTACAAGTGATTTTGAGATGCAGTTTTAAGATGGAAAGTCAGCCAAACTGGCATTTTCCTAATATGAATTTCATCAATATCTGTCACTCATTTTAGCTAATCAATAATAATGTCATTTTAAGAATATTACTGACTTTACTTAAAAATTAATATGACGTATTTCAAACTTTAAATAATTGCCTTTTATTTTTATTACATTTTTGGTATTTTTTGTTGATTTGTGGTTTTTTTTTTAATTTGCTGGTTTGTAGTTAGTTTTTTAAGGGTAGTTAGGACAGGACTGGACTGAGTGAAATAAGTTATGGCCCCAATGACAGGGGAAGGGCTTAAAAGGCTGCTTTTCATTCATGCATAGTGGTACTGCTTCAGTATTTCACACACTGATTTTGGGTGTCATTTTAGTCAGTGAAAATGGTATTCTGCTGGACTAAAGGTTTGGATTGATAGGTGGCAACCAAAGCTTTGCAAATTCTAGATAAGGTAAACTGAAACCAATGACATTTTATGTTATGTTGTAAGACAGTTCAGATGCCACGTCTCAGTTCAGTTTTCTGTGTACCAGGATTTACTTGCCATAGTAAATCAATCAAACACCTCAAGAGAAGCCATTTCTTGTCATAAATCCAGAGGTCCAAGAGTACTCAAGAATGGAATTAAGGGGAATTCACAAAGTCCTGCTTATAAGTAACTTTAGGTTTGAAACTGAAGTAATCAGGTACCTAAAATTCCTGTTATGCCTATTGTGAGAATTGCCTTCTCCTTTGACTCCATAGTCAAGTGGTCTTTGGGATAAACAGCCTTTTGTTTGGATCAGCTTTCTAGGGTCTCAATCTCAACAAAATGAAGCTGAATTTCTAAGCAGAAAAGATTGTCAAGATGGGAAAAGATTGTCAAGATCTTCTCTGACAGAAGGCATGAGCATAAAACTTTCAAATAAGATCAATGGCTTTTTTTGATTTTGAAAAAAAATGTACCATAGCATTGGCATGTATTATGACCACAAAAAGAACTTTAGAAAGCCTGACTAAACTAAATGATAATAAAACATTGATATAAAAATAAATAAACTGTAACTTATTCTGATGGAAAAAAATAACACTAGTCTGCTTTGGAAGAACTTTCATGAAAGATATTTAACCACTAAATCTGGGGTAGTACCTGTGATAACTTTTTCTAAAAAGGGTATTTCTGCTGTTTCTTCCTTCTGTGAAGAACTACTAGTTATGTTTAGAAACTGCCCTGTGTAGGATTTCAGTTCCATTCAGATAGACACCTGAAAATAGAATGGTTAGCTTAAAAGAAGGTATAAAATTAAATCCCTGACATAAAAGTAATGAAAACTGCTAAAAAAATTTCATCTAGTAAATAACTTCTGTTTTGAAGTTATTTTTCATACTTTTAATACATTTTCATAGCTTGAGCAAAATTGTTTTTTTCTGGAAAAATGCTACATTTATTGAATATACTACTTAATTTTTTACCAGCAGTATGTTTTATTTCCATTCCAGCATTCACAGTACTGGAGAGCCAGGCAAAGGGGAAAAGCTGCAGGGTTCTGACATCAGAGAAGTCTTGATCTGCATGTGAAATTGGTAACACATTGTTTTCAACTGTAAAAGCATGAAAAGGAGAGATTAGGTATTATCCAAATGGAAGGACCTCAATATAATTTTCTATATGGAATACAGATTATAAATTAGAATATCAAAATTGGATAAATTAAATTTTTTTAACACAGTTTTTCCCTTTTTCTGTCCTTTCCACTGATGCTTGGAAAAGCAGCTTGTATATCAGGAAGAAGCTTGATTTTCTTATAGCAATTGTATTTTTTTTTAATAATACTATGTGTAAGTCACAACATAGTAATTTTACACCAACTTCCCCCTTCCAGGAAGTATGCTCTGTGATCTATATTTTAGAGGTGAGACTAGGCTGATACAATTGGCCTGACTTTTTTTTTTCTTCAAATACAATTTTAGAGTGTTTCAGTTGTATCCATTTATGGAGGTATATATGTGTGTGTGTTTAACTGCTGTCACATTCTGTGAATCTCCTCTTACTATTTATTGCTTAAGTGTTTTGCAAGCATGAAAATAAATGAACTTAAAACTTTATATACCTTTTCACCTTGTGTATATAGTGAAAGTTCTGGATTTTTCTTTCAGAGATTTATAAAATGTGGGGAAAAAAAACGGGAAAAAAGGAAGATAAAGGACTTTATGCTAAATTTTCTGGGTCTGTTTTCTTTTATTTTTAGAAGCAATGAATGTTGAGACCTGTTGCCTTAATTATAATAGTTTTCTTAGAAATTGAGCCGTGTATATATTAAAATTACCTTCAGTTGGCTCATTTATAGGCAAAATATGTATTTTATGAGTAGTTTATAATAAATGCCCCAGTTCAAGAATGTTGAATATAGTCTTTTCTGTTCTGCAAATCTCCTCTCACGCTCAGCAAACAAGGCTGACTATATCAATGAATAGGGTCGTCAGCTACCAAATGTGAGGTTGCTTTTTTTCCCTCAGGACACTAAAGCCTGTTTATGTCTTTGGCTTTGGTAGCTATAGAGTCTGCAGCATTATGTATGTGAAGCTTGAGTAGAATGTTAATGATATTAAGTATTTCAGGCTAAATTACATCACAAAAACACAGCACAAGTTTCTGATAAGCAGTGGTTGCACTGCCTGGTTTTAATACGCATCTATCAAAGCAGAATGTAAAAGACAAAGGCATGGGCTTGCTGTTTGTAATCATATGCCAACGTGCAGAGTAAATAAGTGACTTCGTTTTCTTTGATTTGTTACACAAAAGGCAAATATATGCATAGACAGAAAGGTTAAGCTGGGGGGGAATAAAACAAAGGAAAAAAGAAAGGAAAAAAGAAAGGAAAAAAGCAGCTTTTCAACCTGAAATCCCCCCCACACACACAAATTCAAATATGGTTTTAAAGCTTAAATTGATTGTGTGAATTTTTCTTTAAAATTTTAATGCTTCCCCAAAGAATTGTAATATGCTGTTGCCTTTTTAGTGATAGAAATTCTGCAGTCCCTAATATCATGATATCATTTCAAGCAGATCTGTGTAACATTTCTGTCATGGATGGCAGCTTTCAATCACACTGATGAATAGAGCACCTTGGTGAGTAGGTGACATTGTAGGTGAATTCACACTTACTCTTAATTATCCTTTCCTGTACACGCATGACTCTTTATGGATTTAATGATGGCCTGCTCTTTAGCATTTTTAAACTCAATATTTTATTTTTCTTTCACTGGCGAAATAAGTGTTTGACCAAGCTGAAAATCTTATTATAAATAATGACAGGAGTGATGACTAAGATCTGTAGAGAAGTCACAACAGCACAGCACATTCTCCCAGCCTTATCAGTGCTCAGAGCATAAATTAGAGGAAACAAATAGATATCAGTCAAGGAAGAAATCTATATACATTTTAAGGTATTTTAAGAAAAGTATTTTATGCAAGATGTAAAACATTTCACAGTGAAAAAATATAATAAATGTTGGTTTGTTCATCAAATTTCAACAAAGGTGCCTTCGAGTTACAAAGCAAAGATTATTTCTAATGAAATTTAAAGGGCTATAAAGCACTAAAAATAATGAAACAAACCCAACCTGAATACCTTGTGATCTGCAGCTATTTTAGGTAGTTGACAGAAATTTATGACATATTGCCATGGCAACAATGGGCTATCTCAATGAGGTATTGCTTGTGAAGAGAATAAATTCTTAGGATGCATTATAATGCATTATAATTATTGCTCAAATGTGTATACATGTTGTGTACAAATTTAAATCTGCATTTTTCTTTTTTCCCCCTCTCCTTCTTATTTGTTACAATAAGGTTATTTTTTTCTTGACACTTTAAAGGATTCCACCTGTGATAAGTTTCAATCGTGCTCAATTAGTCCACTAGATGGAGCATCTAGCATTTCCAGGAAAAAGGAAAAAAAAGGTATTTAAAAAGCTAACTTTCACAAATATGTGGTAAAGCCACTGAAAGTTTAGGAGTAGAAGGAAGTAAATCACAATCTATTTCAACTAGTGTTTACAAGGCAGTATTTGATGTGGCCTCATTTACCAAAACAACTCATACTGAAGAATGATTTAAATATTTTAAAAAATAAACTTAAAAAAAATCTACAAACAAAAGCGGGAGGATGGGGGCAGAAGGAGAGAAATGCTTTCAAGATTCTCCAGTAAGATTTCAGTGCTTTCTTTCATTCTTTGAGATTTCATATGTTTTGATTTATATAAGCAGCCGGCAGAAATCTTTGGAGGACAGATTATATTAATGCTGCAAAAGAGCAATTTCTGTGGAAAAGAGAAAGAAATGATAATGAAGCCTGTGTAGACTAGTGTGAGTGAGAAAAGGGGGGAAATATGAAAGATACGCTTCAATGAAAGGGAAACAGCAGTGGATATTGTACTGCCATAGGAAGGCTGTGAAAATCAGGCAGGAGCTCCAAAGCGCTCTTTCAGTTCAGTGAGCACTGGGAGAGTGAAGCCGAGCAGCTGTGAGGTCAGAGGTAGCAGGTCAGCGCTGATCTGCTCAATCCACAGGCTCGGGCACACCAATGATGTGCATCATTTGGGAGGCTGAAATCAATCGGATGTTAAGTAAGATCTCCCTTACTACCCCCACCCTCTTTCCCTTACCTCTGGACAGAAAGCATTTATTTCCAGCAGCTAGGTAGGAATGGATTTCTTAAAAGCTGGCTTTTGGCCAGGTTAATTTATGCATACGCAAACTTATGCTTCACCAATTTACTAAAACCCATCATTTAAGGCTGTTCAAACGTGCAGCTGTTTAAATGAGGTTGGAAGCAATTTTACCACACGGTGCTGATGTCAGTTAAAAGCTGAGTATTAGCAAAATGGGAAGGCATCAATGGAGTGTGTCTCCTAGGGTGATCTGTGCTCCCCAGTGCCTAATGGATCAGGGAGACAGATATGCCTAGCTCATCGTCCTGTAAAGTTAAATTCAGATCTATTACCTATTACAGATGTATATGTATACGAGGGCAAGCATTTTAAGTGGAATGAGAATTGTTTTGGTTCTGGCAAACATCCAGGGTGAGTCTGAATGGAGACTTTCAGGAAAAACAGGATGCAAAACTGCCAAGTGTGAAAATGGCTACAAATGATAGTTTATGTGGGGGAAAAAATAATTCTAAAAAGCACTCAGAAGCCTAGACATATCTATCAGAACATGTAGGTAAAAATGCATTTCCTAGGGTGTGATCCCATGAAAAGAGAATGTCAGGTTGTATAAAAGCTCTGGGTAAGATCTGCATCAGTTCTGAATACTAATTATCAGCTTCATGTGCTGATGAAAATGTAAATTTCTTTTGGATAAAACAAAGTGCTCAGAAATAATTGTAAACTGCTCTGAAATATGCAGATAAATGGTTATTCCAGGCAAAAGTTTGTTCAGCAGGAAAATGGGCCTGCTTCACTCTGAATCATATTAAAAAATCTTCTTTTTCTGTGTTGCTTATATCTATGGCAGATTTTTATTTCTATTCCATGTGTTTTAAGTATGCGGAGACAGATAGAAAGGCACAGGATTTTTTTCTTTTCAAAATATAAAGAAAAACTGCATGAAAGATCTGTGTTTAATTGTCTTTATGAGCAAATAGTAGACTAAAAGAGAACTGAAAAAATATAAATAAATGTTGTACAAAAGCTATTTATTGCATGCTTGAAAATTTATGATAAAGGTTTGAAATTTGTATTATACAGATAATTTTAGAGTTGATAGTCTAATAAATTTATGTAGATTATCACTGATGTATCTGATATGTGGATAGTGATTTTCATTTTGAATATTTAGCTACTGTCTTTTTACAATCTTAAAAGAAGCAAGATGCAAAAAGATGGAAAGTTAGAGGATTTGCAAGAGCATGTAGTGACAGCACAAGGGGGAATGGATTCAAACTGAAGGAGGGTAGGATTAGATTAGATAATAAAAAGAAGTTATTTCCTTTCAGAGTGATGAAGCATTCAAACAGGTTGCTCAGAGAAGCTGTGGATGCCCAATCTCTGGAGGTGGTCAAGACCAGGTTGGATGGGGCTTTCAGCAACCTCGTCTTATGAAAGTTGTCCCTATCCAAGGCAGGGGGATGGAACTAGATTATCCTGAAGTCCCTTCCAATCTAAACAATTCTATGATTCCATGATTCTGTTTCTTATCAACAGTCCTGCTCAAACAGCATTTTCCAATTGTTGCTTTACAGTATGACACTCCTGACATTGGTTTATATATGTAATTTTTTTCCCCAGAAATTTATGTTGTTCACATTGTGTACAGTTTTATTAAAATTTAGTTGGGATATTTTCATTAACTTCAGCAGCAATTAGAATGACACCCCTTGAATTTAACATGCTGCTGTATTAATTCCATGAGACGTTAGTTTAAAAGAATGGCTAATTGAGAATAAAATTAGTTACTTTATAGAAACGTAGCATCTGAATTAACTGAGAAGAATGTAAAAATTTCTGGACTTTTTAAACATGGTTTATTAACTTCCTTGGCCATAATTGCTTCTTTGGAACTATTATGCTCTCATGTAAATACATATTTAGAGGCATTTCAGAAATGAGATTATGGGCCTAGTAGACCATGTCTATGCCAAAGGATTTGCAGCACAAACTATAATAAAGCTGACAAAAGTCATGTATAAAGTATTATAAGCCACTCTGAATGTCTTAGCTGCTTAACTTCTTCAATACAATAGGCTGAAAAAGCACTGTGACTTTGAGAAAAATTATGTTTACTTTAATCATCAAAATAGTTTTGTAAGCTTTAAACTCTGTCATTGCCCCATATTCATAGAAACAGTAGGTAATTCTGAAAGCTACTTCACATCAGAAAACCTACACTGAGTGGGAGTTATACAGTAGAAACAATCTCCACAGCCTTCTCATCTCTTAGGTAGTTACTCTACAAGGCTGTGTTTGGAAATGTAGGACTAAAGGCAGACAAGCAGGCAGAGCCTTAATGGGAAAGGTTTGTCTGTAGAGAAGAGGGCTGAGTTCACAGGTAAGGTGCTGTACTGGGATTATAGGTCAACAATAAATATTAAATTTTTCTATATCTCAGAACCATACTGTTATCCAAATTTCATAGCATAACACAACACTGGTGATTTCACCCTTGGTTTCAAGTTATTTTTCAATGGAAATCATAGGTAAGACATTGTAAAAGAGTATACTATCTTGATCCAGACACTGCTTACCAAATTAGAACATGGAATTTGACTCAACTGCTTAATGGTCTTTTTTACTAATGAAGAGCTATTTGATTTAAATATGTTTCATATGAGCATTAAGGTTTCCTTTTATTTGACGACTAGAAGAAGTAGTTAAATCACAAAGTGAAATTATTTTTGAAATAAAAAAAAATGGTAATTTAGGAGACCATTCATTCTCTGAGAACATGAATCATTAGTCATTATGTGACATGCATAAAATCCACTAACTGACCTAATGAATTCTAATAAAGATAGTAAAGAAAGTTTAATTAACAGAAAAGGTGGATAAAGAAAACAAAGTTTCTTGGTCTGACATTGGTTGGCAATCTACATGCAAAGGATGTATGTAAAGGATGATTTATAGTTTGTCTTAGTCATTGTTTTAAACAAATTACTTGTCTAATTCTAATCAAAATTATAAATATGTTTAAATTCATCATATTTATGAAAGAATTTATCACTATAATGTGGTGGATAAACATCTTTTTGAGAACTACCTGTGGGAACAAATGGTTCAGGCTTGCTGAAAGTTTGCTGCATGCTGTATGCTGCAAACTTCCATGATGTTCTATGCTGAAAATTGCTTAGGATTGCATAATATAGTAAAAAGTACAAGGCAGACTGGCAGATGTAGGGGGTGATCATTCACTAATATTTTTTGCGCAGTTTGGCTGCCCTTTTTTAACTGTCACTGATTCTCATGAAGATAGCATTAGGCAAAACTAGGTATTTTTTTCAAACTAGAAGAAAATTATTATATAAGCTAGCCAGAAATGCATGTGTTTTTCACTGAGCTATTGTGAAATCTGGAAATAATTTAATTTCGATTTTTCTAGTATCAGGAGAATTCAACTCTCTATTTTTCAAATTGTTTCAAGTCAGTACACAAATTAAAGGTACTTTCTCTTCCCTCCTCTTGCAGGCTGTCCAATACATAAGTAAGTGCAATTAATTAATGCTTCTGATGTATATCTGCAAGATGGAGGCTAGGGGACCAAAGTCCCTCCTGTGTAAGACAACATCAGGTTCATCACCACTTGAGGAAGATGAACATACGTAAGTCTGTGGCACTCCATGAGATGCAGCCCAAAGTCCTGAAGGAATTGACTGATGTAGCTGTCAAACCACTCTGCACGATGTTTGAAAAGTGATGGCAGTCAGGTAAATCCCAGGTAATATTCCTGAATGAGTAATTAGCCCTGGAGCTCCTTTAGCATAACTACGTCCATGGGATAAAGAGATTTGGGCTGGAGAAGTAATGTGATCTTTCTCCATGGAAGATTTTTTATTTCAGCTAGTTAACTACCCATGTCATATTTTAGGAGGACTCTTTTTCTGCATTCTCTGAGAATCATTTCTCTATATAGTCCCTTTAAAGCCCAGATAATTTAACTTTCCAGGACAGCATTGTATTGTTCCAGTTTTATCTTTATGTATTCTTAGACTTAAACCACTTTTCTATTGCTGCCAGCTTATCCTTTAATATATGACTTGGAATATTTTAGCAATTTAAATCCTTCTCTTTACAAGTTTGCAAAAAACACCATCAAAAATTACTTTCAGGGGAAATACACCTTCAGCTATGTTATTGCAAGTTAAGGAAATAAACTACAAGATCTTTTGAACCTCATTTCTTTTTCATAATTAGGTGATTTCCTTCAAAATTGGATGATTTTCTATCGTTATTTGAATTATTAAAAAATAAATTCCAAAAAGTTGTAGTAATTCAAAATGAGTTTCCATTGCATGAAATGTGTACATTTTCCAAGGACTTTTTATTCCTAGTCTCAAAATATGAGATTTTGAAATTTCTCCCTAAAGGACATTTTTATGTCCTTATACATTTAGTTACTAAAGTAATTTTAGAAATTTCACTTAATTTCAAAATTAGTTTGAAGCAATTTTTTAACATTATTTTTTATTTGAAACTTTGAATTGAAGCACATTTTTCCTTGCATTCTTCAATGTGTTTCTCAAAATCACAGCGTTTCTCAAAATCATGTTTCCTATGTGTAAAATGTGATTTTCAACCAAAAAAAAAAACCACAGCAATTTCGCCTCCCCCATTCCCCGAGGTAATCTAGTTTTTGAAAGAAAGTTAATGGATGTACTGGTTGTGGACTGTTCAGTTCTTACTAATTCTTCATTTAATATTCCATTCTTTGAAACCAGAAATGTGGGATCACAGCATAGCATATAGTAAGACCTAGGATCCATGAATGTATACGTGCCATATATGTATAAATTTTTAATGGGGGAAATGGCTCATTTGAGGTAAAAAAGTGCATGATAATAATGCATTTTTTATCTGGAAAAAACTTCCTCTTACTTAAAGAAACACTAAGATTCATGCGGAAAACTGCTAAACATCCTTTAAACAATGCTAAAATAGGAAAACTAAAAAGAAAACCAGAAAGACCAAATCTAAAGAAAAAACAGCACACAATCAAAAAATAAAGCCACTCAAACTGAAGCCCAAGGACATGATGAGAAAACCAGAAGGAAAGAAAGAAGAGGTAATTTTGTGAGTGCTTAGCTAATGAATCCTGGTTTCCATGGATTTGATCCTTATGCCGGTGCCTAAGAGGAGTCCAATTTAAAGCTCTCCCTTTATCTGAAGTGTTCATGATTTCTTTTCTGTGTGGATTATATGACATTGAATAAAGGTTGTGTTTATACTGCAGCTTTTCTCTCAAGAACAGCTCAGCTGGGAGTATATCCTTTATTTTGCTGTCATCTTTCTCAAAAAGTACTGAAACTTAATAACCTTTTGAAGACCAGGAGTTTGCCAAATTTAAAGGAGAATGTGATTGAAATTGCCTAGTTGTGCAGCAATTGTTTGAGGTGCAAACAGTCCGACAACTAACTAGGCAAACACACACCAGACTGTGATTATGTAGCACCCATATAAAAACATGTTGTAAAGATCCAAGTGGAAAGGCTGGTGAGAGAAGGAAAGATTGAGCTTTGACAAACTGCAGCCAAGAATAGCTTCAGTATCTTCATCAGTATTGGAAACAGTCAAGTCCAGGGGACCAATTCTAACCAGTTCTTAAGGGTAAAATCCATGAGCTGAAGTGCACACTCTGTAAGTCCTACCTTCACATAAAACTACTATCAAGGACAATAGGAAATAATATTCTACCTCTGCAATATATAACAGAATTTGTCTACTTCTGTCAAGACAGTATTTCTTATATACAAAGAGTGAAAGGGAGCAGTATGAGAGAATTTCTATTAAGCAGTCTTTACTAAGTAATCATTGACCAGCATGACATCTCGTGCTGCAAGTGCTTCCATCAGTAGAACAAGTGACCAAGATTATTATGAAAACAGAATAAATCTGTTTATTTTTCCTGAGTCTTACTTTGGCTTTTTGCAAATAAAACTTTCATTTTATTTAGATCTATGAGGGTTTTTTACTCTTGTTGATGGACTAGAACCAGAACATTCTAGAACCAGACTGGAATGCAATTAGTTGAAAAGCCAAGCGCTTGATTAAGTGGCGCATTGAAAATGTTCAGTTAACACTTTTGTGACACTATTTCTGCCTTCATTCATAGCAACTACAAAAGCAACAAGAGGTGCTGAGATGCTGTTTAGTGAATAATCACCTGAATGCAAGCTGGCTATGAAGTGTCTGAACTGAGGTGTTTCAGAATATTCCTGTAGCTGGCAATTTGCTCTTACTTTTGCTGTACTGTTCAATCAAACAGTGAAAATTTCATGAAAATTTAGTCGTAATCTTCTTGGGAATAAAGAGACATTTTACAATTATCAGATTTTTTTTTAAAAAAAAGTTCACCCTCAATCAGTTCAATTTAAGTTTGCAGTCTCGCTTCAGTTTGCACCATAACACAATATTTCATTTTGTAACATTGAGAATGAGCCAGTCTGCCTCTTCTATTTATCTGTTAAGCATCTGTGAAGCTATGAAAAATAATGTAAATTGTTTGCCCTGCTTCTGTTGTGTAATAAGGCAGGCACTTCCAGAAGGCAAATTATCCCTAAGGCTCTTATCCAAGAGGGGCTGCCCTCTGGGCATGAGCATGTATCTGCATTGATACCGAATAAGCCTGGATGTCTAGCTTAGCCCACACGATTGTAAGGCAGCTAAAACTGCATGGCTGAATCTCATCTCTAGAGTCTATGCCTGGCATGTACACAAAGGAAAATATGGATTTAAGGAGAGAATGTCTAGAGCCTACAAACTCCACATATAATTAGATTAATAAGAATTCTCCAGAGACTCCATCAAAGGAGGAAATTATTTGTCTAATCCAAATCTCACAGACAGCAAATGTAAGATTCTCAGTGCCTTCATTAGAATTTATATTATGCCACAGATTATAATGGTTTATTTTTACTCATTTATATGAAAATATTTACCCCGAAATGTAAAGTAAATAAATGAAGAAGGCGTTACAGATAGGATTTATCTTACCTAAGCTTAGACATCAAACAATTAGTTATCTTAGGCTAAAATAATAACCCTAGGTTCTTTCTGCAGCTTAGTGAAAATAGACACCTGCAAAGGACAATCTGTCTCACTAAGTTTAGACAGTCTCTTCTTGAGCCAAGAAGAAGCTCTTCTGGATGTATCTTTCTCCGCTGAATAAAATGGAGCAGACAGTCATTAGTTTGGAATTCAACAATTTGCTGTTAGGAATCCAACTCAAGTAAATTGAAACCCAGAATAGACTGGATAATTTTCTAACTTTTTTCCTTACCAGTTTCATTACTGGTCATTCAGTAAAATACCTGTGTGTGTGGAGCAAACTTTGCCAACAAAAGGATCCTATTTCATAAGCCTCAGAGGGAAAGCAAAGAAGAATCTATAAAGGTGCAATACAGTATTTCTTTTCCTCAATTTACCCTCAATTTCCAAGGACTGAGATTTTTCAGAGATAGGATAGCTTCTCACAAAGCAGAGTCCTTTCATTGACATCTGCATAGCACAGGTGGCATCACCTGTATTCTATTGAACAGCCTTGTAGTCTACATTCAATGAAGATCCTTAATAAGTCAAAAAAGCTAACAAACAAAAACCTGAAAACTACAAATTACTTATGGGAATCCAACATTTAGAATTGCATAATTGTATTTTCTTAACACAAATAATATTCATCATAATTTAAAAAGTTCAGATTTATAAAGCTGTGCATCAGTCCATCCCTATGCTTCAAAGAAGATTAATAATATATATCAGCTATTCCATATGCTCACAAAGTTGCAAAAGCTGTTAGTGACAACATAAAAACTTGTTCTGCTATGTAGAATATAACTTTTTCAATTTTTTGGAAAAAGGTTTTTACTCATTATATTTGACTATACAGGTTTTAATTGTTGAAAATCAGGCCATTTTGTCTTGTTCTACACCATAACAACTGTTGTCATCAATTGATGACTGCTGCTGCTCACCAATTCATTGAGTAAATAAACTTACTCACCAAATGGAGTAGCAGGTTCTCAGAGGAAATTGAAATCCCTGCAAGAGGGATGAATAACTATTGCACTTCAAAATATGAATACGGTGGCACTCAATGCCTCCTGATGTGTAATTTCTTTGTCACTAACCTTATGCCTACTATAACTAAGCAGAACTACGTCTTAGTTGGATTTCAACATATCTGGTATGTCTACACAGAGAGTCAAGGTTTTTATATTTTTTTCTCATTCCTGGTGTTGCTCCTAGATGATTAGGCTAGCAATCTGCTTTTTCACTGTGTTTTTGTTCCTCCATCCCTCAGTTAATCTTTTTATGGTTTTAGGGGCTATGAAGAGCTAATTTCTTCAGTTAGTGTCTTTACCACATTCATTGCAGACATTTTCAACATTATTTCCACTATGTTGATATTAAAATTCCACCTTATTTAGACACATCGTTCTCAGTGCGCTTCAATACTCTATGAGTAACAATGATTCTAGCTGATAAAGCCAAATGTTTTTGGCACCTTCAATGTGCTTAAAAGTTTTAGTAATTTTCATAAAACAGGCATAAAAAAGAAGAAAGTAACTGGTTTTTTTATAAAAATACTTCAAACTAGAGATCACTGGGTTCCTTCCAAGTCTAATCTTCAACCTCTCTTATGAATTTTATAAGCAAACTGATAGATTTTGATGCTTTCTTCTCTGTGTATTCTAATTTGCCTTGAATTATCTCTATTTTTCTCTTATTTTCATGAGTCAGCACAGGGAAATCTTTTCTTCTAAGTAGTTGCATGGGTTTTTTATTGCTGATACATTAAGATAGAAGAAGAAATCAGGTCTCATAGGCAATAAACTACATGGATAGCTGAACATCTCTTACGGAGCTTCATCAGCATTCCTTTTTTACTATTGTCTAGAAAATAATTCAAGGTTTTAGTGATGGTTTGCAACTGGACTTTATTTGTTTTCATGATCCTTTATCAAAACTGTGTCAGCAGCATCACACATCACAGACTTTTCCACAGCTAACCTAGCTTTATGATCAGTTCTATGTTTCTAAAGAAAGAGAAGGTGCACTTGGTATTTTTACCTCCATACAAACCTATGTTGTGCCTTAATTTAAAGGATAGATATACTATTTAATTTCAATTATGTGACTTTAAAGCAACGCAAAAACTTTGAATCATGTAATAATTCAGGTTTGAAGTAGCCTTAGGACCTCGTGAATTCATCCTCCTGCTCAAAGCTGTCAGTTAGAGTTCAGACCAGGTTGCTCAGGGCTTAAACCTCTTGGGTCTTCAACATGATGAAGGACAGAGACTGCACAACCTTTCTGATAAATGGCATCACTGATGGACTATCTACATGGTGACAGAAGGGTTCCCTGCATCCAGTCTGATTTTTTTTTTCAAGTTGTGCTCATCGCCTTCTCTTACTGCTCTGAATATTGACAAACTCGACTCCACCTCAGAACTACGGTTTAAACAGATCATTTCAACAAAAAGGAAATTGAATTACTAGATCTACCACATAACCTCCTTTACATCGTCGAAGCAAATGCAAACAAAGGCTTCTGACATCCAAGATGGTGTAGGAATAGTGTAACATGTTAAGACTATGCTTCAGAATATGAAACATATCTGAAAAAGTGTATTTTTCCCAGTATAATTATCAAGCTATCGAGGTCTATTAGTAAAAAGGTCAAAATCTGTTAAAGAAAGGTGGGTTTTCAAGAATAATTAGACTTCAATCTGTGGAGCACCCAGAACATGAAGTAAACCTTTATGGTGTTGTCTATACTTCCCAGATTTGGAGTATGTTCTATCACAGAATTGTGTCACAGAAATCCTATTCAAGATTGTTCCACCACTTTCTGCATAATAGAGATAATACCTACCAAGCAAAGGTATTTTAAAATTTAATGTATTCAGTTTTGAACAACATCCAAGGATTCTACAGTAACCAAAATCTTAAGGGTACATTAGAAACAGAATATATAATGCAAGTATCATATGTTTTGTAGGCTAGAGAATTTGATCTTGAAGCTTTTTATAAAGCCTCAAAGACAAAATATATCTTCAAGATATGTTTGAATAAGGACAGACAAGTAAATTTATCACACATGCCAAAAAGATGTGTGGAATAAGAAAAAAAAAGGGAAGTCTATTAGGTGATACAGATGAATGCACACTTACGACTGGTGTCACAAAACAACATGACAGTGAAATGAGTTTTTGAACAGCTGAGCAGTATTTTTCTCACTGTTATTAATGCTTTTTCATTTTCTTAGACAAAATTTTTGATGTTGTGAAAATATTCATCAAGTATTGTTTGGTTTTGTTTGGTTTTACTTGAGTTTGTTTTGTTTTGCTTTGTTTTGTTTTGCCTTCTTTTGCTTTGTTTTGCTTTGTTTTTAAACTGCTGAGTATCTCCATTAGTTTTAAAGCTTCTAAGGGTAGCCTTGGGACCTTGGCTTTTCTTTAACTTCTTTTACTTCAGCCCTGGGTAGAGGAAGAGCTTTATCAATTTACCATTTTTCATCTTCTTATGATCAAATACATAATAGCTAAGTACTGATGACTGTAATCCTTCAGTCAGTTCAGTCTCAGACACTTTCATTACAATTTCATATGAGAAGACTCCTCTCTCAAATTCTGAAACTTCTCTGCAATGTGAACTGGTACCTGGTAAATGGGAATGATGGAGAGATTCACTTCAAAAGCAAGCTTTTTATAGCATTTTTATTCGAATTTTAAATTCCACTCCAACTAAGGGACGGGATGACTGAGAAATCCCTTTTCTTCATGGCATCATTTTTGCTATGTGAGTGTTCCCATCAGCAGATACGGGTGGATTTTCCTTCTCTAAAGAGTTCAGGAATTCCTGAAACTGAGAATTAATCCTTGAGTTTCTTATCTCAGCTGCAAGTTTGTCCTCTATCTTCACCAAACACAGCATTTCTCTAAATATGAGGAAACATTTGACTTAGGGACTAAGTCGTGTCATTCTTCTTATCTTGAGTGCATCTATGATTGTCATTTATGAAGAACAGCAATCACTTTTGGAGTTAATCTCCCAGCAGTCCTCACAGCCTGTGCTTTGGCTTCACAAAGCTGCTCTTGTTGAGGGTGTAAAATGGTTTCTTTTTTGCATGAGGCTGAACTAAAAAATGCCTTGAACATCATCCAAAGTGTTCCAGCTGTTTATGGTCATCTAGTCCACAGGAGCAGACTACAGCTAAACTGAAGTAAAAAATGTTCAAAAATATAGTGTAGATTTGTTGTCCTCTGAAATAACTATTTCACTCTATGATATTGTGCCACACTATTTGTTAATATAGACAAAATCATATCTGTTTAAAAGATGATACTATCTAATTTCAATGGTCAAAATTCACAGATGGTGATATGATTATCTTTAGTGTTAAAATAAATCAATCATTTTATTTAACTAGGGAAAGTTAGAGGTTTTCATGACATCCATTTTTAGATATCCACCCATATATGTAGATATGTTTCATGTGGATAAATTTCAAGCAGTGAATTCTCTACTGATTTCAAGGAATTCCCAGATATATGAGGTTACAGAAATATCTGTTTGTGGATTGTTTTCTTGTATATACTTTATAGAAATGTATCTCTCTATATTTAGATAGATGTACTTAATTATAAAGAAATGCCCACTCAAGTTTTTTTTCCCTTTGCCTGCAGATGGAAGCAGGGCCAGCAGAACTGCCTGTTTGGTTGTTTGTTTGGTTGGATTTTTTATTTCTCCTTGTATTTCATGGTGGTTCTTCCCAAAACAAACTTTAGTAACCTAGATTATTTTTCACTTGGTATCACAATTGAGAAAATGAGGAAAGAATATGAGAATTGTATTATTTTCTAGTCCTGATCAGAAAAATATTTTTCAGTTTCATAAAAGAAAGGAAAAATCACATAGTTTCAAAATATTTTATTACTTTTCTGATGTAGAATCAAAATTACACTTTTGGAGAATGTGTTTTTCTTTGTGAGAAGGTTGTGATAGATACTCTCTCAGCCTACCCAATGCCCAGACAATAACCCACTGGCTAGAACATTTAACTTGGGCGTGGGAGTAACCAATCTGCTTGTTTATGACAGATTAGGATCCCACAGACTCCATCCCACATCGCAGGGAAGATTCTTGCTCATCAAATTATAGCATCAGCCTCTTCTAAAATGTCAAATTCTTCTTTCGTGTATCTTCCTTTCTCTATAAACACCTATATGGAAGATAAATTCCGCAGTATGGAGATTATGGTTGACTTTTAAGAAGAGAGGCCATATTCCTGTTCTAGCTCATTCAAAACAGAAATTAGATTTTAGCTTTTGTATGTCCCTTGAGTATTTTGTGAAGTTTTGCACCTGAAAATGCCCTAGCCTCAAACAATTAATAGAAACATTTCAATGGAACTGTCTTGCTTTATTTTTATTACCTCTTCCTAAAAGTTGATTACTGTAAAGCCAGCCCTCCCATTTGATGTGCCACTGTGATATCTGACTCATTTCCTTGCTTACCAAAATGAAATCCATGGCCATTTTGCATGCATTATTTTGTAATGGTACAACAATGTAAATTAATGCATTGGAATATACAATTCACTCCAGAAAATCAAGTAGATCTGAGTTAATAAGGAAGACTGGAAGGGTTATGAAAATGAGCAAGTGATTATTCTAAATTTTATTAACTGGTATGTATATCACAATGTTTCATGTCCTTGAATGTATATTAATACATAGAAATGTATTAATATAAAATACAATGTATTATAATATATATATTAACACATAGAAATGTATTAATATAAAATATGTATTTTTAGTATGTTTCACTGTGTATTTCAGCAAAGGGGCATTCTATTAAAAAAATGAATAAATAGCAAAGTGCATAGGAAAGAACCATTATAAGAGACACTCAACAAAATATCTTCAAAGGCAAAATATCTATCTTTGAAAAAATTGTGAATCAATAAAAAAGGATTTTCTACAAAAGATTGTGTTAACACTAATCAGAAAACAGGACAGAAATTCAAGAAAATATCTTACAAATCCATAAATAAACACTTTTAAATAAGTCAATAGCTGGTACATAATAGCATCCTTAAATGCACTGAGAATATGGAGAACATATGGAATGAAGGCAAATTGCTCAGTCCTTATAATTGTCATTTCCAGTTTCAGCACTGTGGTAATTGGGAGGAGAAAATTAAAAATTAACATGAAGTTATGATTAAGGGAAATAAAACTAATATTAAAGAACACTGAAGCTAAACACAGTTCTTTACAAAAGAACTGCATATGCCAGTGCCAGTGCATATCTTTCTTTATTGCTTGAAATGGCCTTGACAGAGCTAGCTGAGGTGATCTTCAACTATAGATGTGCAATGAAAAATACAGTAATAAATTGCCACCAATTTAGGTTCAAAAAAAGCAGAAGAGCTGTTTCTGAACTTAGTTAAATGGCAATGGAAAAGGAGATGAAAGAAATAACTGGTATGTTGCTTAGACTTTTGTCTCCTGACAAACACCAAGACCCATTTTCAGCCTATTTCACTGGCTTCATGAAGTCTGGAAAGCAGCAAACCAGCTGTGTTTCCCTTCTTAGGGGAAATTTCTGTCTACAGAACTCAAAGTGGCTCAAAGGGCTAAAACTACAAAGCAATGATGCCCCTTAGGTGAGTTGTCTTGGCCAATGTAAAAGGCTGTTTTTAGGAAAAAACTGGGGTGCTAGACATATTATGAAAATGCAGTCCAGGATGTCTGTAATTTTTAAATGCATATTTATTTTATAAGTATGTCTTCATCATGCAATTTAGTTGCCTGCTATAATGAGGACTGCAAATAGGGCAATTATTTTCTCTTAAGAAGCAACAAAGCCCAGCAGTGTGAGGCCTGAGTTCTTCAAAACACAAGTACTTGCAGTAATTTCTTTAATATTTAATTCATGTAGGGAACAACTGCCTATCTCTCTACTTCAAAATCTTTAATTTACCCTTTTATTCCACTGACATGTTTTTAAAACAGAAAATGCCTCTTTATGAAGAAAGTGTGCACGGGAAATTTTCAGAGACGAAAAATCATCATATCATTACCATCACTTTTATGCCCAGCTAGGAAAAATACACTGACATCTTCTTGGCTGCCCTCCTGGAATGGTCTTGTCAGTTTCATTCTCTGCTTGCGGAGGAAAAAACAAAATGAACATAAGCCTACAAGGCAGGGAGCCACAGAACCATAACCCGCTCTGAGCAGAGGAAGCTGGAGGGAAGCCCTGTGCTGGCACTCCGGCCTCTGGCTTGGCACAAAGGCAGGAGCCCGAGTGCTGGACCTGCCGTCACCGCCTTGGGGCTGCTCGGTCGCATTCTCCCTCTGTCAGAATAAAGAGGCACTCCCTGGACTCTTCTGGCTTAGGCACTGTCAAACCAGTACTTCATTTCATTTTGCCCAGGACTAAAACTCTGGAAATCCCAGTTTCAATGGGAGTCTTTTTTAACTTACCTTTTTTTTGTTTGTTTCTTTGTTTTCCCTTTCTCTGTTTGATTCTAATCTTCAATTAGATTAGGATTATAGGGTTTTGTCTTTTTCTTTTATTTTTTTCTTTGCCTAATATATAGGAGTCCTTAAAACATCCAGAGTTTTATTATTTGCTTAATTTTATTTTATTTTGGAAATTTCTTATTTGGGTGAGCATATACATAATGTGAACATATTAAAAGATATGTATGGATATGATATAAATAGCATGTCTATATATCTATATATCTATATATCTATATATATCTTGTGCATTTATGGAGGTTATTATATCCATACACAATATCATGAAGTATCTATCTACGTAGTCCTTATGGTGCAATGCTTAGTTTGCCACAGTTAGTACAACTTCTGCTATTGGTTTAACTGAGGGCAAGGTTTAAGAATTTTATACTACATCTGAAGAAATAGTGCTTTAGTTTAATAAATAGAAACAAATTTTAGGGAGACGGTACTTGTTCATATTGAACAGAAGCAGAATACACCATACCTTACTTGATACAATCCAAACTACAAGAATAAAATGAGAAAATTTCCTCCTGAACAAATATTGGCAACTCCAAATATTCTAGGTCATTTCACAACTTAAGGAGGTTTAGATTGGATATCTTCGTGGAAAGGGTTGTTAAGCATTAAAATGGGCTCCTCAGGGAGCTCCTCAGGCTCCATCATCCCAGGGAGTGTTCGAGAAACAACCTGATGTGGCACTTAGTGCCGTGATCTAGCTGACAAGATGGTGATTGGTCAAAGGTGGGGCTCAATGATCTGAGAGGTCTTTTCCCACCTAAATTATTCTGTGATTAAGGATTAATTTCAATGCTGGTAATAATAATTGTAACAGGAAGCACTGAAAGCAAAGAAGCAGAAAAAACATTTCAAAATGCAAAATGAAATGTTTAATACTTGCTAACAGGAAACATTATTTAGAATCTAGGAAAATGGAAGAGTTTCAGATAAAGTTTTTGTGGAGTGCAGCATAATTTCCTCTAAACTTCCAGTGATAAAATTCAGATTGACTGGAGAAGAAAGTTAGATTCAAACTGTGTCATTGTGAAGGCATGCTCATATTTAGCTGTTTACTGTACTAAATATTTATGCTCTATAGAGAAAAAGGAGAGCTGTCATAATTATTTTTAGTTCCATTTTTTGTATTGTTGATTTGGGCTCTTCATGTGGGCAGTTCATTTTGATTAGGAGTAATTTTATTCACATACATTATATGAGTAATTTCAGCTTATTTTTATCTTGATAAGCTAGAAGTGCTTCCGCATTTTGCATGGAGTGTTAACATCTGAGGATACTGTCCCTTTGTATAGCTCAGCAGTGGTTAAGAAATATCTATCATCATCAAAGTAATAAAAGTATATTTATTCTTACAAAACTCTGTCATTTTGGAAGTGATGGGACTGTTATTTCAGCATTTAAGAAAAAAGCTGATTTTTGTGCAACTAGTCTTCAGTATTTAATCTGTTCAGAGAACGTCTAAGATTAGATAAGTTATAAAGTGTTATCAATAAGGTTTTACAGTATAAAAAAATAGCCCTTTCATGCAGTAAGGTGATGGAAAAAAAAATTCTGCCCACTTTTGTTATATTGTTTGTTGCTTAGTGTATTAGGAGACTAAGGTGGAAGTATGGAAACTAAGTGAGCAGTACATGTTGAACACAATCCCAGCTCTTTGTTTCCAAATTACCTCTTATAGAAATGTGTAGATGGAAGTCTGTGCCTCTTGAGATTAAGACATAGTTTGACAGGATTATTATGGAAAATTATATATTACTCGAAAATAGCTAAGTGCTTGCTTGACATAAGTAGCTAGCAATGTTAGGCAGCAAGTTGAACTCAATTTGAACTATGTGGCTATGTTTAGGTCAAAGAGGGATCATAGTGGAACTCAGAGCTAACAATCTAATAATAGTTAGAATAGACTAAACTGTAGCTTAAATATTGCTTAAAAATTAATAGCTAGAGTGAACAGCACATAAACTGTAACAACCTTGTTATAACATGGACTACTGAACTCATGAAAACCCTCATTGAAAGCAACCTGAAAGAAGATGACCATGTTATGGCCCCTTGGTAATGAAAAAGCAAACCAAGGAAAACTGAAAAACTCCAGATCCTAATACTGCCATTGGTCCAGACTGTTGCATGAGGGATGGGGAGTTTAGATTGTAAGAGCAGAATTGCCAAGGGATTTCTATCATATCCCACTTACATTTGCAGTGAGGCCCAAGATACAGTGTCACAGCTAGAAGAGTACATATGATTTACCATCTGTAGGCATTCTCTTGGAGCAATACCAGTACTTGAAATTTACAGCATTTCTCTAGCGATCTGATTAGACCATGTTAAAGAGTCAAGTAATTACAAAAAAATAATTTTATTTCTTGCTGGTAGCTGACTCAGGTCCTACATTTCTCCACTGGCTGTAGGCATTTAGACCATCTGAGTACAGTGGGCCTCAAGCTACTTTCCAGCCTGCCCTGGATTCTCAGAAGTCCTTGGGACTGATGTTATCTCTGCAGAGCTGAATGTGAAACACAATGCAAAACCTTGCTTTTTAATATACATTATACTTTTACTATTTCTCACTAACACATTAAATCAAGATAAATAAAAGCAAAATTTTGCAGTGAAGCTAGCTTTATTTGAGCATGCCGTAGAGATGCAGGCTGTAATAACCAGAAAGAAACAGATGAATCTGAGTAATTGAGACTTCTTAAAGTAGAAAAATAAATCATTGCAGCATTTAGTCTTTTTGGTTTTATGAATGTTTTGAAAATTTCAGATTTTGACAGATGGATCCATTGTGCAAGACCATAGTGAACCGTTTCTTTAGCATTTTTTGTTCAAAGAAACCTTTTTTTTCCCTTCAAATAAGTTGAGGTACTACAAATTCTTGGGGCCAGTTTTGCTCAGAGCAATGCTGCATAGGAAGAAAAAGTCAGCAAACCAACCAGCAGAAATAAAGTCTAGCAAGCAAGCTTTATTATTTTCTTCACAAAATAATATTTTTGCTTTTCAGAATTAGAAAGTATTCACCAAACCTGTATTTCTCTTATCAAGAAATACTTTCTATGTGTGTATCCATGATTTATAAGGAAAACATTTTTAACTGGAAAAACTCAAAAGGATCTTAACCAAATTCATTCTTTAGGAAATCATTTACATTTTCAACATCCCAAAAGTGCTAGAAATGCAAATTAATGAGCTGTTTTTCTATTAAATATTACTGGTATTATAGGGAAATAGATGAATTCTAACCTGTATAAATCATAAGGCAAGAATGCCTATCTCCATTAACAGTCTGAGCAAGGACTAAAAGCAACACAAAAGCAAATTTCAAAGTGAAAAATCCAGGACAAAAATCTAATTAATTTAATTGTATTAAAAAAAAAAAAAAAACAAAAAAACAAAAAAACAAAAAAAAAAAACCAAAAAAAAAAAAAAACCAAAAAAACAAACAATCAAAAAAAAAAAAAAACCAAAAAAAACCCCACAAAAATCAAAAGCCAAAAAACACACAGATCATAATGTTTTTACTTCTGTACAATTTTAGAGGTTTGCTTTCTTCTTTGAAGAAATCTCCCAAGAAGAAAGTGTTTCCCCCTTCAACTACAAAAATCCCGTCTTGCTGATCAACATTTCATTATCAGAAAACAGAAGGCAGCTCTTCCAAACACAAGAAGTAGAGCATAAAGTACCAAGCCTTAGATGACAGGAAAAAGTGAACATTGGAAACCAAGTTACAGTCCAATTTGTAGTTTAGAAGTTCTGGAAGACTCCATAGGACTCTCTGAAAGGTATGTGTGTGTGTGTAGAATCACTAGATCATATTTTCCCAAACCATAAATGAAATACTGTATCATGTAGGAATTTTTAATAAAGATTAGTAAAATGCTGTTATATGTTACTTAGTAGCAAACAGTAATGCTGCTGCATATATAGCATTTAGTTATATTTTAATAATTATAGAATGGTCAAAGTTGGAAGGAGCTGCTGGATAGGGTCTGGTTTAATCCCCCTGTTCAAGTAGAGCTCTTGAATATCTTCAAGGATGGGGACTCCACAACCTTCCTGGCCAACCTTTGCCTGTTCTAGGCTACCCCCACAGGGCAAATGCATCTTCTCATGTTCAGATGTCAGATGCACTGTGTTCTTCTTTGTGCCCATTGCCTCCGATCCTGTCACTGGGAGCCACTGAAAGAGCCTGGAAGTCTTCTTTGCATGCTCCCTCCCAGTATTTGCACACCTTGATGAGATCCTTTCTGGGCATTTTTACTTCTAGGATGAATAGCCCCAGCTGTCTCAGATGTTCTTTATGGGAGAGCTGCTCGGGACTCTTAATAATCTTCATGGTCCTTCACAGACTGTCCATTGTGACTCTGTTTTACTGAGGATCCAGGCCCCCAACATTTCCAGCTTGGCCTAATTAGTGATACGTAAAGGAGAGGGATCACAATGCTCTTCCTAATGCAGTCAAGGGTACAGGGAGCTGCCTGTGACAAAAGGGCACAGTGGTGGCTCATGTTCATCTTGGCACCCACCAATGTCCCAAGGTCCTTCCAGCCTTTTCAGCTGTGCAGCCACCAGCATATACTGGTACCTGGGGTTATTCTCCAGGTGCAGGGTTTTGCAATTCCCATTTTTGAAGTGCATGATGTTCCCATAAGCTCAATTCTGTATTTTTTTTCCCTGGTGTATATATTTTATTTCACATTGGCACAAAACCAAACCAACAAACCAACCAATCAAATTTGATCCAGTCTTCTTATTTCAGTTTATTCAAGGAGTTAGTGTATGTAGTTTCTTTTATATGCAGCACATAGAAAGGATGAAGTTAAAGTATGCTTAAAACACATTTTTGAACCTTTACAATATAAATTTCTAAACTAGCATTTGTTATTGTTTCAAGATATTCACAGTGAATATCTTAACAGTGGTATTTTTAATCATAGAGATTTTAAGAAAACTACATAGCTACAGTTTGGGGGCTTTAAAATGGATTGTGGATAAAAGTGCCTCTATTGCAACTTCTGTGATCCTTACTGCCACAGAAGAATTTTTGATATATTATACTAAGGTCTGGGAAAGCTACCCCAACGATAAGTAAACAATCACACATGACAAAAAATAATTCTACCATTGAATGCAGTCTGGTTCTTTGTTGGAGAAACAGATCCTAAGTTGTTTAAAATTATACCTTGTAGGATATTAAGAAATGCAAGATGGTATATTTTATGGAAGTGATGAAGCCATAATCATATCCAGCCTCTTCCCAGAAACAATGCAATTAAATTATGACTGGGGATGATATTGTCTGACCCAAGTCTTGCGTAAGAATTGTGCTTAAAGGTAGCAAAAGAGAAAAAGAGAAGATGCGTAAAATTTAATTTTCAAAGACTGAGTATATCAAATATTCTTTACCATTTTACAGACTAAATAGAAATTCCAAGAAATCATAGCATGAACAAATCTGGATCAGATATTTAAAAAAAGTCTTTAAGACTTTGCTATGACTTAAATGACATATCATATATTTCAGCAGTGTTAGTCAAGAAGATTTTTTTCTTTAATATAGCTGATGTAAATGAAAATGTAAACTTTTCAAAATTAAATAAAATATTTGGAGTTCTCCTAAAAGCATGGTGGCTGACAGCAATTTACTTCGGCCACTAGAGGACAGTTACCTGTCAAAGAACACACTTTCAGTAATAAAGATTTGTTATTTTTTAATGTGTTTCATTCTTCTTTGAGCTACTTTTAGCATTGGAATAAATTATTCAGTTTTGAAAGATCCACTTATGTTCACAAAAACACAGTTAAAAGACAGTTACTCTGAAAGTGGTGTCATAGTTTGCAATTTTTTAGGTCTTCCTTCTGAAAACAGCTACCTTTTGCCCTTAAAAGTTTGTACAGGCTTTCAGCAAATTTCCACCTGTTATTTACTATGATGAGAACACATAGAATAAAAAATAGTACAGATGAAATTACAGTGATGTACACAACCTACTATCCAACAAACTTAAAACTTGTTGAGCTGAAAACCCTTTGAACTCACTCCAATCTTTATGCATTAGCAGTTGAACCCACTCTTAAATCAGAAGTTATGTGAGAATTGAAGGCAAGAAAGACAAAAAAACTGAGAGATATAAAGAACTCATAGCCTATGGAATAGTACTGCAAAGAATAGAAATATCCTCTTTCTTTTAGTTGTGTCAAAGTCTAGAAGTGGGAATTTGGAATAATTTCTAAATATATGGTGGAAACAGAATAGGGGCAAGGCAGGTACTGTGTCAAGCTGAACTTGGGAGCATGGAAAATGGGGCTTGCAGTGAACAGAAAGATTTAGTTAAGGTTTCATAACTTAGTTGGAGATTCATAAACAGCAGAAAAAGTATACATATCCATGAATGTGTTCAGCCATCCCTGGGTTCCAGTCATTCAACCCAGGTACAGCCATAGATTTTTGGCCTGTATAAGAGTCATGAAATACTCACATCAGAAGATATCAAAGACAAAAACTGCAAAATCTGGTACTAAATTAATGTAGTACCAGCTTTCCATAAAAATAGAAAATTATAAATATGAGGGGGAAAAAATGTTTTGAGAATTGAATTACGTTAATGGAAAGCTGGCATAAGTAAATACATTCCAGCATAAAGTCAATCCCAAAGAAATAGCCCTTGACTTCTGAAGGTGTTTGATCCTTTTTCTCTTCCATGAAGCTAAGGGCTTTTCCTTCTCTCAGACACTATCCATAAATACCTTTGAAGTTTTGAAGTTTCTCCATATTTTCAATTGATTTTGGGAGTTTTTCTCCTGGATTTCAGAAGAAAATAAATGCTATGCTTCATAAGTACAAAATTATGTTTTCCTTTACTTGGTCTTCCAGTTAGATGCTTTACATGCCTAATCATTTTACTGCATCTGTAAAGATAAATTACATGTTTAGAAATCAGGCTGCAGATGTGTTTATGTGAATGTCACATCATTTTGGGTTTTTTTAAGACTGTCAGTCACTGAGGTAAAGTGAAGCTGAAAAATTCTGCAGTGCACTAGAGACGCCTCTATGAGATCTTCCAGAAAACGTTATAATGTTGTATCTACTGGAGTTAGAAAATGAATCAATAATGAAAGTCAGCATTCTGTTTCCTAAACACAGCATATGATTCAACACAATATTATTCTAAAATCTAAGCAAATTTTATCAGAATATGATACAAAAATAAGTCTCTGAACTGTTATTGGAGAGTAAATGTACTCCCTTAATAAACGGAAAATTCATTCTCTTCTTGTTTTATCTTTAAACATATATTTTAAATTTTTCACAAAGTTGTTTTTAATACAGAGGTTGTATTCTTCTAAAGTTCAGTTGCATGGGATATTTAAGCATATTTCCAGATTCAAAATAAAGACAAACATTAGAGAAGAAAACTGTTTTGACTTGAAATCAATCTGTTACTGCTTACAAAGTAGTTAGACTGGTGTCACCAAGTGCCTTTTTGGTTCACAAAAGGTGCGAAATATTAACTACTCAGTTTAACAGCCTTTTCTTCAGAAATTAGAAATACAACTATTTCATTTCACAGAAGGATAAAATTTGGGAAAATAAGGCCATGAGAAGCTCTCAGAGTTAAGAGTATCGAATATAATCCTGTTTGAAAATTACCAGCATTATTTTTAGGAAATAAAATCCTAAAATGGAGAGAAAGAGTGAGAGATTAGTAAAAAGGTTTTCCTTGCTTGTGATTAATCCTGATTTAAAAAGAAATCAGGAAATTGGTCTATTTTGCTATGAAAATTTACACAAGAATCATTGAAGAGTTTTGTGTGCAATTCCTAAAAAGAGGAGAAGCCATCGACAGACAGCTAGAGTGTTTGTTTCCATCAGATCTTTTCCCCTCAGTTTTTCTGTAAAGCCTAAAAACCTTTAAACTTTTTCAGGTTGACTTATCATTGGCCGTGATGGTTTAGATAAAGCAGCCTTGTTGGAATGACTATATAACAGAACAGATATATATTTAGAGATCTGTGATTTTCAGTTCAAATTTTCAAAATTAGTGACTGTTTTTCCTGCACAGCAATTTTGCTTCTTGGTGACAATCTTTTTTTTATATAATTTTACGTAACAGCTATTATACATCACTCTCTGCCAAAATGCACACAGACACACACTTAAATGTCAAATCAAGTTAGCCACCATTAAGGTTAGGAAACGCCACCAGATAAACAGCAAGCATATATATTTTCTTATAATAATGTTATAAATTGTTACAATTTTTTGCAGCCCTGTACTTCACCGAATAATATAAAAATCTGCAATGATTGCACATATCCTTATATGATTTTCACACTTTAAATTCAAGAGGATTAAAATATATAAAGATGTTTCTGTATATCTTAAAAATGCCGCAAAAGAGCATTTTGTAAGTCACCTTTTTTCTGAGAAAATTCAATTAAAGTGCACAGAATAACACGGAAATGCAATTAAAAATACTGTTCATATTATAAAATACTGAAAGCAATTTGAAATACTTAAATTCCAGGAAGGTTTTGTTTCTTACTCTAAAAATAGATCAATGTGAAAAATTACAGTGCTGTCTTGTGTTCCTATTGCTTGAGTTGTGCTCTTGTTTTGTAAGGCAGCAGGATAAAATAGATAAAAAATAGGTTTTCACCAGTTTTGATTTTATTTTGTGTTTTGGAATAGAAGAGATATATTTTTTTCTTCCCAGAGTGTATTTTATTTTTATGGATGCATCTGAGATATATGCTTAAAGTAATCAAATCTGCTTTAGTATGGGTATTAAAAGTGGATTTAATTCTTCCGGGTAGTGAACTGATGTCAGGCTTGCATAAAAGTCTCATTCCACAGGCCTGTGAGCGGGAAGTTAACTTTCAGCAATGCGTCCAATTTCAAGCTTGATGAGCAAAGCCATCACTTGTTTACAAATGGTTTCACATGTGGAATATTCATTGATTGATTTGTCTTATTTTCTTCTTTTTATGTTCTCTATATTTTCAATCAGTCACTACCGAGTGTGAACAATTTTATCATGAAATAGGAAAGTACAACATGAAACACTTGAGGTCTCTAAGGAAATATTAATTATAAGTATAGTACACAACAATTTAATTTAAAAAAATCTGAATAAAAGGAAAAGCATTCTAGATATTCATGGTGTATAAGACATTTTATAATATCATTTGAGGAAAGAGGACATGGATTATTTTAAAAGTTAGATGTATTTTTGTCCTGGTTTAAGTATATTGTTCTCGAATAAACAAAGCCTACTGAAGAAAAAGTACTCCAAATTTGATTCAAATTGTTATTTGAATATAATATTGTGTTTTATTTAATATTATTATAATAGTATAGTCATATTATAATTATAATACAATTATAATATTATTATTTTATGTTTTCTTATCAAATAAAGGATTAAGATAACAGTTATCATTAATGGAGTTTGTTTATTTGGTTTGTGTTTGACAGGACTTTTTCATCCTGAACCCTTCAGGATTTTGTGATTTACACTATGCTTTGAATGACACAAATGGAGGCCAAAGGCTACACTTCGGCCATTAGTATTTACTAGGATATAATCAGATGGCTAAAACTGCTACTACCACTGTTATTACTCCCATCACCAGTTTTAACAGTGCTAATATAAAACTGCCATACTTCATAGCCCAGAAAATGTGATTTTTGTCTAAACAAGGGAAATCCTGTTGGTTACCTGAGGGAAGGATGGGTGTGTGGTTAAAATATTATGAAAGTAAGGCCACATGGACTCAAGATGGAAAAAGAAAAAATTATGACCACACCTTGGCCACTTCTCCTTTGCAATGATGTCCAGGGTGACTGAGGGCTCTACCTTCCCCACCCTCAACAATCTCCCAGAGACAGCTCAAGTTTCAAGGACCATGGCAGGCTGAAGTTCTTGTTGGGGAAAGGGATGGGCACATAGGTGTTTTTGTACAGAAATGTGAGCTATAAAGTTTATAAAGCTGTTCTGTTGCAATATGTAATTTGGACTGTTCAACTATTATTACTTTTAATATTAAAATATTAATTGGGCTAGCCATAATTCCTTAGCTCCCCATGTTTGGCATGTTCATTTTTTGAAGGTAACAAGGTTTTAAATCTTACAATGGTGTCCCTGGAGCTACAGGTAAAGCAGGGAGGGAGAAATCACTGACACCAGCAAAATGCTATTATTGTCTAAGAAAAAAGAAAAGAAGAAATGACAGACAGATAAACAGACAGATGGGAGACCAACAGGGAAATGGTCAAACTATCTCATTAAGCAGGGTAGTAAGTAGTCCCAGTGCACCATCTATCTGTTGTCTACTCAGTTTTTGTTTTGCTTTGGATTGTCTTGTTCTCTGTATGGAGTGGGATATGGGCACACAAATGTATATTTTGAAATGAGATATGACAAATAACTTAGAACAAGTCCTGGTTAATCCCAGGTGCTGTAGGGGACAAAGCAATAGCATGCTTCCTTGAAAATTTAACAGGTGGATGGGGGAGATTGGCATCACTAAAGGACAGGGGCACAAAGTGACATGTTAAAGGTCAATGTGTTTAAACAGTATAAGTTTATGAGGGGAAGATAAGTGCTGAAGGACCTTGAGAGAGGGCAGAAGCTATTTGTTGAATGTGACAGAAAATGGTGAGTCAGGAATGAATTGAGGAAAGGTTACATCAAAACAGGTGCTAAGTTTACAATAGAAGTCTAATTAAATAACAACAGGTAACTTGAATTTTTCAAGGGATGGAATAAAGGACACAACAAAATCTGATCCTAATGATGGCCATTTATGTTAGATTTGTCAAAAAACATGTACTGTAGACACTGCTTTTCTACCTACTCCACAGAGAAACAAAGACCAGAGATGTTTACATTACATACATATGTATATAAAACCTAGATAGAAAAATTCATGCAGAGGTTCAAATTGAATAATTGGCTAGTCTGGCTGAAAGTACCTACACTTCTCCGAAATTAGGAGAAAAGAAGAGAAACATGCTTGAGAAAAAGTATGGCCTCTCTTGTTAAAGGAAGGTGTAAAATTGTGTTTATTGTTAAAGCTAGGTCACAGTATCAAGAACTGCAAATTCCCTTTCCTTAGTTCTTCTTCCATTGTGTTCAACCAAGGTACTCTGAAAGTGAAATTATGTACCTCAAATCAAAAGATTAAAAATTACATTGAATTTTAAAATGCACATATATATGCAATATTTCTTTAGTATGCTACCAATCGGTACTATGGACCATAGTCTATATGGTGTCTCATTTTTCCATGAAGATTACATAAATATTTTTCTTACCTTTAACAACGAAGAAAAGAAATATGGCCATTTTATATTCATAAGCAAAAAGTTGAAAGAAATGTCTGGTTAAGCCATTTTAGCTATTTGAATATGCATAATATAGACTATATAGAATAACTATTTAAGAATTAAAATAATATTTGTACATGTTTGCTATATTATTCTGCTCCAAGTCATTACCTAAAAATTACTCTTAATGGTATCACAAATAGTTATTCCTTTTGTCTATAATTTCCCTTTGCCTGGTACTTTATTATTTCTTGCTGGTACACAATATTATCAGTTTTGCAAGCAATATAAAAAGAATAATAAGGTGGAAGGATGGCTGTACTATTCATTGCAAAATCCTTTCATAACCAGCAATTCTGATCCTATTACTACAAACAAATTTTGCCAATTTTTTTTTTAATTGCTGTCATTAGTTTAGGAATTACTCTTTTGCTCTTTTTCTTAATAAATGTAAAAAAACCCATTAAACTAATGAACTGAAATCAGATCATTATCATCAAATCCTCATCAGTCCAGTTTTCCAAATATTTTTACCTGTTGAATCATCCTTTGGATCATTTCTTAAAATCCTGTTCTAATTAAAAACAGAATCATGACTAGTTTTAGTACTGATAACCCCATGGCTACTGAATGTTTTTCTTGGACAGAATGCTCTTTTCTACCATTAATTCAGGGGACTAATTCCCTCATGTAAATATTTAAAGGTGAGATTTGGGGATTTTCTCCCTAAGGGATTATTATGAATCAATTACAAAACATTCAGACACATTAGCTGCGCAACAATGGCTACATTGCCAGATATCATATTTTTATACAAATGTTTTATTTATTTCTCATTAAATGAGAAATTGCTTTATAGCTTTTGGGAGTTTGGTTTTGAGTTTTTAAATCACCAGGTGATTTTTACAACTGCATGTGAAGACAAATCACTAAATTATTTTTTTCATATCTATATCTGTTATATCTATTCATATAGTCCTGTGTTTGAAAGAAAAATATTTTTTTTCTGCTCCCTGTAGTGATTAGTAAGGTCCCTTAAGCATCAGATGTCATTATCTGCATTTTAAAAACATTTATCAATATAGAAAATATAACTTTATATCAAATAAATGCTTATGTTTTCAAAAGCAACCCTTAAATTTGTATGTCTAACATTACAGATCCTACAGTACAATTTGAAAAGATAATATAATTTCTCACTGAATATTAAATATGGGCATTGCTGCAGGAATCTTACTGTTTCTTACACTTGTTACCACATAAATATGTCGACAACTCAATTTGACTGCAGAGTCCTTCCTCTTCCATGTAGCTTTCAACCCTGCTATACTTACAGTATAGCTGTTTATTTTCAAGTTGAAAGGAAAAACTGGAGTTTTTAAGATGGTGTCCACATATGGAGAAAAATAATTGTGAATGGACATGGTTGGTTGACCTTTGATGATTGCCAGATGCCCATCAAGCCATTCTAGGACTCTCTCATGAGTAGGACAGGGGGAGAAATTACGATGAAAAGCCAATGGATCATGTTAAGAACAGGGAGATCACTTACCAATTACTATCACAGTCAAAACAGACTCGAATTAGACAGATTAATCTAATTTATTCTGAAAATGAATGCCCCAAGCCTGTCAGAGTAAAGAGGCATTTAGACAAAATAACATGCTTTAACGTTTGGTCAGCCATAGGTTGGTCAGACAGTTGGACAAGATGATCACTGTAGGTCCCTTCCAACTAAAACGATTTTATTCTCCTCTATTTTAATACATACTATTCTTTCTATTCTATAGAGTCCTTCATGAAGGACTGCTCCAGTAGTCCTTGGGTTCTTTTGAAGTCCTTGTTAAGTGGTCATTTTCAGGAAAAAAAAAAACAAATTCCAAAAACGAACAGAAAAAACTCCACCAAAGAAACAAAAAAAACCCAACACAAAACCAAAAAGAAAACCCAAAACAACAACAACATCCCTCCTTCCCCCATAACTTCTCCAAAAACTAAGAGGAGGAAAGGATGAAATATCTATAAATGTTCTTCTTTCACATTTAGTTGTAAATGATCATTTGATTTAAAATTTATTTGGAAGATCATAAAGATACATTATGGGTTAGACCACTGGGACTCAACAATTAGTGAGGGACCTTGTTATTTGCAGTTTTGGACCATTCCAGCACCAAAAGACATTGAAATATTGGAGAAACTGCAGCAGAAGTCATCAAGACAGTTGGAGGTTGTAGCCCTTGCCCTGTGAGAAGTTGTTCATGGAGCAGGTCTTGTTCAGACTGGAAAAGACCCGCTTTGGGAGAGAATTGTAGACTTGTCTGACAAATACAAGATAGTGCCAAACTCCCTCAGACGTGTGTAACAACTAGATAAGTAGAGTCACACATTGCACTGGAAATTTATAGTGTCATAGTGAATTTTTTTCACTCTGACAGTAATCAGGCACTGGAAAAGATTGCTGGAACCCCATTCTCCAACACTGAACTGGAAAAGACCTTGAACTACTTGCTCTGGGTTGGCACTGCTTCCTGGAAAGGACTGAACTGCACAACTTCTAAAGATCCCTCCAGTCTAAGTTCCTTGGTTTTTAAAATAATCCTTTTGCCATCAAGAAATATCTCAAAAAGAGCAGTTAAATGTACTTTATTTTATTGTATTGATTTCTTTTTGCTGTCTCCAACTCTGCATTATTTAACACCCACAGAAGCACTTTCAAGTATCAGTGTTGGCACTACAGCTATGAAGATAGTTGTAACTGCTTTTGTAATTTTTATGGGATTTATAGAACATCTAGAAAAGTACATTATCTCTGTTTCTATGTAGGAAGATATCTAAGTTAAAATATGATGATATTTCTTTGAAAACTGAATCTAATTTATCAGAAAAAAAATACAAGTTTTTCAGCACCTTTTTTTCATTCGGAGGTGCTTTTCTCCACCACTTAGTTCAACAGACATGCAATACAAAATTGCATGCAAGGAAAGAAGATTAAATCAGAGAGAACCCTGACCTATATTCCTGGAGAAATTTTAATATCCATAATCTTTTACGTGCTCCTCATGCAGAGACCATATTTTTATTAAGTGACACTTGTAACAAAGTTGAATTTAATGATTCAAATTTTCACTGCCATTTTTGCATTTGAATTTTGAAGATGAATTTATGGCTATTTTGTAAAAAAAATCCCTAGACCATATTATATTATTAATGTAATATGCTATATTTTTGCTCTCTATTAAGAGAAAAACCAAACATGCAAAATATGGGTAATTCTGTTTTCTCTGAAAGAAAATGTTTTGACATTTTCTTCCTCTTTTTCCACTGTTGAAGATGTTAATTATCAGTCTCTTTTCCAGTGAATTGTGGTGTACATACAGTGAAAAATTTTGTGATGAAACAAGAAAATATAATTTTTCTAATAAAATACAAATAAATATTTTAAGGATGAGGTAGATAAAGACATAGAAGTTTTAATTCAAAGTCTAAAAGAAAAGAATAGTATAGCAATTGCATCTGAAATTATGGCTTGACCAAGTAGAATATCCTATTCATTTACATCTTTCATTTTTTCAGCGTTCCAGGATTTCTCAAGGTTTTTGTAAATAATAGCATAGTTCTAAATCATGAACATTTTTATTTAAGATAGTTAGTAGTGTGACTCTTAGAACGTTCTTCTGCAGAGCCAAGATGTGGGGTTCAATTATCCTTCTGGATTCCTTCTAATTCAGAATATTCTATGAATGTATGAATACCCTCAGTCTTCCTTTGTTGCTAAAAAGAAGAAATAGAAATGTTCACTGGTCAGATGTGAACACATATCAGGATGAAATTGATGAAAATTTGTATTATTTCTTTCTGGTGTTGTCTGTAAAGTGGTAGCTCAAATGTAAATATCTAAAGAATAAGCCCATATAAAATCAGATGACCAAATACTGTATCTGAAAAAAATTTTAAATGTCAAGGACTTTTGGGAGGAGATATCTCTTAATGGATCAGAAATTAAAACTTTAAATATCAACTCAGCCCAAATCACCCAAAAGCCCAAATCGAACCACTTCTTAATTTTAAACTTATTATAAAAACTACAGTTGAGGACTTTAGGTAATATTAACCAGAAATTTTACAGATCTTCATATCTTTTTAAATATTCACTGATTCAAAACTTGTGTTTTAAATTGAGCTTAATAGCTCTTTATTCCCTCCTAATCATGTAGAATTCTCCACTGACTAATGAGAGTTTAAATATCTGGCCTTTTTCTTTTTTGAAGGCATGAGTTCCATAAGTTCCTTATGTGCCATCAGTGTAATAAAAAATTTAAAAAATTAAAACAAGGAAAAATAAAAAGAAAAATAAAAGGAAAAAAATAAAAAGCTTGGAAAAATTTGTCCTAGCTGAAAGAAGGAATTCAAAGAATCTTTTGCATTAGTTGTGCCTGTCGACACTTATCAGCTTTATCCAGTCTCAATTTTAAGGATAGATTAAGTTCTACTTTTTCTTTCTTTCTCTCATTTTTGTCTGTGGCTAGATAAACTTGTTAGTTATATCACTTTCAGGTCTTCCATTATTGTTTTTCATCTAAGTTTGGTTTTTTATTTTTTTTAACCTTGGAATTTAGAAAAGTAATGCCTGTCTATCTTACTGAAAAGTCTAAAACTATATATATATATAGCTTTAGTACTTTTTTTCTTTTCAGCGTTTGATGTCAGCTTTACCCATGGTCAGGGAGCAGAATCTTTGGGTTGATGGCAATCTTGTTTACCTTAAACCTACACATCACAGTTAAATGAAAAAAAGGGAAAAAAAAAAAAAAAGAAACAGCAATCTGAGCCTGACTACACAGGAAATAAATTAATGTGAGTGGAATTCTTGCACACCTGATTAATTCTATTTTTTGCATGTTTGTAGGACTTTCTAAGAGTCTAAGTATTCTCAGAGCTGGTATTGATTTTTCTGGCACAATTTCCTAAATAACAGTTGTTTCATTTTTGTTTAACTCTCAGAATTTTTTTCCATCACTTTCTTCCTTACATTACTCTTCTGTTTGTCTTTTCAGAAACATGCTTCCAGTTTTGATGTTTGGGTATCAAGGTCCCCTCTTAACTGAGTCATTCCTTTTAAACTGATAGCCTATCACCTCTTGAATGCTATCTGTTGGAATTTTGGTGAGATGTCTAAAGAAAGGGTTTATGCACTAAAGCAGACAATGTTGGGAAAGAGTCTAATTTCTTAAATAAGAGGGAGACATAATCCATTAACAGGGAAGTCTCACTGGGCTGGGAGACTAATTGAAAGTTTCTCTTAGGAAATGTGATGTGTCCTTTGCAGCAGAGATACAATTAATACACAAATCCTTTACTTACTCCGAAGAAAATATTTTAGTGCAACACCATCTATCTTTAATTTGCTTCTCAGCGATTCCCTTTCATTCAGAGGGATTACATATTTTTTCTGTCAGCTCTGAATTTTGAACTACATACATTTTAAGGGAACTCTTAAAATTTGGACAAGGACATCTACTAAAGTTGCTGTTGGAATGGTTCCCAGGAAAGCTGGCAATTCTGGGTGCTATAACAGTGATAAATTTTACTTCTGTAGAATACCTTCTACTTGATACTCTGTTTGTTACATTTTGCATTATCTGAGCCTCTTGAATTCTATTTCATTAACTCCTTTAGTAGAGACTGGATTTTCTGATATGGTTAAGCACAACCTTCTGTTGAACAGTCATCCCAAATATATTTTGTTTTATTGCTCTTGGATGTTGTATTTTTTTTTTTTTCCTCTGAGGTGTTAGAATTGAAAGGAGGAGGAGAAGGGAGATCTCTTTCACTTTATGTTGTGACTACAGGGAAACTCTCTTAGTGAACGTCTTCATGTGTAAGCAACTGTTAAGCAGTTTTACTTTGAACAAATCCCTACAAAAAATCTAACAGCAGCTAAAAATGAAATGCTCTTTCTAAAGTTTACATCACTTCACAAAATTGTCCTAGAGATTCTTAATTGCTGCATATCCTACCAAAGTCTGAGCCTTTCTTACACAGTACTAAGAGAAAGTTGCCAAACTCTGGTTTTCATGCACCCATTCATCTATAAATGCATACACCTGTTTGTTTTCAACTTGTCCTCAGTTAATACCCAAGGACAATACAAGAGGTAAGTTTATAATGTGAGATAGGGAGCTTTGCTCTCCTCTTGTAGACTTTGTCTGGCATTCGTACTTAGGCTTACTGAAAGAAAACCAAATAAAGTCCCTATGAAGAATCATGGAGCTGAGTAACTGAGAATATTTGTTTGTCAGTATTTCTGATTCTAGCTGGAGAAGTAATCATGGAACTATCTTTACCATTTGGCATTTGAAAATATGCCTACTTCATTTGAACAGCTAATATGCTTGAGTTTACTATTGCAAATACAGTTTCAATATAGGAAGCAGTGGGGAGAGACAAAGTAGTAGTAGAAAATACTGTAACCTCGATTCTGATATGCTGAGATCTGATAATCCATTTTTCAATCTCTTTTCCACCACAGTTAAATATGATCTGGCAATATATGTCCGAAACATCTTTCTTTTACTGTTAGTTTGTTGTGGGGTTTGGCTTTGTTTTTTATTTATTTTTGGAAGCTTTTTTTTTCACCCTGAGATTTATGGAACAAGTAGTAATGGTTATGTTTATTGTTAAAATTATTATATCCATACACACAATACTTTGAGGAATATAATAAATGCATTTTCTCTTAAAAAAACTTTATAGGTTAGACAAAAATTCAGTGTATTTTAGATTCATTTCAACTCATCTCTTTTTCATTTAACATTATTAATTTTTTCAACATGGTAAGAGCTAGACAAATCTTTTAAGTAATTTGATTATTTTATGCTTGAAGCAGTCCTATTCGTTACTAGTACTTTTAAACTCCTTCTTGAACTTAGCAAAGAGAGGTTATATCCTTGCTTCATTAATATTTAAGGCAGACTAAATGGAAAGAAATGCTTATGAAGTCCAGACATCTTTGTCACTGATATAATAGTACAGAGAGACAATTTTCTTCATAAGAACAGGAAAATAGTTCTGTCTGTTCCATGTTGGATCATTTGTCTCTGTTACACTGATGAATTCATTTTAGTGACAATGCTTTGCCTGAATAATGAAAAGCTGGATAAGATAGCCTGATGGTCAAGATGGAATACTTAAATTTTTTCCAGTTACAGGAAAGCTTATTTTTAAGATTCTCTGTTCAGGTAATTAATCTCATTTTTCTTTCTGTTTCTTTCTTTTTCTCTATACATTTTATCTCTTTCACCATGATCCTAGAGAGTCCATTATCATAATGTTTATAGACATGGGTTTACTATTTCATTAAATGAGCTCTCCTCACCCTCATCTACTACTTATTTTACCTATGTTATCAGAAGTTCTTGAAAAACTGATATTTTACTATATCTTTACATCATACATTATTTTGTCAGTGCTACCAACTCAGTACACTACAGAGTAGAATTTGATGACTTCTTTCTCTTGAACTTAACACTTCAGCAGAAGTGCTAAGCATTTGATTTAATGGGATGATAAATAGATTTATATAGTCAATGAGTGTTTAATTCTAGAAGACACAATTGGGTTATCTAATTTGACTTGCTGATTAACATAAACTGTAGAATTTGATACTTTTAGGCCTGTGTTAGACACATTATTTATTTATGTCTAAAGCATTTCCAAAGAAGGACATCTATTCACAAATTAAATTTATCAAGAGATTTGCCATAATTTGAGTAAATGTTAAATTAGCAACTCAATTAAAACCTTGCTTCTAAGTGAATTTGTCTGACTTTTACTTTGTTATTTTTTTCTCTCATGGACTCCTGGCCCTTCCTCAGATTTGTCCCACTGTTAAGGTATTGAGTGCTACGTTATCTTTCTGTATACCAAATTATTTGAATTGCTAAAATGGAAGACATAGGATTAAGCAGACCAGATAATGATATTAAGATAAAAATCCATGATTTATTACACCTTTATATTTTAATTAATTTTCTGCTCTTGGGAAATTATTTTCATAGTAAAAAAAGAAAAGTTGTGTTTTTCAGTTTTTAAATTTAGTGTGTGCTTGCTGGTACAAATGGTTTATTTTGTAAGCCTCGTAGCATTTTTCTGTGTAGATTTACATAGTCTTAGCCTGCTCAGTAATGACAGTAAGGGTCTGTCTTTCCTGATGTGGCAGTTCTCCTCCCTTGAACTAAATTTTCCATCATTTTAATTAAAGTAATTTGTAAATCTAAAGAAAAATCTGTTAATGTACATAAAGGGGACACCCATAACTGAAGACTTTCAAATGAAAGAGAAAGGTATTTGCAGACAGAGTAAGAAGATGGAAGGACGGGTGATTTACAGATGTGATTTTCAGATTTACAGATGTTTATATTCTTCCTGCAGTGTTGAAACAAAAGTATTGCTAGTGGGATTGAAATGTCCAAACTGAAAGATTTCACAAATCTTAGAACAAATTGCAGTTAACAGGAACTGCCTAACTAAATGAAATAATCCGTAGAAAATCAGTGACAAAGTTGCTTTTGGAAACAAATAAAAAATATGTTCATTCAACCCAACCACCTTAAAGTGAACATTCTTATATAGGATTATCATCAAGTTTTCAGTTGTAAATTGAAGTATTTCTTCAAAATAAAATAAAAATTCTTCTGAATTTATCTTAAAAAAACCACACAGATATTATAGACTTCTTCTTACTTCAACCTGTTGATTTTTTCTTGTCTCTGTATTTAAAGAAATGTATGCAGTTCATATATAATGTGAGTTATTAAGAGAATGACATCCTGAAAAAAAGATGGATAGAAAAATCTTCTATTAAAATCTGGATGTAGGAAACCAGAGCTAAGCTAAGGCTCTTGCTCTAGGCCGCTGCAGAGTACTCATGGGGTCAACAGGGTGATTCAGATCCTCAGAGAGGCATGTCCTCTGGCACACACGACCCTAACAGTAATTTTATGTTGAATAATTTTGTTTTGGTGCAACTGGTGTTTTCTCTCTCTGCAGACACTTACTGAGAAAGGAATTTGGACATACGATTGGCTGTAAGCAGCCTGCTGAGCAACCTTTAACCTGATTGAGTGAGCAGTGACAGCTTGTGCTGGACGGGCTTTTTAGGTTATACCAACCTCTAGGAAACTGGTCACCAAAGACATTTTAAATAACTTAACAACAAAATTCCATGTTTTCTCTGTTTAGGAAGATAAATGTGTTCCAGGTATTTGTTGAATATTATTGCACAAAGATGAAATTTACTGTTGTGGAATGGTTGCATAAATTGGTTTGAACAGTAATTTTTTCTTAAGCAGTTAATAAAAGATTCAGACAGTCACGTAGAAAGCTGTCATTAAAATTTCAGTGTAATTACAGATAGATGTTCAAAACTGTCTATCAGCTTCATCTTTCCTTCTCATCTCTGGATACAATCCACTTATAGCTTGAGATTTTAAAAGCTAGTATTTCCTTTTCTTTTAGTCTAATTTATTTAGATGAACGAATTCTCCAGGAATTGTTTTTTTGTTTTTAACATAGATTGTTTCAAAGCCTATTTCACTGGATAATGTAAAGTAACCTACCCTTTTTCTAGTGTGTAAAATAGCCCTAAAATTGAAACTCATTAAGGCCTCATATCTTCAGCTTCCTACTGCTGTGTGTTATAACCACTGTCTTCATGTATCTCATCCTTGGAAGCTATTCCCTAACTCTCTTTCAAGACATCAGTGTCAACCCTCAGACTGAGTTGTAGCCATTCGTGTAAGTCATGAGTTTTTAACCTCCCATTGTGAATTGTAAGTAATCTCCTTTCCTGCACCATTTCATTTTTGGGCTGTAATCTCTAGTACAAGCTTATGTCTTTTTGGCATAACAAAAATCACTAAAACACGTTGAACTCAGCCTTCATATGAAAAGTTTTAATAAATATTACTTATTTCTATAATATATTTTATTTAAATGGAATTTGGCTTATTCTCACTTAAAAAAAAATCCCCCAAAACAACAAAACAAAACTAACCCCTACAACTAGTAGCATTAAACTGTGGTTTTATCTTGTCCAGGCATATCCTATACATTTATAATTTGCATAATTTGAATTAGCATTATTCATGGAATAAGTGTTATTACTATCATTCAGAAATTGATTTTAGCAACATTTGGACTGAAAATGTTTACACACTGTCATCTTAGAGCTGAAACAAGTATATTCTCAAAAGATAAGGAGCATAGTAGAAGACTGAATAGAGTTTCATTTGCAGTGATAAATTGCTTTCTTGTTTTTCTTACAGAAAATTTCTGGTGGTTTAAGCAGTTTAGGGAAAGTAAGATAGATGATAACATAATGGTGGTTATATACTTTAAGCTTTTAAAAATAGTTTAAAATTTTGCTCATATATTAGAATACATACAAACCCAGTGATGTTTAAAACAAATCTTGAGAAAGTATCCAGAGTGTAACTCAGGCAAGGGCAAACTGGAGGTACAAAAGGAAAACTTGGATATTTTACCTTGTGAATGAGTGAACTACTTGTTCACCTGCAAATCAATGTATATTGATTTTGATAAGGTTTGAGTTTGGCCTAGCTCATACATAGCACTGTACCCTGATTCCTGAACTGGTCATGTCTTCATGCTCATTTTTTATAAAGCTTGCTGTGCTGTTTGCCACAAGCTTATCTTTCCTATTCATGTACCCTACAGCAAATAATTTTCTTACTCTTTTCCTCAGAGAGATGGATTTGAATATAGGATAATATGGGTTTAAGCCTAAAAATGCCTCTGTGTTTGTCAGAAAGATATGGAGTATGGCTTTTTTCTTGTTGTAGTTTTGTTTTGGTTTTATTTTCTTTTTTTTTTTTTTTTTTTGGTGTTTTCTTTTATTTCTTTTGCAGTTGAACCATCATTCATCACCTCTGACATCACTGACAGGCATTTTGCTTGTCAGTCTCAACAAATTAAATACACTGTCTCTGTCTGCCAATGTGCATTTACAAAAGGTCAGTATGGCAAATTATATCAGTTCCTTAGATGTCCCTTCTAGGATTGTCATAATAAAAACAACTCTCAACTTATTGATATCTTATGCTCAAAAATCATATTTTAAAGTAATTTTATTATATGCCTCATCAAGATGCTGCTTCGTTTCTTACTGCATAATTTTGACAGAACTGCTCGGAAAATCAATGCTTCAGAGCTGTGTTTGGATTTACTGCTGAATCCAATTATAGTGTATTATCATAAAACGCATCAAAGTGAAATTTATTGATGGTGCTTGTTTAGTGAACGTGCAACTGTTAACTCTAAATATAAATATTTTAATGGAGTGATTTCTCACCATAACAAAAGAGCAAAGAGAAATAAACCCTGTATTCTGGCACATCAAACAACTTTCAAATATAAACAAAGACTTCAGAAGCACTGCATTATACATAGGTCTACTCTTACCTGACTACAAGTGCAGGCAGAAGTACAAGCCTTTAAAATGTTATAGCTTTTTTTTGTCTTATTTCTGTTGTTGATGTTATCTAAATAGTAGACATAAAATATGTGCTGTTATTTGTACCATTCTAAAATTAATAGTTGATATTTATGGGTTCAAGAGCGCTTGAAACAATGTAATTTACCCATCCAACATCCCAGATAAGACTGATGTGTTTCTGCCTCAGACAGCCGTCAATCTAATTGCTATTCCAATTTAAAAACTGGCATAAAAGGATTGGTCATTTTATACATTAAGAAATTTGGCTAGTGAATATCTTTTAATCTGCTTCTGAAGTGTCTCAGCGCTCTGTGCCAGGCTACCTTTGATTCTGTGGATCTTTGCAAAAATACAAATACTCTTCACTTCATAAGGTTACACAAAAAGAAACTTTGTAGAGTTTCCATGTCATCTTTAGAAGGCATGAAGAAACTTGCCCACATGGGCATTACAACAATCTGAGACTTTAAACAATAAGAGCAAGCAAGAAAAGGAAAGCAAACAAAAAAAATCAAATACAAAATTTAAATTTTAGAATCACATTTCATCACTTCAAGCATCTATATGAGGTATTTCTTTGTAGGAGTCTTATAATTAGTGCTGGTTTTGTTTTTAATTTCTCATATAAAGAATATCAGTATGTTATACCATACTTTCAAATAAAAACTTAAAATATATTAATTTATATTTAAAACACCACAAACAATTTATTCTATTATTTTATTATTCATACCTCTTTGTAAACAAAATTGATTTTATATGAAATTAACAGAGCTTAATAAATCCTTTGATGACAATATTATTTCTCAATTTTAATCAAATGTATGTTCATTTCAAAGTTAGAGTTTCTACATTTTGTTTTCACTTGTTATGATATTTTTGACTTTGCTGTTCTGTTTATCAGGTGCTGTAATTATTACTTAGGGTCACTTTTCAAGATTCCTTGCACTTTTAGATTCTTTAGATGAAGATGGGAAATAAATTTCTACTCCAAAATCCTTTTAAACTGGCTGAAAAATTTAAAACTATATACATGTGTATATGTGAACCAATAAATGGAGCAGTCAGAATAGATAATTTAAAGCAAAAACCAGTAATTCAGGATAGATTATATACTCTTAAAAATAGGCAAGGGTTTGGAATAAATTGTTTCTAGCCCTGAAAGATTTTTTTTCTCTAAGAGTAATTTTTTTTTTCCACAAAAATGGAAAGTTCCCCAGAGTATTGAGGTAGAGCACCCATGTCATTCAATGTTTGGGGTTATAAATCTTCTGCTGAACAGTGCAGTCCATATTTAAGAATATTTTTCTGGTTTAATGCTTCCAGTTTAAAGGTCCAAATTTGCATAAAACTAGTAATTTTCCAGAGTTAATACATTTTACAATGTTTTTTGAATGATTTATACTAGCAATGTTTACCTATTTGTTATTTACCAAGAATTCTTGAATTCAAACATAGCTTGGCCACTATCTGCCTATGGCTATTAAAAGTACAAAACTAAATCTTCCCTTATGTGCAACAGCTTTAACTTACTACATGTTGTTTTTCTAGGGGAATGTATTGATTATGGAAAAAAAAAGCTAAATTTTGAAAATCAAGAAGGGAATAGCACTTCTAAATTAAAATAATACATAACTGCTGATGGTACATTGCTAATTTTTACACAAAATCAGCATTCAGAATTTGAACTTGAGCATGTGATTGAAATGGCAGTGACTTGAAAAACTTCTAAAGGTCTCAAACACAAATAATTGAACTCCTCACTGTACTTTCTACTTTCTGTAGGAGTATAAATCCCCATCCATAACAATAAACAGAACTCTTTTGTTAGCCATCTGCTGAGATTTAGCAAATTATAACAATGGCCACCAAACAGAACTTATTCCTTAAAACTGCACTACAAAACAATTTCACGTCACAAACGTTATTAGTTCCTTTGCTGTGCCACACCACAATAACCAGTCAATGCACATATCACAGATCAAAAACCTTTCTCCTCTCATTAGTTCCCCAAAATATAATCATAAATCTCACTCTTGATGTCAACAAATACTAATTTTTAGCAGTACTTTCTGGTAGATCAGACCTGATTATTCACACAAATTCTACTAAAAAGTACCAAAGTGAAAGAGGTCCAAAGTTTCACAGGCATGGCAGCTCAAATTTTGAATAAGGGACACTGGAAACACTCACCACCTCTGCATAAGGCTCTGCTTATATTTTCACACCAATGAAAGCAGACAAAGCTGCTTTAATTTTAAAGAGCTAAGGTCCATGACCTTTCTCTCTTTTTCTCTCTCCAAATTTCATCTATTTATAGATGGTTCTAGTGATTAGAAAAAACAATATGTGTACAGTTGCAAGCTGTGATAAGTACTGCTAAAGTATTCCCATGCAGGAAGAAAGAAAGTTCAGCAGAAGGTTTCATGGGCAGAATTTTATAAGAATTAATCATTAAAGGAAAAATGAGATATCACATAAGAAGGACTGGATAAAAATTAAAAATTTGGTACTAAATTGAATGTTATAAAATGTAGGAAGATGCATTTAGGGAATAATAATGGAAATTAAACTGACAGCTTGGAGCGTTGCATTCTTACACAGTTGGTTCTTTGGCAGTTTCAATACTCAATAAATAAGTCTTTGGGGCATAATATTTACCCTAACTAATGTTCAAAAAAGATTTCAACAAGGTAGGAGTTATTTCTACAGACCTTGTCACTTCAAAGGCCAGCACATCTCTGAAAACTCACCAAAGTACTCTGCTAGAAATTTTGTGAAGATGCCTGAAGATGTGAATATTTCTGTAATGAGGAACATTATAATTTTGTAAAAGCTTAAAAAGACCTCAACATAACCAACGAGTAAGTTAGAATAACTGTAAGGCCCAATTGTAACATGACTGTGGAAAAGGAAAATGTGAGCTAATGTTCTATCACTGGAAGTATTACTACAGAAAAAATTAAAAGTCGTGTCAATGAGTTCAGTGAGATCTCATCTTCCAGAAAGGCAGCAATTCTACATCTGCAGAGGCTGAGTTGGAAGAGATAACAATGGTAGGGTCTTTATAATTTCAATTAAATACTTTTCTCACAGTGTTTTCAAACTGGACATTTAATGGTAAAATTTCCAATTAATGCATATTTTGCAATTGATGGAAAACCAGAAAACAGTTTAATAATTTACTTTCTATACAAGTCTATTTGTATTAGAATTGCCTAGACTGGTCTAATTTAATGTTATGTATTGATAAGATAAAAAAATGGGGATTTATCCCTACATCACAAAACCCTAATGTATACTTCATAGTATACTGGTACTTCATAGTAGACTGTAGTATATATAGTATTTAGCATTCTATAAGACATATAAAAAAATCTATTGTAAAGGTGCAAAGACTTTCTCATCCTATGATGTGTGCTATAACTAAAGCCTGTGAACTGGGAGGTCTGGTGGTGTGACAGACAAACTGCCTCTGTACAAGCCAGTTCAGGAATAGCAAAAATGTGCCCATAATGATCTTTGTGTCTATTCTGATGTGGAGGAAAATGTTTCTTGGTCAAACTGTATGTGATAGCACAGGGAAAAGGGAAAAAAAAAGGTACTTATATTTTGACTAATATATGAAAGGACAGTGTCAGAAATCTATTCATTCAGATTCTTCTCATGAAGAACAATATTGAAATGTTTGCAGAAATATCTACCATCTTGATTTACTGCACAGATTCTGAGGTTTGTGTGTAGCTATAGGAGACCTCTTTGAAAATATATTCTTATACATATTTATTTTTATACAAAGCTTTTTTGACTTGTAAAGTCTCTGTTCTTCTGTAACAATAAAATATCACTAGAATAATTGTGGCACAATTTTATGCCACACTACCTGTTAGAATGTGACTCTTAAAAACTTACTGTATGTCTATCCTGTCCCTAAAAATAAATTTTTACTTTTTTTTAATATGCAGGGAGAAAATATAAAAATATTATTTTAACTATTACATGTTCTTAGCAACCTCTTTATCAGTTTTCATTATATATAGGTTGAAATACAAAGCATTTATTGCATTCTGCAGGCATGGTAAGGTGTGGGAGACCAGAGAAGCACAGAAACAGGAATCTCCTGCATAAGGATACTCCCCTTGGGTTCCATCTGTTTTTAGCACATAGAATAAAGTTGAAGATATCTTGCATTATGAAAAACCTGTGCTTCAGGAATTTGTGTCTTTAGCATTTTAACCAAAGAACACCACTGGATGCTGCCTGGAATTTTTCACTACATACACCCGTAGCAATTCAGGCGCTGAAAAAACTGTAGTTGTAACTGATTTCACAGGAGACTAAATTACAATTCTGATAAATTCAGGGGTGCCTTAGTAATTTCCAGAAGACATGATGACGTGAGCTTTAGAACACATTTTGTCTAACTTTAAATGATCAAGAGAGACATCCCACAGTGGCTTTTGCATTAGGGCTGTTTAGGACATTGTGGTACCAAAGTCTCAGGGGGTAAATAATGAGCTTGAAACACACATGAATCAGTTATTCCTACTTCAAACGAATACATTTACTACTTATCTTTGCTGAAGGAATTTCAAAACTGAGCATGACAATGGAAAACTCCACAGAGTAGAAATGAACTGATATCAAGCCACCTTTTTCTAAAATGTGGTAAGAAGCTATATCTGAAAATTTCCTATCAACAAGGTCACCATTTTCAAAGAAGTTTTGGAGTGATTTAATATTTGCTTCTTTCAGTAGCCTAATAAAACTATGTCTGGCTGGGAGTTTTTGCAAATAAAACACTGCTGGAGTGTTTCAGTGAACAACTTTTCCATCTCTGGAAGTGTTGGATGGGACTTTCAGCAACCTGGTCTAGTGGGAGATGCACCTGCCTATGGCAGGGGATTTGGAACTCAGTGATCTTTGAGATTTCTTCCAACCCAAACCAATGTGGTTCTATGATTCCACGTTCTATAAACTTGAGTTCACTAAAAAGAAAATAATTGGAAAATGTAAATACTCTCTGAAAGAGACTTTTTTCTTTAATTTTGTGAATCTGTGAATCGAACCACTTTAATTTAGCTTCAACCATATGCAAGAACTGATGCATTGACAATGAAAGAGTTAAAAAGAATTCTGAAAAAAATGGCTAATGAAGAATACTTCAACGATATACCAGAAAAGGACCTAAATGTTAAACTGTTTATGACATCATTCTCAGTTCTAAAAGCCTGGTTTGTTTTAATTTAATTTCACAACAGTGTGTTCATAATACTGTATTTCTATTTATTTATCAATATGATTTTTGTCTACTAAGAAACTTAAGCGATATTAAGTATGATTGTTTCTTTAAAAAGGAAAGCTGTACATTTAAAGGAGTCCTTACTTGTTAAAAATGAATTTAAGTCTCACTTGAACATACCGTCAAACCCTCCTGGTTAGCAATACATTAAAATAAATAAACCAACAGTTTTGTAAAACGTGCCAATAAAATGTGCCAATAAAAATCCAGTTTACTTATCTAGGAATCTAATTCTTCATCTGTGCAGACCCAAAAGGTTTTTGGTTGCTCTTCAGATTTGCTCCTGATTCTTTTTGACACACATATTATTAGGAAATCTAAGTATGCATAAATAAATAAAGAGATTTATGTTGCAATATTTATGATACTGCAAAAAACTTCCTCAGCACCTAAGCCATCTTTTTGATTCTTTTCAATACTGCTATCTTGATATTTGTTAGGGAAGCTTTAGAACAGAGATACATCAAATTGCTCAGGGTATGTGTAGCTAGGTCAAAGACCAAAGTTCTGAGCTAACAAAGTGTCATGATCAGTTTTTAACCTAAGGTCTGTTTATGTGCTTAAACTGAGGAATTACAAGCAAGTTGCAAACTATTGCTGTAATTGTCAGTACTGCAGAAGGAGCTGCCAAATATTTCAGTACACTCTTGCATAGTAATTGGTATTCAACTGTCGTTCTTCACCTAATGGGGCTGAATAAACTCTTGATGTCATTCAAATAACGAGCTTTGATGATGGAGACAGCTATATGGGCAAAGAGCAATGTGGAATGAAACATAAAAGAAAGGGAGCTGATGTAAGTAGCAAAATTTTCAACTAACCTTTGTTTGTAAAACTTGAATTTTCAATTCCATCTCAAGGCCATAGGAATCTAATTTTCAGAGGACTCCTACCATTATTTTAAAGCTCCATAGATGCTGTGGTTTTACACAACTTGAGTAATCCTTCAACAGTTTTTTGAAATTGTATACGTTGTTTAAAATTATATATATTGTAGTTTAGGAATGGTATTCCCCAGTTTAGTGTTCTGACTGAAATGCTCTGTGCTGCTGTGATCACTCCTCACTCCTCCTCCTCCTCCCCCAGCATATAGGGCTGGAGAGAATGGGAGACACAAAAGGTAAAGATCATGGATTAACAACAATTTATTGGAAACAGCAATGAGATGAGAAAAAAACAGTAACAAGAACAATACTAATAAGAGAGCATACAAGAAACAAACAATTCACACACGTGTGGTCACCCTAACAATAACTCACTGCACCGTCATGCTACATCACCTGGAAGAGACCCCTGCCCCTGTCCTCGCAAAACTATTTGAGTTGGTATAGAATAACTTCTGAGGTGTAGCCGTGCCCCCTCCTGGCTACGGCAAAAATTAGCCCTGTCCTGGCATTTATGAATATTGGAAAGAATTAGCTAGCAGATATCCAAGGGTGGGAAGCAGGGGAATGAGAAGTACTGCTTATGAATGAGAAGCAGAAGCAAAACAAATCACTGAACCAACAGCTTGGGTTAGTATATTCCAGTTGTAAAATAAAGAGCTTTATACAAGCTTGCCAAGTCTGGCATGTTACTCACTCTCAAGAAGCAGAAAGTTTTGAAACCCATCATCATGATTGTGACTCAAGTACTAGATTCTGAGTAGGGCACACAGTTCTAATGGGATGAGACTGACTATGGGAACTGCTTCCTTTAATATGTTTATGCCGTACCTTCCTATTTCTTTGCTTAAATGAATGAAAAAGCCTAAAACCAGAGAATTTACACTGCAAACTAACTTTGAAGCATGCAGAAATGACTGAAGAGGAACTACAGGTATGCATGTTAAACCTTTTATCAGGTAAAATATATTTTCTATTTAAATGTCATTTTTTCATGCTACTTTTTGTTCTCTACGACTATGACAGGGAGATCAAAATATGATAATCCTGTGATAAAATCTGTATTTATTTATTAATTTACATTACATCAAGTCAAACACTTGTAAAACAGCTTAGATGTCTTGGATGCTTTACCTTCATGTGCTCATTGTTGTAAAGCCTGTATGTTGAAATACGTTGATGGAAAGAAAATTCTCTGAACACCAAAAGGATACATGAGAACAGACCTTCATGAATATGAAACTTTGTGCCTATCAGGGTTTAACTCCAGCCATCAACCAAGCACCGTGCAACCACTTGCTGATTCCATCACTAAAGGGATGGGAGGTAGAATCAGAAGGGCAAAAAGTGAGAAAACTCATGGGCTGAGGCAAAGACAGCTTAATATGGAAAGCAAAAGCTGCACTTGCAAGCAAAGCTAGACAAGGAATTAATTCACTGTCTCCAACTGACAGACAGGTGTTCAGTCATCACCAGTAAAGCAGGGCTCCATCACACGTAACAGTGTCTTGGAAAGAGAAACACCATCATGCCATACGTACCCACTGCCTTCTTCTTCCCCCAGCTTTATACACTGAACATGACACCATGTGGAACTGGGGAGGAATAAAATGGGGTTGAGTTAATTTTCTTCACAGTCGCTGCTATGGGCTGTGTTTTGGATTTGTGCTGAAAACAGGACTGACAATATAAAGATGTTTTTTTCATTGCTGAGCACGGCTTACACAGAGCCAAGATCCTTCCTACTTCTCCTGCTGCCATGTTGGCAGGAGTCTGGGGGTGCACGAGGAGCTGGGAGGGAAAACAGCCATAACAGCTGACTCCAAGAGGCCAAAGAGACATCCCATAACACATAGTGTCATGCTTATTTTGTAAAACTGGGGGAAGCAGGAAAGGGAAGACATTTGGAATGAGGGCTTTGTCTTAAAAAAAACCTGTGATGAAGGCCTGATTTCCTGGAGATGGCTGAATACCTGCCTGCCCGTGGGAAGCAGTGATCGAATTCCTTGCTTTGTTTTGTTTTGTTTGCGCACACAGCTTTTTCTTCACCTATTAAAATGTCTTTATCTCAACCCACCAGTTTTCTCATTTTTACTCTTCCAATTCTCTTCTTATCCTGCTGATGAGGGAAGGAGTGAGCAGTTACATGGTGCTTATTCACCAGTTGAGATTAAATCATGACAGTGCCTGAATAAAAAGCTAGGATTTGTTCTATTTTCTATTTGTATTACTATTTTATCTTTTATATATACTGCCTGCATAGATGTCCTCCGAGAATGTATAAAGGCATGCACAACCACACAGTAACAGATGCCCTATATATTAAATCACCACTGTCTAATTTTACAAGAGCTTACAAGCCAAAATAACAAAACTTGAAAGCAGAATGAGGAACATTATGTGGTAGATTTTTTTTATTAGTTCAAATTTGTATGTCCAGTAACTCAAATCTTTATTGGCCATTCAAACTCAATAATATGCAGAGAAGTTGGAAGGGGAGCAGAGCTGAACATGAAGGCATCACCAGAGTCTGGCCATCCATATTTTGATTCTTGTTTTAATTTTTTTTGAAATGTTACCTGGTTCCCCACAGCATTGCTCTCATGAAAAAGAATTAATGAAAAAAACATAATCCCTGACTGAGGACACATTAATACAATACAATTTTCCTCGGGCTGCGGTCCAATTAATTATATTCTTATATAATCCTAATCTTGCAATGAATAATTTACCTGTGATATTTATGTAAAATCAAGTTCTCTACAAGATCAGGGCCATAAATTTTGAAACCACATTAACACCCTTAAAATATAGGAAATCTGTTTTATTTTATTCTGTGCTTTGTACAATGGAAAAAACCCATTTCATAGAGAGAGATAGTTTTTAAGTGAATATCATCACATTGATGTACAATCACGTAATCTTTTCAAATTGATGACTCATATAATCTTCTCATAGTGACAGGACCTGAGGGAATGGCCTGAAGTTGTGTCAGGGGAGGTTTAGGTTTGATATAAGGAAAGGGTTCTTCTTCCAGAGGTTGACTGACAGTTTTTTTAGATTATATATATTGTTGATTGACACTTGAAGAGTGTCCCAGGGACATGGTCACAGCTCCAGTGTTACAGAGTTCAAGGGGAATTCGGACAATGCTCTCAGGCACATGATGTGACTCTTGGGGGTGGACTTGTGCAGGGCAGGGAATTGGACTTGATGATCCTTGTGGACCCCTTCCAACTCAGAATATTCTGTGATGTGCCGTTTTAAAGACCAAAACAATTGCTTATAGATTAACATAAACAATGGATGATGAGGATCAACAGGTTAAGCATTAATAAATTCACTGCTCATCGTAGGACACCTAATAGGTCTCTGTTATTTACTCCCACACCAAGAAGATGAATAAGGGATGACAGCTGTTACTTATGAAATTCTGCTGCTCCTTTTACTTTGCCAAGTTGCAGTTTCCAAATTTTCTGGTTTTTCCCTAGGATTTCTTACACTTTCATATCAGTGTTTTCCCTCCTGAATCCTTGATCTACTAACCATCCAGTCTCAGTAGTCTTCTCTCTGTCTGAAGTTTTACCTTTCTTACATTGAATGGCTTACAGCTTTTGCACTTTCTGATGGCTCCTTCCTGCTGCTTAGCAGCTTTCTCAAATATCTAAGCCAAGGTTGCACAGCTGTTCTCTATCAAAACCAGGCTTTGTATCACAGCCAAATGAATCCCTGGGAGGAGGGTTATACACAGGTTACACCTATGCTGGTTTATCTGACTGGGTCAGGGACCATCACAAGGGACTGGAAGACAAAAAACCTCTCATTAAGTTACTGCCACATTTAGCAGTTTGGTCAGGGGCAACCAGTACTCCCCAAGTTATACTTGGGCATGCTTTGAGGGGTAGCATTCCACAGTAACTCAAAACCACATACTTTTGACATGCCTTCCCAGTAGAGGGGTGTGGGGAGTTTAATAATGCAAACTTCAACACCACAGAGAAAATACAGGCATGTATAATTGATTTGACAGTGTTCCTGGGTGGCCAGGAAGGCCAATGGCATCCTGGCCTGTATCGGGAATGATGTTGCCAGCAGGAACCCATTCTTCCCCGGTACTCAGCACTGGTGAGGCTGCACCTTGAGTGCTGTGTCCAGCTCTGAGGCCCTACATTTAAAAAGGATGTTGAGATACTCAGACACATCCAGAGAAGGGCAAAGAGGCTGGTGAAGGGTCTAAACCACAAGACCAATGAAAAGCAGCTGAGGGAGCTGGGGTGTTCAGCCTGGAGAAAGGAGGTTCAGGGGACACCTCATCCCTCTCTACAGCTCCCTGACAGCAGGCTGTAGCCAGGAGGGGGTTGGCCTCTTCTCCCAGGCCACCAGTGACAGAATGAGAGGACACAGTCCTAAACTGCCGCAGGGGAAGTTTAGAGTAGGCATTAGAAAAACAATTCCTTACAGGAAGTAGTGTTGGGCACTGGAATGGGCTACCCATGAAAATGGGGGAGTCATTACCCCTGTAGGTGTTTAAAAACAGACTGGATATGGCACTCAGTGCCATGGTTTCGTTGCTAAGCTGGTGCTAGGTCATAAGTTGGACTGGAGTTGTCCAGGGTCTTTTCCAACCTAGCTGATTCTGTTATTCTATGATTCTGTTATTCTATGATTCTGTGATTCTGTGATTAATGCAGACTTAGCCTATCATATCACCAATCTGACATCAGCAACAATGTGAAAAAGGGGCATACAAACTAAAATCAGAATTAATAGATTATCCATGATCTCAGCTATAGTGAATATATTTCAATTATAATGTGACACTTTCAAGAGATTTGGGGAGTGAGAATGCTTGATTGTCCAAAATAACCAGTCTCACTACAATTCAATAGCAAAATCCACAAAGCTGTGAGAGGAAAAAAAAAAAAAACAGTTTGCCAAATGAGGACAATTTTATTTTAAACCATATACATTTTTTTTCCTGAAGAAATATGCAAGAACATGAATGCATGCATGCATGAAACAGAATATGTTTCAGTGAAGGTTGCTAACACATTCCTCCCAAAATAACTTCAAAGAATTAACATAATGAATGTGTAAATTGAAGCAGAAACTTGTTACATTTTTGCTGCCCTACAAGCTGAAAGCAGCTTGGCTGATTTGCTTTGAACTTTCAAAATATTCCTCTTTTGTAGTTTCAAACTAGGCAAAAGAATTTTCAGGACAGATAGTAGAACTTTAAACAATAACAAAGGTACTGAAAAGTAGGCCAAGAAGTGGAATATTGGTTGAATCTTTAACTACTCTCATTCTTTCAAGTTCTGCAGATTCATTCCATAGTCTGTAGAAACACACAAATTTGAAATTTTTATGTGGGTTTGCTTAGCATTGACACAAAGCAAAATTGAAACGTTCCTTTTGATTTGCAATGTATTTTACATAGCTCCTCTCCAGCCACCAGAATATTCTGCATTGTTAATGTTGAAAGAGTTGGAAGAAAAATGAAAAAAAGAAAAGGAAAAGGAAAGGAAAAGGAAAAGGAAAGAAAAGAGAAAAGAAAAGAAAAGAAAAGAAAAGAAAAGAAAAGAAAAGAAAAGAAAAGAAAAGAAAAGAAAAGAAAAAAGAAAAGAAAAGAAAAGAAAAGAAAAGAAAAGAAAAGAAAAGAAAAGAAAAGAGAAAAGAAAAGAAAAGAGAACTTGTTTTGTACCTATTCCATGTTTACTCAAAGAGAAACCAGGTAATGTATATCACGGTGCAGTTCACAGAGAAAGGAACAGAAGTAAATTAAAGTCAAAGAGTAGAAACTCCACATGCCACAGATTGTTGAACACCTGTTTTTCCCTAACACCCTGGAATCTATTAGGAGGGCAATGTTAGACTTGTGGAAGAGGAGCTTGTGATGTTAAAACCAAAAGCTATGTTTCATAAAAATTTTGTTTGTAAGACTAGAACTGGCACATTGTATTATGGGACAAAAGAGAAGAGAGGTTGACGTTTCACAGCTCTATGATGCCTGGTTGCTTATTATTGTTATTGGTCTTATTTTTTTAATTGCTGTTTTATGCATTTTCTTATTTTGCTTCCAGGCAGTTTTTGCACCGGTTTCTTTATTGTGCTTTTGTACATAGCAATCAATGATCTTGTTTCCATATCCAGCCCTACAGGAGAGCTATGTTCTCTCACTCCATCTGCCATCAGCCTCTCAGGTAATAAATGAGAGCGATGATAAGCACTCTGCTTGCCTCCCTCAGGTGCTCTGACTCACTCTTGTGGAAGTGCTTTTTGCTTGAGGGAGCCTGGCTGCTAGTGCTTTTCTCCTTTTTTCTCTCTCCTGCACCAATGAATAGCCAAAAGCAGGCCGTGGGACCATAACAGCTAGCCATCTGTTTTCTCTGCAAACTAAAATGTCATCAAAAATTTTGAAATAATTCACTCTCATTGTGAATTGATTTATTAAAAGTGTTATACTCCATGAACAAAGAAAGAGAAGCAGGAGAGAATTAGAGAACAAGAGACAGTTATTGTTTATCACTGAAGTTTTCCAGTCATAAAAGAATTAGAAAGCAGAAAGAAAAATTAGTAATTCAAGTAAATTCTTTATGAGTTTTGCAAATATGTGCTCTCTCTCAAATAATGATATTTTAGCATTATTTTACACCCATATATTCAAGCATCTTTTAAAAGGGACAAAATGCACTCATGAAAGGTACTTGGACTCTCATAGACTTTGAACCCTTTGAGTTAAGGTCTGCAACAGAAAAAAAAATTAAAATTTAGCTCTACTTAATGATACAATTTTTTAATCATCATCTTTCTTCTCTGGCATTACTTCCAAAACACAGAAATAGTGTTAAAAAACTTGAAAAAGATAGCTTGAAAAAAATTTAAGAACTGTAAATGTTTCACTATTATAGGATAAGATTTTAAGTAAGAATTACAGAAAAAGCAAATTTAGTCAAAATTGTTAAAAAGGAAGAAATCTCACAAAATCAGATAATGAGATGTATTAGAAACTGAAATAGATGGTGTGTTAAAATGATGGAAATTATATCAGTGACATTAGTGAACTAAATGTCTTGTGAAAAATATTTTCAATTAAAAAATAAAGTTTCTGAGTAAAATTGCTTAAATATGATGTCAAATTATTACAATTATCATCAAGAAAATCAGTCACTTCAAAATTTGCTACAGTTTAGCTATGCAAAACAAATTATTTTGTCCACATTTTCCCCCTGCAATATTTTGCCATGTTGACCAAATTGCATGTTTGGTCTTACAAGTAACTTTGGTATTTATTTCAGCCAAGAATCTGGAATATTTCTTCTTTTTTTTTTTTTTTTCCCAACCTAAAATTTTTGTAAAATTTGTATTAGCATTGTTTATCTACTGCAGATTAATATTATCCCACTATTTCCAGATGCCCACATGGGAAAAGCTGCTGCTCACAATGATAAAATCACAAACAGGTGTCTGGAAAATTTTCAAAGATCCTTTGATTGTCAGCAGATCTCAGGCCAAAGAAAGCTCCTAAGTATGATATGATTGTGTTTTTCAAAAGAATCTGCCTATATCTTTGAGGGGCAGGATTAAGAAAGAGTGACTAACAGCTACTTATGGAAGATTAGATCAGGCTACTGTTGGATGATCATGAACCTCCAAAATCCTTCTTGTTATTTCATTGGGAAAAAAGAGGCTGATTTGTACTTTTGGTTGCCAGAGGAGCAACAGCCCAGCAATAGCTTATTAATCAGAGTGAGAGAACCTCTTTGAGGTAATTCTGATTACATGAGGAAAAATCCCCAGAATACCATGTCTCTCATCAGCAGGAAAAAAGCTGAATTACCTTTTCAATTTCTGGTTTCATTGATTATACAAAGTTTAAACCAAGTATGTTAAAAAATGCCTTATACTATGGGAAACAAACAACACTGGTTTTGTTTATGTGTCATCACATTACTTGTGATAATACTTGAAATAAGATTTTATCTCCCATTCTTTTGAGGAAATACTGAAGTTAACATGTGTGGTTTTGTTAAAAATTACAAGAGGGATGTGTAAATCCATACTACAGTGGACTGACCAGTTAAACTGAATATCTTTTGTTGTTTTAATATAGTGGTTTGAAAATAAGCATTGCTGCTGTGTAACTACATTTATTTTGTTATAATCCATACTTCAAACTTCAAAAGTTCAATTTTTCTTTATTGTCTTCTGCATTTTCCAAATTGCAATTAATGCTTTTGGAGCACTATAAATAGTTTCCCAAACATTTGAAGTTTATCAGTTTTTCATCATTTTTACTACCAAATGAGTTTACCCCATGCACAGATGAATAGGCACACATGCAACCTTCCAAACACGTTTCAAAATAGTGTTGTAATAGTAGGGGAGACAATAAATTGAAAATTGCCCAATCAGTATAATCATCTACATTATTTGTGCGGCAAACAATATACTTTGTACTTAAGACACAACCTTGAAAAAACTGCAGGTTGCAAAGAATATACCTGTGTGTTGAAATGAGAGAGCTAACCACTAATTTATCAAGTACTTAATTTAATCATGGATTGGTAAAATAAAAAAGTTTAAGGTCATAAGAAATTATTCGGACATCTAGTCTGACCAGCATATTACAAGTAATTACATTCTTCTTCACTAATTTTATATCAAACCCAGCAATTTTTCTGTAACATATCTTTTATGAGTAGCTTGCTTGCATCTGAACTAATCAAGATATTTTAAATATCTTCCTATCTTCATGATTTTCATTTTTTTCATTTGTGCAGATTAAGCTTTCAACCATTTTGTTTCCTTCATTAGAACATGAACATTATCCTTTTATGCTTTATTTCTTTCTTTGCTTATGAAATATTACAAAAAATGTCAGTGTCTTGGTTAAAAATGTAAAACTATATGAGTAAAACGATGTCATAGCATGAATCTGACCACAAGCATGTGGACAAACAGGTGATGGCTTAAGTTTCAGCTTTCATATTTTCCAGATTCTGGACTGCATTAATACATAACTCTGAACTTCATGTAAAGTGTTTGCAAGTTCTCTTCACAGTTTAGTTGGACAAAATCCTTTTCCAGCCTGAGAACCAAGGACACCATTGCATTGCAGCTTCAGGCCCAAAAAGTAAAACAACAGCGAATTGAGCAGAGCAATCTGGGAGCATGGAATTCATAACCTGAAGCTGTAATTGACAACTAACCCCAATAGAAACAAAACCTATAAAAGTGTGAAAACTCATGACCGGTCGTCCATCCTGGGTCCATCTTGAGCCCATCTTGGCAGAGCCCCAGCCAGGCTCTTGTGCTGCCCAAGGTGTGTCCTTTGAAGGCCTTTCAACAAACACCTACTTTATTCCTTTAACTCTGTCCAGCCTCTCTTCTAGGTAACCTCTCCAGGCATCACAGGTGTCTGGAAAATTTTAGCTCACCCTTTCTGTAGCTATTAATATTGTCTCTGAGGCTTTCAACTGAGCACAGCTAGTACTGTCTGATGCAATGCCTGAGTCTAGTCCAAGGATTTAAGGGAGATCAGTTCTAGTGCTGTCTGTATGGAGCTACCTGCTTTCTGAAGGGACAGTGTAATTGTATGATTCATGACTTGCTGAGTGATAGGGATTATCAATAAACCTCCCTGAAATGCACTTCTATGGGTGTAAAACCAGTTTGTAAAAATGATGAGGAAATATTATAATTGGATTTAGAAGAGTTGGGAAAGTGAATTTGAAATCTTTTATCTCAAAATTAATCATGTTTTTCACCTTAGTTGCACTCAGAATATAATAAGAGACTGTGTGTTTAATTTTTTCTCCTTTGTATGAAATATGATTTACAAGGATATGTGCAAACTATAGCACTTAAATCTCACTGATGGCCCAGCAGGACACCACTGTTTAGAAGCCAAGAAACAATATTAATAGTAAAGAATTCAGGAGAGAGAATGCTTTTGAATGAAGTCATATTGAATGAGTATATGAAGAAAAGGGGCTCCAGACGTAGCATACAGAAGAATTATATAGAAATTCAAGGTAGAATGTGTCAGAAAAAAAAAAAAAAAGAAATAGGCATGACTACATGAAAATTATTTCTGGCAAAGAATGAAAGGGAGTATTTTAAGCCACATAAATGCTAGCTCCAAACACAGGGCTAAATCTAAAAAGATTCCTACATCCACTCAATCTTGCTTTAAGCATCAGGATTAACTGGAGAAAATTAAAAACTGCAGTAATAGAACTTAATGAAAATTCAGGAGTTCTCATCTCTCAGAGAGTCTTCCCTTGCTACACAGTGATGTTACACAAAACACATGTGAAAGCTGAGGCAGGGAAAACAGATATAAAATTAATTTTACTGAGTTTCAATGACAGAAAGTTTTGGCACAGCTCAGTGGGCATTTTTCCTGTACATGGTTGATAACAGAAGCCAGTTCCATTCTGCTTCAGCTACCTACTTTTCTTTAGCTGTGTTGTTGCCCCCCAAAAAATTTCCATTGCAAAAGGAAAGTCCTCAATTTTTCTGCTTTTAGACATAAGTGTCTGATGGGGAATAGGAGGATGGAAAGACAGCTGTCGCAAAACCAGAAACAATCTCTTTTATTTCTTTCTCAAACTGTGTAGGATATTTGGGATAAATATGTATATGAACACCATAGAGAAAGTTCCCATCTCTCAGGGAGTCTTGCCTAGCCACAGTAATGCTACACAAAAGCACATGGGAAAGTTGAGGCAGTGAAAACAGACATCAAATTCTCAAACTTGCAGGATAATGGGGATAAGTATGTGAAGACTATAGAGAAAGTTCTCAGTGACTGAATCCTGCAAAGCCAGCCACCTATTTGTACATCTTAATATAAACAAGTTGCTACAAACAAGGAAACTCATCAGAATCATAAAATTATCAAAAGTATGAGTGGGAAGACACCTCGAAGATCATCTAGTTTTAAATCTGCCATGGACAGGGATATCTTCCACTCAGATCACTATGGTCAAAGTCCTGTCCAACCTGACTTTGAACACTTCCAGGAACTGGGCATGCACAACTTCTCTGGGTATCCTGTTAAAGTGGCTCACTATCCTCCTCGTAAAAAATTTCTTCCTTATATCTAATCTAAACCTATCCTCTCTTTGTTTAAAACCATTCCCCTTGTCCTATCACTGCAGGCTTTAGTTAAACTCTACCTTTAGAGCCCCCTTTAACTACTGATATACCACAGTAAGGTCTTCTATGAATGCTCCAAAAGTAGATTACACCCCTGATTATTACCATGCAAAGAAATTATTTCCACCATCTTGATATGGCTTTTTTCCTTGATAATGGCCTTATTTTTTATCTTGAGTTCACCAACTAATCTTGAGTTAAACAACTCTGTAAGTCGAAATTTCTCCAGTGTCCCATCAAATGTGCTGTAAGCATAGCTACATAGTTTCAAAAAAGGGTATTCACAAGCATGATTATTTCAAGTTATCCAAGAAAGACAAGAATAAAATGAGGAAAAAAGATGCTGTGTGAAGGAAAAAGGTGTCTTTGGTATTGACTATATTATCTTCACACAGATCTTTATATTTATAAAATATAAATTTAATGGGAAATTTCAGACTTCATAAAAGGGCAAATTTTTATGCCTTAATATCGAGTCAAATGCTTTGCAAAGTCTAATGAGAATTTCAGCTCTTTATGACAAAACAGGAATAGGAGATAAAGTAAATGTAAAGGGTAAGGGCTTGCCAGGCTAAATGACCATATCTTGTCAAAAACTTTTACATTTCCTTCTTAAAAAATTTTTTTGTTTATATAATATCCGCAAAAACCACACTGGAAGACCTCCTAAAATTACAGCATAGGTGGCATTTCCCTGAGAACATCTGGCAGGTTTGATAGTTAAATGACACATGATGTCAGAAAAATAATGCAGACCTCTACTACAAAAATTATTTTTCTTCAGTTTGAGTCTGTAAGACCTTTAAATGTCCAGCTGTAAGTTTCCTCTTATTGAATATGTTAACATGATTGACAGTAAAGGAAATATGTTTGTGGAACCTTTGAACAAAAAAATAAAACAGAAAATACAATTTAATTCACTTCAAAAACATAGATATATGTATGTTCAAACAAACATTTATGTTTATATGTATGCATACACTTATATATGCGTTGAATAAAGTATCTTTCAGATATCTCTTTAATAATGTACTTCATAATTAGCTATGGGAATGTGGCAGATTTCAATTAAGATTTAAACATTTTTTGCTTAATCTTGCACTAAATTATAAAACTATGTTTATTATCTGTCCAGATTGTATGCCGCTAACTCATTTGAACATTTCAAAAAAAAACCAAACATATACGTATTAATCTATATAAATAAAATCTGAAACAAAATATAAAAACCTTCATAACTCATAGATGTTCAAATGCATGCATTTTTTAAAAGATCAATCTACCTCGCATGTTGCTTTTAATAAAGAAATCTCTTAAAAAAGATGCATGTTAACACATGCTGCTAACAGCTTTGTAGTCTCAGTTCTCCATAAATTCTTCTTATAAATGTTTAGAAAGAAAAAAATATCACAGATTGCTGAACACTTTTTTACCATATTGTTTTCTTTTAAATATTTCTTTGGTTAAAAATTAGGTCAATAGTCAATCTGTTAACAATTTTACAGCATGTTTTGAAATATTAAATATTCTTTGGACTAATCTCTTCTAATAATTTTTTTTTAATATTTACAAAATGTTTTCTATTTTCCTTAAGAAAAAAAGCATTCAGTCTTGAGGCTTGATATAATTTTAAATACATAGGTTTTAAATACAGGTTAAAATACATAGAAGCAATGTGATTTGAACTTTATTACAGTGATTGGGAAGAGCAGAATATGAACTATGACTCAGCCTGAAGTTTCTATTTCAAGCCTTGTAAATTGCAATGATTTCAAAGTTATTATTGGGTCATATTTTTGCCAAGGTCTTCCAGGACCATATTTTAAAGTATCTTTATAAATGCTTTAGATTATTTAGAGAGCCAGGAAATGGAATTTTTGATATTGTGAAAAAATAGGTGTAATACATGGAGTTTGACGACAATGTTACACATCAAATTATATATCTGCACAAATTTTCTACATCCCTATAGCCATAAATGACCTCTGTAAATGTAGAAACATAGTTCAATTTGTAAATATAATAATTCATTCATTATTCTATAATTTCAGACCAAATCTAGTATCATCTATAGGAATATATTGTTATTTCATTGCTGCCTCAAAATCTGAATGAATATTTGGCCTTATCTTATATTCTTATGAAAATGATACAATTTCTTTTTAGCAAAATCTGCCTTTCAAAAGAAAAAATTAGTCCTAAAAAACCATAAAAACTTCAGCTTCCTGAGTTTATATATTAACATTTTGTCCTCTGATTTGTATTTTTTATAGTAACTAATTAACAGGTGGATGTCTTCTAAAAACTAAAGTTTCAAAAATGTAATTTTCTATTACTTGCGGGTAAAAAATGAAAATGAAGGACGGTCACACTCCAAAACCTAGACACAGATAAGCAGCACATACTTGATTTTGTATGAGAGAATGCCCCTCGTTTAATCACCTCATTTGTTCCCTTTCACATATTTTTTTTTTCTTATGTGAGATCATAGACACCATTTCATGTACAGGAATATCACCATTATTCTTCCTTGTAGTCAATGCTTCTTCCTTTCCACAATTCTTTTATACTTTGTGCACTCACTCACCCATCTCCTCCTTTCTGCCTCTCCCCTGTGGGGTCTGAAAAGTGAAAAGTGTCTAAGAAGGAATAGGCAATAAGTAAATTTCAGAAGATTTCTTTGTTGTAAGTTTCAAATGGCCAGTAATGCCAGTCCTTAGAAAGCCAGCCTTCAGCCTTTTCTACTGGAAGGGCATGAGGCCTGTGTTGCAGGTAACTCGTCTGACTCTTGTCTGGATATGGTATGTGGCAGAAAACAGAAAACAAATGTTTAAAACACAATGGAAGACATTATAGCTATTGAAAGGGCATATATATTCTCTTCCACATAGTTCCTTCCCACATCGTTCATAAATGTATATCAATGACAATTGGTGCCCCTCAGGGATTTGTGTCATGATGGAACAGTTATTTAATATCCTTGTTAATGACATAATATGAAGGGATCAAGCGCTCCCTCAGCAAATATGCAATGACTCCAAGCTGAGTGGTGCATTTGGCACAACCAAAGGGCGGAACGTCATCCAGAGGGACCTGGACAAGCTCCAGATGTGATCCCATGGTAATTTCATGAGTTTTAACACCACCAAGTGCAAGGTGCTGCACTTGGATCAGAGAATGGTATCAATACAGGCTGGGGCATGAGAAGATCCAGAGCAGCCCTGCCAAGAAGGACTTGGGGGTACTGATGGATGAGTGGCTGGACATGACCTGGCAACGTGTCCTTGCATCCCCAAAAGCCAACCTTACACCTTACCCTGGGCTGCACCAAAGCAGCGTGGTCAGTGGAGTGAGGGAGGGGATTCTGCCCCTCTGCTCTGTCCTTGTGGGACCCCACCTTCAGAGCTGCATCCAGTTCTGGGGTACCCAGCACACAGGCCTGCATTATCAAATCCAGAGGAGGTCCAGCAAAATGGTAAAAGGGATGGAGTTTATTACTTTTCTTATGAGAAAAGGCTGATAGAATTGTGTTTGTTCAGCTTGGAAAAGAGAAGACTTTGGGATGACTAAATTGCAGCCTTCCAGTCCTATAAGAATACCTACAAAGAAAATGGAAAGGGACTTCAAAAAAAAAAAAAAAAAAGAGCATACTGTGATAGGAAAAGGGAGAATGGATTCAAATTGAAAGAGAATAGGTTTAGGTTAGATATTAAAAAATTCTTTTCTGTAAGGCTAGTAAGGAACTGGAACAGGTTGCCCAGAGAAGTTGTGGATGTTCCATCCTTGGAAATGTTCAAATCCAGGTTGGATGGAGCTCTGAGTGGGAGGTGTCCCTGCTCCTGACAGGGAGTTGTAACTAGGTCCCTTCCAACCCAGGCAATTCTATGATTCAATGATTCTATTATTAGTTCCTATGGAGAATTTTTTAAAAGAAAAATCCTTCTTTCTAATCAGTGTTACTCAAAATAAAGATATGCTACTTTCAGGATAATGAAGTGATTCTTTTGGAGAATGGCAAGAGGGTTTTAATAATAACAATAATGGAGGAAGTTGATTCAATTTCCTTCTTATCAAATCAGACTACTAGTCTCAGACTGAAATCTTACAAGTACAATTTTCTGAAGCTATAAGAAATTCTCTGTACACATTTGCAAAACTGCAAAATGGATATATTTCTATTCATCTGTTTTTACAACTAATCTGCCCTGTCCCACTAGTTCTTTCAAAAAGAAAAATATATAAAGAACAACAGCTGTATGATGGTGAGGTTACAGGGAATTAAGGTGAGGGAAAATGGAAGGACCCTAAAAAGCAGTAAGGAGAACCTTGGCTCTGACCCTGTTCCTTCACTGACAGAGAAAAATCCTGTAGGATTCCTCTGGGACACTCTAACTATCCAGAATGATTTCTCCCTTTATTCATACAGGTGTCCATGAGCAGAGCACTTACTATGCTTGGCAAACATATTTTAAATGGCCTGAAAAATCAGTGTCTGGTCACATTTTCCTATTGATACAGGCTCTTTTTTTTAATTATACATTTTGATTTTCTCCCTGTGGAACTGAAATGAATTTAAATATTTCTTTTGTATCAAACATAGAAAACTGAACTAAGGAATTTAAGTCAAAGCACAAAGAAACTCCTCACTGCGTTAAAATATTCTCATCTTTAAGAAAGCATGAATCTTTGGCATTAAGGAAAGCTTTGCAGCAGGCCATATATCTCAGTATGGTAAGGGGTTTTGTAAAGCTAGTATACTGAAAAAGTTGTAAGGACACCTTTTATACAAGTCTAAATTTCTTGGAGCTAAAAAAATTAGCATCATAAGATAGAAAGATTTTTCTGCCTTTCATCCTGCCTGTTCTCTTTGGAGTGATATGTTAAGTAATGCTCCACTTTCCCCAAACATTCTGTTGATATGTTATTGAATTATAATAGTTAAGAAATTATTTTTCACACCTGAGTGCAAAAATCAATATTTATAAAGAAAGAAAGAAGAGTCAAAATGAATGAATAGTGGACATTTGATTATGGAATTAATCACCTTTACATAGACTAGGTTAGATGAGACTGTAAAGAATGACAGAAGATGAGCTAGTAAAGTGGGGATATGGATGTTTGAGAATGCATAAAAAATTACAGTTTTGTTTTCATTTTTCAATTAGAACCAAAGATATTATGAATACACTATGTGAATTGGAATTTTTTGTGAATTTTTCCTCTCTCATTGAATGCTACTATGTTTATGGAATTTTTGCCTCATATTCCTACACAGAGAAATTCAGTTCCTGCAATGGTTTTTGGGTTTTACAATTTTATTTTTTTATTTTCAATTTTACTGTGGCAAATTGCATTGGGTTCTGTTGGTTTTGGTTTTGGGTTTTTTTATCTTTTTTTCTGCATAGCTCTGTCTTTCTAAATATTTTCATGAAGAATTGTTCAGCATTTTCAAATTACTAGTAGAAGAATTTTTTTGTATGTGTGTGGATGTTTTTGGGGGGCTACTTTTTACAAGCTTAATGTTAAAATAAGGTTTTATGTTAAAAATAAGTTCTCTGTTAACTCTCCTAATACCAAGTGATTTTTCCCCCCCAAGATTTAATTTTTCTTTTAAATTCTGTTCTTTAAATGATTTTTTTCTCTTTCAGATTTTTTAGTTGTCTTCTTTTTGTAGTGACTCAGTTGGACCTACTTTTAGCTGATTTATGCTACAATATATCCTTGTATTACTAGACTCCACAAATTTCTGTAATGAATCTTTCTCTAGTCCAACACCTAAATATGTAACGCAGAAACACAGTGACAAAGGATGAAGAAAAGGCTGAAGTACTTATTGTCTTCTTTGCACCAGTCTCTAATAGTAAGAGCAGTTGTTCTCCAGGTGTTGATCGCGTTAATAGACAGTGACAGGGAGCAGAATAAAGCCCCCATTATCCAAGGAAAAGTGGCCAGTGACAGGCAGTTTGCTGAAGACACCAAGGTGGGCGGGGGCATTGATCTTCTGAAGGGCAGGAAGGCTCCTGGACACACTGGATTGATGGGCCAAGGCCAGCAAAATGAGGTTGAACAAGGCCAAGTGCCGGGCCCAGCACTTGGTCACAACAATGCCCTGCAGTGGTTCAGGCTGGGGACAGAGTGTCTGGAAAGCTGCCTGGTGGAAAAGGAGCCGGCTGTGCTGGTCACCAGTCTGCTGAACATGATCCAGAGTGTGTCCATGTGACCAAGAAGGCCAATGTTATCCTAGCCTGTAACAAAAAAGGTGTGGCCAGCAGGACTTGGAAAGTTTCTGTCCTTCTGTACTCAGTACTGGTGAGGCTACACCTTAAATCTTGTGCTCAGTTCCGGGCCCCTCACTAGCAGAAGGACATTGAGGCTCTGGAGTGTGTTCAGAGAAAAGCAACAATGCTGGTGAAGGGTCTAGAGAGGAGTTCTATGAGGAGCGGCTGAGGAAGCTGGGGTTGTTTAGCCTGGAGAAGAGGTATCTCAGAGAAGACCTTATCACTCTCTCCTACAGATGACCTGAGAGGAGATTATAGTGAGCTGGGGATCAGTCTTGTCTCGCAAGTAACAAGAAACAGGACAGGAGGTAACGGCTTCAAGTTGTGCCAGGGCTTTGGATATTAGGAAAAATTTCTTCACTGAAAGGGTTGTCAAACATTTGAACAGGCTTCCCAAGGAAGTGGTTGAGTCACCATCCCTGAAGCTATTTAAAAGACATGTACACATGGCCTTTAGCAATGTGGTTTATTAGTAGACTTGATGCTGCTGGGTCGAACTTCATCGATCTTGAAGGTCGTTTCTGACCTAAATGATTCTATGATTCTGTAAGTTTGAACATTTGTTAGTATGATAGCTACAAATATTATTAGCCTAGGGTAAGAAATGGGAAAACGGTAAAATCATCTTCCAGCCTAATGTAATATGTCACATAGAATGTAACTTAAAGAACAGGAGAAATATATGGACTTCTGCATAAAGATTAAAAGAACTAATTTTAACAGGTAGATGATGACAAAGTAGGTAATGACATTCTACAAATATTTGAAGGCTGTTATGATGTATAGGGACTGATCATTTTGTGGAATAGTGGAATAACAAATAGAAAGTAAAAGAAAATTTGTACACTTGAGAACACTTGGCAGTGGGGAAATAGTGATGTCTCTTATGGAGACTTTTAAGGGTAAATTTTGCATAGAGTTAGAAAATATCCAGTGGGCAAAAATCTGAATTGCCAGTCTATAAATCTTTTCTGTCTCTCTTGTAATCCCCTGCAATTTCTATTTGATTAATAGGGTAAGATCCGAAATACCATTCCAAAGTCAATTGTTGAGATCACTATATGCCAATACTTGAAAATTCTTGGGTAGACCTTAGAATGTTCTGGTATTCGGTCTGATCCTAATGCATCTGTGTTGATTGAATCCTCATCATCCTTTCCTGCTTTTCTCTGTATATCCCAAAAGAATTCTGTAAGCTGTCAGGCAGATATGTGTATTACTAGGGATTTGAAAGATAACCAAGAGCTGAAGCAGTGCAAATTCCAAAGGAACACTCATGTGAGTCGGTAATTGTTTAATTCTCATCTGGGTATTAAAACAATGTATTTAAAAAGACCAAAACAACATGTGCGACACAGACAAATCTGGGTCTTTGGCATATCTGGAGTGAAAAGCACCACTAAATAATTGTCTGAGGTGAAGTAATCTCTTATTTATTTTATTCTGACTGTTTATTAACATATCTCTTCTTTCCTGGTTGCAATAACAAGAGAGTCCATTGAAGCAAAAAGGAGAGTCGTATACAGAGAAAAAATATTTTCTCAAATACAAATTGCAGCTGAGGAAAGAAATGGAAAATTAAAAGGGACTTAGTATATCTTCTCCAGTATCAGAAAACCATGATATACAGGAACCAGAACTTTTGTCTTAATTGGTGAAAACATAGGTTTGCTTCATTGTGGTAATTTCTAATTCAGTTGTCAACTTCCTCTATATAAAAAAATTACTGCTAACCAGATCTTCAAGAATACTCTAATAATGTATTCTAACAAATCACTTCTCTAGTCTATAGTTTCACAAACTCTGATTTCTTCTATTAAATCCAGTCTATGCTGTTTTATTGATTTTAGTTTTTGGATTTCTGGTGTTTTGGGGGTTTTTGGTTGGTTTTTTGTTTGTTTGTTTTGTTTAAAACCCCATAATATTTAAAATATATTTTATTTACATTTCTCCATAAAATAAAGATGCATAGTAAGCTTCTTCAGGAACGGTAAGGATAATTTTTGAAACTGCATCTTAAGGAAAACATATATTATTCTCTGATCTCTTTGATGAACCCATAGTAAAAGAATATAGTGCAAACAAACAACCAAATCAAAAATTAGGAGGACTGGAAAAGAATAGAACTTAAATTGGCCAATCTTAAAGTAATAAAGTTGCAATGCATTTAAATGATGGTGCTAAAAGTCATCCAAGAGGTTACAAATCCCCAGAGTTAGAATTTGTGAAAACTTGTCTGGATAAGCATCTGAACAACCTGATGTGCCATTGAAGTCAGCATTCTTTGAGCATGAAATTGTACTAGGTGAACTTCAGAGATGCCTTCCAATATTTTATAGGATATATTTTGTATTTTGTGAAACAGCTGTCTGGAGGCTACAGACAATTCTTCTCCCATCAAAATTCCAGCAAGTGCTTTGGGGGCCCAGACAATGTTAAAGCTCAGAGACAAGGCCAGGGTGCTGGGCTCTGAAGGCAGAGAACAACCAGACAGGTCTGGTCTGTGTAGAAAGTGGTGGCTTATCAACATGAAGAGTGAAATTCTGAGAGGTCTTTAAACAGTAGGTGATGAATATCTGGGTAATTACATAATTACAAGTTTGAGGACTGGCTCTCCAGGTTTTCTAGAGCAATAGAAAAGGTTAGTTGTGATCCATGTTGTATGAGAGCTGAGCCAGAAACTTCAGTACATATTGAAACTGCAGCCAGTATTTATCAGCTCTGCATACACATTTAGACAGTTGTTAGAAAACTGCATCCATTGTGGGAAGCCTGATAAGATGAAATTGGAAATGATCCATGCAACTTTTGCAAGGGTCTTTGTGTGTAGTTTCTATTCTAGGATACAACTGTTATTAACTTTGTTCCAGTTTTTGAGTCAAGTGTTTATGAGTGCCCAAGTTTATTTATTGTCTGTATATGAGTTTAGAGCAAGCAATTTTGGTTTGGTTTATTTTGGTAACTCTTTTTTTATTTTTTCAATTTTTTTTAAATTAAATATGCTAGAAGAATAAGAGTAGTCTATCTCAGAGATTTGAATTTCTAGTGATTTGCACTTCCAGGTTCAGATTTCTTGATTTTTTTTTTTAAGAATTAAAAATTAGATTCAAACAAAAGGAGGCCATGGCACATCTCAATTTGCCAGTTTTTTTGTTACTAATGCCTGTGGAACTACTTTATTAAAAAAAATGCAACACAAATTGTGTCTATCACATGCAACAAACTCTCAAACTTCTGTGACACAATGAATGCAGAATCATGCAGAAAGACACTAGCACAAGAATTTATGGTGATATTAGGTTAACTAAACTTATTCTTTACTTGTAGACATGGATATTTAGACAAACACAAAATTATATCCATTTAGTTATGTTGTGTCTTGTTCTGTGTGAGTTCTGCTATAGTTCATTTATATTCCTTATGATCTATGGCATGTTGTGCAAATATAATATATATTATATATGTTTTGCAGGGCAAAGTACCTGCAACGTTGAAGGTCTCACTGACATGTAATGGTGACTAAATGCTGTTTCTACTACATTAATCAATTACCAATGAAAGAATAAGCCTTTCACTGCTTCTGATCAGGAATTCACCCTGGACCTGATAAATAGTGCTAACTAAAGGACTTCCAGAGAAGTTACTCCTTGACAAAGCTTCCTCCCCTCACCCCAAACCCTCTTCCCCCTCTCCCATTATCACACTAGAATTTTCTGAAGGAAAAAATTCAACTGTTGCAGTACATGCCATAGGAGTAGAAAGTAAAATAGAAAGTTTTGGGTAAAAGCTTCTTTGAAGATTGTTTCTTTATGCATGCTTGATTTGAAGAATTCATTCCTTCATGTTGTTGAAAACTGTTAAGGAAACCAGGTAAAAAGAATTTGGGAAAAGGAGCAGGACAGTAGTAATGAGAATATTTTCTACCTGTCATGCAGAAAGAGATACTGAACTGTATAAAGATGAAGAACTTAGTAAACATTTCTCACTATTGATGTTTTTATTGCTCATTTAAACTTGGCTTACAAAACCCTACAAACTTTCCATTTGCTTTTTCTGTCTTCTCGATACTTATGTGAAGCATACAAATCTTTAAAATAGATGCATATTTTATTAGATATGTTATGAAGAAAAAAACATTGAATACTTCTGATGCAGTCATTTGTGAGAACACACAGTCATCCCTGGATGTTCCTTTCAACCAAAACAGAAGGCAAGCAAAATATTTTTGTGTCCTGATTCTTTTTCTTTTCATGCCTTTCAAGAATTTGCAAATCTGTCTCATTAGTTTGTGCCTTGGTTTCCAACTATGATCTTAATACAGTTGTCAAATGAAGGTAAACTTAACAGTTTTGAAGCAACATATTCTGTATAAACACAACTCATATACAGTTTTTGTTAAGAATTTTGGGCTAAGTTGGCCATACATTATGTGGAGAAAATATCAGTAAACAAGAATTAGATCAGGTTTCCTGCAACTCACTGACAGTTTAGTAGAAGATATTTAATGAACTTCAAGATCTTGAGGTTCTAAGAACTGTATAACCTTTTCCTTTTAGTTATAATATACTTTATTTACCATATTCGTAGATCGGATACAAATAATGGAGTCTAAATATTTGGAACCACTCAATCAGCTCTGATAGATAACTGATGGATCTTGCTTCCTGTTCTTAAGATCTACGTTATTTTGTTTTAATATAACTAATTCAGTTCGGCTATGAATCCATTTTCAGCTAAATTTCTCATATGCTGTTCTGAACACAGACTTCAGTGACCATTCTGCAACCTTTTTGATATTCAATCCTATTAATACATAACCTTAGTTTATCTTGTTTAAGTCTTTTTTTTTTGGTCAACAGATTTTCCTAGATAACCTTGTCTGGGCTTGGTTTTTTTCTGTTTTGTGGTGACAATGAATTATCTATTCTATAATCAATTTCATTAAATGTATATGCGCATATATATATATGTATGCACACACAAGTACATACAAGAGTAGAGTGATTTGTTATACATTGTTTTTTCTTGGGTATTACATACTGTTTGCAAATAGAGAATATGATAAAGAAAGCATGTTTCTTTTAAAGGCTGGGATAATCACATGGGAGGAGATTCTGCCACCTCTTTCCAGATCTGCCTAGATATTTTATAATACCTAGTCATGGGAGATGAATCAGAGAACAGGACTAATTTAAGCTTCTTTTCTGAATATTGCAAATTTAGATGATTAAATTAAACACTAAGTATTTTCTAGGGTTGGTGGTGAAGAGGACCTTCATTAAAATCTAATCCATAAATAGTTGTGAGAATTGGGTTTGTGTAGAAATGTAGCAGGGGGAAGCTACGGGGGTGGTTTTTGTGAAAAGCTGCTAGAAACTTCCCCTCCATCTGATAGAGCCAATGCCAGCTGGCTTCAAGATTGGTTTGACACTGTCCAAGACTGAGTCCCTCAGGAACAGTGGTGGTTCCTCTAAGAAAATGCAGTCAGGAAGAGGGCGGAAAAAACCCAAAATAACTAGGCAAGTGCAGTCGAAAAGAGGAGCAGAAATTTCAATGGGTTAATATATGTTCAGGTTCAGGTGAGAATGCCCACATACTTCCCCTGAGGATGAGAGTTTTACTCTGTTATGCAACACTGTGGATCATGCACAATCTTTTGGTGGAAGCCCCAGAAATTCATTTGATTTATGACACCTTCTAGGTTGAGACCTAGTGACTAGGCCATGACAGCCTCGTTAAGTCAGTTATAGCCCATCAGAAGGGATGAACCTCTTCAGGCCAACATGTGAATGTCCTGATACTTTCCCCAAGGGAGGGGAGAGATTTACACCTGAGCCAATTGTGTAAGGGAGGATATTGACGTAGTAAAAGGTATTATCCCACCTCTGCAGGATCTGCTTCTTATCAGCCTTCTCATCCATCTGACTCAAAACCCAACTTGCTGCTAAACAATGTTTGGTTTGTTGTAGCCATCCTCTGGTGGTGGAGCTCTTCTGCACCAGGGCTGTTCTGATGCAGATAAGAAGAGGTTTTGCTATAAAACACCTAAGAACTCTTCTCCCCTCCTTTGGTTGGAGGGTACAAACCTGGCCTCAGCAAAGCACCTGCTGCTTTTGCAATTGGCCACTAGTTTGAGACATGAAACTTTCATATTTCAGTCTCTCACACGTGGAGACGTCTGTGTGCCCCTGCAGCTCATGGAGGTCCATGCCGGAGTAGCGATGCACCTGCAGCCCACAGCCCACACACCAGAGCAGATGGGTGTCCAAAGGAGGCTGTGACTGTGGGAATGCTGCTCTTTAGCAGGCTCTTGGCAGGACCTGTGGACCCTTGGAGAGCAGAGCTCACACTGAAGCAGGTTTGCTGCAAGGACTCACCATCACACAGGGAACCCATGCTGGAGCAATCTATTCCTGAAGGACTGAACCATGTGGAGAGGTCCCATGATGGAGCAGTTTATGAAGAACTGCAGCCCATGGGAAGAACCTCATGCAGGAGATTCATGCAGGATCTTCATGGAGAACTTCATGCAGGGTTATCTCTCAAGAAAGAGACCCTACAGGAGATCAGGGGAAGAGTGTGAGGAGTGCTCCCTCTACAGAGGGGCAAAGACAACATGTGAAGAACTAATGCCAGCCCCAGTACCCCTGGACTGATGGGTGGCTAGGAGGTAGAGAAAAATTGTGAGTGAATTTAAGGCCAAGAACTTGGCGGGAGTGGAGGGGAAAGGTGTTTTGACACTGGCTAAATTCCAGGCACCCACAAAAGCAAAACTGGTGGTGATTGTGTGCACAATGGCAGGCAACAAGCTGTTCATGAGCCAGCAGTGCCCTTGCGGCCAAAAAGGCCAATGTTATCCTGGAGTGCATTAGGAAGAGCATTGCCAGCAGTTCTAGGGATGTGTTCCTGCCCCTCTACTCAGCTGGAGCAATCTATTCCTTCAGATGTGAGGCACATCTGGAGTGCTGGGTCCTGTTCCGGGCTCCTCAGTGCAAGAGAGACATGGAGCTCCTGGAGCAGGTCCAGTGGATGGCAACAAAGATGATCAGGGAAATGGAGCATCTCTCTTACAAGGATAGGCTGAGGGAGCTGGGCCTGTTCAGCCTTGAGAAGACACAACTGAGAGGGAACCTCATCAATGTGTATGAGTGTCTAATGGGAGGGTGTCAGAAGGATGGGGCCAAGCCCTTCTTGAGGGTATCAAGCAACAGGACAAAAGACAATGAGCAGAAACTGATGCATAGTAAGTTCCTCCTGAACATGAGGAAGAACTTCTTTACTGTGTGGGTGACCAAGCACTGTAACAGGTTGCCCAGGGAGGTTGTGGAGTCTCCCCTCACTGGAGATACTCAAGAGCCCTTGGGACAGAATCCTGTGCCATGAACTCTAGGATGACCCTGCCTGATGAGCAAGGTTGGACCAGATGACCCACTGTGGTCCCTTCTGACTTTACTCCTTCTGTAATTCTGAAACCTGGACACCCACTTCAACATCAAGCAATTGGAATAATTTTTTATTCCTTCAGACTGTCAGCAAATATGCCTATATTCACTCCTCTCTGTAAAGGTTTCATGGCTCAGCAGGTTAGGCTTTGCTTTCTTTTTAGCTAGAAACATTGGGTACTGTCTTGATTTGGTATAGGGCTATCTCTTAAACCAGAAATAAATAGCCATGTGACTGAACTGTAATAAATCCAGGAAAAAAAAGGAAAAAAAAAGAAAAGTGTGCTTCTTGTTGTTTTTCTACCAAACAGATAGGTTTAAGGCAAAGCTCAGGGGTGTTATTGAAGAGGTTAATCAAATAGATATAAAAAAATGGATTTTAAACAGCTTAGACAAGTTCTGTTTCTTTAGTACTTTCATATATTTCTGCTTTTAAAGATCTTTTACTGTAAAGCAAGACAAACCTTAACATATATGCAAGTGTTAAGTTTAAGTGCATGTGGGTGTATGAGTAGGCACAATATACATTGATTTCACAGGAAGAGCCAACTACAAATGCCTTACAGCTTTTTGTGCTTCATTTTGTCTTTCCGTTTTTATTTAATTTTTTAGAAATATGGTTTCCTTCTCTTGCCTTTTCCTCCAGGCTATTGTTTATCCCAATGGAAAAATTCCTTATAACCAGGATTTTTATCTTAAGCATAAATACTGACAACTTGCCTATAGCTATATTGCCTGTGGAAGCAATTACAGAATGACTGGATTGCACATGAGCAGACCAGAATAAACTTTTTACTGCAAATGTCTTTTAAATAGAAATACATTACCATTAGAAAAATGTTGGGTTTGGCTGCAAAGTTAAAGGCAGAACATCAACAAATCTAAAATGCTTTCATCCCTGAGGGAAGAAAATATTCCATTTCATGAAATAAGAGTTTGGATGTATAAAAAAACAGATCATAAAAATCACAGACTAACCAGGTTTCTTTTCCCATATCTAACATCCTCCCCAACTCTCCCCTTCCCTCTGAACAGACACAATGCTTTCCATCTAATTTTTCTAATTGAGCAAGCATTTTCTTAACCCATTGTATTTTATTCCACTAAAACTGTTTGGTACTGCGCTAGTTTTCTTCAAAATTGTTTAGAACAAAATCTTATTTCAAAAATACCTTTTTACATTCCCTTTGTGCCAAAGCTTTGCCTCATGCCTTTGTAAGATAAAAAACAATTACTTACTTTCATCATCTTACAAGAAAGCAGTGATTAATATTATAGATTAAATGTTCCAAAGGACAAGTCTTTTCTAGAAGATACTGCAAAGTCAGATCTCTCATCATTCCAAGAATTCCCACCCCACCCTGCTGACTTGGGAGGTGCTATTTAGGGGGGGTGAAAAGTTTTAACTGAAGAAAATAAAATTTTAAAAATTAATAAATTTTATTACAAATGCATATCTAGCTATATTTCAGTTTAAGATAGACAAATTGTCATTATATTTATAGATTAATGTAGTATTTTGAATCTCTATTTTATTTTAAATTAACCTTTTTGGCTCTGCCAAAATAGACAACCTTGCTTATACATGGCCTGAATAATTTCAATTCACTGCTGTGTAGAAATTGCTAATATATGCATAAAATTGCTGTAGGTGGAGGACCTTTGGACTAGATTGAACTGGCAAACAGATGCTTTTTCTATTTAAGTAATTTATACTTTCTCTATTTGGTAGCTTGATGTCTTATACAAACACCTGTATATGTTCGAGTATGTGCATTTGTTTCTGGTCAGATGAACAAGTAAGGAGAAAAAGAGAATTTATAAATTACTTTGGGGAGGAAACTGTAACAGAAAGACATCAGGTTCAACCATCTGTTTGATCTATACCTGAGTGGCAATAAAATTAATTTATTAATAATAAAGCCAGCAAATGCTTGATAGTTGAGATTTTATTTTTCAACATTACTTTAGATAAATTCCCTAAATCTAGTAAATCAAGTAAAAAGTTATAATTAAAATATTTCTGATAATACCAACCCATGTAGATTAGATCTGATCTTGTCAGTCAGCTCTGGACAGAATTCACAAGCCTGCATTATAAAGAACCTTCCCATGAGTCCAAGAATTCAGCTTTCCACAAACCAAATGAGAAACAGAATCCTTTTAAAGAAAGATGAAGTCCTAAAGGCTTTCTGCTTTTTCAATTATTTGTAACTTCTTAAACATTTATACTCTTCAGTTCAGATCTGTGTCTTTAATTTATAATTAATATGTACAACAGATCTAAAAAAAATCCCAAAATAAATAAACCACCCTGAGATTTTTTTAATCTGTATTACACTGAGTACGTTTTCAATGATGCATTTTAGAGATAGTAGTCAGGGTTTTTAAGTTTCTTTCTGTTAATGCCTCTATTGACTGTATGCTTAATATTTAAATGTAGAGAGATTCATCTATGGTTAGTTTGGATACTATTCAAAAGTCCCTGAAAAGATTGTTTAAAAGATATTAAAATTTTTTCATTTATATATCAACTTCCCATTGAATTTAAAGCTTTGTTTTATTACAGAAAGTATAAGATCACGACACATCGTCACTTTAAACAGTCCTAGATTTGCCCAAGTTTGTTGGTGATACCAACTAAATGTTAAAGAAAAGTGAACTTCTCAATGTAAATAATAAGGACTTCAAACTTTAAAACAGCTACATATACAAGAATCTGCTACTTCCAGTAGAAGTTAAAAAATTAAAATCCTATCATTTTCATAGTTGACATTCTTTAAACAGCATATGTACTGCATTCTGTGCCGCAGAATGTCATCTCTTTGCTGGCTTCTTGATGTCCTTTCAAATAATAAAAACACAAGTAGATTGGTATCAATACTCTGAGTATCACTGCATTTCAGTGTTTGGCATCAGAGAAAACATTATTTCTCTGTAATAAATACCTTATTAGCATCATTCTTGCTACAGTAGCCCTGCCTGGAAATAAGCATGGGACTGAAATAAAAGTACCACTGACATAACAAAATAAACTGTCCCTTAATAAATATGACACCTGGAGGTGTGTTTTAATTACTTTTATTTGACTAATTAGAATTAATGATAATTACCTAATTGCATTTTGCTTAGAAATTTTGAGATGCTCAAAACACAGAGCTGGTTCCCAGAATACATCTTACTGACACCCCAAAACACTGCTGTCTTAAGAATTTCCTTTTCCACTTACTACAGCATTTCTAAAGACATGGAGTTTCTAGAAATTATGTTTAACTGCTATCTACATTGTGTTGGGAGGTAGGACTCAGATGATAGATAAGAGCTTGGATTTCTCTGGACACTGGAGAAAATTAATCTTTGGTCTGAGCTATCTTCAATTTAGCTAAATTAATCTTTTCCTGACTTATTGAGATATTATTTAAAGGGGACATCACATCTACCCTGTGTTTGATGGGTAAGTTTAAACAAGACCATGGACTGTCTAATGTTGTAAAAACTGAAGTCTTTCAAGCATGTCAGGATATAAAGTTTTGGAAAAAGGAAATTACATCTCTGTCTCAGGAGCTTTCAGGAATAGGTGGCAACTTAACTGTGGCTGTGAGGAGCTACAGTTTGAATTTAGTTATCAAAGTTGAGATATTCTTTTGTGGTTAAAGCTCTGGTTGCAATGGTTCATTAACTGACCAATATTTAAATAAAATATCAGAAATATCAGCTATATAAGAATGAAACTTATTTCAATATCTGAATTCTTTCATAGATCTGCTGTCAAAAATGAAGACCTTATGTAGCTTACAACATTCTTTTAAAGTCCATTAGAACATGCAATCGTGCCTTAATCGAGAAGTATTTCCCCATGTTTTGTCTTCTAAAAAAAGATTACATCAAATTTCCCACACTTAAAAGAATTTCACCTATTTTCCAGAAAACAGAAGGGTACCTCAAGACTAAGCTATTTTTTTTTCTTCAGCTACAGTACTTTACAAGTGACCATTATTTATTCTTTAGTCTCTAAGAAAAAAATCATCTCATCTTGGTTGCCATTGTACCTTGAGGAAAGGCAGGATTTGATTCCAGATCTTAGAGATGATACTAAAAAAGAAAATACCAATAATCTTTCCTGAGCCTTAACTGTTAATTTTGAGAGTAATTTTTTCCACGCTCTCAATAATAAGTGAGAACGGCCTAGAGGCACCTTAAACTGATCATAATTAAACTGAACTTTGGATTTTGCCACATTATCATCTATGATTGCTTTACTAAAATTTGCTGTAAACAGGAGAGAAAGGAAAAAGGAGAGAGGATTTAATGCTGTTGCATAAAAAGCAGACTGCATTATTCTTTGACATTATATTCCATATTCTTATTCAGTGCTCACAATGTGATACTTGCAACAAACAGTGAGTTCCACAACTCTGATATAAACTACTAGCATTAATAAACTTATATATCATTATCTATATGAACATATTTATGGTGTATCCAAAATATCCATTTTCAAAGTGACTGGGTGCATACATAAAAGACCTTTCCTTTAGTCATAAACTACGTGGGCAAATTAAACAAAAAGGGTTGCATTTTCAGCTTGTTGTTACTTAATCATTTAAGTTTCTTTCTGTGTGAGTAAATTTTATTTCATTACATGTGTCAGATAAATGTTGACTAAGTTTCTTTTAAATAAAAAACTGTTGTGAACCTTGGAAATAATAACAGTAATAATATGTTAAAATGCTTTTTTACCCACAGTTTTCAATAACAGCATTTAAGTAAATAAAGCCTATATTTGGTAACAAAAAGAATCGTTCTAAAGGGAGATTTTCACCCAGAGAGTCCAGTCAGATAAATGATTTTTCATGTCTGTGAACTGAAAGAAGAATTAGAATTTTCTATGAATTAATCTACCAATACTTGTCCCCATATCTGAAAATTATTGTAGAACTATTTTCTGAGGGGAAGAAAAAGCATTTGAGGAAAATAAGTTCTACTGAGTAAAAAATTAAAGACTCGGTTAATCCCTAGTTCAGGTTTACTCCCTTTGGAGGGAGTTTGCTCTGACTGCGTCAGAGAAAAACTTTTGTCTCAGTAATAAAATGGATTGCACACATTTTCCATTTCAGTTTTAATGTAAATCACTGACAAATCTTGCTTGTCTTGTGGCCTAAAATTCTCATAAAATAAACCTTTTTGTTGCTCCCCATGTTGAATTTTGCTGACGCTGCCAAAATTTTTCCACAGGAAAGGTGACCAAAATATTCTGAGAGATCAGAAGCTCCTTATTCTCATCCTGAACAATAGGAAAATAGAAAGTAAGCTTGATTTTTGAAAGGGCTGCATGATTCTTGATCAATATCCCAGTGATTTTCAATGGATTTGGCTCTGAAGTTTTTAAAGGACGTGAGTATTGTGCAGAGATGTTGCCTTGCATTGACCTCACTTGAACCAGCTTTGGGGCTGTAAGGAATATAGCTCTGTTAGGCTTAACCTAACTCACGAGTGAAGCTGAGGAAAAGGTTTAATGTGAGTGAAGCATGATGATGACACACCCTGTGGCACATGTGTCTGAGAGAGCAGAGTGACTGCAAACAGTTAGCATGGTTCCTGCAGCTTTACTGGGCAAGTTTAGTTTACTTTGTGCAAGGTCCATAAACGTTTTAAAGAGCCACCCAGTGAGAACTTGACACCTTTGTGAATACTCAGGTCCTTTCAGTATGTGTTTCATTAAATTCATAAAAGGTACTCTAAGGAGACCTCAAAGGAAAGGAAGAATGTGGTCTACTAAGAAATCTACCTGCTGGATGGAGATTTTGGACTGCCCATTGATTTACCTTCAGACTGTGGCAGGGTGAGCAGGTCACTCGGTAAGGGGTAGTGGTAGCCTGTTTATTATTCATGTATTTCTCAGTTATCAATAATTTCACAGATCCTCACGACAAATGTTTCTTTGGCCCTGGCAAATAACTCCTTAAAAGACTAAAAGTGGCAACAGTGGGTCCTTTGTTGTCATGAGAATATACTAAATCTAGGGTAAGAACTTCACCTAGAAGAACCCTAACCTCATACATATTCCAAATACTCTACACATTGCTCATCAGATTATCAATATTTATGAATTTCCCGTGTTTTATTTTCTGAAAATATACTGCCAAATTTGAATATATTTGAGTAAGATAAAACAAAAATGGTTTGGTGTAGATTTACATGTGTGATATATGAGATCATACAGAATGTACAGCTTTAGTGAATATTTCTAAATATATATGATTCTGAGCAAAACTTCTTTCTCCTTTTAATAATATTATTAGATATTTTAGAAAGAAAAATTTCCACAGTAAAAAATAGAATTTTGAAAAAAGATAAAACTCCCTAATAAATTAATTAATGTTCTACAAGTTGAGTCTGTTTTGTCCATGATGCTGATTTGTAAATCCTGACCTCATGGTCAGACTCAGGGGCCTGGTTGCTGCCTGTGGGTCTTGAGCTGAGCTGTGGCTGATCATGTTCAGAGCAATCCATTGCGAAAACCCCAAAACTGCAGTTTTTCTTTCTACACAATATTTAGGATGTTAGGAAAAGATTCTTCACTGAAAGGGTTTCCCAACATTTTTAAGAGTCTGCTCAGGGAAGTGGTTGAGTCATCCTGCCTGGATGTACCTGAAAGGTGTGCAGGTCGTGACATTTAATGGCATGGTTTATGGGTGGACTTGGCAGTGCAGGGATAATGGTTGGATTCCGTGACCTTATGAGGCTTTTTCCAACCTAAATGATTCTATGAATCCATGATTTAAAAGTTTTTAAAAAACTAGTCCACCCTAAGTTCTAAAGCAAGGCAAGGAAACAGCATGTATATTTTTCTTTAGGTTTTTTTTAAAAAAAGAATTTTGTACATTTTTTTCTGAGAAAAAACATCTCAAATTGTAGATGAAAAAATAGCACAAAATATTAGTTCTGAAAGATAAACAAAAAATGATGTTAGAAGACATTGTAAACAACAATCTAAACTTCAGGGCTATTGTGCTTCAATATGCTACAGAGTATTTGAGAAATTATGTTAGATTAATTTAATTAATTGCTACGTAGCTTGTACAAAAGGCTGCCAGATATTTTATAAAACTTGTAAGAGTATAGCTTACTCCTATGATTTTTCTAATTGAATACCATCATACTACAATTGTACACGAGTAATTATATGCATCACTAATCCCCATCTTGCTCTCAATAAGTCTGTTCATATGAATAATGTTTACACATTTTGCTTCTAAATAGGAAATCAGACAATAAAGATAAAGGCTGTGAAATAAAATTTTAATAATTAGAAAAACAAAATAAAAGGCACTATAAAGAGCAGAAAATTCACAATGAAAACCCTGCTCCAGGATTTGAGTTTATATTTTTGAATAGCTGTTTTCCCATTCTTGAATATTTTACCTTTCATCTTTTCTAAGTGTGTTTATCAGCTACCTTTTATGAAGCCTTGACCCTGAAAATGCTTTGAAATATGAACAAAGATTCTGAGAAATAGATTACCAACAAGAATAAAACATTAATTTTTATATGAAGAATTGGTAATGTTGCAGTTTGTGGTTTTATTTACAGTAAATATTTTATGAAGACTCACTAGCCATAAATTTAAAAGTCATTTGATAGAATAAATATTCATAAAATTCTTTATTAATAACCCCACCTATGGTCTACTAACAAGCACTTTATTTTACCCCAAAATTTTAATTTCAACAAAATTAAGATAATAGGCATTCTTCTGTTCAGGAGTTATTAGAGGCTTGTGATCATGTCTCATGGTTAAAAGACTTAGTAACTACATTTGACATAACACAAATTTTAAGATGTTCAGTCTGAAGAATAAATGAAAATATTGTTTTTTAATGCTAAAAATTACAATAAACTATTTCAAAATATGTAAATGAAGAAGATTGGAAGGAAAGATAATCCCACTCATAAAAAATACCCCAAACCACCCCTCAACATAAGCGTAAAAAATTAGAAAAGAAATTATATATTTTTTAACTGAAATTACCAAATTTTTATTTTTAACAATAAAAGCCCCTGGAAAAATCAATTCTTGATTTTTCTTGTTATTTTAGATATTTTTTTAAGATTATCGCAAGGATTCACTTTTTTCAGCTCAAGTATATTGTTAGAAAGAACATTAATATGTTTTGCAATGTGTAAGTTTCTGTGCAATCTATGTTGATGTCTTTTTATCAGCTTGTCCTTTGGTCAAAATCAGTTGATGTGATCAAACTGAAATTATAATCAACTGATACTTGGTAGTATATCTTTGTAATCCTTCACTGTAACTCTAATATTTTGAACTGTAGTGAAGGGATTAAAATAAAGTTACAAAATAAAGAAATTCATGCAATTACCACTATATAATTTGACAAAATTTTATCTTCAGTAATATACAAAAAATGCTGTCTTTAAAGGTCTCTGAATTGTTATCTTAAAATCTACCAGTGATGCTCAATCTTGACATAGCTTTCTCAGACTTCTGTAACACAAGGGGAAAGAACACAATTTTTCCTTTCTTTTTACCTTTCAGTCTTTCAGATTTCAGTTTCACAAAACCCCTAAAATACTGTGGCCTTTCCTTTTAGTGAAAATAAATTATGTCAGTTTTCCCAAAAGCTTCTAAGTGGTTTGATTTTGTCATATTATTCAGCCCAAAGTTATATCAAAATACCAAAAAAAGTTGTACAGATCAGTATTAATGTGTACACCAGAAGCAGTTTTAGTTGACAAAACAAAACCACAGTATTATAAGAATGTGCTTACATTCAGTGTTGCCCTAACCATTTCATCTTCTGCGCAGGTTGCAAGCCAACTTAATGACTGCATTGGCAAAAACTGAAAAAAATTTCTTTCCATTTTAAATGTTGTAACTGATCACACCATGCCCATTCACATCCTTGCAGTATTTATTTAATCTTCTCTGCGTTTGTAAATTTTTTTGTAGTAAATGTTGCCATCAGAGATTTAAAGGAAGAAGTTTGATTTTTTTTTTTTTTTTTTTTTTTTGAGACAGTGGCAGTTCAGTGTTTAGCTGATATTTGGCAATGCAAGTTCTTGGTTTGTGCCAGACACGTTAATTAGTTGGACAAATCATAGAACCATAGAATAGCACAGAATCTACAAATCTTACCCATATTGATTAATGCCACACCCAGAATGCTTCACAGATATATGCAATGTCTAATTTGAAGGACAAAATAAATTCTTTTACTAGACTAACCGATATTTTGGAGAAAAACTTTTCAGCCCAGAATTTCCCTCAGGTTTGAAAGCACTAAAAGGCATGTAGGAATCTCTTTTGAAAACATTGATTTGTGCATAAAACTCCCTTCGAAACAATGTATCTAAACAACATTAAACTTGAAAGTGTTGGAAAATTTCAGATTTAAGTTTGTGGTCACATTTCATTCCAACCATATTTTTTTCATCTTTTGATAGCCATGTATTGATTAAGAAAGGGAGATAAAAGAAAAAGTCCTATGTGTTGCAAATGTAACCTGTTTGGATGCAATGAATTCTAGTTATAACTACCCTTTTGAAACAGGAGGAGCTTAGGCTTCAGTTGCTTTGTGTCTTCTTATATCCTTAATTTAAACTCATTCCTTCTTTAATTGCCATATTCTTTAGCAATATTCTTCAGCAGTGAGGGGTGGATCTCAGACCTGTTTTTAAAAATAAAGAGAACACTAAGCCACAGGAAGATCTGTGGATTATAAAGCATCAGATCTTGTAATTAAATACTTATATTTCCAAAAGAAACAAACATGAACTGCAATTTTAGTCTTTTTTGTTCCATCACTTAATGACTTGTGAATGTTTAACTTGACCAAAATCAGATGTACTGATTCATTTTTGATGTCTATTACTTTTAGCAGTTCCATTTTCTTATTTTTCTCATCATACAAGCCTATTAAGGGTGCTTTGGTCATCCCTTTCACTTCCTTGCTTCAAAGGTCAGTAGAAAGACTAGTGAAAATGCAGGCAAGACAGCTCTGTTCTGGTACCAGTGCCAGGGGAAAATAAAAGTCACTATTCTGATTACACAGCCCTTGACCTTCAGAAGACATGAATTGTGAAACCTGCAGTTACCAATTCTCTAATCTTATATCTAAATACTTTCTCAAAAGACTAAGCAAAGATAAACAGACAACAATAAAATCATACTCTAGCAGTTTCTCAGTAGAGAAATCTGATTTAGTGTTCAATTCCTTTTACTATGACAAAGTTAGGAGTAAGGATAAGCAGGCTCTTTCAATGGAAGCTGTCAGTCTCAGTGTGGTGGTTTAAGCTTTGCCTAATTAACAGATAGAGAGTTGGGTTAAATTATCTGGTAGTGGGAACTTTAATTCATAGTCACGAACCTCAAAAAACATTTCAGAAAAACTATTTATTCTATGTTTTATAATGAAAAAAAAAAAAAAGTGAAACTATTATATCTTTTCTTTAAGGCCCCAGAGCTGGATGCAGAACTCCAGGTCATGTCTTACATCCTCAGTGAAGAGAGGTTGGGAGAATTGGGATTGTTCAGCCTGGAAAAGAGGAGGCTTTGGGGGTGACCTAGTTGCAGCTTTCCACTACCTGAAGGGGTCTTAAGGAAAGATGGGGTAAAGCTATTTTCAAGAGCACATATAGGACGAGTACATTTCCATTTTTTCTTTTATTTGCACCTCTCATTCACAGATATAAGCTGTCAAAACTCAAAGTTGAAATTCTTCATATGAATATGCGTATAAACTTCCACAGTTATTTACATTTATAATTATGAGTTAATGTTCACCATTCAGAGACTTCTGCAGCTGAATAATGTAGTCAATATTTTTTGCCTTTCAAAAGTACAAAGTCTAAGAATACTGTCAAGGCATGAAAATGTCTCAAATAAATTTTTAAAAATGTTAGAAAAAACAAATGATGCCTACTGTTTTCTAATAGAAGAACCATAGGAGGGACCTCTATGACATTATCAGATTCTGCATGTGTCCCTTCAGTGTTAGAAGAAAGGCAATGATATCTTTAACTACCTGTCCATTTGTCACTATTCATCAGTAAGGTAAGAGGAAATAAGTTCTTCTGTGATGTCTTTATATCATTAATAACATAAAAATGTAAAAGGAAATCTTTTTTGCCAAGGGCTATTCTATTTGAAAAAAGTACAAAATGCTTTGGGTATTCTTGAAGTGTGCAGTATTGAAGCCAATTGCATTCCATTAGCAACAACATTACTTTATCTTTCCTAATGATCAGGTGAAATTTCCTGAGACTCTTATGCAAAGGATCTTGAAACTGGTTAAGCAAAGTTGCTCCAGCATCTTTCTTTGATGCTGAATCCATAGGCTATTTATTCATTCTCTTCTTATCTTTCTTTTGCAGTCTAATTGAAATTGGATTATTTGCTCTTTCTTTGCTGAAGGTGGTTGCTCTGAACACATGCTTCAGGACACCGACATTTCACTGTATTTTGTTTACTATGGAAGCCACCTCTTAAGTTAAAATTCCTCATCATAATTATTCTCTGAGACAAAGTTTGTAGGAAGGGGTAGTAGCTGAAAAGCCCATAGAATTTTTTAAAAAATTTCAGAAACAGCCTTCATTTAGCTGTTAGAAGAGAAACAAAAATCACACAATCTAGCAACAATTCAAGAGCAACCTTTCTGGGTTTAGCTTGAATCTGCTCCTCAATTAGACAATTTTAATAAAGAGCTAGGTAGCAGCTGCAAATGAGGAACCATTTTAGCATGGGAACAATGACAATGTTAGTATCTGTACGACAAGATACCATCTGTCCTGAGGAAGAAATGAGAACTGTGGAAAGCCCAAAATTATGAAATAAACATTTTTAATTACTTGATTTATTTTTCTTAAAATTTAAGTCAGCTGTGAATTTCAGCTACCAGGATCTTAAGAAGGTGTTTCATTGAACTTCAGTCAAACCTTAGATTTTTAGTGAAAGTATTGTCTCATTGGTAACTAGGCATGGATAGCCTTTATTACTTATTTTTATCCCAGCTCGTTTGGATGTAAGAGTTATATACTTTAATTTTCAACAAAATTATTCAGTATACTACATTCCCTTTTCTTTCTTCATGTATATATTGGTTCTGAAAATGAATTTAGTAAGATCAGGGACTGTTTGAGTGTTAGGAGAAAGCATTGTTCCAAGACAAACTCTCCTTTCATGAATATTATCTCTGATTTCATTATAAGGAAACAAATTTCAGCATGCAGCAAACAACAACTTAAGTGTAGAAAAACCATAATTTTCTTTTGCAATTTTGTCTGTTTATAGGAGGAATATGATTGCTTTTCAGACCTTGCAATAGAGACCTTCTATGAACAAAAGCGTTGTCATTTTATTGCATGGTTCCATACTGCTGTCTCCTTATCACAGAAGTTCCATAACTTCTTGGTGTTTCTCGTGGACAGCACCTCCAGGCACTGACTCTTTCTTCTTCACTAAGTCATCAACTGACTCCAGTGCCCATCTCAAACAACCAACCCACTCTTTTATAGCATCTTCTTCTCATTGGTTACAGCTGTGGCCTGTTAAAGCCAGGCCTGCTCCTAATCTTTTATAATTAACCCAGCCGCAACTCCTTAGGGACAAGATTAATTTCTACACTATCTTCATTTTCTTATATTCTGTCACACTGCACAAAACTACTTTTTAGACTTTTGAGAGAAAATAAAAAAAAAATTGTATTATATAGCTAGAGTCTTAGCTATCAAGGGCTTTAATTTAAGGATAATACCAAAGAAAATAGCACCTTTAATCATGTTTTATTAGTAGGTGAAACCAAGTTCCTGGTCCCTGATAGCAGTGTGGTGACTCTATTACTTACAAAATGGATCCAATAGCAAATTTACATAGGTAGAGTAGTCCTTGCCAATTAGCTATGACACCTTTTGAGAAAAACTCTTCAATAATATTGCAATTGTAATGTTCAAGTAAAGCCAAACCTCACTACATTATTTGCTAATCCTATTTGTGTTTTTCAAGTTTTAAAAGATTTTAAAAAATTAACACAAATGCTTTTACCTCTTGAAAAAAAAAAAGTTGAGGTAAAAATTAAGGCAAAAACATTGCCATAAAAGTCCACCTCTTCACAAAAGTTAGAGAGGTCTAGTTTTGGTTTTGGAGAATATGTAAAAATTGAAATAAAAATGTATCCAAAAATATCAAATAAAGGAATTTCATTAAAATGAGAGGGAGATTCATTTTAATTGAATGACTTTTAATGATAAAATGTAATTAAGGAGGTTTTTTTCATGAAAATTTGGGGGGGACGTAATTTTTCAGTTGGTAGTAATGCTCATGAAGGCAATCATTTAATAAAAAATTTTAAATCTGCAGCTCAGATTTCTAGAAGCCACTTTGCTTATGAAAGATTTGGCTAAATGTCAGTATATATATACAATCACATTTAATTTTTTTTCCTTGAAATGCTCACAAACATCCAACCATGATCAGAAGAAGAAATCCCTCTAAAGTTTATCTAATAACTACTACAAACAATTTCAATTTAAGTGTTCTCATTATTGAATTTATTTAATGATCTAGAGAAGAACATTTTCATTTAGATATAGTGATATTAGTAGGGTTTCCTTGGTTAATTTTGCTTTTTCCATTGACTGATTGTATTTCAGCAAGATAACATGAAAACCTGTGTTCCTGAAAATAGTAAATAAACAACTTACACTGATGTTTTAGTTTAGGTCAAGAATATAATTTTGAAGTGATACTCTTAATTATTCTCACTCTTCACACACATCCTTATCACAGAGTGGTTTCAGAGTGTCAGCTGTTTCCATTTTGGATGAAAATTAGGCCAAACACAGAAAAGAAACATTTCTAGTATTTTCTGCCAGCTAAAATTTCACAAAGCCAGGGCCCCAGTCCAGCACTAGCAAGAGCAAAGCCTCAAATGGTGTGGACACTGCATTTTCAGTATTTATTGTTTGTGTCTGACGGCCATCATCCACTGAGATGCACTAGTTACTACACCCTCTAAATATTTAGGTCTCATTCAGGTAGGGAGCTGTCAGGGAAAGAACAGAATGTCCACTCAAAGTGTTATTAGCTCAAATGGAAGTAATTTTAAAATCTTTTCCATTATTTCTATTAAGACTTAACATTTCAATGCAAGCAAAATGAATGAAATATTTTTGAGGGCTTTTAAAAGGATGTGATTCTATTCTGTCACCTGACCTTGAATGTGTTTGAAATCATACTTTTCCAAGACATGTTTGCTTATTCTGTCTTGTAGCAGAGGCAGGTTTTACTTTTAATCTGCCTTTTTTATCAAGAAATTCAAGTTTCTGTGCCTCTTTCATAGTGGAATCACATGGGTCAACAATACTGGAAAATTACTTACCATTTCTTAGGTGTTGCTATTCTTTTCTTTTTTTTCTTCAAACAGGATACTAATATGTTTAGTAGTCTTCATGGATCATATTCTGTTTGAAATACAAAACAATAAATTGAGTACAAGATCAGTTTGAATAGTAAAAAACCCAAAGCAATAACCCCTAATAATGCATCATGTAAGGCAAAGTAAAGAAAAACTACATGTATTCTGTTCATATCTAGGCCTTAACTGTTCAAATTTTTGCAAGTTCCAGACATCCTAGTTATTGATATTTCTGGTTGTAAAGAAAAGAGAAACAGATTTTACTTCAGTAATAGATTTTCCCCTGTTTTTCTGCTTGAGATTCATAACCAACTATTGTTTGCCTGAAAAATATTTTTTCCTTCTGAAGAATCCTGTAGTGGTACTCTCTTCTAGGCTTGCTCAGAAATCAGACTTCCAAATAAAGATATTCTCTTCTTTTATAAATCTCTTAATCTATAAGTATTATTACTGATATTTTCTCTTTGTTTGCCATCTACTTCATTTAAATATACCCTTTTGTTTATGTGTGTGGAGAAAATCTGCATAGTAATACCAACAAGAACGACAACGACAACAACAATAACAATAACAATAATAATAATAATAGCAACAACAATAAAGTAACTTTTAGGTGATATGTGTGTTGAGACAGAATGCCTCCTCCCCTCTCTTTTTGTATAATGTCTTTGCTTGCACTGGGACTGAACAGCAATTTCAATAATTGGAAAATTATTACTGTTAGCTAATAGGAGTGACACATGGGAAAGTCCTTACACTGCTGCTGTGAGCATTATAAAGCACATATAAATATTCTAACCTGTGCAGGAATACCAGAAATCAGCAACTAAAGGACAGCAAGGGCAACAGGTTGCAAACTACCCAGTGATACATTCCCTTTTGTGGCCCTTGGGAACTGCTTTAGCAATAGAGTGGCAATATAGGTACAACTAAGATGTTTATTTTGATATTGTTCCCTGTTTTCTCCAGCTTCATATACTCTTTCCCCTCCGGGATAACTGTACTTAGTGTTGTAGATTCTGTAAGACATTTCAGCAATTGTCACATATAAATATTTGAGTTATCCCTTGAAAACACCTTGCTGAAGAAATGTGGTGAATTGGGATCTGAGGGATTGAACATGCAAATTGTAATTGGTATCAACAGCAATGATAAGAATCTGTCTAGGTAACAATCTGGTTTGTCTATGAATCCCTTCTGATTATTATATGCATTATAAATGCAGGCCAGGATATCATAACAAAATTTTAAGTAAGAAACATTACCTCCAAAATTATTTTGTCCTAAAGTTCTATTTTGAAAAATACGTGAATCAGTACAACTCTTAAAATAAAAATAAGTTACAAATATTCCTTGGGCTTCAAGAAATGTTAAAAAGCATGTATCAAATGAAACATTATTTCCACAAAACAAAGGGTCTAAACTCTAAGAGCTTTTAAAGAGATTTCAAAGACTTAGTTGAATTAGAAAAGATTTGTTGAGGAACATCTAAACTGGGGAGAAAATGCTTGCAATTAAGCACTTTTATAGGAAAGTACCTGAAAAACTCATCTCAGCTCCAATAAATTATCTATTTCATGTTGTTGCCTTGCTGAGATGAGGAATGTCTGCATGGTACATTGAGGTAGGAGGTATGGAATAATTTACAAACACATGCTGCCTTCAAATTATAGCACTCTTGTCTTAAGTAATTGTTTGCACATTGTCTTTGTCAATATTGATTACACTAAGTATGTTATTAAAAGATGGCATTTCCTGGGAAGGAGAACAACATGGCTCAGTGGATAAGATATTCATCTCTAGGAACAGATATCTATTGAGTGATCGTTTGGAAGAGAATATTATCTTTTTTTACTTGCGTTTGAATTTAATTATAGTGTAAAATCCCTACATGGTTAAAAAGATTGCCTAGCAGGTTTTTGCAATGACTATGAGGTTATGATATAAATAAGAAGTACAGAAATACATGGCACAGAAATTAACCATGTATGTCTGAGAGATTAAAAGACAGGAAAGAGTGTTCACAGAACTAGTGACCCGTAAAGTCCAGTTTTAAGCATGCAGTTTTATTTTCTGTGCAATTATTGGTCCCTAATTTAACAAATGACATGAATGCTCAACTCTTCCATATTAGCACACTAAACTTAATCTAAGTTATTTCACTGAATTCAAAAAAGTTAAAATTTGGTCTCTAGGAAATTAGATTATTTATTTAAGATGCCCATCAGGATAGTAGTAAATAGGTATATTTTAGTTTTCAAAAAGAAGAGTAAAATTCTCCAGTTGTCTTCATTCAACCACTGACCCTTGTTTTCAACATGAAACAAAGTCAATTGTTGATTTTGAAGGCCATTATTTTGGTAGTAGGGATCAGTAGTCTACTGAGCTCGTAAAGCTCCTGAATGAATGAAAATTTGGGGCCAGTCTTGTGCATTGCATATACGAAGTACCTGACATTACATATAGTAAATACACCACAAAAAAACCCAATGTGAACACATTGTTTCCTATCAATAATATTATTCCAATGTTCAGAAAAACAATCCGCATCCTTAGAAACCAGCGATTTTTAAAAAAGAGCATTGATGTGAACTCAGACCTAGAACATTGATGTGAACTCATTCCTCTAGAAAAGTGCTCATTTTTTATTAATTTTAGTGATAATAAGTAGTCACTGGTAGTGATACTACTAAGTAGTCTCTCCTGCTCTGTGATGCCTTTGGTTATCTGAGTGCTGAGTATGCAGTTTGTCCCCAAGTACAAAATCCCAAGTCTGTGTTGACACCCGAATGGAACACACCCACCTTTGTGCCTCTTGCCTCTAAAGAAGATTCTTGGTTATACTAGAAAAGTTCAATGGATGACTTGGCAGGTTTTAGGCTGATAAGAAAAGCTACCTTGAAATGTAGACACTGCCATAAAATTCAGAGATTCTTGAAATTCCTATATGTGCCTTAATTCATGTGAAAGACGTATTCAATATTATATGGAATATGATTTTTTGCCCACAAAATCTGCACTTTAGGAGAGGCAGAGATTATAAATACACTTCAACCACTGCTTCTTTTGGGCTTCCCGCTCATTTAAATGATATTAGTTCCAGGCTACTTTTCTAAACACTTCCCAGAGAAGAATTCCTTGAAGTTGTCCTGTAATACTGAACAATTGCAGCTCAGGAATAACCAAGGAACAAAGTTAATCAGAAAAACTCCAAGGAATATCAGAAAGAGAGAAATACTTAAAAGTGAAATATTTACCAGAAACAGACTTTTAGATACTCCTAAAAACAAAATGTTACACAGTGTGATAGAGCTCATCTGTTTGCTGACTTCAAAATATATTTTTTATGTAAAATAGAAGATTAAATCCAAATTATTTATTCAACTTCTTGGTAATTTATGATTTGAATCAGCAAGCATTCTAAGCTACATTTTACATGGAATTTTCACTTTTATTCTGTTCTTGTTCTGTGCTAATTAAGAAAAAGATAAAGCAGTTTCTGACCAGTTATAAATAAACATGAAGATAAAGACAAAAGGGTGTATCATCCTTTTTGAAGATGGAATAATTATATTTGCTACAGTTATCTCAATTCACATTATTCTTGTTAACCCTCAATAATACACAAGTATCAGTAAGTTAGAATTTAATGATAAATACATATTTACAGCTAAACACTTGTTAAATGAAGCACCATTTCTTAGTAATTTCTGAACACATATTTAATATTTATTGTTCATCAATATTTGGTAATTAATTCAATTTTCTTAGTGATTATTACTCATATTACACAAAAGGAGCCAACATGCATGTTATAGAATAAAACAAATCTGTTTTAAAGTTGTTGCCTAATGGTAATTAACAAGCAATTTAATAAATTACTCTTTCATGTGTTTTCTTTTGATGAAGAAAATGGATTGGATTGACCAGCATGGGAATTACCTGATTTTGAGTTGATTAACAATTTAATCACATATATATTGGCTGGTGTCCTTTATAGGACCGGTAATGGTCAAAGCAGCCTACTCCTAACCTTTATGTCTTCTTGATTACAAATACCAAATCTCTCCTGGCACTTGGGCATCTGACTGTGACAGAAACAAATACTGTAGGTGCATGTACTTGATCAAAACTGAAATCTCACCTAAAGACGTGTCAACTGCTTCTCAATTGATTAGAGCTGATATGCAGCACATCCTCAAGAGATCTTTAAGCTACCTTATTTTTCTTGACTAAAACTCTGGAGAGTACAACAAAAATTTTCAATTTAGTTGCATGGTCATATCTATTCTCCCAGAATAACATTTTGTACCATTTCCAAATGTTACCAAAATATAGCAAAATTTCCATTCTGCACTCATAAAACCTGATCTTCCTAATATTTCTTTCTAAAAGCTTCAAGTTTTCATCAGTTTCTGTGAAGAGTGCACATTTTTTTCCATATTTTGATTAATAATATTAATATACTAATTCTTCACAGCTATTCCTTTGTTGCTATTGTCAGGATCTTCAAAAGTCTCTCTATCAATCAACCGCAGCTGAAAAAAAATACATTATTATTTTAAAGCTCCACTGACATGACTAGCCTACCTACATGACTGAGTGTCAGAAATTACTATCCTGGTGTTTGTCTCATAAAACTAAGTGCTTAAATGTCTCACTTTGATAAAATGTAGATCTAATTCTGCCCAAATGTAACTCAAAATCTCTTTGATAGTTTGTTGCACAGGTGTTAAGAAGGCTAAAAAAAGCAATAAACCTACAGTTTTACTTGTTAATTAATGTTAGACATAGTAAAACCTTATGAAAGGAAGGCCTGTAAAATCAGGCCTTGTTACTTGGGCTAAGCTAACAGCTAGCCTGATAAATTCCTGTGAGAAAAGAATTGTAACAGTGAGAATCAGTTAGCATAACAATCTATTCTTGTGGGAAGACAGTTTGCACCTGTGCAGAGAAAGATTCTACCCGTGTGAAACACCCACTTCCCAGGAGACAAAAATGTAAACATATTTTTCATTTTTGGTTTGTAAGAAAAGGTTTGATGGAGACATACACGAGCCATTACCAACCAATGAACTGTGTTTCAGTGAATTGCTGACCAACTGGAGTTAAACACAGAGCCTTATGATAATCATATAAATACGAGCTATGTGAATAAAGATTCAGCTCTTCTGCATGAAAAACAGATGTCTTTGTCCATCTCTTTGTGACAAATTAATATGTATTAATGTCTTAATTAACGTGTTAGTTGTATTTAGCCATGATCACTTTTACTGTATGATAGAAATCAAGACACAATGTGTGATCAAAACATCAGATGAAAATATTGTGCAATATAAAAATTCTGTTTACCTTGATATTCATAAATCTGACAGTAGCCAGAAACACTAAAGGAAGATTGCTGGTACATCAAAGTGTATAGTAGGGGGGTTCTTGGGGCAGGGGACAGTTCTTATTTGCTCTTTCAGTTTGTAGCAATTTCGGGGCTAGAGATTTTTATTTTGGACTCACAAATTGTAATTTTAATGTTTAATACCTTTCAGTAAATTTGTATTTCCTAAAATTTTCTAGGAACTTTTTTAATTCAAGATTGTTCCAGGGAACCATAAGTCTCTGTAACAATGTTTTATATTACTGAGTAACACACAGTGTTCCATTTGATTTATTTAAATTTGTTACAATTTTTTTTAAGTAATTCTCTCTTTTCATTTAAATGTGTTCAAATATTTGCTTGTCCTTTTTATCACTGAGTTAGTATTTTCAGTTACATCTCCTTAGAAATTCTGAGATCTCTTTTCTGGAAAAGTAATAGATAATTTGAAGGGGGTAGCATTTTATACAGACTTTTTTGAGATTGCTTGTTTACATACTAATCATTTTACAGCTATTCATACTGAATTTTATCTGCCAACATCATGAGATGTTCCTGTACCTTTTCACATTTTTTTTTCACTATCCTGTAATACCTTGCATACATGTCAAAGTCTGTCACCTCATTCATTTTGTCTTTTTCTAAGCAACTTATGAATATGTTGAATGTCAGTTCTGTTAGCAGATCCTATATTTTCATCAGTTCTTCAATTTTCTTATATTGTGCTTACAGGCCTTATGGCAGGCATGAATGGTGTTTGTTAAACATTTCATTTAGAACATCAATTTCTCTGCAACAAGAACAAAACATATAATATCCCATTTCAGGAAATACCTGTATCATGAGTTTAGTTAAAATGGTGGTGGTACATACCTGGCATACATGATCTAAGTGTAATGCAGCATCTAAATTATCTATTTTGAAAGCTCCAAAAATAATCCCATAAAATTATCAAATAACTTAAGAAGTATTCTAAGGCATATATGTATCAATAAATTACAGAAAGGCATGTTTAATGTCAATCTGTAGTATGCTTTTATAGTCGGTGGAAAATTTTAAGTCGCTATTTTTATTTGCCGTTTATCCTCTCCGAGACATCCATCTTAAAGTGAAACTTCGGCTTGATTGTCTAGTTTTCATTAGTTATATCAAGAATACATGTTCTTCAGTTTGGAAAAGTTTGTAGCTTGCAGATGGCTGAAAGTAAAATTCTGTCATTCTTATTTCAGTTAGAATTAGTGCTGAAGTCTTCTTACTTAATGAATTAGTGACTAATGTTACAAAGAACATATACCCTCAAGTCAGAGAATAAGAACACTTTTGGTCTACAAGGAATAAAAGACTAAAATAGTTAGGGACATGATACGAGCATAGTAAGGTTTTGTACAAACCCAGATGGATGGAACTAGTCTAGATGAAGACAATAACTGGGAAAGAAAGAGAGCAATCATCTTTCTTTTTAATTTTTTTTTTTTGTGTGTGTGTGTATCGTGTATCATTAACTTCCTATAATAGACAATTTAAATAATCAGTTGTAGCTCTCTTTTTTGTGAAACATGAGGGAAATATAGAAATGGAAAATCACCTTCAAAACATATAGTACAAAGAATATGAAATAGAAAACTTAAATTAATTGTAGAAAATGTGATTACACCTAAAAAATATTTGCACCGAGCAGCCAAAAAGTCATCAAGGTCAGGCCATTACTACTGTTTGCATTACTGAGTGCTCCATCTGTGTTGATCTGTGTGGCCACACAGATTTATTGTGAGTACACGAGCATGTGTGTCTGCTAGGGATGCATGCTCAGCTTCATTAGTCATTAATAACAGCGTCCCAGAATATGGGGCTGCAGCACACTTGTGTTTACTGAGCTACTGAATTCTTCAACTCCTAGTAGTTGACATGACAGAAAAAATAAAAGGTAAATTTGATTAACTATATGCACCATTTAAATGTAAATAAATGCATATAAAATAGTAATAGATTCTGACTACATTTTCTGTTCCAATACTCTTCACAGTCTGTTGCTTTGGCTGTGCATCAGTGAGTGCCACATATTGTCCTTCCTCATATCTGGCCGTGGCCTTCTGCAGGGTAATTTGTATTATTGCAGAACTAAATTATGCAACTTGAAGCACACCATTAACACTGTACAAGGTTTTCCAGATGTCCAGATATCAAGTGATTAGTATATAGTCTATGGATGCTACAAGCCAAATGTTATTAATTGGCTGTAAAGGAGACAGAGATGAAAAGACTGTGACCAGGTCCTCTGGAAATATTGGTTCTTCCTTGTGAGAATATACATCCATCCTGTCTATCACAGATGTAAATGCACTTAAAACTGACTAAATTTATAGTTTCCTCAAGCAAAGGTCTGATTAATTCATGTTTCTAACAGAGATGGAGGATGTACACTTATTAGATGGAACTGAGATTCTTGCCTGGTAACAGCAAGAGTCTGTATTTGGCATATAGCAATATTTTTTTCTGTTTCAGCTATTTATGTTCATATATTGCAGAAGGTAAAAATAATGCTTGTGAACATAAGATGAAGCAGGAACTTGCAGAGAACAAGGAAGAGAAATTTAATACCATTTTCCCTCAAAGTGCAAAATGGAAAACATCATGCTAGCAACAGAGAAACAGTAGCCAAAGAGCAGATATGTAGATAGATGTGGTAACAAATGTCAGTAGGAGATGCCAGGTGTGTTGTTATTTCCCTTTTAGACCATAAAAACATGCAAATATTGCCCAGATGGTATGATTAGAAATTATGAGAATGAAAAATCCTCTTATTAAATGCTAGCATATGAACTAAAAAAAAGAGGAGCCAGCTTTGGCTTCCAAAATAGTTATAGATAAAATACAGCGCTGTCTAATAAGGTGATTCAACCCACCTGAGATCTGAGCCATTCTTCAGGCATGTCTATCAGTGTGTATTAACAATGCAAGCACTCTAATACGATAATGTTCTGACCCAGAAGCCTCATTTTGATGTCATTTTTAGATGAGATGCATCCCAAAGTCTTCACTCAGTTCTTCTCTAGAGGGTGCTGATGACAAAGCCCTTACTGTCTTTTCTGGTGACAGAGCTGTTATTGTTTACATCCTCGGATCTTCAGATATATCCTACTCATTTTCTGCAGTCTGCACTTGTAGTGCTGTAATTAAGATGTCATCTTTGAAATTTATGAAATCTCACCTATTCTGTGGAACACAGCTTACACATCCTCTCTTGTCCTTTACCACTCTATGTTTTTTGTTGAAAATGCTAAATGGAGTAAGGTGTTTTGGATTATTTGTTTAATTTGCACATACTAATTGCAAAGAACGCAGTAAAATTAAGTGATATTTAAAGCCCTTTCTCTTTTGGACAAAAAATCACTAAGCATGACATATCACAGTAAAGTGGAATAAATCGTGGTTTAAAAAAAATAAATTAATAGTAAATTATTTTTTAAAAAATCAGTGGGAAATAAAGAAATAATATTGCTGCATTCTTTTAAGTATCAGGCCCACTGAATACATTGCTCATATAAAAAAGAACTATTTATGAATATTGCCTGAGAACAGATTTTCAAAAGTGTCACATGCCAATTAACACAGTACATGTGAACAGAAGCATAATGAATTTGAGATCATAATATTCCCACTTGCAGAAAATGTCAACAAGAACATAATTGGCAGCTATAACATATGGTATATTGAGCTCAAAAACTTGTTTATACCATCTTGAATCTCCCACTAATAAGATTTCTCTTTATTAACAAAATATAAAGGAATATATCTGAAGTGCCATTCAGAAGTGTCACTTCCTTTCTGAGATTCAGGCATGAAATTTGATTGATGTGTTTTCTAATGTCAAGCTTGATATTATATAATCCAGTGGGGTTTGTACATCACTAATAGTATGGAGTTTAATACATATTCACTGAGGTTGCATAAAACTGCTTGCTAGCTAAAAGTGCTGTTGACCATGACATTTTTGTGTGTCTGTGCATGTGGGTATATATTTCTGAACTTTTAGTGTCTGAAATCACACTAGTCAGTATTTTAAAAAAAAATGCAGATCTGATTTCATAGCTTTTTTGGACTCTGCTCTAGTCAAAGTTTGTTCACACTGCATGTAAATGACCAAAAAAGATTTCTTCAGTGTTCTAGGCAGGATGTTTCAGCTACTAAATCAAACTTATTTTCTTCATTTACATCTGACTGACAAGGGGATATAGATCTTTTGGAAATGAATTATCAGTGTTACAGGGGATGATCCTGATGCTTTCTAAATGTTCTATGAAAGGAGAAGGTGAGCATAATAAGACTGTCTTAAGACTCCCAAACATATGCGCAAGGAAAAGAAGTATGCATTAGATGGACATGAGATTTGAACTATAAATCAGACTGGTGATAATTTCTTCTGCATTTCTGACTCTTTCATAAATTCTTAGGATACATGAGCTTAAATTCAAGTAGCTTCATTAATTATGATAATTTTCAGATTTTACATAGCTAAAAAGAAAAAAAAAACTTTAAACAAAATTCTGGAATGATTCTCTCAAAATTTCCCAGGAAATTTCAAACCCTTCTCTTTAAATTCCTGTTCTACCTCTTCCAGCATACCTATTATATAGTATTAGTGACATGTACTTATGGGTTGTTCTTAAAACCATGCAAACAACCACTGTAAATCACATGGCTACTTTCCAGAGATTCCTCCTCTTGATAGTATCAGGCAAGTTGCATTTGCATATAACCCAAGAATTGCTCTCTATGAAAGTGAATCCAGGCTAGGCCACAATGTTTACACTTACCTGTTTTACAGATAATTTGATATTTCTCTTTACTTCCTAACCATGCTTCATTGGCTATTTAAGAGCTGTTTAAGAAAAGGGTGTGATTAGTAAGTGTCATTGTTCCCAATAGCTTTTCCCATTGTTTTTAGCAGTCTTACATCCATATAGTAGCTTCAACACAATTTGTTTATCAAGAATACCTGGAAAATATTTGAAAATATGCTAAACCTGAAATTACCTGAATTACCTGAAATATTTCAAAAATGGCTTTAGTCTCACATGAGCCAAGTACTTTGGCAGCATTTTTCTGATGCTTAGCTTCACCAGGATGCACAAATTCCTACTTTTCTCTTTATATCCCTCACTACAATGGGGGCTACGTGGTATATTCTTGCAAAGTTGTCATTACATGTCAGGTGTTCTTTAGGTAATGGAGGGACAATGATATCCTTTGAACAAATAAATGGATGTTTAAAGAATTCAAAGGTAACTGGGCCAGGAAGAAGATCACACAAAGGGTGTAGATCCACAAAGAGTATGGCAGGTACTACTGTGGTACTTAATTGTTTCATCCTCTGTTTTCAGTGGCATAGGAAATAAAATCCCTATATCTCTATCTCAGACAGATGTCTCAGGTAAGTTTTTTTGTTTTCTTTCCTTCTATGGTTCAATATATCACAGCAGAACACCTTCATCTTTATCACACATAGAAAGAATAAAAGCCTCAATTTGTAATTGAGCAATTATTACAATATTTAATGCATTGGTAGCAATAAAATAATTCTAACTTTACACAAAACCAATGAATTTTAGATGATAAAATCATGTGATAAATTAGTAACATGGTTTAGAGTTGCTCTCTGAGAGTTTTCATATTTTCAGCTTCCTATGATTCTTTTGTTGTCATTGTTATTTTTCTCTTTTTTTAACCAAATAAATACTTTTTGCAGATTTAAAAACCAGAAATTTTCCTTAACTGTCTTAGTTTTTTTTTAGTTTTTATTTGGTTTTGTTTGTTTTTATTTGTTTGTTTGGTTGAGGTTTTTTGTTGGTGTGGTTTCTGTTGTTATTTTTTCCAAACTTTCAAGAACTAGAAGAACAATTTCTGTACAAGTTCTGGAGATTTAACTAAGTCAATTTTTTTCTTGCTTGATCTTACCATTTTATTGTCCTTTAAGTGTTTACGTGGCACTTGGGTTCAGATCTTTGTCTCTATTTAGTGTGTTCTCCCTTAACAATCATTTGTAATGCATTTTGTAGGAGCAGACCCTCCCAGAATTTCTGAGTGGCAATGTTCCCTTTGACTCTTCTGAGGGCTCAGTGTTCCTCAGGAAGGTGGACTCTCATTGTTACGCTGAGCAGTATGCAATAGATTAGATTATATTGTACACTGAGCATTAGTAAATGTTCTTAGAGTTGCATAAATGATAAAACCAAAATCCATCATATATATTGCTTGTACAGACATATTATATAGTCATATGTCTACAAACAGATAAGAGCCAACTTTTCCTTACAGGAAGAAGTTTTTATGTAAAATAATGAGAAGAACTATGTGATAATAAAGCCTCAGGCCAGGCTGTCATTTAAGACACTGTCATGGGATATATGGGTTTAAATCTCTCTCAAGAAAACTGGATGTGAGCCCAGAAATTTCATATCAGGTGAATTTTTTAAACAGTGACCAAACAGTGTTTTGAAAAAAAGTCTTGACCTTTTCCAAAAGATGTGTGGATCCAATTTTGCAGTAAGTAAAAAATTTTAAAAGACAATTATAATTCAATAAAGATTATGATCCCTTGACATGAGGGAAATCCTTCTTTGAGTCTTAAAAGGAAAGCATTTTAGCCTAGGAAAATGATAGGTATAAAAATATTCTGTGCCTCAGCATATGCAAAGGATTAGCATGAAGAGCTTTATGCCTACCCTCGTGAAGACCTCTGAAAGTCTTGATTGTCCCTAGGTTGCTAATTTAGGGCTAATCTGGTAAAGTTTAAATTTAGCCCTACAATTCTATAATGACATACTAAAGCTATTTCTGACTGTTCAAATCATGACAAACAATACAGAACTACTCAACATGTTCTAGTTATTTTTGAAGCTTATGGTCCTTGTTCATAATTGGCAAACATATCCTCAAAAATACTTACTACAACTTAAAAAATCACCCCATTTAAATTCCAAAAGGACCTCAAGGACAATTTAGTCTTGATTCTACTTTAAGATGTTACCTTTAAATGGGTTAACATTATATACTTACTGTATGATTTGTCAAGCTGATTTTTCTTAAAAATAACTTCTCATACTCTCTTTAACATTTACTATTTTATAGGATTTTTCCCATGGTGAGTCTTCAGTTGCCTGTGTGATCTTTCTTCTTAGGGAGGTAGTTTTCTTATACAAATGCCATGTAATTCTCTAGAGAATTGTACAGGTTGGCAAGAGATTTGTTTGCAATGTAAATATTTTGCTTCTGGCTAAATTATTGCTTCATTTTGTTTGTAAAATTTAAACAAAACACAAAAGCAAAATACATGATGTCAAAATAAACACAAAGGAAAAATAGGTTTTTGGGCAATGTTATTAGATTTTGTTCTCTCAGAGATGTTTTTCTATGTGTTTCAGAATACAATTGAACTTCATCTTAAATAAAATATCACGAACAGGAAAGAAAGTCTCATGGCTGACGTCTTTTTTCTTGGTCTCATCATGTCACATGGGCAAGATCCAGTCCCCAGGATCTGGGGGTCATCCCTAGCCTTTACTGGAGACTGAAAGTATTTATACCAAGCCTCAAAGTTTGAAACAGACTTTGCTTATTCTGAGCTTCCACGATGTGGTAGAATTAGCAAACACCTGTTAACATAATACTGAATTTTATGAGTCCAACATGAAACATATTTATGCACTATACTTTATACCTGAGTTCTTGTTTTGATCCAACTTAAAAGAAAGAATGAGAAAGAATTATGCAACAAAAATATCTCTGCTTCAGAAAAAATGTGTCATTTGTAGACAAAAAATAAAAAGGAAGAAGAAAAAAGTGACATTATTAATTTTAACTCTATGAACACACTAGAGTTTCACTAGAAAAGGTCAATGAATTTCAAACTTAAATGGCTTTGAGTGGATAGTCTTTCATTTTTGAGAAGTGAAAATTAGTTCAAAGCATTTTCATCAATGTGTTCTGAACATGGTTTTATTGGCAAAAGCTTATCTAACTGATGAGTTGCACCAGATCTCTGATTGCTTTTAGTGACTGTTTGAACTGAAGTATCTTTTTTTCAGTAAATTTCCTTCCTACTCAAGGGTTAAAGTAAGACATAAAATCACCCTCTTTTAAACTCCATTTGCTAACATCCCTTTTCAGAGACCAGTAAAACTCAACTACATTTTTTAGCCCCTCTCCTTTTTTGTTCTTGTGCTTAGATGTTTACAAATACATGAAGTGACACCTCTGAGTCAATTAAAGATAATTGAAACTTCTCATTTTGCAAGATATTGTTACAATTCACTATTAGGAAGGTAGAGTAAAAGTTGCAGCACATATCCATTACACTATCACAGCAATCACTTTCTGCTTTTACTGATTATATCTGCAACAAGAGGGAAAACAATGGTAATGCATGTTACAAAGGACCATCCATCACTTGATGGGCATAGTCATGATGATATAGAAGGTGCAATTTAACCAGTATCAATGGAGCAGTTCTTTATATCCCCTAAGGAATAATCATTGTACATATTCGTTTCAATTATTTATATCTTCCTATTGTCCATTTCTCTGAGGAAAAATTAATTTGGCCTAGCCAAGTAAAGCATCGCTGCCTGCATTCTCTTGAAGAAAAATAATCTAGACAGTAGGTAAAAATACGAAGCTAGTCTAAATCTGAGCAAAGAGCAAAAACTCTGTCATTGTGTAGCATGGGCTAGATAAATTAATCATTTAGAGTATAAATACAGTCAAGGATGATCCTATTTTAATACTAGGCCAAGATGTTGAAATTTTCTTTTCTTAAGGAAAAAAACCCAAACAAAAATTGAACAACTTGGACATAGTTTGTTGATATGCCTTATATGCATGTGCAATCTAAGTCAATGTAGAAACACTTTCAAGTGATAGTAAATGGCTTCAACAATATTACCTGGCTACAGAATTTGCAAACACATGGGCATGGGCACTTCATTTGAAAAAAAAATTTCCATCAGTAACATTGAAATCCACAAGAAAACGGCATTAGAGTAAAGAAAACCAGGTTGCAACTTCTGGGCAATTAGTAGAATATTACCAATCTTGTAAAAGTTCTGTTGTTTTAGAACAGACTTAGGAAGAGCAAAGTCTAAAACTATCCAAAGTGGAACCTCACCCATGGTATAAGGATCACAAGGAAAGTCAAAAGACTAAGCAAATGCATAAAAATGGGCTAACCCCCCATTCCCAAAGTAAAGTTATTGATGAAGATTTTTCTAACTGATGAAAAGAGCAGCCCACTGTGAATAACTTCCCTGCCAATACCTAATATTCATACAGAATCTTCATACAAGCTAGATAAGGTATAGTTACTTCAAGAACTAGCAGAAAATAGATTTGTGAGATATTGGCAGTTAAAATGGGATTCAGGGGGAAAAGTAAAATCAAGAAAAAAATTACCATCATTGCACCAAAACCAGTCCAGTCAATACACCTTCCCAAAGATCTGAAGTAGTGACTTAACAGGAAAGTAGAGAATTATATATACTTTCGTATGTGTCCATGAATCTAAAAGATGTTAGCTTTATAAAATGAAGTCCAAGTATCTTTCTCATACAGGTAGCCCCAGGAACATGCTCTTTCAAAAGTCAAAACTGTGGATATTAGTCACATGTGACTGAACACCCAGTGATTTTTCTTTGCACTTTCAAAAAAATGCTTTTTATGCATTCATAGAAATTATTTTCAAAAATTCATGTATATATTCAAGTTTGGTTTTTTATACTTCTATCAAATTAAACTAAGACAAATATGTATTCTTGATAAGTAAGCAAATATAGACATGTGAAAGAAATATTAATCGTGTAATGTTCTTTTGCATACTTATAGAACACAAATAATAATTCTTTCATCACTAAGACTGTTCACTTATTATGAGTTAAAAGATGCACTACTGTGCAATATTTTAATGTAAAAAGAATCTTTACCAGTTGAATAAAAATAAATAAACTGTGATATAAGTATAAATGCAAGCACAAATATATTAAAAATTAAGATACAAACTCTTTAATACTTGTAGTAACTTGTCAGCATCAAATAAAAATGTGTATATCATAACGGTGTTGGGAAAAAATTATAATGTGATCTTCTAAAGCATTCAACAACATGGAGTGGGGTTATTTACAAAATTTGTAATTATCTGGACTTTTTGTCTTTTATCTTTTTTTTTTTTTTTTTTGTGAAAAAAAAGAAATTCCTCCAAATATTTAACTCACTGCTGAAAAATTCTGAGCGCTGTTATAACAAAGACAGTTTTGACGACAACCTGAATAAGAAATCATTCCATACAAATAACCCTATTGATTAACATACACATTTTGTACTTCACCAAGTCAGATGACATTTTAAAATCTCTACCTTTTTTACTGTTTTCAAACACTTGCTCTGATGTTAAATTTTGAACAGATGCCACCAGTACTGTAAAAGATTAACATGGCTGAAATGTTTGACATATAAAAGTGTCAGCATTTATTAGTGATAAACACCATCCTCTCTCCTCTCCTGATGGATTATATGTTCTCTCATTAAATGGAAAGAAAGGATGGCAGGGAGAAGCAATATTCTGGTGTTTTCTGTTAAAATGTTGCTGGCATTTGAGGTGACTTTTTTATACTTTTCTAAAAGAAAAGGTGTCATTGGTAATTGATTCTGTTGGGAAACTTATGATAAAAGTCACATATACTCCCACAGCTTAGGGGGCTGTCAAATTTTAACTCCATCAGTTTTCTTCTAGACATGCCAGACAGAAGTGTTAACAAGAAAATGTTAAATAACTTAAAACTTTTAAACTGGTATTTAGGGAAAGGAAGATTTTAAATTAAAGCACTGATTATACCAATAAGCCTTAAATGGACATTTTGTATTTTCAAGATTTTTAGAATTCACAACGATTAAGTAACTTAATATCATGAACCTAAAGTGGAATTACAACTCTGTATTGGTTGAAACTGTAATATTTGTGACTATATAAAACTTGCAGCCTTATCATTATCTTATTTCTTCCTCTTTCTCTCCCATATTATCCCTGTTTGTCCTGGGAAGAAGCTACAAGTGCAATTTTGGTGAAAGAGACCTGGCTTAACTATATTCCTTTCTAGATGAAGCATCTCAGCCAACTTCATTAAGTTAAAGCTGGCACAATCTGAATTGCAAAATTGAGCATAACTAAAAATATCTAATTCTTTATGCAGTTTTGGCAGCTATTCCATACTCTGGTACAAAGTAGGTCATCTACAATTTTTTTAATGTAATGGCTATTCTGTTGTACAACAGCATCATTTACCTCTCCATTTACTCTAATTGAGGGCAGTTTAGTTTGAATTAAATTTAGTTTTATGGCTGAAGCACCACGATAACAGAAAAGTCAAGGTGAACGTGGTCTTTTTTGTTTACTTGATTAAAGTGCATTCCTATGCATTTCCTACTAGACTTAAGAAGTCCTACATACTGCACCTACCAAAGCCAACATTAATAAAGTAGAAGCCATTGGAATGAATTCCCACTGAAGAGCAGAGACCTAAAGGAACATTTTGTCCCAATGAGGTATTTCTCTGATGGAATGTCAGTGCCACTCAAATGGTTAAAGGAGACGATTATAAAGAATAAATAATAACCACAGGTGCGCATATTAACAGATAGAAATAAATAATGGAGACTGTGACTTATGCCAACCAATTTGCAGTAAGCATAATAACATAAGTATCTATATCATTAAATTCCTGTATTAATCAGAACAATGTTATTCTGATTGACAATTTTTTCCATCTGCATTGACTTCTTTCTTTTTTCCATCCCTTGTTGCTATCAGACCAGATACAATATATATGTTTTTCCCCCTTGCTGCTTTTAAGAAAAATTAAGACTAAACTGGCCACTGCGGACTGCCTGTGAGGATGCTTCAGGTTTCCTTATTCTGAGTGAAGAGATGACACATCAGATTACCAAACTGAGTTCTGGAAGCAACATTTTGTAACTATGCCATGGAAAGAAGTAGTATGGCTGAGAATTCCATCTGTTTTTAACGTTCTTGACTTGTTCAAGAAGCTTTATGTCTCTATCCCTTCTGGCTGATTTATCTTATTTTAAAAATTGTCCTTCTTTAAGTTTCTCTAGGCCTTGATTTTCCAGTATCATTTCATCTATGTGCTGTTCTGCCATTTTTTGTCCTCATTTTCAATACTTTTTTTTCCTCAGCATTTATTGGTGCTCAATCCTTCACTGATGTTGCTACAAGCTCTGGCTTTTTATTGCACCATATTTCCAGTTTTATTTTTTGTCTCTGATATAATTTTTCACTACTTTCTCTGATGTTTCCACTGATAAGGTCTTTGTTTCATTTCTCTTCTTTTGCAAGGTACCTGCCATTAGATCAGGTACCTTGGAGCAGTTGCCTTGGGTGTTTCCAATGCAATCTAGTGACAACTAAACACTACGTATAGTGAGCATTTGTTTAGGTATTGGTTTTTCTGTTCTTATTACCAGCAGAGTCCAGCTTGTATTTTCTTCTCTTTCTACATTTCAAATAAAGGCCAGAAGTTCTAGCTTTTAAAACTTACTTCCCAAAAGTGTCTTTGCTGAGAGGAAGTCCCCTAGCATCTTAAAGAAGACATTTGTCCTAGCCCCTTTAGCAAAATAATTTTACTGCCAATATATGCTTGCAGGAGGTCTCCTCATGGTACAGTGGAGGGACTGATGAGATGTGGGAGCCTCAATACAAGACACCATAGCTGGAGGTCATACTGACTGGAGAATTACTGCTTGTGTAAGGAAACTGAAATATTTTGTGAACAAAAGAGCTAGCTCACAATAGATTTTTTTTTTTCCCCACATTTACTTTATAAGTGTTAACTCACACTCTAGAGAGTATACACACCAATAAAGTTGTACATGGAAACCAGTAAGTTTTTCTTTTGGCTTTAGGAGGATTTAATGCAGTGTTCATGGCAGATTGATATGAAGATTAGGTTTCTAAGACAAGAAAACTTGTTGCCTGTAACATGATAGGGAGTACAAAGCACAATACATTATATTATTTGTGAAGAAAAAAAATCTTAAACTTTTTAGTTCCTCTTAGCCATGCCTGCCTTCAGTCCTCTATGTTTTCTATATACTGAGAAATCTGTTATTTTGAAACACAAAAATTTATAAGTACAAAAGCTGTTTTTCAATGCTTCTTCTCTTGCCTATGATATCAAGAATTGTGATAAATAGGCACTTCTATGGCAGATCACTGGAGGGTGACAGTAATATCTACAACATTTAATTTACTGATTTTTATTGTGTTGATTTCTTTTTTATGACTGCATGCATGCAGATTCTCTGATAAGTGATCATGGTCAGCATAATACAAGAACTAGCTTCAGCAAGATGTATTCTGGATTATATGAAAGAACTTTAAAATCTAACAGAATTAGATTGAGGCACTTCTCTTTAGATGTAAGCACTAATTTTTAGGGGCTCAGCATTAGGCATTGTCAGTTTAGGAATGCCAGAGCTAAATAGTCCTTCGTTATTGAAAAGAGATTTCCACAAAAAAGGAAGATGATGGAGGAGCTTATCAGCCCGAGGTCAAAAGGTCTATGCAAATTGCTTCTTTCAGAACTCATTTAGCGTTGTCTTTTTGGTGCGATACCAAAATACTCCAGGACACCCACAAATCTTCAGTTTACTCTTTTCAATTTTCTAATCAGGATAGATTAACTGCCTAGAAAGTTGGGGGTTTTTTGAAGGTTTTATCCAGTAGAAGGGCTACTTTCAAGATGTAATCCATAAGTAGCATTTTAAACTAAAATATTTAAAGGAAATAAAAAAGAAACCCACAAAAAAGTTAACAGAAAACTGTTGTAACTTACTTGTGTTCATTTAGGCATCCTCCATCATAATATGTACCTTTAACTCTACTGAGACATAGGTTATAGACCAGGGAGTTAATGAGATCATTTACACTGAGACTATAATATTGCAGCATAAGGAAAGTATACAAGGCTTGTCATAGCTTGGAAATCATAGTAACTGTACAGAGATGTTCAGATTTCTTTTATATAAAGATGGTAAATATGCTAAATACTAGTTTTACCTTAAAACATGTGTTTTTGAATCTTTGTAAAATTGTCTACTTTTAATATTAAATCTTGTTGTATGCATTCTAAGCTTTTATTTTTCTTCTCATCATTCTACTCTCTCCTGCTTGTCAGCCTCTTCTGTCATTTTCACTCTCTCTGTTATTCCTCTGGCCTTTTTTTGTGTCTTTTTTCTCTTGGCTTTATTTTTCTCTCCCTGGAGAGGCTCCCACATCCCATTAGAAATGTAGGTTAGACTTCTGATGTCATTCTTAGAGAGAGAAAAATAAATTACAACCTTAGTGTTCAAGGCTATATAGGAAATCCTCTTACATGCTTCTGTAGCAATGCCTTTTCATGATCCTGAGACGCTTGAATGTGTATTTGTGGATAGGGAAAAAATGAAAACTTGAGAAGGTATAACTTTAGAGTGTTTGAAAACAGGCAGGGTTGCTTGTCTCACTATAGAGCTGGTGTTGTGCTAGCCATCCAGTGAGAAAAAATTCAGAAATGTCACTTTAAAATAATTTAATGCACTGAGTTTGGGATTTGAGATGTATTTATTTCATCAGGTCTTCCTTGTTAAGACAATGCTGTGTGCTATGAATGCCATAACACGATGCTTCAACCCCTGCAGTTACTGTGGGGAACATAAGTGCCTGACTCAGTTTCATAGATTCTACTGCACAGTCTGAAGCAATGAAATTTAGAGCAGTCAGGTACCTTGTCAATTAGACATCTTTCTGAAAAGAAAGAGGTATTTCTGAAAAGAAAAATATATTCTTGAGCATCAGAGTTGTATAGGTTGTTTTGTCAGGTCAGGATCAAATTGAATTGTTAAATTATACAATATGTTTTTTATTACAGTATTTCTGTAACAAGTGCTGCATACACAGAAACAGGAGTCCCATATATGTTGACACAATTCTTTCTGAATTCAAAGATCTCAGATGTAGGCTGTAATTCTGTTTTAATGGTTGTAATTATGAGTCACTCATACAGTTGTTTCATGGTTTTAAAGTCTCAAAACCTATTGAAAATCACCCTGTATACTACAAAACGCAAAATGTTTTTTACAATTCCCTTTTTTAATTGACAAACCCATTTGTATAAGAGCAGAGTCTTTGTTTCTAACAATTCACCTGCTAGACAGAAGACACTGTTGTAGAAAGCAATCAGGTTAGTCTGGCATGATTGCCTTTGGTAAATTCATGTTGGCTTTTGTCAAGCACCTTCTACATTTTACTTGTAGGGTACCTCAAGAGTTTAAAATAGGAAAGCTTTACACCTCAGACATGTATGTGACCAGGAAAAGGATTGGGGCATTTTAATATTGTTTGATTTATACTCATAATTTTGTCTAAAATTTATCATATTCACTTCCATGTTATTTCAAACTGCGTCTTTTGGATTTAATTCTCTTGTCCATTTAGTCAGGTCTAGGCAGTGGGGTAGCTCTCTTTGTAATCAAGTACTGTCCCTGTAAATCTATAAGTTGCATTTCCCATTTGCCTCTCATTAATTAATTCTGATGCACAGGCGCAGCTGTAGTTTCTTCTAGTGCTTCTGTCTGCTCTGAGCAATCAAGCTACAGCACATTTTACCCACATCTATCTCAGTAATATGCACCACAAAACACATATAGCAATGGCAAAGTCAACAGGCTTTTATGAGAACCTGTTCCTAATTACTGTAGGCATTTTTATTATTAATTTCTTTTATTTGAGATCCTTGTAATTCTACGTATCTGTGCAAAATCCCATGTGATAGGACAATGTTTTTTTAATTTGTTCTCTCAGTGATACAGTTGAGAGTATGGTCACACAAAAATTCTCTGGATGAGCTATGAGGCTATCCTTTTTTCAGGAGGCCTTCACAAGAGTCACTTGTAAATCATTCATTGACAAGCTAAAATAAAATAAAAATGGAGAGTAATACATGAGAATCTCTTTTTTTTTACCTCACTGAATATTTTGTAATAAATTATGTTGTTTACTGAAATGAATATTATAGAAAGGATATATATATATATATATGTATATAATACATTACATGCTCTCTTCTAGACAGTATTTTTTATGTAATGAAATAGAATAAAATTATGCAACTGTGTGGGAAAGAAAAAAGACAAAATGTCATTAATTTCCTGTCAGTGATGCTTTTATCTAATACAAATAACGATTGTGGTTCAAGAGCTTGCTGCATCCTAGTTTGAATAAATGACTACACTGGCACATTGATTGATAAATTTGGTCACCAAGGCTCACTTATTTCCTTGTTCAGTTCTGGTATTAGGGGGAAAGTTCCAAATGCCAAGCAAAAATTTCTCTTAAACACTAGAGAAGATATAGGTAGTTATTAAAACAAGATTTTTTTATGAAGTATTAGATAATTCCTCATTGTATTCACAAACTGCTGAAAGTTATTAAGATACCTGGACTAATAAGCCCTAGGGTCCCTTTTCTGTTGCCTTGATTTTTTCATTACATTTCTTTCAGAGGAAATGAAGATTTATTCAAAGCAGTAGGAAACAGCATGAGTGTTATATGGGTATTATTTCATGCACTTATGTTAGCAATTTCCAAGAGAAAGATGAGCAGAAAATGAGTTATGGCTGTACATGGAGTATCTGGATTTCTTCAGCTCACCTAATTTATAGTTTAAACAATACAGGTTGAGGAAATTTGAGGTAGCAAATCTGAAAAAAATACCTGAAGCAGGGAGGAAGAATTAAATATATTTCTTGTTATATATAAGGAAATTAGAGATATTTTAATGTTTTCACTTAGTAGAAATTTAAAACAACCTCTGTGTAACTGAGGAACTGGGAGTAGAGTCTTGGGCTGCTGTTGGCAATTGCTACCCTGAGATGTGTAGGACGTCTCTGCTTCAGCCCATGCAACTGAAGAATGAGTCTGGACTCCTCACTTTTCAGTCTTGAGGTTGTATATTCATTCTTATCTATAAAATTTTCTTTCTGCCCAGCGGAGGTCTGCTCAGCAGGGCAGCCACAAGCACTCTGACCGCCCCCGAAGCAGTGTTGTCCTTTTATACTACACACTACATATATCATATTTACTCTTAATTCCCAATACCCATCACCTATGTTAGACAGTGCACTTCTATTCTAAACTAATCCCCAAGTGCCAACATCACTGGAGAAAATGGAGAAGAAGAAGAAGAAGAAGAAGAAGAAAGGCTAGACACGCGCACATTCCTCCATCTTGTCCCCATAACCCCCATCAAAAAATCCTAAAATCTACATTTTCACCCTGTGATCATTTTATTGTTACGCTATTCAAACCTGTGTGATTTTCATGTCCTCATACAAAACTGATTATTCGCTCCAAGGGTCAAAATCAAATCCCCAGGTGTTCTGGGCAGCACGCCAGGGTCTCCAAGCCCCCCAGTGGGGTCCTCGGCAACTCTGGACACCCAGAGTGTTCTCTGAGTTCCGACAGCAGAGAACAGGAAAGAAGGAGGGGGGCTTATTAAGAGTGAATACAAACAAGTTTGAAAACCAGTGCACTAAAAATTACTCCATTTTTCTATTGGAAAGAAAATAATATCTATCTACATTTATATAGGCAAATAAGCTCTAACATGTTGATATGTTCTATTTGTCAACCAATTTTTAAATACATGTTTTAACATGAAAAAGCTGAACAGTTGTTTTAGGACATATCAAAGCCATTTTATTAAAGTAATAATCAAGGAATTATTGGGTATTACTTCATGCACTTAGAAGAAAATAGTCTTTTTTTTTAATTGCAAGACTATTTTCAGGAAAAGAACATTCAAATTTTGATTTTGTTTTCTTTGATAGTACTGTGGTTAAGGAACCAACTTCCATTGGACCAGTCAATGGAAAACTGAGGAACCTTTCACTGATTTTTTGGGTTCTGGGTTCTGTACACTTCTCTAGTTACATATAATTTCTTCATTCAAACTCAGACTCTCAAACTCAAAGATATAAGATTTTTGTGAGGAGGAAGGTAATTCATGAACATTTTAAATCAGTCTTTCACATCAACGTTGTTGAAAGTTTTACGTGTAGACTTTCACAACTCTTTGGATACCAAATGATTATAAATATGAACAGCTAAATATATTTGTTTTCAAGATTCCAGATATGAAAAAAAAAACCAAAAAAACCCAACTCAGCTGACATTAGTTATTGCTGAGGCAGAGAAAGAGAATTTTTTTTTAAAGACAGTTATACATTTTAGAAACCTACATTATCACTTAACCTCTAGTGGCAAATTGATCACTAATTATCATATAGGCTTCAATGAGGCTTAATGAGACTATGCTCATTTCTAGTACCATTTCTATCTACATGCATACATTAAAAAAAAAGTCTTAAATATTTTTTTCTAAGCAAATCAACTTAGCAGGTTTTCTAAAAAAAATAGTGTCTTTTTTATCCTTATTTGAAGTGTTTTGAAATGTCTGTATATGTAATATTTCTGTAATTAAGCTATCAGAGTTATGCTACTCCTGATACACCTCTTGTGGAAAGCAAATGGGAGTAATTTTTTTTTTCTGCTGATATGAAATGTTTCTTAAACTAACAGATATCTTCTCCTCAAATGTCTCTTTTCCAAAAAAAGCCTTGACTTGCCTTCACAGAAGACTTGCTAGGTATTTTGGATTTGCCTGGCAATCCCAACAATGTTGACAAATACATGACATTACCTGCTGTAATTCTTAGGATGGAAAAAAGGAATAGGAGTTAGTGTTTCCATAAAAAAAGTTACTTTACAGCAGTTTCATCTTTAGGGTAAGCAATCAATGAAATTTAAAGAAACTTCATGGATAATATGGTGACAAAACAGTCAAAAAAGTGCTTTAAAACATAGTGAAAATCTGTCTTAATTGAAAGCTTCAAGTTGTGACTTTAGAGAGCCTGTGAGACCAACTGTTCCTGGCGGCCACCTGGCTGGAAAATCCCATTTTATATACGGATTGTTTTGACAGCAGCCAACCATGAAGATGAAAAAGTAGCAGCTGCTGATTTAGTTTCCCTTGGCATCTTCCAGGAGAGGACCTAAGGCTCCCTGAGCATGTACATTAAGTTATGACACCTTAATAACTATAAGTTGTGAAGTCCAGAAGGAGGTTGTGATCAAACTGCAGGGCTTATTATTTTAATGACTCTAATAAAATGTTTTAGAGGAACATGTAAATTCCAGCCAGCTTTTTAGTCAAGAGATCAGCCTATGCTGCACTTGAACTCAAGAGGAGAAAGGGATTTAGTTCAATTTAGTTTGTTGAAATTCAAAGTATTAAACTTACTCCAGAGTAGCAAGTGAAAAATACAGTTTTCTTTGCAAGTGTGGAAACCTTTGGGTGATTTGAAAATGTCATACTCTGCTTTCTGTGACTCACTCAGAAGTTCTTGGAATGAAGGTGTGAAGCAATGTTTCAATAGGGAATAAAAAAATAATAATTTGGAATTATTTCATAGAACACAGGCTGCACATTGTAACGGAGACCAGCTCTGCTTATTCTTCTTCCAGGGGTTTCTATACCATCTGCTGAGTTTTATCAGTAGATGTTTTATCAGTATCTTTTTAATAAAGAGCTTTAAAATTATTATATAGAACTTTAAATATTTGGTGTTTTACTTTTATTATGATACATATTATATGAAAGTTATACTTTGATAATATTCTTACATGTTAGGTTTATAAACAATTAAAAATTTAAAAATGCTGTAGTCTTGGAGCAGTCTGTAAAAGTGGGAGACAGCAGGGTGTGGGGTTAAGCTAACACTGGAAATGTCATTCAGCTAGGAACACAAAAACATCTGGGACAACTTAAGAAAATTCTTCACTTTGTCAGCAGTTTTATGTTGGGGCAGTCTACATGGTGCAGGTGTCCAGGCATTCAGATTCATCCAGACCAAGTAATCCATGTTTAGAAATGTAATTTTTATTGTCAATATAAATATGTCAGCACAGTCTTTGGATATTTATTACTATTCTTTCATAGTACCTACTTACTGCACATGTTTCTAATAATAACAATAATCATAATTTCGAATAATATTTTAATAATATAAAGATTAGTAAAGACAAATTAATTATTTTAATATGCATAAGGTGAGTATTGAAAATGGTTAACAATTGTTATGAACTTAGGAAAAAATTCATAAAAATAATAACCTCAGTATATTGGTATGGCTTTTAGAATGCTTTCCCACCAAAATTAAAAATAAAAAAGCAGAATAGGTTTTGCACATAAAAGTACCTAAATTCCGTATCTCTTTGATGAAATTGTCACTAGAATAATACCACATATGCACTTTCAAATCAAGCCAGCAATGCACTGACCTTAAAGTTCAAATAGAAATTCCAATGTGGTTTGAAAAAGAAAATACTTGTAGCATATCCCTTCTAGTGGTCCATTGCAATGTTCCTTCAGTTCTGCGCCATATAGATAAAAAGCCAAAAACTAGGTATATTCTAACTTATTTCCAAAGATTTGATGCTGAATGTAGAGCAGTTTTATTTTTTTTGGAACATGATGTTTTACTTAAAATCAAAGTTCCTGTTTCTGCTATCTTTGGAATTGCCTACTGTGTAGTCTGTGTTACCTGGGTAGAATGTGTAAAAAAAGATATTGAAAATGAAATTGCAAACATACTAGAAATGAAAGGATTTTCCTCAATAAATAGAGCTTCTAAAGCATAGGCAAAATAAAAAAATGGCATATAAAAAAAAGCATATGGAAGTATATCACTGTTGCAGTTCAATTGGTCACCAGCAGGCTTTATTAACAGAGGAATGGTGGATGAATTTCAGATGACACTAACTAGATTGTGCTCTGACCTGGAATATGCAGTGCTTGAAATTTCATGGCTCTCTCCCAGACTATTAGTAATGGCAGCTTGTATGCAGCAAACTCAGCATGTAGCAAATGATAGATAAGCCAAAATCTGGGCACCTATCCATAACTGAATTGTAAATACAATTCTCTTTCTGCCTTTGGGAAAGTAGCGTCTGTCTTACACTTTTTAGCATACAATTAAGAGATTACTTTAAATTAATATTCCCCATATTCTGCTGCATGCCATTTCTTGATTGATAAATTGATAATAAAATTTCAAAATGTATAATATTCTAAATATTTAATATGTTTACTCTGAATAAAATTTATTTTTAAATGTTTGAACATGCTTTTCACAATTCACACTGATTGAAAATTATGTTCTTTAACATCAGAAGTATGTTGTGAAGTTTTACTTTAATGATAAAAATAGAAATGTTTGTCTTTAAATAGCATATAAATTCTTTTCTCACTGTATCAAATATGACTTTTATATTTGTTTTTCATCTTTTGCTTCTTCTGTTGATTGTGTAATGTGAACATTGTAGGCATAAGGAGAAAATAGGTCCAATTAGATATGGCTTAGATTAAATTTTTCTTTTATGCTTGAAAGATACTCAAGTTATGTAGAATTCAACCAATTCCACTTTCGCATTATACCTTTTGTCAATTTCTCAATATTGTACAAAAGACATTGCTAAGGTAGTAACTAACATTTCCTTCAATGGTTAGAATTTGTTACTATCAGAATTTTCATCTGCATACAGCATATACCAACAATTGGATAGCCTTTAAATTCTGATATTGGAAGAGTCTAAATTTAATTAAGTTATGGTAAAGCTGAAACATCCTCTTCCTTTCCTGAAAAAGTGCAGTTTAAGATCAAATTCAGGCAAGATTCACCAAATCTGTACTGCGAGTAGGACTTTTTATTCCAGTAACAGTTATTGTACGGAAATTAATTCCAGTGAAATAAAGATTTTCAACAACAACCCTTGCTGAATGTAAAATCATTTTCTTCCCCTGTAATTAATTTCTGCATTATTTTTTCGCAATGATAAGTGTAACATTTAAATAAAATATGTACAAGTGAGATGCTGTTCAAAGCGCAAATATCATAATTTAACTCTTGAGAATAAAGAAGGAATGATAGTTATCAGCAGCAACAGTGCTAAACCAAAGCTTATACTCTTGACAATCCCAGCTGAAACCATTCTATGAATATTCCCAGTTAAAATTTGATGGATACGCAGTTAGAATGCATTAATTTTTAAGATATCTGGAATACTATTGACAGAGAAAAAAATCTCTTTTATTTAGTAAGAAATCTTGATGAGTTCCTGCAGAGCTGTGGAAAAATCAAGGACCAAAAAATCATCAGCAAAGAAGGCTTTTTCAGCTAGAAAGAGCTCCGTTTTAAAGCAATGAAGATGAGAAAAGCTTCATGTGCCGAAGAAAAGGAACTAATAATTCTACTTGGCTGCAAAAGAAATTACACATTAAAGACAAAGCTGCAGTACAAAGTCTTGTTATAACAGCAAGTCAGATAAATATATTTGGCTCATGCGGAGGAATTTAAAGGGTTGAAGGGAATAGCATAGGCTCTGAGTAATTGCTGTAGAAACAAGAAAAGAAACCTAACTTAGAGAAGATGATACAATTGTAAACGGGAGTGACTTAGATGTACTCCTTACCCAGGTGGTTAACAAGCTCAGATAGGCAACTGTGCAAAATATTTTAATTTTTATAGAGGGAATTTTGTAGGAAAAACCTTTGCATTTATTTTAAAGCAGACAGCACCATTACTGAGATTGTCAGCAACTTGCATGAAGCAATTAGCTTATAGCATAACAAATAATTTCAGGGAGGAGTTAAACAAAATATTGACTGATTAGACAAAAACAGAACAAGAATTCTGAAGAAAGAGACTGCAGTAGTAGAAGCCCAAGTGAGCATTGCAAGCAAAACAAAACGGCTAATCATTTTTCCAGAATCATCCATTATCTGTTTTCTCTGTGTTCATCAGAGAAAACTGTTCTTCAGACCTTTGTGTGAAATATTGTGTCCAAATCTATTTAAAACTGTCCTGTTTTTCCCAAAATGTCCGATGTGATGACAGAAACAGTTGTTTTGACATTATTACTATTGATGACAATACATTGAAGTAGGTTTTGGATTTAAATAATTATTACAAAAATGACTAAATATTTATGCTCAGAGAAAAAAAAAAAAGCCAACCAAAAAACCAACTATGCATTAAATATAAAATAAAGCTAATAAAAAATCCTTTTACATCAAACTAATACAGGTATAGAGATAGCTATCACTGAACCATCTTTGTCCTTGGTGTGATAAAGGTCTCTTCCCATTTCTTGCTTAATGACCTCATTCTGTCAATGGGTTCACTACTATGCAGTGATATACATAATGTATTTTAATACATTATCATTAATAAAATCCTAATACAGTAATCAATAATACAGTAATATAACACAACGTCATCCAGACTCTGTAATATGTAGGAAACCGAAAAAAAAAGGCTTTAAGGAAAATTTCTTAAGGGTAAATCACATGGGAAATTCCTCATAGCCAGCATATTACATATCCAAAGTGTCTGCTTGCTTTTGTCAGGGTATGCCTAAAGGGAGCAAAGTAGCCTAGCCCAGGACCACTCAAAGATCTGATCAGAGCAGACACACAGCTCCAGTGGGCAGGAGCAATCCAGAGCCTGGCAATACTTTACTGGCTAATACAGAGATAGTCTGAGCTCCCTGCTCTGACCGTGGTTCTTCTTGAAATGTCAGCATTATCATAAGTGATGCTACTCTGGCCTGGGAACCAATGATCACAGTGTCATTTTGTTTTGTTAAAGACAATCTGTAGTTTGGTTGCATCAAAAAAAAGAAAAAGATTTCTAATGCTATAAATTATTTCCTTTATATACTTTAATTATTATTTTGATTTTATGTTTAACCAGAGTTTTTCTTAAAGTTAATAAAATTTATTAATGATTGAAATACAAACCAAAAAATCACTGTCCAATGATTGTACATCAAATACATAAATCTTCTTGCATGTTAAAGAAAGATTGATTTAAAAATCAAGAGAAGCATCAGTTTGTATTTTTACTCTTTCAAAATTTTGAAAATAGACAAGAAAAGAGACAAGAGGTACTATATAAATTAATTTTTCTTTTTTTTTTTCCCCAGGTCCTATATGTTAAAAAAGAGTGTATTTTTCTTCAAAGGGCCATTGGTTTCCACTGCCCCCTCACAAATGATCCTTTTCATGTAACTAATCTGTTAATGACCACAGTACATTCTGTTTCATACATTTTGCTCATTAACTGTATTCTTACCCTCCTTAAAAATTACATCTTTAATGAGGCTTTGCCAGTAGTAAAATCTTAATTGTTTTTTTTCTAAATTCCATATTCAGCACTAGATATGGCAATCACAGTTCCCATCAAACCCAGTTCCAAAAGAGCCCTCCTACTACACTGATATGAACAATGTGTAGATCCACACTTTGATCCACTTTGATCCATGAGAAAGTTTATCCACAACTTTCTTGTGGATAAGTCATGAATGGTGCTGACAAAAGTACATTCTTCTTGTATGTTAATCCTCTTCTTACAACACTAGTCTTTTGGAGTCAGATTCAGATAATATATATTTTACTCCCTCATCCTTCTCCCTCCCAAAAAATCTTAAATATAAGAGTTAGGACCAAGAGTTCTTATTAATTTTGGTTTTTGAAAATGCAGATTAAAAACGTAAGCCCTTCTCTGTTTAGCAGCTCCATAGAATACTTTTCCTGATTTGGAGATTCACTGATTCTCCATAGAGAAAAAATTACTTTTTTTTTTTTGTTTTTCAGAAAGGAGGTAATGAATAACCTTACTCTTGACTACCTTTACCTCAGTGTGTTAACTCCTCTCCACAGCCAGTTTTAGTCTTTCTATAGCATTTCACCCTGTGGTTTATCTTTAATATAGATGGTTAGATGTAGATCAAAAAACTGCACAATTCTGAGTGTCATTTATATAATCCAAAAGGTAGGGCTTTCTATTATGACCCTATGTGCAGGCATATTTCTTAGAATCTCTTCCCTTGAGTTTGCAAATAATTGAATGTTTCAGGATTTCCCTCTTTAAATGTATACTCTCTTTTTGTTCTGTGCAATCTACAGCAAAAAACAGATTTCATCCAACATGTAATGTTTGTCTTAAGGTAGCAAAAAAATAATAAATGTAAAAGACTGAAGTGTTTGTTTCTTTTCAGCCTTACAACCATGCTGAAATCTTTAATATCTTCCTCATTCTGCCAGATTCCTTGATTCTCTAAAGCATTTTTTTCTTAATGAATGAATTCCATACCCACTAATTTATATGATTTTCTAGTGAAACCTTTATCTTCTCTGTCTCTCATTAATTGCTAGTATCAGTCTGGTACCAATTTTAATAACATCACATTAATGTGTGCATCTGTGCCCATACAAATACTGCATTTTATTTCAGACTGCTGGCTTATTTATCTTATGCAAAAATGCTGAGTATGGTTGTTGTGAATTACTCCTCTGAACTAATAGTCTGAGATTTTCTCTGTTCTGTTTGCTAACCTCTCATAACATTTGGTAGTGTATAACCACCACCACTCTTGGCCATGTAACACTATGATCTCAGGAATGCTCTCTAGCCCTCGGCCTTGATTGCTGGCTGTTCAGCTGCCCTTGACTTTGTCAGAAACACTGTCTGCTCCCAAAACTTCTGCTTTTGCTGATACCTTCCTGGTGATTCTTTAAGTGACCTAAAGCATTTGTGACATGGCACTTGCAAATTCTTGCAAAAAAATCCACAAATTATTGCAGTTCTCAATCCCTTTCCTTTGGGTCATGACATTGCCTTGTGTTGCATCATTTCCTTAACCGTGCAGTTACATGTGCTTTTTGTTGGTTGTAACTCAATAATTGTAACTCAAATCTCTGCATATTGCCCTGCTTCAAAATTGTGAGGAAAACATATTTGGGAAGTGCTTTCAATTTTTTTTAGGGAAATAGATATTATTACTCACTTAATATTAAAGGTTTTATATGGTTTTGAACTGGCAAACAGAATCATACAATCTAAGAATAAGCAGGTTGCATTTGATATAGTTTTGCTTCACGTGTCGCCACTTACATATTAAATATTTTCAAAATTGAAAATGTGGGGACAAATATTAGGAAAAAAAACTTAAGTTTTCCCTTTTTGACTAAAAAAATGGAAGAAAAATGTTTTAATTCACTTTACAAAAAGAGACTATGACTGGTTTTCCAAAGTATTTGTATACTTATGTGTTACAAGACAGTGCTGAACAATGACCAAGGTTAGGGACTCCTCACAGAATCCCAAAATGGTTGAGGTCAGAAGGGACCTCTGAAGGTCATTTGGCCCAGCTGCCCTGCTCAAGGAGGGATACCTAGAGCCGGTTGGCAAGGTCTGTGTACAGATGGTTTTTGAATGTCTCCAAGGATGAAAACTCCACACCCTCCCTTTGCAACCTGTGCTCAGTCACCCTGACAGTAAAAAAGTATGACATCCAGACAGGGTGAGCTCTGTTTCAGTTTGTGCCCATTGGCTCTGGTACTGTCACTGGAAAGATGTAGGCTCTGTGCACACTCTATGTTCTCTTAGGTATTTATACCCATTGATAAGATTGCCCCTGAGCCTTCTCTTTTCAGTTCCTTCCTAGATGGCTAGCTCCCATCATATATTGACACCTTAGGTTTTTCTTCCCTAGGTTCAGAACTTTGCAATTCCCCTTGTTGACCTTCATGAGATTCTTTTGAGTCCATTTCTCCAACAGATACAGGCCCCCCTGGATGGCAGCATCACTCTCTGGGGTATTAGTCAATCCAGACATAGACATAACTAAGATGACAAAATAAAACCCAGAATATTATCTGACACTTTATTTTGTTCATTTGGAAAATACACATGGTCTTTTATAAAATAGATGAATTGGAAGAAAGAAGAAAGTGACATAGAAAAGAGAGAGATCATAAGGAGTGATGCTATATGAAGCAAACACAATGCATAAATAAGGGTTTTTATTAGATAAGAAAAAAGGAGTTCAAGAAAATACGTGTTCTTGAAGTGTTGAAAGAAAATTCCTTTGAGACAAGTCCAAAGAGAAAAAGAAGACTGAGAGTATAAACTAGGGTTCTTAGTGCTAACAATGATGAACACTAAAATAATAAATGGATTAAAATGTTACAATTACGATACTGGCTGGAAGGTAGACAAGGAGTCAGATGAACTATTGAAGGACAAGAGTGAGATGTTAATGACAAATGAGGTTCATATTGCCAAGAGGCTGAATGAATCCTTTGCTAGTGTATGCATGAAAGAATTTGAAGGTCATATTCCACAGCCTGGGATAAATTTTCCTGGTGAAGCAAGTGAAATGCTAAAAGGCTTTATGGTCACAATGAAGCAGGGAGTAAGGAAATTAGACCTATTAAAACTGACATAGTACCAGGCCAGGATAAATTACATCCTGAACATCTTCATGAAACTCTGTAAAAAGAAGCAGGAACATTTCTGGATTAGGTATTTGTCTGAATATGAGAAAAGGAAAAGACCAAGCGCATCACCACAAGCAGCTAAAATAATTTATCATTTAAGTAAAAGATGTAAACATTACATGAGTACTACCAATCAAAGCTAAATATCAATTGATCTAATGCTCTGAATCATCAATAGGAAAAATATTTCATCATAAGAAATTGCAACTTATAGAGATTCCTCAGTATAACAATAAATATGTGGAATCAAAAAGGCATAACTATTATCTCTGGATGTGATTTTAATGAGCGTTATTGGGAAGATTAATGCCTAAATTGTTTGTCAAATATAAAAAAAATAGGGATTTATGCTTTGGTCTGTTCAGTGGAAAGGCTACTTCAATCAGTCTAATTATAAGTGGCTAGTGGAAAGTCAGTTGCAGCAATCAAAGGCAGCCAGATATACTGACCAATTACTTTGTTTTGTACAATCAAATTCAGAAATGTCTTCTGGGTTGAATTAATCTTGTTAAGATTCTGAGCCACACACTTTATTATTAAGACATTTGATTTATAAGGGTATGTGTGTAGTCTTTTGTGTGTGTGCACATACATGTATATGATCTGTGTGTATAATATGTCTAACAATTTGTATTTATTCTTCTAAGTTTCATACTTACATTTTTGATAAATTGCTATATTTTATGTTTTCCTAATGACATGTAAATTTATTCAAGGATTAATATAAGTGCTAAAAATGTTTTCAGCAGTAGAGCCCCCCGAGAAATTTCCCACCATGACATCATGAAGTTGACAGTATTAGAATCAGTGGCATGATATATGCTGTGGAAAATATCAGGTGCATAAGAGAAGGACACTTGTGATAAACTATTCAGTTTTACTTGTCAATAGGCACACTTTATGGCAGAAGAACAGTTTAGAGATCTACAAGTCAGCATTTCTTGACTACCATGAAGTATCATTCAAGGTAGTAAAACATAGCAGATTCCAAACATTTCTGAAAGAATAGCAAGACATGTGAAGTCAGGAAGAAGGAAGAAAAGAAGGAAGCAAGCAAGCAAGCAGGAGGCAATTCAAAATCAGATGTAATGGTAAGATGTTGGTCAAATATAAAAGCCTGAAATTTGGGTACAGGTTAGGATTTGGACTGTCTTTTATATTACTGAGGTTACACAGATTGCTTGTGGTGGAAGGCTTATGTCTATGTAAAATAGCATCTCTGACAAAACATTAACATATTTATTTAAAGATATTTTAGGTAGAGAAGGTAGAGATAATGATTTTCTTAGTTCTGGATGTGCCAAAAGTCACATTAAAAAAGAGCCTGCAGAATGTAGCACTTAGAATACTAATGAACAATGAACAGACAAGACGTCCAACAAGACCTCCTGCCACTTATTGGGTAAATAGGTAGAAACACAGTAAGGAAAAAGATCTAGAGAAAAATCAGTGAATGCTCCTCTGTCAATTTCTTTAATTCTGTTCTTGGAGATAATTTGCAGCCTAAATAATTAAGGTGAAACATCTCAGTTTATGAGTCAGTTCCACTTATTGAACAGCCATAATCTCAAACCATTTCCAGAGACTTCAGGCTGGCACAATGTTGTCATCCTAATAATAAATATCTAATTACTAAATATCTTCATATTCAGGTGATGAAAGGTTCTTCAGATGTAAGAATTAAAGACTAGTTTAAAGGTGAAGCAAAGATTGGGCTCATTTTAGAAACAGAAAGCCAGACAAAGTCTCAGCCTTCGGCTAGTGTAGACACAGAAGAGTAGAAATGAGAAATAGATGGGTGCTTAAAATCTAAGCTGCCTCAGAGAAAGAAACTAACCTTTAAAAAGATCTCATTCCCATTTTCTTCACATAAAACAGCCTGGAGATGCATGGTATATGTCCCAGGTAACTTTTTCATTTTATACTCAATTAGCTAGAAGTGCTTGATTTCTTTCAAATTGAAAACCCCAAACTATTATTTTTGAAAAAAAAGTCTAATATCAAAACAAAAGCACAAAACCACCATATGACATATCGATTGCCGTTTGAATTTCTGTATGTTGTGCAAAAATTATTAATTGAATATTTGCTTGTTAATTTTTGTAGAGTTACATTTTCTTAGCTCTTTTTATTTCCTATTACAGCTACATTGTTGATGCATTTGAGCACAAGTTCAAGCCAACAACACATATTCATATTAGGATTCACAATAAAGCTGAGGAGATTTTTAAATGTTGCAAACTCTCTTTTTTTTTTTTAAACATTTCATTATCATACAAATTTTTATCATTCAATTAACTATTAAAATATATTTTCAAAGATGTAAATATATTTACATTGAGTTCTGCAAAACAATTAAACCCATTAAACTGTTTTAAATTTAACCCATTTTAATGTTTTTTCACAATATTTGACTAGGCGTTTTTGCATAATTATTCCTCCTATTGACTAAAGTCTGAAGAATCTTATTTTGAAACTACTGCTATTAACAGAAAAATATGAATAAAAGCAAATTTATATGTGTTGTGATGATGCATTGAAAAAAGAGATAAAATAAAAGAAGATACTGCTTCAATCTGAAATAATAGAGTTTCATTTTAAGAAATGATAGAACCATTCTTTGAAATTCTCATTTAAAGCTAATTAGACAGAAACTGAAGCACACAATCTCTTCCTGTTTATGCCATTATATCATTTTCATTTTCAAAGTAAATATTGAAATACTCTGGAAACTATCTTTTTTTAATCACAGAAGCTTTGAGTTGTAACTCAACTGAGTTTTCATTAGTATAAAGGTTTTGGATTAGTGATCAGTTCAATATCTCGAGATATCTGAGAGGAATTTATTTCAAACATGTGCATAATGTGTTAGGTTGAAAATTAAAGGCTTCTAATAATATTGAATGTTGATTTACTTTAAGACAGTCTGGATTAACTCATTTGTGCTTAAAGTCATATCTGTTTGTATTTAAAGACCTATTCAACTTTGCACAACATCCTGTATCTATAATGTGGAGAGCTCTAAATTGCCTATAAAATTAGTTAATGAAAAAAAGTAAGGGCATACATGTGTATGTAGAATTTCAATAACAATATTTAAACAAAACATGGCATATGTCTTCAAAATTTATTGACCTGTGGCTTTTACTTACAGTAGCAGAAGTCAGAAAAATGTGAACATAGTCAAGATAAAGTTAACATAAATTAATGTATTTCTTCAGAAAGTTCTTGGTTTGTTTTATTTTTTCCCTTCTGGTCCAGTCTGTGAAAATTGGGTCAGTTCTCATGTACTGAGATAAGCTAATTTAATCTTAACAAAAACACCAGTCTAAAATATTTAAAATTTGCTTCAGAAGTAGCAATGCAAGAAAATTTTGAACCAAACAAATTAGTCAGCTAGATAAAAATGTGGAATTATTTTTATTGCACTCAAATATCTTTCTGTTATCCTCAATTTTCAGGTTTTATTCACATTTCCTTTTGATTCTCTGTATTGGCTAATACATTTTCTGAGAATTTTGTTATTTGAAGCTCATTTTTCATCCAGACTGTTTAGAGTAGTGTTCTTGTTATAAACTGATTCACAATTACAATACAACTCTCATCGTCATTCTGTCTTGTTTTAGTGTGATGAATCTATTTTTGTTGTGGTTACCTTGCCATTCTTTCAAAGTATAATTCCTTTAATTCTAAGTGGGAAAAATGTTCATAGTGATATATCAGGATGATACATTGTTTGTTATGTATGACTCTAAAACTTATTCTTTGACCCCTCATGTTCTGGGGGAAAAAAGAAATCCTTCATAGCCCTAATGGATTTAGAAGGAATGGAGGGCTAAATCTTATGGTAAAGTCTGTTCCTTAAATTGCATGTACAGTCTCCTATATATATATATATATATTTTGTCATCCTTAGCAGAGAAAAGGTCCTACAGACCTTCAGAAAACCAAACAGAAAACTCAAGCTTTTATGAAAGTAAGTCTCTTTCAGGAGAATCTGAAAAATGCCCACCTATGGACTGCACAGAAGTAGCAGCCACCTGCAATACACTTTTAAATGTAGATATAATTTATTATTTGTAATAGTGGTTCATGCTGAGGGGCAGGAATTCAATGAACCACAGATTCCTTTTCCAAATTAGAGTTTGTCTCTGTTTCCTGCTTTCTCAGCAGAAGGCTTAAGCTTCTCTAAAATTGTGCAGTCCTCCCACAATGGCAGCAATCTTGTCCTTCTGTCTAGCGACGACTTTGCAAGGTCTGGTCCTGTTCCGCCGGCAGCATTACGGCAATAAGGGAGAAGAGGACTCTCCTGCTTTGGGATTAATGACAGAGAAAGCAAAAAAAAGATATCTGCTATCAAGAAACCATGGATGTTTTGAAGCAATAGAAAGAAAAGATGCTACCTGATACTGGGCCCAGGGCATTCTGGGGGTTTCCAGTCCTTAGTGTACATAAATCCATCAGATTACAGAGCACTTTCTGTCAAGCAAGCATTTTGTTCTTGGATATTCACATCAGCTATGATATCAATTTCACTGTCAGCAGAAAATTAAATGCAAAATTGCAGTTCAGGTGAAATCAACGTATTTTACTTGGTCTTCTATTAGAACTGGGAGACTTAGGATGCTTTACAAAAAGGTCAAAAAAGCATCACTATTTAAAGAAAAAACACATGGGCAATCTGGAGGTGTGAATTATTGAAGAAATTTAGACTCCACTAGATAGTATTTTAAAAGTGAAGCATGTTTGAAGAAAACCTATAAAGATTTAAATATATATAATTAAAGAGTTAGGGAAAAACGGAGAAGAATCCCAGAATCATTCATTTGAAACATCCCACTGTGTGAAATGTTAATTGACTTGCTCTAAGTTCCATCTATACCTTAGATATCACTAAGGTATGCAAAGGATTAAAACAATAGAGAAGGAAAGATAAATTTTATCCTGGGTTTATGCAGTGGGTTGCTCCTGGCTGGATGCCAGGCACCCATCAAAGCCTCCCCACCTTTCACCTCTGCAACTGGGCACAGAGAAAATATGGCAAAAGTTTGAGTTAAGGATCATGTGAGAGATCAGTCGCTGAATATCATCATGGGAAAAACAGACCTGGGAAAATTACCTGAATCAAAATCAGAGCAGGATAATGAGAAGTGGAACAAATTTTTAAAACTCATTACTCCCACCCCTCCCCTCTTTCCTGGTTTCTACCTCCCCCCCAGCAGCACAGGAATGGGGTTATGGTCAGTTCATCACAGGTTGTCTCTGCTGCTGCTTTTCCTTCCTTGATTTCAGGTCTTAATAGTTGTGGTACATGCATAATTTTTAAAATATGGACTATGACTGAGTTAATTTCAGTTTTTGTCATCTGTTTTTTAAAGTGACTCAAATAACTGGAAGCATTTAATGATGATATTTTATAACCTTTTACGCTTGAATACACATAAGAAAAACAGTTTTTAAGTAAAATCAAATGAACATCCAAATATCAATACCTAAAAAAAATGCTATATCTTGTCACAAAGGTAATTCTGAAAACTGAAACACAGCAACATAAAAGAAAGAACTAGATTTCCATCACTGCTTAAGAAAATGCTTTTCTACTTAATGGCTGCAAGCAAGTTCTCTTTTTGAAGAAAGTTTTCAATAATGCACAACACATTTTAAAAATTCTCTATATTATAGGGGACAAAAAAAGGCTGAGAAAAGTAAGCCTAAGAGGCTGTGCTGATGTTATTTTTTCTGTTATGTGTTCAAGAAGGTGTTTTCTGTCCTTTAATACTGTTCTGCACTTATGGATTTAGTTCCTATTATCTATATGTACTGACAGAAAATCCAGAGTATTTCTATTTTTTAAGCTTTATAATAATCATGGGAAAGAAACAAACTGAAAGAATGAGAGAGAAAAAGAATGTCTATTAAAATATTTGAATGCAATCTTATGAAGAAATGTGAATCTTCACTAGTTCAAACACAATATTCATGGCTTGCACCATCAAAGTTGTAAGGAACTAAGCATTCAGAGGAAAAGAATTATTTTTCTGGCAAGGTTGTTTGGGACTTTTAGTTTCTTTTATAAAGTGTGAGTGTTCTGAAACTAATAATTTTGATTTATACATGAGATAGAGCACCTTTACAGTAGAAGTGATGTGATTCCAGTGATCTGTGTAACCAGCAGCCTCCCTGTCTGTATGTAGAATGGGTGTACCTGTCTCTTTGTATCTCTTAAGCAATCCCTCTTGTCTCTGTCTTTTGAACAGCATTAAAAGATAACCTTTTTATTGATTGACATTACTGCTAGTGATGAAGTTACAGATTTGTTGAGAGTTCCACTGACTGGTCAAGTATTCATTTGAAAACGGTCCGAAATTCTCATTAGTACATCAACTGTTTATGTTATTCTGTAAGACTGTGGTCAATTGATTGAAAGCAGATCAATAAAGGTCTGTGGAATTGTAAAGAGTTTGCAAGGAAGCAAATTGTATAGAACTGCTCTCATCAAAAAAAATTTCCTGAGTGATAGCATAAGCCTCTCTCTAGGCACAACTCATTAAGATAAAGGAATTCCCATGATATAGAAAACAAATTATTACAGCAAAGTAACCTGTTATTGTACAGTGCAATCAACAGATATTATTTATCTTAAACTTACTATTTTTCTGTACTTTTGATAGGCATTAAGGTTCTGCAAAAACCCTAAAATAAAGGATAGGAGTTAGAGATCTTTGTATGGATTCTTCCCTCCTGCACCACAAAAGAGCATTTCCTATTATTTTACTAATTTGAAGTACTTGTCCTGGAAGTACTATAAAACATTTCACTGAAAACATAGGTTTTTAGAGCTGTAAATGAATTTAATACAATTTTTACCCTAAAATCTTAGAGAGAACACTTAGAGGAATGGAGTGACAAAGTCATGAGAAGAGAATCTAATCCTTCTCAGCTCATTTAATGAAACTGAAGCAGAAAAATACAATGATCTAGTTAAGCATTTTGCCTTGAGCCTCACTGGAGAGAAACAACCAACCAAAATAAACAGGCCTTTCTGAATCCATAATCTGACCTGGATCCACCTATCTAGAAATGGAAGGAACATCTTAGGTGGCAGATTAGCTTACTTAGTGACTCACACCTTAAACTAACAAACTTTAAGGATAGGGTCCAAAGCTGTAACACTTGTGTATTGATAAGTAACGGGCAGGATGTTACCTATGAAAGTAATGAGGCATGTTCTAACCCCCAAAAAACTGTGCCAAAAGGGTGAGGCAGTCAGCAATGCAGCTGATGTGTCTCTATAACAATGGGTAGCAAACGGGAGTGGCTGGAAGTGGTGGTGTAGCTGGAAAGCTCAGATGGTTCAGTTCACTGTCACAGAAAATTGGGATGAATCATATTTGCATACTCTGATCCTGCTGGGGAACAGTAACCCCCTAACACCTGAATAAGCAGCACAGCAAGCTGCAAGCAGTCCAGAAGATTCTTGGAATGTATTGAGGATAATTTCTTAATTCATGTGATACTGCCTGACCAGAAAACTGTTGTTAGCCCTGTGCTTGCCAACTTACAAGAACTAATTACAGAGGTTAAGATTGATGGCAGCCTGGGCTGCAGCGATCATGCCCTGACCATGCAAATGGTCAGAGACCTGGAAAAACTCTTCTAAGAAAACTCAGAGGAGTTGAGGTTTCTCTAAACTAGAGAGAAGAAGGGTTTGGGAATACTTCATTGCAGCCTTTAAATATATAAAGGGAGCTTAAAAAGAAGATGGAGAGAGAGAATTTTTACCAAGCTCTGTAGTGGCAGGAAAAGGGGAAAGAAAATTAAACTGAAAGGGCTTGGATATAAGGAAGTGTTTTACAGTGAGGGTGGTGAGACATTGGAACACATTGTTCAGGAAAGTTCTGGGGGTTCCATCATGTTGTTCATCCCACTGAGTTTCAGTGACCGGATCCAGCTTTCCAGTTACACAGGGCCTTCCTGCTTCTTGTGTTGGCAGCAACCATGCAACTTTAAAAAACTTATTACACATAAATGCAACCATAAATACACAGCTATGGGACAAGAGATCAGCATTTTCCCTGATCTAGTCTACTCTATCAAAATTCAGTCCGAATGGAGACAACTTGATATCTACAAATTTCATATGACCCTCTAGCTAGAGACCATCCTGCACTGAGATATTTCATTCTTCTTTTTCAAAGTGTTAACTTCCTTTCTGATGAAGAAAATAATTCAAATTATTTTGGAGTGGAAAGAGAAGCAATAGATGATTTAACATAATAATTTATATCCTGGTCTTGTATCCAAGTCACCTTCATAGACTCATGAAATCATAGAATACTTTGTGTTGGAAGGAACCAACAAGATCACTTAGTCCCACCTCCCCTGCCGTGGACAGGGACACTTACCACTAGAACAGGTTGCTCAACACCGCATTCAACCTGGCATTGAACACTTCCACGGATGGGACATCAACAGCTTCTCTGAGCAACAATTTGCATGTGATACATAAAAACAGCACTCATAACAAAAGGAAAATTATGCTGGACTTCTCTCTCCAACTGTTTGAGCTATACATTTTCTAGAATCCTTGTTTCCTTTTTCTGGTCTAATTTATTTGATTTTCTCTTACTTTGTCATATTGAATTTAAGAAAAAATTGAGTGATGATATGTGAAATTGAGTGAAGATGATATGATTGATACCTGTGATATCGTCATATCAATATCTTAGTGGTTAGGATGTTTTCTAGGGAAAAAGCACATATGTAAAGTGTATGTGAACAATGATGTCTAAATATGAAAAAGATTTTCATTTTCTGGGAACATTGTGAGGAAAAAAAATCACTCCAGAAAATGTTCCAAGGAAATTAATAAAAGTAACTTCAAACAAGGTAAATTTTTGTGGTTTTTAACTAAAAAAAAAAAAAAAAGTGTTTTACAGTGTCTCCAAACTCTTCTCATCACTCTGAAAATATTACTTTTGCTGAAAATCCCTTCTGTATTTCATTTTTTCATTTTTCTGTCATAACATAGAATACTTTATGAAGCTGTGAAGATGTATTGTCAGTGTAACTCTATGGTACATTTTCCAAAATGCAAAATAGATCATTGTACCATATAGCTGAATTGAAGGATTCAGATTAGAATCAGATAAAACGCACTTACTTGAACAAGCTAGTAATTACACTGAATCATGTAATGTGTCTCTAGAGCTACTCTATTCTAGTTTGTTTAAAGAGCAGCTGACTCTGAAAGCACTGTTTACAAGCCATTCTGTTCCCATATTATATATTTTTCAATATTTATCCTCCATTGTCCTTTACTACTAGGAGCATTTGCATGAAAACAGGATCTTTGTTTTTTGGGAGTGCATCTGCTACTGCTTCTGATTCTCAGCCTGAAGTCATAATCCAGTGTTCAAGACATCAGCCTTACATTTAGAGGAACCAGATGAATTGTCATTATAAACAAAGTGTAAAAACACCCTCAAATTCTTTCTTCAGATGAGGTTTAAAAGGAGAAACTTGAGAACTCTTGACCATGAAACCTATTTTCTTACAAGTGTACATAATGATGCGCAGCTAAGAAAATAGTAAGAAGAACCAGCAACTTGGTTAAAAGGTATGAAGGTTCTCCAGGGAGTTAGGGAACTAGACTGCAGAAAGTGGGTTTTGCTATGGTAACACCACCTACACCTCTTAACTTCTCTAATGACTCCAAATCCTATGCTGATTTTACCTTATTATGTGAATTTCTCATTCAGAGAAATTCTCACTTGCCATGCAGGATACCAGCAGAGATGGTGTCATGATTTTGAGGGGACCAGAGAATTTGTAGTCACGATGCTATAAAAAACCCCATATTTTTACAGTTGGCTTTGACAGAACATAGATTTATATTTGGATTCAGAGTGCTTCTGATTATAATTAATCGACTAGAAATGCCATTCCAGATGCTGATAGAAACATTTGAATAAAAATGCTTAGTTGGTTTTTTTTTTTTTTTAATATTAAAAAAAAAAAAGAAAAAAGAAGAAAAAGAAGAGAAGATAAAAGAAAAGAAAATTAATTTCAAGTAGTTATTTAAACTCTTTCTCCACTTTACATCAAGGGCCAGTACCAGTTAAGGACAATTTGACATTACCACAGCTTATCTGTCTCTTATCATTTCCCACAGAAACATAAATTATTAGCTTATGGAACTTAACTTTTTGTTAACTGATGCCTGGTGAGGGAAGCATATCCCAAGTAATAAGTACAAGATGCAGCCTGGGAAATAGAATTGTTTCCACTATTTTCATGATGCCAGTAAAAGAGCTGTGTGTGCATATATTTTGTGGGCCAAGAGATTACAGCTGTACATACATAAGTCTAGAGAGCATGCAAGCGTGTGGGTAAATACACAAATAGTATTAGACAGAAGATTAACACATTGGTGATTTTTTTGTCATTGCTGTTTTCCATATATTTATGTTGAGGAGGAGCTGAACATTAAAAACCCCAAAATATTTATTTAGTCTAAAATTATTTAATTTTTATTATTATGGCAGGGTGTCTCAAACAGTAACAATTGGATTTCTTCCTGTCCATGTCATTTGGTTTTCATTCTCCAGTTAGATTAACTTTTTAGATGGATAAAGAGAATGAAATAGGGCCCATTATTATTGCAGTTTCCTACTTGTCTGCATTCATCACAGCAAATATATTCCAGCTAGCAAATGTGCAGGAAAAACCTACCTGGGAGATAGTATGATGTTTTAAATTTACAAACCAGACTAGTTATTCAGAAAGCATTTCTAAAACTATATTCTGTGACTTTAAACAAATTACAGTTCTACTGAGATCTATCAATCATGGTTCACTTTATCAAACTGAAATTTAAGTTTGCATTTAGGTAGAGTGATTTTGTTTCATAGCCATATATAGTTTCACTGCTGTTGACCACTCTGGATAAGGATTGTAAAGAGCAACCTAAAGCTGCTATCATCTGTTTTCATTTCATCTTTTGTATTTTAGCTGTATTTTAGCTATATTTGATCCTCCTTTCTTTTCTCTTGTAACTTGGTCTGCCTTATTTCTCAGCAATGTGATATTACTTGCAATTTGTGGATGCAATTCCAAGGGTTTTTCCTGCTAGCACTTAAGAAGGCAACATGGAAAGAACTAGTGAAATGTATGAAAACCTGAGGGAAGCTTTGGTGTGCTGTAGAGAATTTATGTGGACTTTCTGTTACTGAATGACTGCATTAAATGTTTGACACGTACTTTTTTGAAAAAAAAAAACAACTAATAGCCTTTGTCACATATCAAAAGCCTTTCTATAACAAACTTAAATTACACCATCTACAGTATATGGTCTGGCAGTGCCCTGTAATTTCATTATAAAAGAAACATCTCCAGGCTTAAAAATAAGAATTTCTACTCCAGCCCTTCATGTAAATGTCAGAGATGGATTTCTATCAGTGTTCCAACTACTTAAATATGTATGAGTATATATCATTGAAAACAAAGAAACAGCATCTCCTTCAATTCTCAATTTGTTATTGTTTATGTGTCTTGATTCCCCTCCAAAAACTTGCTTAGGACATTGCTTTTTGTTCAGATTTTATTTTTCTTCAGGCACAGGAACTAATAAACCTTGTCCTTAATTTCAGGTTTAGAACTGACAGTTGCATCAAACAGATTTTCTAAGAGAGATGAATGACTTTCATGAAACCACAGTGGACACCTGAACTGTTTTATTAGTTCCCTTTTTCTTTATCCAATAACTAACGGATATTTTCTTTCACATGCTAATTAAAAATTGTTTTTTATCCACTGTGTTACCAGTTTTTGAGCATTCTGAGTTTTGAGATCATATTAAAGAACACTTTTTTGGGGTCTTATATAAGATCCTAGTCAATTACACTTTGCCTTCCAGATCGAATTCCTTATGGTCCAGTAATAAACACACATGTATTATAGAGAGACTATAATTTCCTTCTTACATGTAAACTGTAAACAGTTTCAATTACTAAATCTGGGTTTGGGTTTACAAGATTGAGTCTTTCAATTCATTTGTAGCATTTTTGTTGCATTAACTTGACACAGTTTATAAGCAGTCTCACATGCCTCAGTTAGGTTGGTAAGGATGTTTTAGGTTCTCAGGAAATTTCTCTGCTTTCCAACAATGCATTCCAAAACATGTAATAAATTAATACATAGGAATAATTTATTTTCTGTTTATTTCTACATAATAAAACACTATGACTTTAATAGAATTCTTTATTTACATATGTTGACATAATCAGAAATTTTATTTTGCAAAATAAAGACTATGGAATTATGTATTACTTAATAGAAAATATATTTATTGATTTTATCAAATGTTGTATTTTAATTAATTTTTTTAGTTCATTGATTAAATGTTGTAATGACAAACATGTTCCATGAGCTTTTGAGAAACAATATTTGTAAATAATTTTCCTCCAAATTTCTTCTATCAGTCATTTTTCTTCACCCTATTTCTGCACTCCTGCTTCTGTTTTTTCCCAATAGAAAGGGAAAGCACTTTCAGTTCTACCAACATTTGCCAATTATATGATCCATTTAAGGTCCTGTAGTATTGTGCCAGGGTTATCTCATGTCCAATATCAGAGTTCACATTTCTTTCTTAAAACTCTTAATTTTTTGTACTATTCAAATACACCAGAGACAGAACAAAAAGATATTTGTGGGATCAAAGTGAAAATTAATTTAAACTTAAGCAAGGTTTAACTGATCTATGGCATGCTTCAAATATGTTTGCTGGATATCAATACATGCTGGCAGTGTGGACAGGAAAATTATAATTTAACACATATCTGGCATTACGTTTCTGTTTAAAATGTTAGAAATTACATTATATATTAAGTCATCACATTACCTATCCATCTTTGCTGTATTTAACCTAAATGCATGTGAATGTAGTCTTCTAGTGAGTAGACTGTGATTGCCCTCAGTTGTGCAAAGCTTTAGTGCTATTATATTTCTCTAAAAGAATTGAATATTGACATATTCTATACCATATAATTTATAAAATTTAATTTAAAACTAGAGGATATGAAGAAAATTAGTTGCTCCTTCTTTGCTTATTCAGGTTCAGAATTTAGAAGAAATATATTTGAAACAGAACTTGAATATTAATTGCACACAGACTTGTTAATGAGGTGCTGCAGGACTAGGAAGCCTTGTTGGCTTGAATTTGAGTCACTTCTCTGAGTTTTAACCTGTTGTTATATACATTTTCAATAGCTGTTTGTCAACAGCTGTTTGGCTTTTAAAATTAGACTTAAACCCAAAGTTGTGAGACTCAGTCACAGTGAATAAGACCATACAGCATGGTTTGTCTCATTGACATGTACCTGAATAAATTAACTGTGTAGAAAGGCAACAGAACCTAATCTTATATGAGCTGTCAGTTTTCATAATCATCTTTTCCCTTCAATCATTAAAGCTAGCAGTGGTCTGATGGAGGACTCACAACCAACACAAAGAATGGTTTTAAGCATCAACTCTACTATTTCCCAGTACAGCCTTTTATACCCTGTCTCTCACATGCACCACACCTGTGTGCCTTTTTACTCTTTTGTGATGTCAATGCACCTCAGCATTCTGTGGTTTTTTTCTCCTAACAATGGTCACCTGTTTTACAGAGCTGTATCTTATTAGGGATGAGGCTTGGCTGCAACCCCATTCCTAATGGCCCATAATCTGTGCTCCTACAATGGTTATTTCCTTAAGTAAAAACAAACAAATGTGGATAATCAACAACTTTCTTAGATAACCATGTACTGTATTTTATTATTTAATGTGTGCATTTTTTCCTTTGCATATTTTCTATGTATATATATGTATGAAGGGGATAGAATTATTGAAAAAAAATTTATACAATGAACATCAGATGAATATAGTAATATCTATTCTCTTAGGTTCTTAATTTTGCATATTAGCTGAGCAATGACAATAATAATTTCAGGTTTTCGTTCACATAATTATAGGTGAAACTATCTGAAAAAAAAAAAAAGAAATGAATAAAGAAATTATTTCCTTATCTTCTTAAGTAGTTCCCTGGTTTCCTTATTTTCTGCAATTTTTGATTACTTGAGGTGGGGGGAGCTGCCATCCATTATAATAATTGTGCCACCTATAATTACATCCTTTGTTTTTTCATCTATTGTCTTTTTATCTGTCTGCATCTGTAGTTTTGAGGATCTTAGGGATGGAGGAATTTTTTTTTCTCTCTTCATATGACGGATACAAGCCCCAGGTATGTTTCAGCCTTGTCCATCCAACATACCTGCCACCCCTGTTTTTTGCTCAACAGACCATTATACTTGGGTTGTAGCTGGAATAGAGTGCTTCAGCATGATTTACATTTTAACTCATAGACAGACACTTGGCCTTTCTGTCCAGAAAGAATATGTACTGTCTCCCTCTCTAAGCACGTCTGTCTCTAAATCTACAGAAAGCATTTTGAGGCCAGTCTCTTGCTGAGCTGATAGCTAAAAACATGGTCATTAAGTGCATGGGTCCTGAAGTAAAATGCTTTAGCCCACTCCTAAGTCAACCCATCCTCCAGTAGCTTGATTGAGCCTTTGTGAACAGTTTTCTGTCTGCTGAGTAGTCTCATAAAGTGTATTTGGCTCTCACAATGCTGTTGAATCTGTTTTACTGCAATTTATCTTGCACTGTCTTGAATGGGCAAGAAAAGTTGTCAGACTCCTTATTTCGAAGAAAATTACTGCTTGAGGACATATCTCAAATTAGATCTCATCTCACAACTGAGCTATTACAACTGGAAAGCCTCTTCCTTTTGCGTATTTGCTGGCACAAGAACTTTGTCCTTGCAAAAAGTCAGTCTGTGGTCACCAGTCTGAAAGTAAGTTATTCATTTTACCCATATTTATGCAAATATGAAATGATGCTGAACATATACACCTTGCTTGAATTCTGATGTTACACAGTAAAATGTGAGCAAACCTTTTTTTTTTTTTATAAGTACAGGAGTTACTAAAAAATTTGAGTTTAAAAACATCCAAGAAGTGATCATGATGTTTAAACATTTAACTTTGTTTTAACTTGAAGTAAATTTCAAACCCAGTTTGGATTCCATTATGTTAGGTGCCTTATTGCAGTTGCCTATAATCTTTTTGTCCTTAAGTCTAAAAAAGCCCTCAGAATCTTCAGATGTGACTGACCAGGCAACACATATATTTATGTATATATACTTATCTCTCTCTATATATATACATCTCTTATGTGTATATATATATTGTATTAAAGGATCAATTGTACAACTGATCATATAAATGTTTTCATTTTTCTTCTTTAGATTTGAAAAATTGTAATGTCTGAATTTCATGAAGATCAGACTGGTAAAAGCTAATAAAGACTCAGCACCTCTGACTGAGGTCATGTTTCCTAAAGAATCAGCTCCCCTTTAGCACTCAAATTAATTGGCCAGATTGCCAAAAGAGATTGAATCAGAAAATGTATCATAAGTGTTATGATTTGAGTTTTTGAGTTTTGCTCCTATTTTTTTCCTTTAGAAGAAAAAATATTATTTTAAAGTAATTATTTCCAGTTTTAGAGGAAGAGTACTTAAAATCTGGCCTTGAGGTCTTCTCAAAATCTGGCTGTACTTGTGAAGCTGAAACAACCTTCTCAAATCATAGCTACTCAAAATGTCAGGAATATTCTGCTTAAGACTGAGTTTAGTAACTTTGTCAATCAAGCCTATCACTAAATAAAATGTCAGATGTTGAGTTTGTCTATTTATTGCCAATAAAGTTTGAATTTTAACTTTGAAAATGTGCCTGAGAAATTATAATTTTCCATCCTCCTGTTAACTCTTCCAAGCAAACTTGCAAAATAGAGTCATGGTTGGTACTTGGAATAAAACAATTTACCTCATTTAAAATGAGATGATAGTTCTGAATATTATAGAAAAATAAAAATACAAAGACCAACTTGCCTTGAATCCGAAGTACTATGTATCATGACAGGAAAAAAACCAATGAAGCTAAAAACATTTTTTAAAATGGATCCAGCTAGCAAAAATAATTGTAATTGTAATTTTAATCTTTTCCATTTGAAAGATTATTTGTCTAAATTCTCAGGAGTTTCATGAAAATATTTGAATATATCTTTCTTTTTTCAAATCTCTTCAATATTTCAAATTAAATGTGAGCTCGTACTGGAGTGCAAAGTTATTGTGGTCCAGGCTCTCACTTGAAAGATGTATCTATCGATTTCTTTGCTTCCCAGTACCAGACATGTCTGAAAATCTTAATCTTCAGCCAAGATGCTCAAACCAATGGACATGATTATTAATTATAACTCATAAGTCCTATACACAATAGTGTGATTAGACTTTTCATGTAGACAGATGATACATCTTCTCATAGAATACTAACTTATAGAGCTATTCCTATTATAAATAAAAGCATAAAGCTCATGACATTACATTACAGAAAACTTTATTTTGTCACATCTCTGCTATTTCAATATCACACACAATTAACTCTTCCTATAAGGTGTTCTGACCCCCTTTTTTTTTACTGTATTCTCTCTAATATTTTGGTTTAATGGTGACTATTAACAATTTTTGTTACAAAACTTGGAGCTTTTGTTTAGTGTATGAAATTAAACTTCACTGGCAGAAAAATATAGCTATGGAATATATAGTGGTTTGTCAGTGCATCCAAACTTAATGCTTCTGTTTTTCAACAGTACTGTGACTTCCATGAATATGGCACATAACTGTTTAAAATTTAATATTTTAACACTGACATTATTTAGTATAGTGTAAACCCTACTGTAAAATTTCCTTCTTTTCCATACCTCCCCTGCCAACAATATCTCCCCATGATGCCCATGGGTTTTTATTTTCCTTAAAATATTCCTACCTTTGAATCCACTCTGTTTTTACTTCTGAGTAGGTGTAATTATCAAAGGCTGCCAGACTTCATTTTAATTCCTGATGCTTTTCAAAAAGTGTAGACTATGTGACGTACTAAATATAGATACATATATATATAATCTGAATATGTTGCAGGCAATATTTCCTTATTTGGCTATACTGTTTCCTGAGAAGAACTAACATATGCTATACCTGTATAAAGATTACATTTCTTTTATGTAATCTCTGAGTCTTGTGTGCTATCCTGCAAACTTTGAGACTGGCATCCTCTGTGACCAGCTATGAAAAAACAGTGTGATAGCTTATATAACTCTAGCTGTAGATGCTGATACTGTGGGTGGAGGAAATATCAGATACAAGAGAGGACCAAGTATGGATGAAGAAAATAAAACATTTCCACAAAACTGTGACATTTTCATGGTAAAAAATTCTACTTTTCTACAAGTGTATGTCTGCATGCTGAAAAAGGGGGAAAAGAAATTTCATCTTTTCTATCTGTGGGGTGAGAAGTAATTATGGAATGGGAGAGAATGAACACAAAGAAATGTAATCATGTAAAGGAGAACAGTCCATGGAGGATGTACAAGAAGTTCTTCTGAAACCTTTACTGGGCTATGTGGGCTCTGTTCTATTCATGTGTGGAGGGATAGAATGTAAGAGAATAGTGCAGAAGGTAGGCTCACACCTGAGGAGTTGCAGCTGCACTAATCACCAAAGATCAGGAACAGGCCTGCCCTTAATAAACCACAGCTGTGTCCAATAAGGATGAGTGCTACAAAAGAGTGGGTTAGCTGGGTGATAAGAGAGTTGGGGTTTGTTGGCTGTGCTGTGAGGAACTGCCTATGAGAAATCACTGAGACGGTATAGGAACCTTCACAATATGATGATAGCATTCATGTATTTAGCTGGTGGCTGATACCTTCCAGAAGAGGCATTTAATTTCAGAATACAACCTTCTCATTGTGGCTGTGATTTTAAACTTACTGGGTAATGGAGCATATTACCATTTACCATATGATGAGATGGCCTTGTCTGTCAGCCAGGGAGCTGCTTAATGTTATATATGGGTCAAATGAGCCAAAAAAAAGAGAGAAGGAAAAAAATTTAAAGAACCTTGAGCTCTCTAACAAAAGGGAAAATTTCCCTTATGACAAGTAGCCACATAGTGGTTTTTTAAAGATCCATTTTCTCCTGAAAATTGAATAAGTAGCACTAAATCATATAAGATAAAGGAATTCCAAGGTCAAGGGGGATTTCTGCAGAATCACCCATTGCACTGACTACTGTAGCAGATGTTGTCCTTTCAGCAGAAATAATTCTTTAATGTTTGCAAATACATTTCATTCCATGAAAAAATAACAATTCTCCAACATATCATAACACTAAAGCCTTTCCTTGTGAATATTTGCAGACAATAAATGAGGAAGAGCTATAAAAACCAAATTAATCAGATGTTTGGAATTTGACTAGTTGCTCCCAAAGGCAAGTTTACTGAATGTATCCCTTGGAAGGTGTAATGCTATCTTCAAACCTTACATGATATCTGGCTATGTAAAATTGGAGAAATATATACGCTAAAAAGAAATAGATTTATTGAACTAATCTTATGTCTCAACTTGATTTAGTGAAGGTGTTTATTTTTCAGCAACTTTGACCAGAAAAGCAAAATAATAAGTTCAGGTTCAATCCTTAAAAAAAGCTCTAAAATAACCAAGAAACGTGCTGTATAGACAAAAAAGACAGAAGCTGCCATTTTCATCACCCAGATCTTATTTAATCAGATCAATATAGAACTGTTCTGGAGTTCACAGTAATCATAATGCTATAAATTTGCCTATCTTAATTCTTAGTCTTAGGATTTTCTTATAAAAGACAAATTATGCTTCAAGAGAGATGTTTCTCTAATGTGCCTATGGATGATGGTGAATTTCCAATATCAAAGATGAACCAGAAGTTCAGGCCATCCAATCAACACCTCTGCTCCAAAATTCATATTTGTAAGTGCCCTGTGGTGTTAAATTTTCTCTTGTCAGTCTCCACTTTTCTTGACAACCACTGTGATTTGCTTTCAGTGGGAGTATGTTAGCATTTTACCAGTAATTTGGTGTCATCTGAGAATTTTGAGAGGAAAAATATCTTTCCTTTTATACTGCTCTAGAATAATGGAGAAAAAAAGCGCTCAGGAAAATGCCCAAGTTCTAATTTACAAGTGATGGCATTCTGTATTGCTTCTATAGTGTCAGGCGGTTTTCTGTATTGTGAAATGTACAGGCTGACTTTGGAATTTTTGTTTTGCTTGTTTGTTGGTGTTTTTAATTTGTTGGGTTTTGTCTTGATTTGAAAAGACAGGTAAGGAAGGCAGGAGTATCCCTTGAAATTGAAAATGTATACCCCCTCCCTCCAAATTACTATAATTGTCAAATTAAGGGGCTCTCAGACAAAGATATGGGAATAGGAATAGCAGTTCTTTACTAGGAAGATTAAAATAAAAATGCAGTAGTACAAAAGTAAAAACCAAAAAACAAACTAAAACATTGACAGAGTCAGAATATGACCTGACACCCTGTGGGTCAGGGTGGTGGTAGCAGTCCGATTGAAATGGTGGCTGCAGCCCTCCTGGAGTGACAGACGTGGTACTGCTGAAGTCAATGTCCTGCAGAAGGGTGTAGTTTTCCTCTGGAAGTCCAGTGCTGGTGCAGACAGGTCTGGTCTTCCTTCTGGGAATCCAGTGGGAAAAGGCTGCTGTGGTGTTCCAAATCTCAGATTATATCCAGGTAGGAATGTTTGGCTCCTCCCTCTGGGCAGAGCTTCTCACAATGGGATGATGTAATCTTCATCAGCCATGCAGTGACACTCAATGGCCCATTAACAGAAGATATTTCCCTGAAGGGAGGATGAGTCATGGAAGAGATAAAGAACACTGCTCCACCTGGTTTTAAGAGCTGGTCCATTGATAGAAGATAACTACCCCACCTAGTTTTAACAGATGGTAATAGAATACATACTTTCAGTTACATCTTGCATTGCAACCTAAAGCATTTTGCTACATTTTTCTTCCTCCCTTTGTTATGTTCTATCTTTGAAAAATCAGGAATCCCATATCTTCATGTGTTCTTTTTCTTAGAGAAATGTGTTCAGATCAGATGACTAAAAACAGTGGCGGCACAGAAACCTGTAACTTGTGCTGCCACAGTTTCCTCTGTTCAGCAGAGTCAGGAGGGAATTCGTGTTAAGTGCTCCTCTCTCTCTTTTGAATATATGGTAATAGAGATGGTAAAGACAGAGTTACAGTTCATGTTATTGTCCTTTGTAACATCACACTGGGTTCTCTGAAGAGTAGAAATAACCACAAAGCCACTGCTATGTTGGTTTCACATACAAGTGACTCAGTGGCTGTTCCATTGGACGGCCTCCCTTGACTTGGCTTCACAGCAGAATCCATGACTTGGTGGTCATAATATTGAAAATAAACAATAATAGTGATAATTAAAACAAAACAGCCCTACAAAGACAAGTTGAGACATTCACAAAAAAATAGAACACTGTAAAACTTTTCTTCAAGTCTCTGTCTTGTTTGTTGTGAGATGTAAATTTATGCAGCTGTGAAAGGGCTTATAGAAGACTCTACACAACCATTTAAAAAACTATAATTTGTGAATGGCTCAGTTATTTGGAATCCTGGATTAATAGTAGAGAAATAATTAGTTCCAGCCATAAATTAGAAAGGAAATCATAAACATGAAATCTATTCTTTTTAATTTAATAAATATTGTCAAATTAAGAAAGTTGCTCAATATGACAAAATACAAATTCAAGGGATGTTATCATACTTCTGATATATACTATTCCTGCTTAATGTTTTACAAGACATCTTTATTATCCTCTCATACAACACCAGAACAAATGTGCATTCATTAGGGTGAAATTTGTCATTCTTGAGTCTAACTAAACCCTTGTTCTTTTCTTAAATTGAAAAAAAGGATTCATTTCAGACCACATGGAAAGTACTTAAGATTTATTTTAGTTTTTTATTGCCCATGCAATATTTGCTTTTTTTTCCTCTGTTTATAAACCCTCAAATATTTTTTAGTTTGAAACTTGAAATCTACCAATAAAATGATGAAATCAAATACAAGCTATCAAGGGATAAGTTTTAGGTCAGCTTGTGTTTTCTGAAAAATCACACAACAAAAAAATATTCAAGGCACCACCAAATTTACAGGCTGTACAATTCACCATTCACTTAGGAACTGGACTTTATGATCTTTGTGGGTCCCTTCCAACAAAGAACATCCTGTGAGTAATTCAATTGTAATCAATCTGAAGTGAAAGACAGACAAAGTGACTGATCTGTATGCATGCTGGAAGATACACTCTCTTTTGAAGGAAATAATGTACACAGAAATGGGCATTCTGATTGTAGAGCAAACAAATGTATGCTAATGTAGACTTGTGAACACCTCAAAACTGAAATGCTTTTGGTTTTTGGGACTTATTGCTTTAACTGACAACAGTTGAATGTGGATGCTTTTTAAAATGCCCCAGACAAGTATTGATATGATATGGATGATCATATACTATTGTGTGGCATATTTCTAAATGTGCCTTTTTAGGAAAAAAAGAAAAAAAATAGACTTCAGATATATAAATTTCTTTTATAGTCAAAATCGAGAGGTTGCATCTGTAAATAGCCAGATGAAATCATATGCCTCTAAAGAGATTTTTCTGGATTGAAGCTGCCAAAATTAGAAACAGCTATACAACCTCTATAAATGGCTTAATATTGTATTTTTTATCACAAGGTTCACAAAGATGTTTGTTTGGTAGGGTTTTTCCCTGTGTTTGGCATTTATCTTCATACCTAGGACTGCTGGAAGTAATCCATTGTGTGTTGACTACATTGTTGACTTCATTACTTCATTAGTGTTGCAGAGAACAAGCCAGGTAATAATGTACCTGACTAATTATGCTTGCAAACTATCATAAGCAGAAAACTGAAACTGCTTCCCAAAATCAAGCTCAAAATAAAGCATGGAGTATAGTGTTTTCATAACTGCATGTCAGTCTTGTAGGTGTTTGTTCTTTTTCTAGTTAGAAATGGTCAGAAATTTATCTATGAGTATCAGAACATGCACAACAGAACTTAAACCCTATCAGAGTATCTCAAACAATTAAGTTACTCAAAACAAAGCACTGAATGAAGAAAAAAATCCCATCATTCTACTAGAAACTGCAGAACATTATTAAGTGTTAGGAACAGGAGGAATTAAAATTCCAATGCCTCATTCTCTTTTAGGTAGAGCATAATGAGAACAGAAAATAGTACAACATTAATCCATCCTTGTGACAAACCTTGCAAGGTAAAGGGCAATGGGTACAAACTTATCTGTCCTTGTTACTGTCTTCTTGTAATGCCACAATCCTCTCTAGTTACCCAAGTACAAAGTCATACAAAGTATTAGTTTTCAAATCAAATTGTACTGTTGGCAGTGGGTCCAGCTAAGTGAAACTGTAGTTTCTATTTCACTTAAAATAGACAAATAATGAGATACAATGGGCTGAGGATTCAGTCAATAATAATGGATAGTTCATACTTAAGTAAAGGACTGACTTTAACTCTTGGTGTCTTTGGATTTTGGCCTGGATTTTTCCACAGAGGTTATGTGCTGTCACATATATCTGGAAGCTTTGGTTTAATTGGATGCTTTTGTATTTGAGTACAAAGAAACTCTGAATGACAATATTTATGCTAATTCAAAAGTGTGGGATGTAGTGAACATTTAAAAATAGACTACATGACTATGTATCACAGAATTGGAGTTTCAAGGTTATTTCAATACACAAAAAGGTTTTTTCTGCTTAAACACCACTGCAAGAGAGGCCAAGCTAATCATATGAAGGCACATCTCTGAAGTATCCCAGATGATTAGATCTACTGAGAGCTAATTGCTTCCTACAACAGTTTCTAATGTCTTTGTGATATTCTAAAAAAGGTTAAACATCTATCTTGAACTTTTTGACTTTTTTGAAACAAATGAAATCCCATTTTTCAAATTTACCTTATTTTTGAAGTCAAGATTACTAAGAAATACTAGTCAAGATTTTAATTTTCACTTTCTCAATGGAGGAAAAATACTCAAGAGGGAAAATACTTTGCAAAAAGTTATTTTCAGAGAGGTTTAGCACAGCATTTCAACAGTATCATGGTATTGACTGGCCAAGATAAGAGAAATATACTAGTAAAAATGCAATCTCAGATATACCTCAAGAATTTCTTGATTCGCTAGTGTCAAAAGATGAAAATGTATTGTTTTTAATTTGAAGTGTGTTTAAAAATTTGTTGTTTTAAAAATAGATAGCGGTCATCTTATTTTTTCTCTCCATGTAATAGATCTCCAGCACTGAGATATATGACACCAATATTCAGATTAAAAAAAAGAATAAAAACACTTTATTTCACAAGAGTTTCAAATTCAAGAGATTCAAATGTAAATGAGATTAAATACGGTAAACTAGATAAAATGTGTGAAAGACAAGAATGAAGAAGAAAGCCAGAAAATAGTATGAGGTATTTCACAGTTATAGAGTGTACTATAATACAAATTACAAATGTATCAAGTAGAGATTGATTCTCAGAAACTAATGAGATAGTTGACATAGGTTTTAGTCAATAAAGCATGAAAAGAAGTGTAGAAGAATTTAAACCACTGTCCATTGTGTAAGGATAGCAACTAATTAGCTTTACTTAGTGCTTAAATAAGTACCTGAGTAGCATTATTTGGAAAGATTATGAATCTGGTTGATGAAGCTAATTATCCTTATCTGAATTTTTTAACTCCATGAGACATTTATTTCCAAACAAAATATAGCAATTTACCTGAGATGAGGGCTGGGCTAGCCTTGTAGCTTTCTTGCCAGCCTGAAGGTAAAGAGCAAATTCCCTGGATCATTCTTTTTATACATGAGTGTTCACAGAGGCGTATCAGTTTCCTCAGTGGTTTAACAGACTGTCAATTCTCAAACATGATTACTGATTAGATTTTTTCAGATGCTGAGGAAACTGCTAGCAGCTTATCTTAGAACGTCACTTCCATGATGCAAGACCAGCACACTACCTTAAAATGGAAAGGTTTATGTGAAAATAGGAAGGCTGGTTCTTACTGGCTACGTTTGTGTCACCAGATCTAAAAGCATTTTCCAGCTTTTGCTTCAGGTATATGACCTGGTTTTATCAAGGTAAATGAAGGTGTATCCCCCACCCCACTGCACACTGCAGTCCCCTGCCCCATTACCCATCAATGGAAATGGCACCACAGAGGTGGTATTTTTGAAAATCAGATCCCTTGACTGATACTGGTAATAAGTCTAATAAGTAAAGCATTTTAATGATTCTGTTATTAAAGTTCAGAGACAAACCTTTTATCAAGCATGCCAGAGCTTTCATCATGTTTGGCTAAGATACTCTTTGATTGCACCAAACATTATTTTTAAGAAGGCTCCCCTTGCCACATTCATGAACTTCCTATGATCCACAGAACAGGAGTATTTGAGATAAGCCTATATATAAGCTACACATATTTAAAATCCACCTATTTTCATTTCTTTTATGCTTTGCCTTCTTTCATAAAGTGGAGGTCAAGTAATTGGAAAGTATACATAGCTGGAGATCTTTAATTACGTCCTGATAAATAACTTATTTTTTTCAAATTTTGCTATCCTATTTCAAAAAGACTGCATTTGACTAGGCCATTATTTCCTCAGGTCTGTGTTTTGTCCCTGAAATTTGCAATTCCCTTGCAGCTGAGCTTCAAATGCTCGCTTGACCTGAAACATAAATAAAATTTTCTTCACTTTTCCAGACACATTAATCCTACTACAGTAATTATGTGTATGTGAATTCTTAGGGAGGCACTCACAGTCTCATGGACAAAGTGTTTGTTAAAAGGCAAAACTTATTTATCAGTGTCTTGGCAAAAGATAGCATTCATATGGGAAATCAAGTCTATTGAACAGCATGATCAATTGTTGGCTGACGGCAATGAGGGCCTCCACTGCAATAATCACTGCAGTGGAATCTTCAGCAAGGTTGGGTTAAATTCCAGCTGCTCCATGATCCTGTGTGACCACTCCAGCACATGAAAAACTCACTGCTATCGATTACCCGAACTACATATAAAGCATCTCTCAAATATCTCAACTATGTACAAAACGCTGTTCTGCATGACCTTTCTGTATCTCTATGAGGAGTTCTCCACTGCCTCTTTACAAATATTTGTTCTATGTACAGTTTGATCAGTTCTGCAGCAGAAGCTGCCTGGGAGACTTTGGGATAATTCACATGGGATATAAAAATCAGCAGACTTAAGGGCACCTTGATTTTTGAGCATTTGGGGATCCAGAGAGGTCCCAGGTGAGTGGAAGCTGACAAAAATCTCAGTTTCCAAGAAGAGAAAGAAGGAGAACCCCAGAAACTTCAGGCCCACCAGTCTCACTTCAGTGCCTGATAAAATCATGGAAAAGGGTATTCTGGGAAGTACTGAAAAACACCTGGAGACAACATAGTCACTGGTACCAGACAGCACAGCTTGGTGAGGGGAAGGTCCTGTTTGTTGAACCTGATTTCCTTCTATGACAGGGTAAACCACTTACGTGATCTCTCATAGTATCCTTGTGGATAAAATGCTGGATTATAAAGGTGGTGGTGAAGTCAGTCAACTGGTTAAAAGTCCTTTGTCTACCATCAGTTATCTCACATATGCAGATGGCTGGCTGAGGAGTTCCTGAGCAACCTGGGAATTTACATCACCATCCTGATGTCCATCCACATCACAGTTTTAATTAAAGGGCAGGCTGGAATTTCATCTTTTAGCTCACTAATAACTAAGATTCTTAGCATTTGCGGCACAATAGATCAGTAAAGTTCTTTGGCATATATAAGGTTAAAAAGACCCCAAAAAATCCAAGAAAAATATGATTGAAGTAAGAATAGGCCATGATTATGTTGGGGGTTTTTATTCTGTAGAAGAGTAGGATTTCCTTATCACTTGCAAGCAGGGTTGGTATATATATGTAAGTGCAGAAAATCTCAAAACATGCATGCAGATTTGAACACTGCTTCCAGTTCTATCTATCTTGTATTAGAAAACCACATTCCCAGAAAATCTGTTGTGTAGGCTAACATTTTTCTTCACCCTTGTCATGATGGATTTTTTTTTGTTGGTGTTCATGCTTTTTGGCATCTGAGCACAAAATACTGCATATAGATGAGTTGCTAAAGACAGTGTTTGGGAGGATGTAAATGGAAAACTAAGCATTTCTTAGTACTAAAAGTAAGAAAATTTTTCCTTACTTTTTGGCTGTCTGTTCTACTGAGATTTACTTTTGCTGACATACTTTTACATTCATTTCCCCTGTAGCAGGTAAAAGAACGAGGTTACAGGAGGATTGCATTATTGTATTTATTTATAATATTCTTATGCAAACAATATAGTGAGCACTTATTTATAACTTGTTTGAGATCTAATAAAACTGAGGCCTGTTATACTAGTTCAGTCAAATTTGTTGATTTTCTCCCCCTTCCTTATTTGCTTTGTTTCTGGCTTCTATTTATTTCCTTGCTATAATCCTTGTCTACTTAGAGATTTGTGTGGATAAAATAAAAACCTTTTTTCTGTCACTGGTTTATTGTCATTCCATCTTGACAAAAACTGCAGAAAACCCAACTAGAAGGCAAGGGTTTTTAGGCATACAGTGCCTCTTTTCTTTACCTACAAGCAACTATGTAAATTAAAAAATAATAATAATAAAAAACATGCAACAAAAAACCAACAAAACACCTTAAATAATTTCCTACCTTCTCAGAGCATTGTTTCCTAGGGCAATGGCACTTTCACTCCCTGTGGACTGCTCTTTTATACAACCTTCATTCTTAGTTGTGCACAATCTTTTTATTCTCTCTCCTTTCCTGTTTTCTTGGTTATAAGTTTCATCACACAGAAAATATTTTTGTTGTTGTTTTTAGACCATTTCAAATCTGTCTCCTTTCCAAACTTCCAAAACTTTATCAGGAATTTCTTTTGTTTCATTTACACAATAATTTTATAAACATCTGAGGGATGTATTTGCAGTTTATAGCTCTCTGCAGTTGAGTGTTTCCCCTGGGCCTGTCCACCTCATGACATATCTGTAATTTCATTCTCATAATTATATTTTAACATGCAAAACAATGGGAGATAAAGTCTCCTCAAATGTTAGACAAAACCTGCCACAAGTATTACTAAAATTTCCTACCAATAATGATTTTACTGATAAGCGTCACAGTAAGACAATAGCCTGTTTTGTAACACGTAGAAAATTTTAACAATCTCATTAATGTACTGAGAGCGTTCAATGCTGCTTGCATTCATTGTGGAGGCTGGACAAGCCACCTCAGTGACTGAGGAGTAAATCCTTTATCAGGAGACTTCATGCTTTTTTCCAAGGGCTAAATTCTCTGTCACTCAAAGGTGATTCCTCTCAGGGTGAAATTCCATGCACTTTCATACCTATGAATCCCACATACCAGAGCAGCTCAATTACAATTTCTTTATTTGAGAAAATGTTTAATCTCATCAAAAGAGAAGTTCTGTTTGTTGTTCATAGCCCAATAGATTCCATTTTGTCAACAACAGAGCACCCAAACAGTTGGGTTCAGCCTACTCATTTCTACATTAAGTACCAAATGTCTTAGAAAGTTTGCATTGCAGAAGGCAGAGGACTGCCAGTGTGCTTGTTTTTGTAATTAATCCCTATGGAAACAAAATGTTGTGATTTGAAATTTTGACCAATCAAAGAAATAAATGGACTTTTAAAAGGATTTTTTTTTTTACTAATAAAATTTAGGTATGCTACATGATATGTAATGCAATTGGCAGGAGTTAATTTATAGTGAATATGAAGAGATGCTACTTCAATAAGTGTAATTCTACACTTTGATATATAACAGAAATAAGACTGTACCTGATTTGTTTAATCATAGAATCAAAGAATGGTTTGGGTAGAAAGGCATCTTTAATGATCATCTATCCTAACACCCCCATTCCCTGCCATGGGCAGGGATACCTTCTAGGGACACCACTAGATCAGGTTGCTCAGGGACCAACTTGGATTTGAGCACTGACGCAGATGGGGCATCCACAACTTCTCTGGGCAAACAGTTCTACTGTCTCACTCCCCTCTGAATAAAGAATTTCTGCTTAAAACTTAATTTAAATCTCTACTCTTTCAGTTTAAAATTGTTACCTTTTGTTCTATCACCGCCTGCCCATGTAACAAGTCACTCTTCCTCTTTTTTAAACCTCCTTTTACTACTTGAAGGCTATAACAAGTGCCTTCTCCTCTCCAGGCTGAAAAACCCCACTCTCCCAGCCTGTCTTTGTAGGAGAGGTGCTCCAGCCCTCAAATAATTGTTGTGGCCTTTCTCTGGACCCACTCTAACAGATCCATATCTGTCCTGTGCTGAGGACTCCAGGCCTGGACACAGTACTTTGGGTGGAGCCTCACACTGTCTGTGATTAAGAGAGCTGAGTTGAAATTTGATCTGTTAACAACCTCCATTTACATGATTTCCATCTGGAGAAGCATAAGGAGTGATTCTGGTAATTTTCACTATAAAGAAAGAGAATGTTTTCTGTTTGACAGTTTGTAATATGACGAGAGTTTGCCAACTGAGGAGGGATATTCACTTGTGTGACTCCTGTGTTACAGCATATCTGAGAGTATGTCATGGTTTAACCCCAGCCAACAATCAAATCCCACTCAGCAGCTCTCTTACTCCTGCACCAGAAGCACTGGGGAGACAATTGGAAGAGTAAAAGCTGGAAAACTTGTGAGTTGAGATGAAAACAGTTTACATAGGGAAAGCAAAAAGCACATACTCATGCAAAGCAAAACAAGGAATTAATTCACTGCATCTCATGGGCAGGCAGCTGTTCAGCCATCCCCAGGAGAGCTGGGGCACATCACGCATAAATGGTTCTTTGGGAAGACAGATGCTATCACTCCAAATGTTCCTCACTTCCTCCTTCTTTCCCTTACTTTAATGCTGAGCATGATCTCAGATGGTCTGAAATATCCTTTGGTCACTTGGAGTCAGCCTGGCTGTGTCTCCTTCCAATTTCCCCATGCAGCCCCAAATTCCTCACCAGGCTGGCAGTATGAAAAGCAAAAAAGGCCTTGGTTCTGTGTAAGCCCTGCTCAGCAATAGCAAAAACATTCGTATTGCCATCACTGCATTCAGCACAAATCCAAAACACATCCACTATGAAGAAAACTAACTCCATTCCAGCCAAAACCAGCACAAGAATATCTGAATCTGCAGCTGAGGCAATCCGCAGCCTAAAATATCTTGTACTAAAGGACTTTCTTGTTAAACAAAGACGAGAATTAGCTGCTTTCAAAGAGATTGAGGCAAATCAACACTTTCAGAGCAGCCAAGAGTGCAGGTTTTTCATTAGTTCCCATCAAAGTTAGGAAGGGAATCCATGTAAGAAGACATTTTCCAGCTAGGAGAAGAGCACCTTCTTGGAACAAACCTAGGGGAGACTGATATTATTAACTATAACTACATCCTAAGTTACCCTTAATGGTAGTTAAAGGCCTAGATTTAGGTTTCTGAAACGAGCCCTAAGGTGACCAATGACGAGGGCTTGAGCCACCTGTAATTCGAAGCTCAGCTCTTTGCAGAATGGCTGCATGATATTCACCGAGTTTTATCACAAATACTGTTGCTGAGCTATGGCAGACTACAGAAGGCAGAGCCAGGCAAGATAAGTAGAGTGAAAACAGAGAAATAGAAGTGTTGAGATGGTAATACCAACATAAAGATCTAGAAGAGAAACACCAATGCAGTAGGATGCATAAAAAAACTAAGCAAAAGAAAGAGCAGGGAGATGGGAGATCTCAACCTGACAATATCAGGGGTTATGCTGTTCCAAAGAGCAATGAAAGTCAAGCCTTTCCCCAGATGACTGATGAGACACAAGTTAGCTCGAGGTGAGATTAGGCAGAACATTAATGATTAGCCCCATATTTGCATGTACTACTTCTCAGCTGTATCTATCAGACAATAAATATTTTCTGGATGCTTATGGGAGTGTGCATCTTGCTCTCAAGGTCTCTTTGTGCAGAGCAAAATATGCCTGGAGAAATTGTGATTCAGTAAGGGAAGGCTGGACCAGGAGACTACTTCAGAATGAATGGAATCACTCTCCAGAGGTTAACTTTCTGGCAGGTAATATAGGAGTTAGGTACCTCTGATCTTTAGAGCAGCCTTAGCAGTGCTGTGAACAGATAAAACAATCAATGCAGCCATCCAGTCAGTGTGGGATCTTTTGTACTTTCATATCCACATCTTCTGGTCTGGTAGAAGTGCTTTGCTACACAGTTCATATCATTGTGAGAGAGATTTTTACTCTTCTTGCCTGCTCAGGGAAACATTGTTTTATTACTAGACCACATCGTAATTTTTTTTTCCTTTTCCTTTTCTTTTCTTTTTTTTTTTTTTTTTTGCAAAGAAAGAATAAATTCCTATTTTACTGTGTAGCACCAGAAAGACAGAACTAAACAGGCAATACATTGCTTATACTCTTATGCAATCCTTCTAGTACCTTCCTCTTTAACTTGACATTGGTCCGAATGGTTTTAAGCCTCCGTTTGCTTAAAATAGCACAAAATCTGGGTTTATTCAACCTCACTTTAGTCTTTAGACAGATATTTGTGTCTATACCTGTTGGAGAGAAGTAGGCTCTCCACAGGATGATTCAGAACTTATCTCATTTAAATTTCTCTCTTGAGGTGTCATTCTGCTAAGTCCAGAAATAGCTTATGCCATTTTTGTGCCTAGGTTAGACTCCTCAGGAAGGTGACAGAAGCTAAGAGCAATGAATTCAAATTAATTTTTTTTGACAAAAGTTTTGGCTCAAAGATAAAAAAAAAAAGTCCTTCCAAAGATATACATTATATCTGAAAGCTCCTAACTTACTGAGAAGGAGAATAAACATTTGACTTCCTTTCAAGTTTACTCCCAAATTTCCAGGAGCATATGGCCTGTTAACTCACCTAGCTGCAATTGCATTCAACACTTAACTTCTGTGCCTGTGTTGCCCTGTCACCCAACAGATTGGTACTTCTTTGCTGGAGAGCTACCCACTGCTGTGCTATCAGTGTTCAGATGACATATAATTTTGTGTATAATTTTGCTCACTTCTGCTATGATTTACAAAGTTATTCAGGGCCTCAGTTTTGATTCTCCTCCCCTAAGCTTTGAACAGCTGACAGTCTCAGCCATCCTTGAGTGCAACCAGAACTCAAACTGCCTGAAATAATAGTATATTCCATTTGACTTATGTGTGCTTTTACAGGTATTATTGCAGTACTTCCTCACAATTCTACAGTTAAAGCCAAAGTGTCAGAATGCAACACATCTCCAGAGAGCAATAATTTGTAAAACAAAGCAAAAAGGTAAAATTTAAAAAGTGAAGTCTTTCCAGCTACAGTTTCTATATGTGCCTAAAGATCTATTGGTCAGAAATTATATAATTCTTTGTGAAAATTGGGGCACAAATTCTACTTTATTCAGATCTAGGACACAGAACTCACACTGTGTAGTAGCCACAAGAGGTAGATGAATTATTCATGAGCAAAAACAGGATATTAATTCACCGGAGGAGTAAGATATTTTTGTTTTTAACCTCTTCTCATGCTGGTTATAAAATATCCTCCATCCTTTGGCGTGAGCCTCATTAAATATATGCATCCTATGCTTTCATAACACTTTTATGTTTTCCAGCCTCTATTTCAGCTTTAAACACTGGCAGTGAAATTAAGACACATGAATTATTAAGAGCAAAGATTTTGCTAAAATGACAGAGCCTTCTGTCCATCTGTCTCACATTTTTAAGTCTTTCTATTCACATTTTCCAAAATTACAAAAGTAATTTACATAGATATTTCAAATACAATTTTTTCCCTTTATAATTTTTAAAATAATTTTTTAAAATTATTTTTTAATTTTAAATGTAGGCACTTGTCTTCCCATCAAAAAAAAAAAAAAAAAAAAGGTGCCAAAAACCACAGGGAATAAGCTTTTTGCAGGTTGTTTCTCTAAACCACAGGAGATCATGGTCCTATATCTATGAGAGTTGATACCCACATTTCCCAGTTAGCTTGATAATTCCTTAGTTGCCAGACTGTAAAAAATTCTGATTTTTTTTCTCTCCAGGCTTCCTCCTAGATTTCCATTAGAAAATGAAGAAAATAATTGTAAGGCAAGAAAAAAAACAACAACCAAAGTGTGATTTTTCAGCCTAGTAAGATATTTTTTTCTTAAAATGGTACAGTTCTGGATTTTGTTTCAGTGCTTCTTACTCACTATATTTTGTTAGTCTTAAATGAAAATTCAGAAACCATTATTAAGTATGTGTGTTCTAACCCATACTTTGTGGAACTGAAATTTTGTCTAAAATGAGACTTATTTAGTATCTAAAGATAATCTGCTGTCACTCTCTATAGCTGTTAAAATAAATCAAGTCCAGGCAGTTAGTTGGGGAAATGGACTTGGACTTCCCTGCCATTGAGAATATTTCAGTCAAAATAATCAAACAACTACTATTTTCAACAAGCAATAAAGTAATATCATGGAATCACAGAATCAAAAAATATTAAGGCCAGGAGGGACTTGTAGTTTAGCCCAACATCCTACTCAAAGCAGGACAAATTCAGTCAGGCTGTGCAGGACTATGTCTCCAAGGTTTAAGACCTCCAGGGTTTGACACTCTCTGCATTATTCTCTGGGTAACTTCGTCCAAGATTTGGTTATCTGCACTGTTAAAAAATCCCAGTATTCAACCAGAGTTTCCCAGGTTCTGACTACTGTCCTTTGCCAATCACTGGGCCCTTCCATGAGGATGCTACACATCCTCTGTATCCTCAGATCAGGCCGTTGCAGACAGCAAGAGGGTCTCCCTGAGCCTTCTTTTCTCCAGATTGAGTCTGTTCTCTCAGCTTTCCCTGGTCTATCATGTCCTCCTGCCCCTTGACAGACATAGTGGCCTGTGCTGGACAACCCCCAGGATGTCCATGTCATTTTGTAAGGGGTAGCCCAGATTCTGTGAAAAAGCAAAACACTGCAGTTGTGGTTTTGCCGGTGTTGAACTGAGGATGAGGATCATTTCCCTGAGCTGCTGGCTGCAGTCCTGCTTGTGCAGCCCAGAAGGCAATTGGCCCCTGCTGCAAGGACGCACTCTGGCTCATCACCTGCTTAGAGCCTTCCAGCTTCTGCAAAGCTGCTCTCCAGCTGGTCAACCCCCAGCAGGTACTAGTAATTGGGTTTACTCCTCTCCAGGTGCAGACTTTTGAATTTGCTTTTAGTGAACTTCCTGAGGTTCCTGCTAGCCTATTTCTCCCACCTGTCCAGGTCCCTCTTAGTAACAGTCCTGCCCTCTATGTGCTTTTCATATTCTTGGGTTGTTCACAAATTTTCTGAGAGCACACTCTGTCCCACCATCTAGGTTGTTATAAAGACATTAAGATGCACTTTTTCCAGGACTGATTCCTGAAAGATGCCTCAATATCAGCACACATCAGTCCAGCATCTGCTCTTTCCAGCATTAACTACTGGTCTTTGAGTCCAGCAGTTCAGTCAATTTTCTGTGCACCTTGATGTCTACCTGTCCACACCATATCTCGAAATTTCAATGCTATGGAGACTATGAGAGACTCTTTCAAAGACCTTCCTAATGTCCAAGTGTGAAGCATCAGCAATAACCACTGTTGCAGAAAGCAGTAAGGTTGCCCAGGGATGAGTTACTCTTAGTACACTCATGCTGCTGCTTCCAGTTACTTTAATTGTCTGTTGTGTCTTGAGAAATAGCTTCTGATCAGATCTGCCCCATAACAGATGAGAAAAGACCTTTGCCTGGATCCTTCTCCTGGAAGATGAATGTGGTGTTTGCCTTTTTCCAGCCATCAGAAACCTTTCACAATTTACATTTTATTTTTAAAATTATAAGGTTGGCCCCTCAGCAACATCAGCCAGCTCCTCTGCCATGGATACATTGCATTTGGACATACAGGCTTGTCTATATCTAATTGTCTAATATTTAAAAACCAAAACTGAGAAGGCTATGTTGCTGATCTTTCCACATTTTTTAGTCCTCCCAAGTAAAGAGGGAAGTTCTATCTAAATGGGAATTTCCTACCAGTCAAAATTTTGAGAATGAGATAAAAAATATTTTTCAGTTCATCTTGAAACCATTCTCAAGCCTTTAAAGAGTTTAGCTTTTATGTCATGCTAATATTCCATTCCTTCCTCTATATTTTTTTCTTAGGATATTCCCAGGAATATCATCAACTGCTCAGCACATTTTTCAGGTTTCCTAGTGTATTGATTTGAAATATACTGAAAATTAAATACATTTTTAAATCTTTTTCTTTCAGTCATTCATATGAATTATCACATGCTTTCTCTAGGTCTTAGATTAATCAAATATATTTTCTAAACTTTTATATGCAATCCAAATAAAAAATAAACTCTACAATAAACTCCTATATGAAGCAGTAACAAGATGCATTGGCATAATATTTATGTTGCATCAACAGACATCAAAAATGAGAGAGATGTCTTTTCATGTCATTGTCATCAAAAACATTCCAAGCAAGTGACTTAATTCTATTATTCCAGTTTTGTGACCAAATTTGGTTTATTCAGTCAGGGGAAAATAAAGCTGTTTGTATTGCTGATTTATTTTGCACAAGCCACTTTAATTGAAGTGGCGTAATCAGTGGAAACTAAAGAGCTACTACACTGCAATGAAAGGAAGAGTAAAGCATATTCTGCTCCCTAATCAGCGATTGGGAAAGGACATAAATTTTGTCTTTCAGTTATCAAGCAAAAGTTTGGAATTGAGGGTGAAGGAGGGGAGAAAAACCAGTTTATTTACAGTTGACTTCATTGTTTGTTTTCTATGAGAACATAGCTGTGAATCATTACCTAGCTGACAGAAAAACAAAGATTAGCACTATGGAGACACATGTATATATTTAGCACGATTAAATTCCCATGTGTTTCCTCGGTAGCCCAGTAAATATGCTGGCTGTCTGTAAAGGGCATGGCCCTGCTGAGTGCTAACCTGGCACTTTGGGGGCTCGGTGTCGCCATGGCCTGATCTGGTGTCGCTGGTTTGACCCCTGTGCTGGGGGCAGTGGCTGCCTCCCACCCTGCTCCAGCTGCAGCCCCAGCCTGTGGTGTCCCCACTGTGGAAGGGGGGACAGCCCCTGCCTGTCACTGCCTGACAGTGCCCAGCCCTTTGTGTGCATGGGGCTGGAAGAACTTCAGCTGGCAGACCAGGAGGAGGATGCCAAGCGGATGAGAACATTTATAAAGATAAACCCAAGAATAACCAAGGCCAGAGGCGAAGGTTCCACCCACCATCATGCCCCTCCCACTCTTCAGAAGGCAGGATGCTGGCAGCTCCCTGTGCCACCCTCACTACTTTTTCTGACATTGCCAACAGAATCACACTGAATCACAAAATTAACTGCGGTGGAAAAGACCTTTGAGATCATTGAATCCAAAATGATCCCAGTTTCATATTATTGCTGTAACTGAAATACAAAAACGTCTGTATTTTTATTTACTTGTTAAGATTATAATTAGGTTACTAAATTATTTTCCACACATACACACTGTATTCTATTTTTGCATATAACAAGGTTTGGAGCATAAAATGTAATACCTACTCACACAGAAGGAAGTGCTTTTCAGCAGTATAATTTGAAGCTGTAGTTCATACAGTTCATCATCCTATGAACAGTCTTTAAATTCTTAAATCACAATTCATTCCTTGTTCTTTTTTGAGACTAAGTGGCAGCAGTCTGCCTGCAGAATAGAGGTAAGATCCTGAGACAGGTTTATACAAATATCTACATGAATACATCCTGAGTTAGCTCTGGTTATTTTCTGCACCAGAAGTGAAGATTTCCACCCATGAAGTAAATGAAGACAAGTTATTCGGTATGGTCAAACCACATCTCTCTCTCCCTATTTTTGACCTGTTTACTTTAAGACTTTGGAAAGAATTTACAGACTTAACTGAACGTTAAATTAGAGAATCTCAAAAATTCCTGAAGCTTTTCTATTTCTTTAGGAAGTAGTCTTTTGTTTTTCATTTCAGAGATTCTATGTAGAATCTTTGAGGATTATTTAACTGTAAGACAAATGTTACAGCTCACACAAAGGACTGAGATGTGGCTTTTATTAAATTTATTATTAAGCACTCAATAGACCATATCTAGGTTACTGTTTCCAATGCAATTGGAAAATATTCTGTTTTCACCAATACAAGCAAGATATTGCTATACTTGAGTAACTTTAGCAGAGGCCACCAGGGTGTTTGTGCATTGGAGCTCTTGACCTGTGTGGGAATACTGAAGAAGATGAGCTTGTTCTGTCCAGGAAAGAGAACACTTTGGGGATATGTTAGAGAAGCACCAGATGTATATGGGACAAGGTAGATCAGCTGTTAATAGCATTACACAGCAGAAAGAAAAGAGAAGAGTTTTAAAATTAAACAGCAGTTATTTAGACTGGGTACCAAGAAAACCTCTTTTTTTTTTTTTTTTTTTTTTTTTTTTTTCGCATGAGCATGATCCAGCAGTGGAGGAAGTTGCCCAGAGACACTGTGCAGCATCCATCTCTGGATTTTTTCTACAATCAATTGATAAAGCCCTGAGATGCCTGGTTTGACTCCATAGCTGATCCTGCTTGGAGCAGGAGGTTGGGCTAGAGGCCCCCTGAGTTCCCTTCTCACTTGAACTGTTCTGTGCTTCTATGGTCAGAATGTTTACCCAGACCTGAACAGATCTTGCAATTCTGGAAGTGCAGACAGAGTCGGGATTCATGGATATATGTCTTTGTAGTCTTATAAAACATCATATCTATGGTATTCCTTTTTTGACTCTAGGATTTTAAATAAAATAAATTAAATATAAAAAAGTGATATAAACCCCATTTCAATGGAGACTAATCCTTTTTCCTCCATTATTAATAGGAGCATGTGTACATGTACAACAATAAATACAAGATGATTCATATATAAGTCCTTATTTTAGATAGAAAGAGAACAAACCACCAGATGATAGATAGGCAGTTGAAAATGAATCATTCAAACAATGGATTGATCAGGAAATATCAGTAAAATCTGAAAAACAGTATCTTTTTATATATTGCTAGGTACCCAAACTGTCATTTATGGTATTATATTGTAGATTAAAAATAAATAGTACCAAATTATTGACAACTCATTAATATCATTGTATTTGCTTTTTAAACAGCTAGCATGATATTGAATTACTGCATGTCTTTTAGAACCCTTTATGGTGATGTCTCGATAGACACACACATCAATTCCTCATTTCTTAATTTTCAACAGAATTTCTGTCATTGTATTGTTTTATGAGATTTTTTGAAATTCTGGCTATACTTAGATATGTGTCTGTGAAAAGAAAACTGATGACAGTAGAAAACATGAACTAAATGCACTTTTAAAATAAATATCAAATACAATTTTAAGTTTGATCTGAACTTTTAGAGAATTCTGCCAAAGCTCAAACATTAATATTCAGTACAATTGAAGCAAATCATCTATGGAAAGATTATTTCTCACTGACTGGAAGAAAACCAAGCTATTCTTTAAATGTTTTATTTGTCTTCATTCCTAGACCTCTTCTTAACCACTTTCCTATCCTCTCTCTCATTTTTGCCTATTTTCTTTTCCAGGTGCATGTGTTTGATAGGTATAAAGAAATTATATATTCATAACAAAAGAGTGTTATTTCAGACTTATTTGGTGAAATGCAATTTCAAAATGTCTTTATTTCTCTGCCATTGCTCATATTAACATGCTTTCTTCTCCCCTACAAAGTAACAAAATGTTACCACATGCATTTTTCTTTTCAACAATTTTTTTTTTCATTCTACAGTATTCCTAGTCTTTAATTGGTAAATCAACAGCAGCCATTCAGTAAGGACGATGTTTTTGCAATACAAAATCTCATTGGAATTTATTTTTATCTTCCTAAACAGAATTGTAAATTACATAATAAATGTATGCTTAAGGCATCTGAACGTCATTCATATTGGTATTTTTCAAGCATACTCAAAGTAGATGCATTTAAAGAAAAGTTTTTTATATGGGGCATGTTGGATTTGCCAAAATGTATACAGGGTACTGTATCTGTACCCTGTAAAACAGCAATTGTGATTAATGTGGATGGATAACTGTAAGGTCCCAGAGCTTATTCAACAAGGGTCTTAAAAGGCCTTGAGATTCTTTCATGTACCCAAAAAGATATTCCTTAAGAGGTTAAAACCTTTAAAGCAAACTTCAGAAAATAAGGGAACTTTAGAAAAGGTTTAAAGCAATATTCAATCAAAATAAAGCATTTCACAAAGCATTCCATAAGCAAACTCCAATTTATCCAGTTTTTAACTAACTCAAACTTTGAGAAGAAAAAAAAGATAGAAGGGATACAGAAAGAACAAATATAGCTACCACCCATGGCTCCAGTAGTGTTTCAGCTGATTCAGAGCCCAAGAGGAGGCAGGATCAAGACCCGTGCGTGCCTCATGCTCTGGTTTAAGTGACCTTTGGCTTTCCTGGGCCCTTCCCCAAGTGGGACTTCCCGTCTGTTGGCCTCTCGGGAGCTGGGCTGGGGCTCCAGGGTCAGGGTGCGGAGCCTTGCCTCCCAGCGACTGGGTTTGACCCCATGCAGGGCTGGGATGCAGCCCGGGGGTGGGTGTGGGGTCTGTGGAGCAGGGCACACCTCGTCACGGCAACACTTGGCCCTTTCCCCACACGCGAGCCTGAAAAATGTTCCGAACGAGGTTCTTCCTCCAGTCTCTCACAACAACCTAGCTCTAAAGTTCAATCTATACGGTTTCAATATGAACAAGTAAATTATAACTGCGTGCAATGCCAAAGAACTCATGCTACTAGTCCTTAAAGTGTATATCTAGTGGAAAATAATTTTTTTAGTTTGTGGCAATAATATTTTCTTAAGAAGAATTGCCTACCTGAAATGTAATGGTGTTACAAAACTGAAACCATGAATTCTATTGTGTAGTCGGCAACAGCTTGTATCCATCTACAAATGTTCTAAATTGTGCAAATAATTCTGTGGTTGAATAATTTCAGTTATGGATGTTGAACAAGATTCCAATATTGCTGCAACATTGTTTTTAGATGTTAAATAACACCCAAATGAGAAAGAAGTAGAAAATTACTTGTTAGTTAATGATTTCAAAGAGATTAACTGTTTCAGGCCAATACTTTTGTTTATTATCAAAGTAGAGTGAAAATTCTGTGGATTCTAGAAAAGAAGAGTAGCAATTAAGGATCTTGCATCAAGCATTGATACAACTTAACTCCCCTCAGTCTATATCAGGGATGTCATTGGTCTTTTTGTCTGCTACTTTTTTTTCAGACTGCTGTAGGATTTTTTTTACATGTCAAAACAATAAATCCGTTCACAGAGTCCTTCACATGAGGAAAGGTGCTCTATCTTGCAAGTATAGCCTATATTTTGGGTTTTTTTGGTGGGTTTTTTTGTTTGTTTGTTTTATTCTGTCTTTGTATGGAGTAGCTATGCCATCTAAAAGTACAAACTGTTTTTGCCTCAGGTAATTCAGGTAATTGTGTATAAAACATCCAGTTTCCAAATTATCACTCTTCCAAGACTATAGAAATGTTTTGATATATATTTGCTTCTTTGCTTCCAGATTACTCCATCAAAATGCTTTCCCGATAACCATAATACAGTAAACATTCATGTAATATAGTTTTTGGGTTTTTTTTATTAAGCTATACCTAGTAACAAAAGGATAATCTTCTGTATTTATAGGGGAAAATGTACAGATCTGATTTTACTATATTCTTCAAATTACCTGCAAAATTAAAAATTGTGTAGAAAGATGATACAAAATCAAATGATCAGACGATTATTCTGATTCCAAAAAAATATATTTTGGTTATTCAAAGCAGGAATTGGTATTTTCAGCTGGTTGTACAGGGCTGTGTCCAGTCAAGACTTGAATTACCACCAGGGTTTGACACTCACTCCTCTCTCTGTCCAGTTCTTTCAGTCTATCATGTGCACCAGGCCCAGGTGGTCACCTGTACAAGGGTTTAATCTTTTTCATGTGCATTTTTTTGCATTTGCTTTTGTTAGACTTCCTGAAGTTTGTCAGTCAATTTCAGCAAGTCTGGTCCCTCTCAGTAGCTGTCCTGCCTTCCAATGCATCAACAACACTCTCCATGAACATATTTCACATGTCTGAACACTTGCTGAGTGCGCAGTTTGTCCTGATATCCAGGTCATTGTTCATTTTTCCTGTTTCCTCATTAGTAGTCTTTTTCCTCTGGATATTTGATGGTGGTTCCAGACATATAAAAAAATTGACCAAAGTGACCCAAAACTTTTCCTTTCCTTCTGCAATTCTGTTGTCATTGACATTTAAAGCTCTACCTTCTGGCAAAAAAACCCCACAATGATTACTTTAAGACTGTTTTTCCTTTTGATATTTATTAAATTCTGCTTTTGTTTTTACACTGGCTCTGGCTGGGATGGAGTTATTTTTTCCTAACAGGTCATATTCTGATAGTTTTGGATTTGTGACTAGAGCTATGTTGATAACACACCAGTGTTTTGGCTGTTTCTGAGCAGCATTTGCACAGTGTCAAGGTTTTCTCTGTTTCTCACATGGTCTCCCCAGTGAGTAGGCTGGAGTCATTAAGAAGTTAGGAGGGGACTCAGACAGGAGAGGTGATCTGAGTTGACCAAAGGGATATTCTATGACATATATCATATTCAGCAGAAAAAACTCAGCAGAGTTTTTTGGGGGACTTTAGCCATTTGTTGGAGATGGCTGGGTGTCAGTCTTCTTGTGGAGGGTTTTGAGTGATTGTCCTTGCGTCACTTGTGCCTCCTTTTTTTTCTTCTTTTTTTGTTTTTCTTTCTCTTAACTTCTAAAACTATCCTTATGGCCCATGAGTTTTCTCTCCTTTGTTCTTCCTATTGTCTCCCCCATCCTGGTGGGGTGAGGGAGTAAGCCAGCAGTTGTGTGGAGCTTAGCAGATGATCAGCATCTGCTCACTACTTGAGGTCTTCAACTATACTCCAGAAGTATTTTAGTCATGTTGGTTTCCCTTGAGTGTTTTAAATCTTGACTTTTTTGTTTGTTTTTACTACTTGTTATCAATTTCCCTTTTTTGGCATATTACACCAGTCTGTTATAAACATATTTTTTCATGTCAGTGTAGGTACAATTATAGTATATCAATGCTTCATCATTCCAGTCATACTAATTTTAGTTTCAAATTTTAGTTTGGCTGAACTGATGTTTATAAAAAGCCTTTGCTTCATTATTCTTGCTTAACAGTTTAGGTCAATAAGTAGTTAAATAATTTCTTCCATAATGTGTGTCCTAATTAATTTTGGTATCTTGATTTTTTTTGTCAAATTCCTTTACTGTTGTTTTCACTTCTCTTTGGTCAAGCCAGCCCATCTACCATGATGATTTGTTCTGCTTTTATCAGGAATCCATCTGAAGTGAGCCATTTTTCTGGAAAACCTGGAACACACAGGGATGAGGAGAGAAAAACAACCCAAACAAACAAATAGATATGAAAGCAAAACAGAAACACCACCGCCCACTTTTTATCTCTCTTATTCAACCTAAACAATTATTCATGATAACATGAAAAAAGAAAACAACCACAAGGCAAGCACAGAGCTACACAATCTAGAAACAAGAAAATGCTTTTAAAAATTTCAGTTGTTTTACTCCTGTGATTATGGGCCTTTAAGACACTTAATGCATACATAAAATCCTAAAACCAACTCACACTGACAACACTGTAGATGTCTTAAATCTTACAATTTACTGGAATGCCAATAGCTACCTGAGAATATTAAGGCACTAGGAAATCCAATTATTTAAAAAACTATAATGTAATGCAATGAAAACTCAAACTGTGTGGTGGTTTCTTTTGCCAAACAGAAGAAATCATTTTCAAATATTTATTGAAGGTTATGTTTTCGTATCCATATTTTAAGCTCTTGTAAAATGTCCATTTGTCCTTCATTGTGTCAATGATGAATATGTTTTGGTCTCATGAACCTAAATTGATATGTCAATGATCATAATTAAAGGCTTGTTGAACTCTTTGGGAAATTGTGAATTGATTTAATGCTTCATAAAACATGCCTGTAACAGGCATGGAGGACTTTCCCTCATGTTTTTAAAAAAACACACCTAACTGTTTAAAAAAGTCAGTATTTCTTTATCTGCTGCTCAATGGTAGTTGACAGTAAAAGCCATGTCACTGTTTCAATAAGATTGTCTATAGTCCTCAGAATATGCTTTAAAAATCAGTCATTCACTTCTACCAGTTTTTTCTTGTGCTGATGTAAGTTCTCAGTCTAAAAGAGACTCCAATCTTTGGTATTAAACAATTCCAGGGATCAGAATTTTATTCGCTCTTTTTATTTTGTTGGCTTGTTTGTTCTCACAAGCATTCCATCATAAACAACTCCAATCTTTGTTTTTCAAATAGAAAAAGAAAAAGAAAAAGAAAAAGAAAAAGAAAAAGAAAAAGAAAAAGAAAAAGAAAAAGAAAAAGAAAAAGAAAAAGAAAAAGAAAAAAAGAAAAAAAAAAGGAAAAGATGAAAATGTTGAGCTGTTTTCCAATACAGCTATTATTCAGAACAAGTCATTGTACTGCTTCTAGCTGAGCCAGAATACCCAAACTTATTCTAACTTGCAAAAATAAAACAATGCATAAAGATTTCCCCAGCTGTACTGCACGAGTGTGCCTAGCCTGTATGAACAGTATCAAATCCTCTACATCAAATCAAACTTTCTAATGATTCCTTCCATAGCCAGACTGGAAACCTAAGCTTCTTTAATATTACAGTTTCATTATTCTTATTTTCTATAATTTAACAACTTTTCTTATTATACTTAATGGAAAAGTCATGCAATATTGAGCAGTAACTGCTGTTAATCTCCTGCTGTATAAAATTTGCATTTTTGTTGCTAGTGGAGGGTAATTAACATGCTCTAATTATCATATTGATTGTCTTCTTTAGCTTATGAGGATATACTCATCTCAAACCTCGTTGATCTTACAATAGTACATTTTATTGCTCTCAGTAATACTATGCAAGGCTTAGATTTTACTGAAAAAATGGTGTGATCTAGCTGTAACAAGTTCCCAAAATGTTTCAATTTGGAATTGAGCAAGTTTTTAGAGTGCCTATCAAGAAAATAGAGCTCTGCTTCTACAGTAGCGCAGTGCCACCTTTTCAATAACTGAATTATGGTTGTATTATCACAATGACAAAAAAAAAATTTCTTGTGTTCCACTCAGATTATGTCTTACTCCGTCTGTGAACAGTTAACACAGAAAACACATTCAACTTGAAATATGCTTGCAAGCAATAATGAGTGTTTTTTCCTCTTGCAAGGGCTCTTTTTAGGCAAATAGACCTTTATCAGTAGGAAAAATGCTTTACGTGATCTAAAATTTCTACCTAATTAAACTCCTTAGTAGATTTTATGTCTGCCTACAACTACCTTATAAAATAGTACTGCAGATAGGAATATTTAAGTGAAATCAAGTTTTCTGCTGGAATGCTGTATACAAGAACACTGAGGTGTTTGGGGTTTAAAAAGACAAGAAACATCAAGTACAATGAATTACAGCTGTACATGCAAATAGATTGCATTGTTTTCACAAGATCAAGTCAAACAAGTGGTGATATTCAAATGGGAGATTTTGTATCAGCCTGTTCTGCATTTATTTAAGCACAACCATTTAGTCTAGGAGACACAGAATTCTGCACTGTGTCTTACAACTCCCTGGGAATCAGAATTTCATTTGCAACAGATTCTTCCCAGGGATCAATAACTACTGTGAAGATTTATGACTACTTTGTAAATGTTCTCCATTAATTCTGAAGTTAATATTGTCTCTCTGAAAGAGAGTGCTATATTTGGATTTTTTTTCTTCTTCTCAAAATTATCCACAGTATTCGCAACTTTTAGAATGCCTGTATGAATCTGCAGGTGTATGCGGACAGGCAATGCTAGTGTAGGAGTGAGACAAGCTGTGTGCTTTTTTTATTTGTGCGTGATTAAGTCTGTTTAGTATTATAGATCACTTTTTCTGTGCAGTCTCAGGATAGCTGTACTCAGAAGTAACTAAAATGCTGGTTTTGAATGATACTAAAAACCAATAGCTGTCAACAGAGAAACAAAGTAAAGCAATCCCAAATTCCAAAGCAGAAAGTTTTTTTGAGTTTTCTGTACTCAAAGTATGAAATACCATAGCTCAGAGAAAAGCCCCAGAGTGCTCTTATCAGTACAAGAAGCTGAAGTAATTTGCAGCAAAATTGGAGGAGACATATACCATATTGCATCAGTGACAGAAACCAGATTGACATCACAGACATCTAGAAAATATCTGACCATGAGCATGTAAATAGCTGTCCTTTTTCATTATTTTAATTTACTGTATTATTACATATGGGGTCAAATATTACTCTACCATATTGCACAGGATTCTATCAAAATAAGTAAGGGAGAAAGTACCTGCTAATTGATCAAATGAACAATCAAGGGTTAAAATAACTAATTTACTGAGACCCTGATCACTTCAATGAATGAAAATTTCAGGATCAGAGACGGAGTAGAAAACAGTAGTGCTTATTAACACCTAGAATTCTAGGAGAAAGTCATAATCTTTGCTTGATTTATTATCTTTCCATTTTTTAGCTTTTTATTTTATTTATTTCCTCATTTCCTTACAGTCCTGCTTTCTCCTGCAATATTACAATTGGAGTTAAGGAAGAAACAGTGATTCACTCAATTTAGGCACCTACTCCAGGACTCTGTCAAAGGCCTCAATATGGTCTTTCTAGACTTGATGATTCATAGAACCATTTACTTTTTTAATATTTTCATTTTGGATTCTAAATACCCATTAGTAAAGCAAAGAGTAGGTACAATGTTCTTTGGATGAATAAGAAAGAGGTGACATCCAGAAATAACCCCAGATATTAATTCTCAGAAAGATATTATTTTTTAAATTCTAAGCTGAAAGCAACACATTTGGGTTTTTATTCTGAATTGAAATGTTTAGCTAATAGCTGGCATATCAAAGCAGGAAATCACTCACTCCAAATAGGTTTATTAGTCCATGTACTATATTATCATGCATTGAGGGTAACATCTTTAAGTATTACAAAATAAGAATGTACTTGTTAAAATAATAAAATATGCTATTTATTCCTACATTTTGAAAAAAATTTATTTGTTTTAGTAGAGGCAAAGTAGTTTTTAGTTGAGTTAAATTAGGATTGGTGGGTATGTTGCAAAGAGTTTATTCTCAAGAGTTCTATATTTTGTTCTTTAATCTTGACTAAGTCAGTTGAAAAATGGTTGGATGGCCAGGCCCAAAGGGTGGTGGGGAATGGAGTTAAATCCAGGATAGCCAGTCAAAGTGCTGTTCTCTAGGGCTCAGTATTGAAAACGGGCATGTTTAATATCTTTATTGATAAACTGTATAAAGGGACTGAGTGCACTCTCAGTCAGTTGATGACACTAAGTTGGGCAGGAGTGCTAATCTGCTGGAAAGCAGGAAGGCTCTACAGAAGCATCTGGACAGGCTGGATTGATGAGCCAAAACTCGTTGTATGAGGTTAACCATCACCAAGTGCCGGTCCAGCACTCAGGTCACAACAGCGCCCTGCGGCGCTCCAGGCTGGGGGCAGAGTGCCCGGAAAGGGGCCCAGCAGACCTGGGGGTACTGGGCAACAGCAGCTGGACTTGAGCCAGAGTCTGCCCAGGTGGCCAAGAAAGCCAATGGCATCCTGGCCTGTGTCAGCAAGAGGGTGGCCAGCAGGACCAGGACAGGACCTGGCCCTCTGTGCTCAGCACTGGTGAGGCCACACCTCACCAAAGCTGAACACAGCATTCACCTTCCTGGTGTCCAGTTCTGGGCCCCGCACCAAGAAAGACATGGAGGGGCTGGAGCATCTCCAGAGAGGGGCAGTGGAGCTGCTGAAGGGTTTGGTGCACAAGACCTATGAGGAGCAGCTGAGGAAGCTGGGCGTGCTTAGTCTGGAGAAGAGGAGGCTCAGGAGTAGCATTATCGCTCTCAAAGCTCCCTGAAAGGAGGGTGTAGAAAGGTGGGGATCAGCCTCTTCTGCCAGGCAACCAGCAAGAAGTGAGAGAACATAGCCTCAAGCTATGCTAGGGAATGTTGGGCTGGACATCAGGAGGAATTTCTTCATAGAAAGTGTTGTCAAACATTGGAATGGACTGCCCAGGCAGGCTGTGGAGTCGGCATCCCTGGAAATGTTCAAGAAATTGCTGCATATGGCACTTAGTGCCATGGTCTAGTTGATATGGTGGTGAGCAGTCAGAATTAGACTTGATGGTTCCAGGGGTCTTTTCCAACATAAATGATTATGTAACTCTGTAAAACTGCTTTAATTTTTGACCTTCTGGGCCCTCACTACAAAGAGGAGATCTGGGACTCTAAGAGAGCTATTTTTTTCCCCATCATCTTAAATAAACAAAACAAAACACCCCTCCAAAACTTATATATTGCCTAAAAATTAGAGTTGAAGATGTTATGGCCATCAAGATTCTTCATTAGTGTCTTTAATACTAGTTGTAAGTTTTACCTCCCTTTAATTTACATGTTTGAAATCTTATCATTTAAGGTGAATTATTTTAAATTAACTGTACAGTTAATGCAGACAGTTATCTCAGAAGTTTGACTATTCTAGAAATCGACCTCATCTCCTATCTCGCAACTGGTTTGGGTATTTTTCAAAGGTAATTAATGAAATTTCCAGTAGCTTCATAATTTATTTTTAAGTCATTGCTCATCATGCTTTATTCACTAGATAACCTCAGTAACTGTGTCTCAGTGCTTCCACCTCTGAATTCCATCACCACTCTAGCAAATTAATTACTGAATACTGACTAGCCAATAACCAGTGTAGCCAGTGCTAGCTATAGGAACTGAGGTAGAAGGCCTGAACTAACTTACTGCAGGCTCATCCTGATTCCAGTGGAAGCCAGAACTTTTCCATAGGTTTCAAGAATTATAGCTGCATACAATTATTTCTCGTGTGAATAGAGAAAGACACTGATTTCTCTTTTATTATCTGTCAGGGTCCAGGGAGAGCAATATGGAGCAGAAGTTCCTGTGTTAGTAGGTCAGAGGCCCTGAATAAGCTGCATAGGTTGTCCTTCATGCTCTGTTGCCTTGTGACCTACTTAGTACTTGTCAAGGACTAATTTAATTACATAAACTTAGCCAGCTATCAGTTACGTCCAATGCCTCTAATTTCTATTGCCTTCCAAATGTTTTGCCAATAGTACTATGATTGCCATTTCTAGTCTATAAAGAAAATTACAGCATACTGGATTTTGTATAAAAAAAATCTGTTTCAATAGCATAGACTGTTCTACAGTTAATATCTTTTAAGATTATGAAACAGGTCCCTGGTATGGACTATGGGCCAAATTAATTTCCTAGAGGACTACAGATTAAATATAAATCATGGTTTCGAATGTGAAAGGTCATGTTATTCAACCACAAACCCACAGTTCAAAATGTGACTTTATGACTTCTACCACTTCTTTCCACTCTGAATTATTCATCAAGTTAATATTTCACTATCATAAGTTTCAAACCCTTTAAATTTAGAAAACAAAGTTTGTGGGTTTATGTTAATAAAAGCAATTTCAAAGAGTAATAGAATAAGCCTAGCATACCCAGAGCACAAGAGAGAATAAAATATTATTTTTTAAGCTGTGTATGAATTCTCTCAATCCAAATATTTTTGAAAGTTAATAAAACTTCAGAAATATTTGCACAGATTTCACAGAATCACAGACTAAATGATGTTCTAGGAACCTGAGGAGATGTCCATCTATCTGCTGAAACGAGGTCAGCTGGCACAAGTTGCTCAGGGCTGAGTACAGTCAAGTTCAAAATTTCTTCAAATGCCACGACCACTCTGGACAACACAAGCTGTTCTATTGTTTCAGCACCTTTGCTGTTAAAAAAAGGAAACCACAAAACAATAAAAAACCCCTCCTATTTCTCATACAGGAAATATGTCCAAGAGACATCTGGATCTGGCACTGGGTGATGTGGTTTAGTGGTTATGTGGTTACAGGGGCAGCGCCAGGTTGACAGTTGGACTGGATGCTCTTGATATTAAGGGTCTTTTCCAAACTTGATGGTTCTATGAAGTGGATTTCCCATGGGAAATCCTGTTTATAGCCTGGAGAAAAGGAGGGTGAACAGAGCACTTTATTGCTCTGTACAAATGAAAGGAGGTTGCCAAGGCAGGAGTCAATCTCTTCTCCCAGGCAGCTACTGCCAAGATAAGAGGAAATGGCCAAAAGCTATGCCAGGAAAAGTTCCTTTTGGGCATCAGTAACACTTTATTCACTGAAAGAGTGGCTAAACATTGGAATGGGCTGCCTAGGGAAGTGGTGAAGTTGCCATCTCTGTAAATGTTCAAGAAATCACTGAATGGGGCACTTAGTGCCATTGTCTAGTTGTCTAGACAAGGTGGTGTTTGATCAAAGGTTGGATTTGGTGATCTTGGAGATCTTTTCTAATTTTAATGAATCTATGATTCAGTATTTCAGACTTTTCCCATTGTTTCTTGCCCTTTTACAGAACCCCTCTATGAAAAGTCTGGCTGTACATGGTATACTTTTCACTTCATGGCAGGTATTTGTATATATTGATTTAAACAGCACATACATACTGTTATATATATATATACACTAAAGTACACATTTTCATAATATTAACCAACAAAAATTTTTGGTGCCTTTGGACTGTTTTAAAATTTTATTTCCAACAAATTACTGGAGTTTGAGTATTTCTAACATTAATTAACTTTATAGAATAGAAATACACAAAATACAGTAGAGATGTAAAGATTCAATAGACTAGTTTGGAGCTTTTTTATTGCTTACTAGGCTTGATCATCCTAAAGGTCTTTTCTAATTCAAATGGTTCTATGATTTCATGATTACTTGTCCTAAAGAATCACCTTAAGAAGCTGAGGGGGAAAATAATTATGCTTTCAAAATTACTACTAAAGATTAAACAGAACAAATAGAAATTGTTGCTTTGCATTTAAAACTATTTATTCCTAGTAAGAATGCAGTGATGAAATCATTAATGATTTTAAACCTCTATTAAGCTGAAGGAAGATAATTTTAATAGATATTACATATATTTAATAGATATTACTTACCAATGTAAGTTAGTAGGAAAGAAATTATTGGAAAAAATGAAAACATAGATAAATAAACTCACTCAGTATGTTCAACATAAGAAATGCCCAGAGGTTTTGAAAGCATTAGGTAATTACCTCACTGTAAAAATGTCCATTATTAAAAAAAAATAGCATTTAACATATATATCCAGTGCTCTTAATGCTGCTGTAGAAGCTTCTAAGTGACCTTCCAACAATGATGAAACCAATGTCCAGTTACTACTGATGACCATAGGATGAAAATTTCACCTCTAACTCTTCTAACTATTAAATGAGTTATAAATAGTACTCCTATTAAGTGAGCAACCTAATATTCAATTAACAGTTAATGATGCATAGGGAAATAGTTTCAAACACTCTAAAATGGACTTGAGATGATTTTCAAATTTAACATGAGACTTCTGGATACTGGATTGTGACTAATGCCTAGTGATAATACTTTTCGAGTTTTTCATCATGTACTCTATTATATACAAATTGAACTCTGGCAAAAATCAGTTAAGTTACTCCTTGGATCAACCCAGAATCCCATGATATTTTAAAATAATGAAGAGATCCAAGTGTTTTGATTTCTTATGGATTTTTTTACTATCTTAGAATCACAAATCTTTTAACACTTTTTATTACGTTTTTCACATTTAAATCCATTCCTGAAACCTACTCTGAGTATTTAAAAAACATTTTTTGCTATGACTATTTGAATGTACATTTGATGGAGTATTGGTTTTGGGTGGAAAATCAGATAAAATTATAAGAAAGGAGGTTGAAAGGTCATTTGTTCCCTCCCTAATCCATGTCTTAATCTAATAAATCTTATTCCTGAAGGATATTCTCCAGGATCGTGCAAAGTAGTCAGTGACAGACACATCACAACTTCTTTAAACCATTTCAGTGGTTTCACTATTATGAATGTAATATTTCACTGTTTCACAATAACAAAATCCATAGAGTGTTTTTATAAAGCTTTTTCTTTCCTAATTTCTTACTGAGGTGAAATCCGATAAAAATTAAATCCATTATTCTTAATCTTCCTTATTACAAATGTGACTTTTTATAGTACATTTTGCGTATTTGAATGCTTTAGTGTGTCTCCTCCCAGTCTTCTCTTCTATAAACTAGGTTAATCTTTTGTTGTGGATCTTTTATTATTCTTGATGCTCTTAGGCTGTTATCTGGTAGTTTACATCTTCCATAATATTTATGCCCAGTTTTTCCACAAGAGGATTCAGTTAAAACATTGCTAAAACTAGCAAGAGTGGAAAGTGAATTCACCTAATGTGGAAGATACATTCTTGTTCATTCATACTGATTTTGTGACTGTCTTTTTTCAGAATGTGACAATACTGTTCAAGTTCATCTTGGGATCTGAAGTAATAACCCTAAGAATTCTCTTAACAGAACTTTTGTCTAGTTGCTTCCCTTTTCTTATAAATGTTATAAAGATATTTTTATTCTTTAGTTATATTGACTTTTTCCCCACCTTGCTACAGTTTCTGGGCACTGCTTTAATTTTTAATCCTACTAATTATTGGAATATTTAGCAATAGTATTTTCTATGTGATCATAAAAGTCCTGTATAAATATTCAGTAGTCTTATAGCCAGGACACACCTTAAAAGAAGATTTCCTGTGAGACATTATGAAAAGTTCACTTTTATCCCTATATTTCTTCTGTGTGTATGGTCAGTATCATAGATCTTGCTCATGACTTTTTCTCTTATGTTATGGCTATATCACTCAGAAAGACTGCAAATAACACAAAGCTGACCAGTGCAGTTGATTCAATGGAAGGAAGGGATGCCATTCAGAGAGACAGGGACAAGACTGAGAAATGATTACAAGAGAATGTCATGAATTTTTCCTAAGGGCAAGGTGCTGCGCCTGGGCCCAACCAATCCCACTCATGAGTGGGACATGAGCTCATTGAGAGCGAGTTGCTTGTTCTGGTGAATGGAGGGCTCAATATGAGCAACAGAAGTGCTTGAAGCACAAGAAAGATGTAGACATGTTAGAATAGTTCCAGAGGAGTCCACAAAGGTGATCCGAGGTCTGGAGCATATCCCTTATGAGGACAGGCTGAGAGAGTTTAAATTGTTCAGCATAGAGATGACTCAACTCTTTGGAAACCTTATTGCATCTTTCCAGTATTTAAATAGGGGCTAATAAAAAAGAGAAAGACAGATTTTTCACATGGGCAGATAGTGAAAGGACAAGAGGGAATGGTTTTAAACTGAAAGAGAAGAGCTGTATGTTAGATGGTAGGAAGCAAATCTTTAGTGAGGATGGTGAGGCGCTGGAACAAGTTACCCAGAGAAGCGGATGCTGCATCCCTGGAAGAATTCAAGGCTGGAGGAAGCTCTGAGCAACATGATCTAGGGGAAAGTGAACCTGCCTATGGCAGGGTGATTGGAACTATATGATCCTATGATCTCAGCTCTGAGGCATGTCATCCTTTCCCCTACCATTCCTCCATCTGATGTAGTATGTGAATTTTATGTCTAATTTTAGACTGCAAATGGCTCAACAGTACATGTGTTTCTGTAGGTAGTAAAAATGATAGAATAATTTCAGTCACAGTACAAACAATTAGTACAAATTAATACATACCAATATATGGTTTTAACAAGTATTAGCACTTTATGAGTTGAATAAAAAGTCATCCATATCAGAAAATAGATCTATCGCTGAGCCTTATTTATGATTGTCCAATTAGGCTATAGATTAAGGATAATTGCCATAGAAGATCTTTAAGATTCTGAATCCATTAATCTAATGTTTCATATTTAATGAAATTGTCAGCAATTTTTGGTTTAAAATGTGAGATCATTTAAGAGTGTGTGAGTCATCACTTTCCTGCTACTGATTTGGTATATAAATATTCCTTTCCCTTCATCAGCAAGGCTGTAATTTTCTTTTTAAATTTTACCCACCATATGGTCATGAAATTCTTATTTAGGAAAAAAATCAATTTAAAATTAGTGAAATAAGTATCAGCAGGGGAAAAAAAAGCACAGTGTTTAATCCTAAAACTTCTGAGTTTAAAGTGTAAACTTTTTTACAACCCTGTTAGAATGATTAATTTGGCAGAACACTTTAAATGTTAAACCTAGGACTGGAAATTGATTTTAGAAAACAGGTTTGGAAATATCACTGAATGTAAAAAAATCTACATTTCCTTTAAAAAGAAAATGAATGCATCTGTGTACAATAACATGATGGACTTTGGCTAATATATTCTAAAAATGGGGAATACATAACCTTTGGTATTGTATAGCAAAGAGCTACACAATTTGCTGATATACACTACTCCCTGTAGCCTTAATTCATGGCTCCTGCTCTGGAGTCAGCAAAGAGTTTAGAAGCAGCTACTGAATTACTCTCAGAAACATATTCAAACTATTTGTGTCATGCCAACATACAATGAGGGCAGGATTCTTTCATTTCCATTCTCATGTCCATTGTGATCTGTCAGTATAGCATACAATGTAATATGTTTATGGTTGTTAGACCTAAGGTGCCAATAAACCTAAATCATCAGATTTTCCTGTTTCTGTTCTTCACATATCCTTTATTTTATGTATATCACAGGTTTAATCAGAAAAGGTTTTTGAGGTACAGTTCACACTCAGATATCAGTTATAGCCTTATGTGCATGGCAATTGCTGTTGGGAAATATTTAATAAAAATGTGAAATTATTTCACATGGCTCTATTTCTTATCAAAACATCGCCCAAACCACGTTTTCTCACATTGCATAAGACCAGAGCAGTGAAGCTGTACAATTTTTGAAACTCATCATAAAAATGCACCTTGATCTAAAAGGCAGTAAACAGTAGTCAGCTCACATTCATTGGAAGTTTAAAGGAACTTCTATTTCCAGAATAGCAAAACACACAAATAATTGCCTAGCTAAACTACTCTGTTGTGAATACTAGACATGAGGTTTTCATCCAGATTTGCAGAGGACAGGGCAAGGACTACATAAAAATGAAACCAATTGGCCACTTTTCATAGAGCCAGTTAGGAAAGGGGTAACAAAACTTCAGGTGTGACAGAGATGTTCTATTCATGACTGTATTCCCTTGCCCAATAGCAAAAGTTTCTCCAAGTCTGTCTTTGCAGAGAGACCTAGGACAAAATTATGTGTTCAGCTTTGGAATGTGTATGCATGCCTTACTGCTTAATTTCATTGAACTCTAATTCTGAGTGCACAGTGATCTCCCCTGGGCAGCTGGGAAAGAAGAGCAGGAAGCAAGTGATGGTCTTGACATCTCCTGGTAGTTTTGCATGCCATGTGGCTGTGTATTTCATTTTACTCTAGCAAGTTGAAGAAAGCATCCAGCAAGCCTTTACAGCTCATTTGCAGGGCTGAGGAGTTCAGCTGGTTTCTGTTTCCTGAGCTGTTAAAGGAAGCGCAGAATGCTGGTAGAACAGCATTTTGCCACCAAAGGATGAAGATAATAGAAATTAATTCAACAAATTGGTGTTCGTATGTCTTATTACAGGCTTTGAGTTAGTCTTTTTTTCAGGTTGATGGTTGACTACAGCTGTTACTGAGAAGTCAGATTTTCAGAACAGAATTTCTTCAGTTTCCCTAAAATGCCACTGACTTAAATAGGTAACTTATCTTTTACAAAGCTGGGAACACTGAGATATTTGTCTAGAATCAAATGATCAGCTTACTACAGCCAAATGTTTTGAAAACTTTGGCTTGAAGTTCTGTACAATGCAGTCTATAGTCTTTATGTGAGTTAACTAAGGATCTGTTATCACAGCACTACAGTTGCAGAAGTTTTAACCATGGGCATTTGTGGAATGTGGCTCATTTTCTAGCAGCCAATGACAGACAGTGAAATAGGTCAGATAGGTCTGTCTAATGATTGCCATCTGCATAATCAGCAATCTATTAAGATTAATGAGCCTCTCATATGATATTCTGTACTTCATCTAGCCCACATTAAAATCATATTAATCAGAAACTCCATATATCTTCTTTCATATTTCAAAATATGAAGTTCAATCCTTACCTATTTAACTAATAAGTTAAATAATTATAAAAGATTTGCAGATCAGGGGAGTTTGTTTTGATCATATATATTATTATTTACTGAAAAAGAATCACATAAAAAGATATTCAGTTCTTAAAAAGCAATCCTAAATCACAGTACATATGCCAAAATTCCCTGTCCAATATTTCTGAATAGGACCTTACACATTTTGCAGGCTCTTTAACTATATAAGATAGTTACAATCTGTGTTCATGGATTTTATCCACTATAAGAAATTCTTTTATTTTACATGAAAAAGAATACCTTCGCATTCTATTAGATTTATTTTTATGTGATTTCCAAAGAAAGCTTTCAACTGTAAGTGTAAAGCACTATTTTCACTGCCATCATAGGAGTCTTTCTCCACTTTGCTTCTACTCCGACATTTTTCAGTCTTGGTAAGCCTTCAAGCAGGGGCTTTGTTAGACAGGAGCATCTCTTTCATGCTTTTGCTCACTCTTCAAATATTTTCCTAGAATGTGCACATCCTAAATGCACATTCAAAATCTTATATAGCCTTCAAATCTTTTCCTTCTGTACATGTCCTAAACAATTGCTCATCCTCTCCCAAATCCTCATCCTCACCAATTTTTCCTAATTCTCCTGGCTCAAAAAGGCATTTTCTGATTCATAGAATAGTATAATTATTTAATTTGAAAAAGATCTTTAAGATCATCAAGTCCAAACATAAATTAGTATTCCTGGACTCTGAGCCAGTAAAATATTGAGAGGTCTTTGTAATTTTATTTCAATGGGCATGTTTAGTATCTCTAAGCTTATCTCATGAATAATAATTTGTTAGGCCAAAGCTCTGAGTAAGTTCAATGTTATTTGAGATAAAAAATAGAGTAAAATTATTTATTTCCATTCCTTGGACTCTTTTGCCCATTGTTTTTCACCTGTACTGATCTGTTACTATGAAAAATATTTCAGGAAGCTACATCATAATTTTTTTTTTTTTATGTGTGCAGGGTTTGTGATCTTGGAAGTTGAGTTTCTTTAAGATAAGATTCAGTACAGGAACTGCAGAGCTTGCACATTTTTTATTTTACACTCATACCTATCACTGACACAAACCATAATTCAAATGCATAGTCAAGTCCATCCATAAACAATAAATAAAGGATATTAAAAATAAATCCTCTACTGTGACCGTATATACCTTTTAGACTAATGAAAAAAAAAAGAAATCCTAAAAAAGGCAGAAAACCTGATAAGGATATCTAGTGGGGTCCTTCTGTACTTACAGAAAAGCAAGTGACAGTTTTTTTAATGATATTTTATATTCAATGAAGCTATCTTCAAAAGCTTAACCCAGGTCTGTAAAATACCCTCTGCTATTTTTAGCTTTTATTCATCATGCTGATAAGATTTAAGCTTCTCTAGCATAAATTAAGCTCTTCTTTACTTTATAGGTCACCTGACTCTGAATGGCACAATATGCTTCCAGTCCAACTACTTCAGTTATGCTGGATAAAGAAAATACTGAATATTATAGTTTCAGGGTATTTGTGGGCCATATGCAAAGAGTGAAATTCTATCCTGACGCATTTTTCAAGGAGAAGTTGTATAACTGGAACAGAGGCAGCACATGCTGATCTCAAAGGCGATCTTTAATACACCTCTCTCTCCTAATCTCCAACACTGATCTAACTTAGGCAGCCTGGGAAATGGTTCCCAGTCACGTTTCTAATAATTCTGTATATTTTATATGGTTTTGAGCCATTTTGGTTTTGTAAAAGCCAAACTATCTACAGCATTCTATATATGTCTTTGACATATTTCTTTTGCTGCTTAGTCACTGTCATTGTCTCTATGCCAAGTTTAGCAGAGCATTAATGTAATACAACAGTCTGAATAGCCAATCCCACAGTAATTATCTTATATTTTTCAGCCCATTTGTACCAGCATATGTCATGGTGGTGATGGATGACTAACTATATTATTCTGATGTTGCTTTTCCAGTCAATGTGTGTGTGTAACATAGTGAGATATCTGCTGAAATTGAAAATATCATTCAGATTGGTGTAATGATACACCAAGATGTGTAAGATGGCAACGAGAGAGGACACAAGAAAAACACCTAATAGATTTCTTTTTCTTTATCTTCAATTGATCACTGAATCCCAGTGAATTTCTAAGAGAATTCTATATGCCAGATATCTTTAGTACCTGAATTTCCTTTGTGGTAAGATTAAAAATGGATGTGAGAGATCTTTAAAGTCATCTAGCAAGTATGAGATATCAAACTTTAAAAATTGCACTATTCTCTAACAATAAAGCTACATGAGGTGAAATAAAAATCACCTCTATTAAACCACTTTAAATTTATCTAATTTTTTTTTCCTCAGGCAATGTGTTTTCTTATTTTGTTTGGTGGGGTTTTTTTTCCTTTTAGCGGGAGATGTGGTGAACTGCCTTCTTATTATTTTTTATTTTAGAATTCCAAAGGAGAGTTTGAACTTTGCTGAAGTTATTGTAGTTCAATGGTAGAAAATAAGCAAAAAGGTCTAAAGGTTTTCAACACCTTCTGTTGGAAGCCAGGACATCTCTCTGGATGTCTTGGATAGCTCGAGCCCCTGCCCAGGGGGCTCAGAGACCTTGGCACAGAGCCCAAGATGCCTGTGACTTTGATTTTATCCATGGGGCAAATAACCACCATTATATGAAGAATTGCAAGTCAAGAGAGTTTAACTAGAATAATATTTACTTTGTCACAGGGTGAAAAATAGATTGTTGGGGTTTTTAGAATGGGGGCTTGGAGTCTGAAGATGGAGGAATTTGGGTGTACCCTGTCCTTCTTCTTTCTTCTTCCTAGCCTCCATGTTCCGGGTGATGCTGGCACTTTTGGTTTGGTTTAAGGTAGAAACTCACTGTCTAACATAGGTGATAGGTGTTGGGAAGTTCTGGTAAATAATGTACACATAGTTTTCAGTATCAAAAGACAACACCACCTCTGATGTGGGCAGTGTGCCCCTGACCTGCCAGACAGACCTGCGGTGGGTCGGAGAAAGAATGTTATAGATAAGAAATAATAAACAACCTTGAGAATGAGAACAGAAAAATTCTGACTCCTTCTTTGATGGCCAGGCTGGAAAAAGAAGCTTGTAAGTATCTCAGAGTCACTGTGACCAGCAGAGATTCTGAGAACCTTCCAAAAGAGGTCTTGCTCAAAAACCTAGCAGAGTTACCATGTGACTTTGCCTTCACCTGTCTGGGGAGACTTGTTCTTGACCTCCTCAGCTGAATACCTTTTCTGGGCTGCTCAACAACAGAAAAAAAACCTAACAAACTGAAAGAAGTCTGTTGAAGGGCAACCAGAATGTACAGGGTCAGGAGCATTTGCCTTTTGGAGAAAGCCTGTGGAAGAGACACCCCTGGGAGGACCTGGCAGGAGCTCCTGATGCTTAGCGAGAGGTGTTGAAGGGATGGACCAAGGTGTTCATTGCAGTGCATGAAATTTCTAACATGCCATGAACCTGAGTGGTATATTTAGTGTTACACAGAATGTCAGGCTGGCATACACAGAAAAGTCAATATGTGTAAAGGGGCTTTTAAAGATAATATCAGGAAAATAATAATAGCTTCTGAAATGTCAATTTGAAAACCTGTTTTTAAATTTCTTGGCCAAGCCTAAGTTGCAAATTTGGTAAAAACCTATATATATATATATATATATATATGACTATATGATTTGTGTTCCAAAAGCATGCTGATATTTTTTTGCTATTTTTATGTCTGTTCATGCTGATCAGAGATATATTTTTGCACAAGGACTAGTTGCTATTTCTCTTCTGGAATTATTTTCTTCCCTGCTTTGTTGCTTTTTTTTTCCCCCAATTTATTTTATTTTAGCTAGTGTGGTAGAATTAATACTCAACTCTATTAAGTAAATGACTTAAAGTTATATAGGTTTAGATTTCTTATCTACTATGAAAATTATTTAGACAGAACCAGCTACTAGCTTATTCAAACTCAGAAGTTACTAGTCTGAAAAAAGAAATAAAATACAAAATTTCTCCAGAGGTTCTTCATTATATCTGAATATTATCTACCTAAGGTAAAAGAGAGGCTGAAATAGCTGCCACTTGAGACCTCTGTGACACAAAGTCTGGTGAGCAGTCAAATACTCAAACAGGTTCCATGAAAGGACTGACAATTTTAAATGCAAGCTTTATGACCTTGACAAAAGAAAAACCAAGAAAAATCAACATCACAAACTTATGCTTGTCCTTTCCCATTAAGAAAGAAATGAAGAAATATAAAAATATAATCTGAGCAATTCAGTCCCTTCAACTTTTTGTTTACTGTAGATTGCGTCCTACAGATGCTTCTGAAGAGATATTTTATCACCACATTATTGCATATAGTATGGGGAAAATTATAATTAGGTACTTAACATCTTTGGCAGATGTGTATGAGTGCATTTTAAATGACTATATAAAATTTTCAGCATTAAAACCATATTCTGTCTCCAACATAATTTGTTTCATTTTTCTGTTTAATGAAGTGTAAAACACTGATAAATTGTGGAATTCTTTGTAAAAAATGTTCATATTATTTGTATAATACAGTTGGGGAACTAACTGTATTTCTAAAAGCAAATTAGTTGTTGGGATAGAAATGTAATTTGCTTCTTAAAGATCAAAAAGCAAAGCAATACCATGACTCTGTTGATACTTAATTAAATTAGAGTGAATTTTACTTTTAGCTTCAGTGCTTCAGTGCTTCAGCACCAGTAACCCACCTAGCAAGCACAGTACAATGGACATATACTGAGGCACTTGAAAAATGGAGATGGCAAGCTCATTTCCACAGGGAATTCCAGGTGCACACACAGAGCTCCACTGCCATTAACAGAGTCTAAGAATCAAAAGGAGAAACACAGACACATGGCAAAGTCAGCTAAAGGATTGTGACTTGGCTGCTTCAAATTGATCACTATTTTAAGAGAAATAAATACAGTACATGAGGAAAACAGCACATCATCTGGACTTTAGAAGACAGATTGTGAGGGTGACAAACATAAGAAATAAAAAAGTGAACTGGTGAAACTGCATAAATTCTAGCTGATTTTAATGAACAGTTGCCTCCTATGTACTTTCACATATTATGGAACTTAAGATTGCTTCATGTAAGTGTACAGATTTCATTAGCATCATACATCAGCAGCAATTTAGAATTTGTTACTAAAAGCTTTCCCAGTCAGTACAATAAAATAAATTTAATATAGGATATTATATTCTTTTCTCCATGTGATAGAGATAGGACTGGAGCTACAGAAAATCCCTAGCATGAAGTGCAAATAAATTAGAAATTTGTATTTAAATGGAACTTCCTATTGATATCAAGCTTTCTATACAGCTGAAACAATGGAATGATTCTTATTGTAGCCATCAGGAAAGAGAAGAATAAGTGACGAATATGAAAACAGGAAGACAAAGTAGGTTCCTTGAAAATAGTTAGGTTACACAGCTTATAGAAGAACAAAACCAGTATGTAACAAGTTAGTATGCATTTCTCAAATTAATGAGAATTTTATGTTTTAACAAGAGCAACAAAATTCTTCCAATTATGCTAGATATCTAATTTAATAAATAAGCTATTTTGAAAACAAGAAATTAAATTCTCTAAGCATGGAAGGTGTATTAGTAAGAATGTTTTAAAACTGGCTAGTCATTCCAGTAAGATGGTAGCAACCTGACTTTTTCTGAACAGACCAAGAACTTCCTACATAAACATTTTTGCTACAATTGCACTTTCATTACTTTTACTGCCTTTTTTTGGAGTTTCTGGAAAAATAAAGCTCCTGATCCCATGTGTAGGCCTTGGTCTCGCAGTGTTTTTACAAGCCTGCTAAAAGGATAACTGCTTTGAGTGGTTATAATGCTAATTCTTTGTGGTAATGTTTCAGCTTCCCTGCTTAGGAGGACAACTTTAATGCATGGGATAATGTTTCCAGCGGCCTGCAGACTATGTGTCTGATGCAGTGTTCAAGATGCAGTTTGGAAGCCTTTGAGAATGGCTGCTGAAAATCATGCAGTCTCTCAAGCATGTAACTAAATATGAAGAGACCATTTCCTTTTAAAGCCCTTCTCTCCCCAGAAATTATTATGGCAACATACACTGTATTAATGCTACTTAGCCACCACATATCCACTATATGCACTCTCAAGGGTGAATTACAATCAAATGTACTTAAATTAAAGGCAGAAACATTATCAATTTAGAAATGCACTTTCTCTGAGGTATTATTAGAGAAAGATGCAAAGATACTCCTCATGCCTTTAAAAATGCTGTTAGTATTAACAACGTGACTAGATAAAAGCGTCATAAAAATGTAATGACAGTCTCATTTCCAATACATAGAACAAACAAGCTCAGTTACTAAGGCCAAAATATATGGCCCAGAGGAAAGCTGTTTGGAAATGGTACAGTAATTTAATAATTGTAAAAATGCTGAACATTGATTCCTTGAGAGTTCATGCCTTGTGTGTTGCTGCACAGATGATAGGGACAGATTCCTTCATTCACAGCCAGTAAATGAAAGGGCCCCTCTATCAGCTCATGTGCATTTAACTCTGAGCTTTATCCCAGTTTGTCCTTTTCTCTCTGTCACTGTCAAGTTAAGACTGATCCTTTATAACAGAGGAAGATGCCACTGTGGCTTCAGGGCAAGTGATTACAGAATGTCTTTTAACCTCTGTACTTCAATCAAAATTTATAAAAAACATGAATAAAATTGAAACTGCTCTAGTGCAGTCTATCATTATTTTCTTCTGTGAGCCAAAGAATTCATTCAAAGGCTACTTTGGAGTCATATTGTCTGTTCCAAGAAATTCCCTGTACTTACTGGAAACCATTCTCTGCTCTGTGCCATAGGAATGCCATGTGAGCAAAGAGATAATGTGTCCATTTTTATTAGTACAAAATCATTAATTTGAACAAGAAACATTTGGATAAATATTTTGTCATTTTAAAAAAATATTTTGCTTTCCATCTATTTTCAAATTTTATCTTCTCTACTTTTTAATGACCTGGAGAATATGTATTACATTTACTTTAGTCTTTAACTCTCTATGGTGAAAAATGCATGTTTTTGTGAGTGATGAAGTATATTATTTGTTACAGAAAGTGCAGAAAGAAAATAGTAGTAAAAATATTCAAATACCAACAGTCTGAATACTATTGGTATTCAAATACCAACAGTCTGAATACTCACAATAAAAAAGACAAAAATTTCTATTTATATTTCTCATTTTTTTCATTTGCAGAAGAAAAAGGAGACCATCTGCTGAAGAAGTGATGGCAAAGTGATATTAGGAACTTCCTATAGTATAGCAACGTAAGAACATCAGTCTGCTTTTGTGCTAATTTGCAGGACATTTCACATAAACTTACCTTAGATTTATCTTTAAGTGCATTCACTTTACACTCAGTTCCTGTTGTCTCTTAGCCACTCCTGTATCCTTCTTATCTGCCTTGGAATTACAAGCACCCATAGTAGCAGGGCTGGAAGGAGGCAGATTAAATAGCAATAAGAAGTAAATGGACATCTGCAGTATTTTGAGAAATCAAGTCCTAACTTATAAATGTAGTCTTGTAATTACAGAATGATCTGAATAAACATAACACACCTAAGTGCCTATTTATGCTTGGCTTTATTCAGAAAATTTGCATTTTATTCTGTGTACCAGTCTCTGCCGCGTATTTCCAATTTCTATGAATGCTTTTGTTTAACAAATAACATTCATAAGCTTAGAATTATATAAATGAGATCAATAATCTGATGAAAATAATTTCCATACTAATAAATCTTTTTGATGAGGAGACTAAGTGAAGAATAAAAATTACTTATCTGCATGAAAGATGATACCTATTTCTCCTTTTTCTTTAACAGATTAAAAATCTTCATCTGATTTCAAAAGCTCTATCTTTTCATATGACTGCTTCCAGGAACTGCTAATGGTCTATAGGGCTTTTTTTGCAGAACATTAGCACTATCCACTGACCTCTTCATTAGCCGACATGAAGTTATTTGGAATTCCAGTTCTTGCTGGGAACTTGTCCACATTACAATGTTCACGTCAGTGGCAGTCTTATCAGCCAGATCAGATACTAAATGGGCCATAAAATATACTAACATATTTTAAGTGAGTCTTTTGCAGAAGAAGAGAAATGAAAAGAAGTAGCCAGGGCACTTTCAAGATTAGTAAATATGAAGATATGATGATTTGCCTATCCTTTATTGTTCCAGATCCTTTAGTACACATAAACATTTTGGGACTAATTCTAATTAAAAGCTTTTGCCAACAATAAGGAATACAGGCTCTTGCTAACTAATTAAAAAAAAGATTTATATTTAAAACTAAGAAAATTACCTGGCCTCAATAATTTAGATTTTAAAAAATGTTAATATAATGTTAATGGATTTGTATTGGACTTGCATGACCTGGTTTTTGGTAGTACAAGAGCACAGAGGTGGCTTCTGTGAGAAGCCTCTAAAATCTTCCACCATATCCAACAGAGCAAATCCTTGTTGACTCCAAAGATGAACATGCAGCCAGCCAAGGTAGAAATTGGGCCAATTAGAAATGGTGGTAATGCCCCTATGATACCATATTTAGGAAGAAATCAATACAAAGGTTATGGGGCAGTTTTAATTCCAGCCAGACATGAGTGGGGCAGGAACACGTGAGAGGAACGGCTCAGCAGACACCAAGGTCAGTGCAGAAGGAGGGGCAGGAGGTGCTCCAGGCACTGGAGCTGAGATTCCCCTGCAGGCCCTGGGGCAGCCCCTGGTGAGGCAGCTGTGCCCCTGCAGGCTGTGGAGATCCATAGGGGATGCAGAGATCCACCCTCAGCCCGTGGGGAGTTGCCCATGGAGCAGGTGGATGCCCAGAGGAGGCTGTGTGTCTGTGGGAGGCCCATGGAGAGAGAGCCCTTGTTTCTAGGCTGGAGCAGCCTGTCCTTGAAGGACTGCATCCTGTGGAAGAGTGACCCATGCCACAGCAGCCTGAGAGGTAATGCTGCAGATGAGATGGACTCATGGTGGAGCAGTTCTCGGGGGACTGTTTCCCGTGAGATGGAGCCATGCTGGAGAAGTTCATGGACAACTGTCTGCCATGGGAGGGACCCCACGGTTCAGCAGGGATAGGACTCCTCTCCCTGAGCAGTGGGAGAAGTCTTGGGAGATGAACTGACCAAAACCCCCATTCCCTGTCTCCTTGTGCTGCTAGGAAGGCATGAGTGGTGTTTTTAAGGGCTTATTTTATTTCTCGTCAACCTGCTCTGATTTTGTGAGTAATAAATTCACATTATATCACTAGATTGAACCTATTTTGCCCTTGATAGTATTTAATGAGTGCTCTCTCCCAGCCTTTTTCTCAACTCATGTACCTTTTGTTAAATTTTTTCTCCTTTGTCCAGCTGCAGAGGGGATTGAGTGACTAGCTTTCATGGGTGACTGGCTTTCATGGATGCCTGGCATCTGGCCAGCATCACCCCACAACAGTGTTTTATAAAAGTATGATTTTGGACTGAAACGTCCTGCCATGCTGAGACTCAAGTCAAATGTTGTGGTCACTGTGCTTAAGAAATAATTTTATCCCGTAATTTTTACTTCATCCATTATTTATACTCTTAGGGGTATTTTTATATGGGTTTGTTTTTTGTTGAGGTCAACATTACCTATATGTGGAGTTTTTTGGTTTTATTTTCACAAAATCTTTATCAGACACCATTTTAGAAAAGAGTATTGATATTCCCTTTTATAATTTATAAAAATGCATCAGAATTTCAAAACATGACAGAGATATAACCATTAAAACCAAAAGGGGAAAGTTAGGAATATTTTTAAGAGTTTGATTACTTTGTACAAGGCTAATTACTTCTAAATAAGGAAAATTTCACATAACACTTCATGATTAATGAAGCACACAGTTGTAGTTATTGTTAAAAGTGCTCTTCACACCTTTTAAACAGAGAGACAATAATGCTCAATTTTTGAAGTTCTACAATAAAAATATCCTTCAGTTTATTCTTTGCAAGCCTACAGGAGACTCAGCTGATGCTCAAAATGACAAGAAAGAAGCCCTAGTTAATAGTTAACTAAATATTTCTGACATAACCTCAAAGATAAATAGAGCTGTGAAGTAGTAAAATTCTTTAATTGAACACATCTGAATGGCAGCTTTTCATTTCTTGCCTGGTCTCAGAAAGATAGATACACTGAAACAATCCCTGTCAGTATCTGAATATAACAAGGAGTTTTAGGCTTTCAAGGACACAGTTTTTGCTTTCTAGAATGTAAAAGTTGTGATAAAAAGCTATGAATGGCTCACCATTTTTGAAAAAGTGCCTTTATTTCCTCAGAGTCTGAAATGACAGCTGTACAAATGAGGCTACAGCAACCTTATATATATTTTAAAAATGTCAATGTTTCACTAGCATTTAGCTCAGAAGAAATGAGCTGTGATTCATTAACGATAATAGAAATTTTACTATTGAAGGTGGGCCAAAAGAATGGCTTATAATCAAGACATTAAAATAATAAAGAGGCTACAAGTTTGTCCCAAAAAATTAGCTCCATTTGTTACTAGTTTTCATTAGATAGACTTTATCTACAGGTAGCTAACATCATCTTATACTTAATGAAAAAAATCAGAATCAGGTAAGAAATTAAACCTTTTTTTAATTATTCAGATGTCTCTTAGACTGCCAGGTTTTTTATAGTCTTTTCTTAAATTCATGTAGCATTTAGCAAAATCTAGCCATGGCATTGTCTGGTTCTCCTAGATACTGTTATGATAATGAAAATCTGTCTGTAGACTTAGAAAATAAGTGTATTTGTTCTCCAAATCCTATAATCTCTGTATTCTTATCTTCTCTCTTTAATAATTTTTTGTAGCATAATTTATATTTTAATTGACATATCAAAAGTGAATAGTCCTAATATGAAATCTGAATATAAATTTGTTGGATAAACAAAACTGCTGGAATGCATGAGAATATTCAGTGTAGGTAAAGCTGCCGGAGCATTCATTCAAAAGGAATACAATAGTTAAGTGCAATGAAAATATACCAATCACTATCAGTAGTATAAAGTGTTAAAAAAACACTCTTTCCATGGAAGTCACTGCAAAAGTCATATAGTTGTTCCCACAGAAAATGCTTCTAAAAGTGACGATAAAAAATATTAGCAAAAGAGAAAACAAATGGTGCACACTGGATCACATGATGGCAAATTTAGCTTCACAGATGTAGAGAAGGGTCAATGTCTTGAAGCAACCTGCCAAAGTCAGTTTCATTTGTGCTTGCCTGTTTGATTCAGACTTCCTGAAGTGACTGGACAGTGGACCATAAATTTGCATTGCTTCATTCACATACCATACACATAAGTGGATCTCCTCCAGTGACATGCAGTTACAATCCAGTTATGAAGAGATGTGTCTGCCTGAATCAAGGTGCAAACAAGACTGTATGCCAAAGTCAATAGCACAGATTTTATTCAACAGTAAATGTCAGGTAGAGACAGATAGAAAGAAATAGGAAAAAGAGTGGGAGGGAGAGAAAGAGAGCGAGGAAGGACAGATTAAGTAGAATTCTATCACCACCCCATGGATCCAGAGCGTGTCCTAATGGTCCTTCTTCTGGTCTTGTCAGTCTTGGGGATCCCCAGGTTGTTCTTCTTTGGTATCAGCTTTATGCAGTCCAGGTTCTGAGAATACATGGGGCACAAAGGCTTTTCTCACAACTTGGGACGGCATGAGTGTAGGCTGTTGCTTTCTTCCTCACAGTCTGCCAGAGATGGAATTTTTGTGTGGATGCATCGACCAGGATGGATGCTACTCAGATCTGCCTCGCCAGGCCTGGAACTAATGTCCTCCTGTCACAGATTCCTCCCTTCTGTTCTTGTCTCAAGTTCCCACTGTGGTGGGTCATCTTACAAGTTCCTTCTGTGGTCTTGACAGTGTTTAAGGTAATTGTGATGTTTGAGCATCATAAATATGTGCAGTGGAGGACAGGCAGATCTATTTGGTTTTGGACCAGTCTTAGTAAGAGCACAAAGAGAAGGTATTACAGCCTCTCCAACATTTACTATCCTTCTTTAAAAAAAGAACAGATTGTTTTGAGAGAGGCAAATTAAGGACACAAGAGAAAAAACTTGCAATTTGCTAAAAGCTCATATGCATTCTCCTCATTCTAAGCTCTGCTCTAATGCTGCCCTGGGTAAAGAATGTCCCTGTTGTAAGCAGGAGGTAAGCTTAAACATTATAGTCCCTCTAGTCTGAAAATTTAGGAGTGCAAGAATTACATTGATTTAGAGACCAATCAAATCTTAAATAGTGAATTGCAAATAATATATTAGTAACTGAATATTCTGCTAAAGTTCATAAAATCCCAAAGCTCAAATATATTTGCAGTAACTACTGGAGCAGTCCTGAGAAACAAAACTATACAAATTTCCATCTGTTCATAGAGACAGAATAAAGGGCTACAGTCAGCACATACAAGACTTGTGATGAATACTTCAATCAGCTAAGAATAATAATGTAGCTTCAAATGTCTCATAATCTTCCCTGCAAGCTTGTCTCTCAACAAGCTGCGGGGTCTCACATGATCTGAGATTCCTGAGATGAGGATGGCTTTATTTGTGTACATGCATCTGAATGTAACTTAGTAATTACACAACTGCGGGCACAAAAGACAGTCCAAATTACTCAAAGAAGTTTTTAAAATATATGGAAGTATTTAAGGAAGTGGAGTATAAAAATGGTAATCTATTGCAAATCAAATTTACCTGACTTCTATTTGACAGCAGAGCTGCTATTATGAAGAACTTGTGCACAGGGTCTTTGAAGGAAGATTAAATAATTGAAAAATAAAGATATCCAAACTGGTGCTCTAAATATTATCTTTGGAGATTGAACATAACTGCAAAGCACATGTAAAGCCATCCAAAATTCTAAGGTATTATGAACAACAAAGAAAGATACATAAAGTAGACCATTTAAAAGAGATTTTTCTAACAGACACATAAATGTAGGTTGTTATGAAGTAACATCTCATCACTTTTATCCCTTAGGCAAAATAGAAATAGTGTGATAATAATTAACATCCTTTTGAAGTGGTTTTGGTGAGTCCTGTTTTCAGTCCCTTATATAACTTCCTGGTGGCTGTCAGTATGTGTGAAGTTATTATTACTTCATTACATTACTGGCATCACGTGCATTTAAAGCTATGTGAACAGACACAAAGCAGAAAGGAAGGCACATGTAAGTAGCGAGATTCACTTGTAATAGTATTTCATGGAGAGAATTGTTATACCTCTGTATGATAACACTAAGCTGCTCTGTAGCATTTCAAAACAATGGCTCTTTTTTGAGTTATTTTCAGCAAGTCTTGAGAATCTTCTTGCACTAAGAACCACAAATATTCACTTTCAGATTCACATGAAGCTGTGTTAAAGAGAGTGTAGATATTTGTATATAGATAAAGTTATTGATGAATGTTCTTTCAAAAGTTTTGGTAGACTTGACCTCAGAACTTTCTCTGTGTATATTAATATTTTGGATTTATCTTTCAAAAAATATTAGTAAGATTGGGGAATCTTATGCTTTTTTTTTTTCAAATATTTTTTTCTCCCCAGTAGGAAGTGGTAATTTAGGGTGAAAATAATCTATTGTTCTTTGGTTAAATTAGACATCTGGTGTGACTTAGATCTCTGGGATTGCAGAACTGGTTAGTGCTCTGATAAGTCTTCAGAATCTCTCCCCATGAAATGGTAACAAAAAAGCACCTGCATAGAGAGATTTATTCTCAATGTCCCAGACCCTGGTGCAGATAGAATGAATCATCACCACAGGCATCTGTTCTCTTCAGACTGGGGAGAAAATGAGAGACATAACTGGCAATGCACCAACTGTGTCATGACATTTATCTGGTATGTGGCCAGAGGTACATGAAGCACTGCCCTGGCTGGGGATCCCTTTGATGATGTCACTGCTGAATTGCTTTCCTCCAGATGAATGTGCACACTGTGGTTTTTTTGGAGCCTCTTTTTGGCTTTTTTTTTTTTTTATTTTTCTGCTTATGAAATGAAAACTCACTAAAGACAAAGGACAACAGTGTTCTGGAAAGCTATCTTTTCCACCTACATAAAAATCTATATTAAAGCCAATGGAGTAAAAGACTCCAAGATATTTTAGGAAATTCTCCACTCTAACTTTTCCGCCTTCATTGCTGCTTTCTTGAAGTGATATTTTCAGGGAATTAAATAGGAAACACCTCTCTGCATAGGTAGTGTAGGAGCAATTGTTTGTCACATTGCTTTAAATAATAGCTATTCAAAGTGACAATTTTATTTGCTAGCAAAGAATTATGTGCGTGTCACGGACCTTATGTCCATTACAAAAATTATATTTGACAACACCATAAAACATGACCACTTCCAGGAGAGACTTCATATGACTTCTTAATCAAATTTTCCTTCTCTAATTTATTATTAACTTGATATTACATTTTTTTAGAATGTAAATAGTAATTTAGATGTATGTTTAAATATAAGTAAATTTTTTCTCTTCCTTCAATGATGTGTTATTTCTAGCTAGACTTACTGAATTTATTTCACTTACTATAAAATAAAATTTTAAGTTAAATACATAGAAGATCTTATTAATACATAGCTCCTAATTGAAAGAGACAATAGTTTATGTCCACAGTGGGTATCTAAAGTTTTAGGACATTCATGTCCAGTTAACTCAATGTCAGCATTGTATTTTCACATATTTAGAATTTCTGGTACCTTTGTATGACTCTACATTCTAAATGAACTGAAAATGGATAGCAAACAGCGACAAATATGAAGTTATAATATTATTTGAAATGAAAATGTGCAGAAAAGAATCAACCGGTAAATTAAAAAAAATTAATCATGTGACTGCAATTTTAATTTTGCATATATTTTATAGTTGAAAAAAAAATAAGATGAACCTGCACTGCTTCCAGGTTTTACAAAAGAAGGAAAGATATAAGAAAGCAAACATATAAATGGCAACTCAAATTAACTGCATAGATAAAATGCTTAAGTGTCAATAATTCATTAGAGATAAAAACACAATGAAATGATTACTGGAATTTATACTCATCAGGACAAGGACATTGCATCTTACGTGGTGAAAAAAAAATTAAAATTTCAAAGTATTTTGTATTTATTTTTGAGAAGCCTGTATGTAAGGAAAATAAAGAGCCTCCAAAATGAAACAACATTCAACAGAGGTAGTACCTGCACATTTAAAGGTTGCAGCTGGATACAGATATATATTTATATATGGCTTTTTCACTCAGCTGAAATCTGCAGTATGTGGTTGCAATAATTATTTATATCCAGAAGAATTTTTAGTTAAAAATTGTCCTTTTTTTTTTAGATTTTTTAAAATGCTTTAACCTGTCTTTTTATAAGTTTTCAGAGAGATTAATATAGCTCTCAGACCATCTGATTTATTGTATGCTCAAATTCTGTTCAAATCAAATATGTAGACCCTGTCCTCGGGGAATAAACAAAAACAAAACCAAACAACCCACTGCCCCCCCCCCAAAAAAAAACCCCAAAAACCACACCAAACTAAAACAAAACAGTAAACCAAACCAAACCAAAACCCCTAAATAACCCAAGAAAAGAGTCTTCACATATTTGGACAAGATTGAATATAACATTTAGAGAATTTTCTAATATACTTTTACACAATGAATGATGAAGCCTATAGTCACTGTGGTAGCTCAAGGTCGTTAACTTCGTTCACAACCAGAGGCAGAGAAGAATAACTTCTGAGGAAGATTTCAAATTATTTGAATAACTCTCTGGAGATGACATAGAGCCACCTGCTCTTATCTCCTCTCAGCTTGTTCTTTTCCAGCTTTTCCAGCTTCTCATAGTTATCACTACAGCACTGGAAAGTGAATTGGTCCCTTTATTTCAGAGATTTGAGGTGATTTCTGATGAGACAAAACTCTTACCTTAAGCAAGAACAAAGTATGATAAATGTGCCTCATACATTCCAATTTATCTGATAAACATATCTACAGCACCTGTCCTCTAATCCTTTCCCTGGTTTATTTTTGCATCTCACTGCCCATAAATTGTGATTTAAGCTATTCAAAACATCGCATAAGTATTTGTTCCTGCACATATCCTGAAAATCAGATTAAAATGTGTATTGTTAAATAGGATAGTTATCATTACAAAAATGTGTGCTAATTTATATACAGTGAAAAATGAAATTACAAATTATAGGATTTTGAGAATGTATAATTCTATAGCCACTTTTACAGGTGAATTGTGGAATATTTATAATCTCCCAAAAATAATGGTCATCACCAGCTAGACTCAGAACACTCAAATAATAAAAAGTAGATAATGCATCCTGAAGCTAAATTCTGAACAAGAAATACACACCAATATGGCAATATTTTTCCTTTAATTTTGCTATAACTTTGAAATAATTGACATCTAATTCTTTGCAGCATTATTTTGCTGTTAAAGCAGCAGCCAGTAATTTTTCTTTTGTGTTAGATCCTTTGGTAAGATGAAGACTCTTACTACAGCAGCTGGATTGCAGTCTCCAAAGGCCAATTTCCACACTTCTTGTCACTGTGGATTTATTATCTGCAGAAGTGCTTGGAGGGCCCATAATTATGCCAATCCCCACTTGACATTTTAGACCCTTCTGCCACTATCTCAAGCCATCCTAAGTTTCAGCATCACACTGCATCATCAAAATACTGTTAGACAGCTATCAAGTAGCATCATGAGGATTAGAGATGTGCAATACCCAGCTATAAATGACTATTACAGCTCTTACATCTTGTGCTTTGGACCATAGACCTGGAAAGCAGATCTACTGAATCTGGGTGATAAAAACTCAAATTCAGAGCTCACATTTTTCTTGCTTTTTAGTTTTCTTTTTGTTCATAAACCAAGGTATAATTTTGCTGCTTATTAAAAGATAAACATTCTATTATACCAATTAACCCGTTTTTTATGTTTAATGGAATGCTTCATTAAAGTGTTCAACAAAAACAGTCCAACAGATGTAATTTAAATTCCATATGGAGAAACAGTATTTTGTATTTTGCTGAGACTAATTACTACTGTATGTAATATATGAGCTACAAAAAATATAAGCAAATACCTATAGGCGTAAATTCTGATCTTTATGTGTGTGCTTTTTTGGTAGCAATCTTGAGACAGATGAGGTAAAAATATAAAGAATGATGGGTTCAGAATATCTGCATACAGGTAAGTCATTTCACTAGAAGTCACTTGTGGAGATATATAAATCCCAAACACTCAAAATCTTTGCAGGTGTCAAGTTCCAGCAGGAAAACCTGAAGTGAATGGAATTATTATTATATTCTAATCCTGAAACTGTCAGTTAAGAAAAGTTCGTTTTGTTAGGCACGAGCAACTGAGAAAGCTTAACTTTCAAAGTTTCCTTTTAATTTCCCTGTACAATGGAAACACAAATGCTGATCAGAAATATTTTTATACTTTTTTATTCAAGAATTTAATTTTTTAAAATTCAAATGGAAACTCTTGAACCTTTTGCTTTATTGGTTCTGGTAAATGAAATAATTTTAAAATTCCTGCAATGTATTTTCATTAAAAATTAGGGAAAACAATGCCCAGCTGCTAAGACAAATGGAAAATATTGACAATTTCAGTATAAAAAAATTGGAAAAATTCCTAACATATTTCTGCTGAATGCATTTTAACAGGCTGCAGTACATCTCTTTTTTTCCTGAACAGGATGGACCATATTCTCAAAGTTTTCCAGTTCAAAGGTGAATCAATATCAATCTTCCCACCTTCTGTAGGAGATGGATCAGACCCAATGGGAAGAGCCATTTATGCAGTTCTAGGACTCTTGCAATCCAGCAGAATGAAAACTAATGCTGGAAATATGACTCAATGCAGTGAGAAAAATGTAAGTTCAGCCATATCCTTTGTGTTTTCTCCCCTATGACCTACCAGTGGTTCTTCGTGCAGTGTTAGCTTCACAGCATGTCAAATTAGGCAAAGTCAAGGTCTCAATTTTGCTACCTTTTTTTTTTTTTTACTTTTCCCATCCATAAGTGGAGTGAAGGTGAAGTTTCTGGGACCTTTGGGATAATAAACTTGAAACAGCTTCATTTTTTTCTGCCTTTCTCTAACATAAATAACAAGTATCAGATACACTTTGTAATGAACATAAAGAAATGTTGGAGGGAAGAACCAGAAAACTTGTCTTTATATGTTAGTTCAGCGTAGTTTTCCTGCTTTGTCACTGTCTTTAATTTCCCCTCTAGCTCTATCAAAACTTCTAGCTGTCTCTTAAATTCATTTATAGTATGTGCTTCAGTGGGCTTACCTGACAACTTATTCCTCACGTTTATTACTTTTAGAATGAAATAGTTGTGCTTGAATACTGCTGCTGTTTCCACTTAAAGGGATATTGTCCACTTACCAGGTTTTGTTTTGGTTTAAATTGACTAATTTTTAAAACAGACTTTTTTACTGACATATCCCTCTTTAAACCTTACACCCAGATCTCGGTATCTGTAATTGTATCTCTGCTCCACCAGTGATGTGTAGAACAGTCCTGCGGACAGGTTAGAGAGACTCAGCCACCTCTCCTGAGCCAGTGCTGGAGGTGATCCTACAGTCGAGCAGTCTTGTAGGCGCTCCTGGAACTGCGCCTTGTCTTCCAAAGAGAAAGTCAAAGAGACAATTGCACTTTTGCTGAGGTGCTCTGGGCGTGACTGCACATCGGTGGAACAGCAGTGCTGTCCAGTCACCCAGCTGCCCAAGAGGAGCTGACATACTGACCCTGTCGCAACGGGACACGAAATGAACGACGCGCAGAAGCTGGGACGTTCAAGGTAAAAAAGAGTGTAGTTCATTTCTGACTCCAATATTTCTAGACTTTCAAAAGTGACCATGGATTGGAGGATGAAATTGCTACCTCTCCAGCTGGTCAAACCAAGAGTCTATCAAATTTCTCCTCCTCCAGAAAGGAATGCAAAACAATCATTATTTACATGAAAAGTGAGTGAGAAAATCCATTACAAAAATGTAAACATCAGAGGGCTTAGAAGAACTTAACAGCACAACAGAGCCTGTAAGTCTTTCAGCACTGGAAATATTCATGGATATTTGCAACAGTCATTGAATCTTTTCCCTGTCACCCTCTTCTAAAGTAGTAACAGCAATAATGGAATTTTTTTATAAAAATAATCCACATGCGGCACTTAAAATGTCAAAAACTGTAGCAAAACAGTCTTAGAAATTTCTGTAAGAACTGCTGGTTACATTTTTTTTCTAAGACTCTTTGGGAAAACAGGAAGTTGTTTGTTAGTTTATTTACTCATGCTGAAAACACCGATGAAAAAAACCTTCTTGCTGAATGCCAGATGGGAACACTCTGCTTGCAAAAAAGAGGTTCTCAATTAGTCAGGTGCATTTTCAAATTATGAAATGCCATGTATATATTTTTTACAATGCTGACAGGAAACTTGGGATGCACATAGGAAAATAATTTTTTTTTATTTTTAACTCATTGAAAATATATGGAAAATCTCCAGTGTATCTTCATCAAAATCTATCATTTGGAATAGCCAATTGCATGACATACAACCAGCTGACATAAGAGAAAGGTGTAAAAATGAATCATTACTGGAAAATAATTTCATCAAATGTATTCCTTCTAGGTTCTTCCTTTACCCATCTTTTAAGGATGGCTGAGATGGCCAAATAGAATAAAAATTTTAGGGTTTTTAAGAGGACTACATCATGGATGTCTGGTCTCAGTAGAGGGCTTCGTGCTGATTCTTCTTAATGTTGTCTGGTTCTTGAGCAGCGGGTGTGGTGATCAGCCTCTCACTTACAGAGTTTGTTACTATTCCATGTTTTCATTTACTGCAGGTAAGGTAATGATATGGAAATAACCTTGTTAAAATAAATTGGTTTCCCATATAAGTGGTTTGTATCTGCCTTCTAGTGAAGTGCATGAGATGAACTTTCTGGTACATCTTCCAAATTCTCTTTTTTTTGGAAATAATACTTTACAGTCCAACTCAGGTCATCACATAAAAGAGTATCTGGGCTGGTGGACAGATATACTGCTGCTGATACATACAGGTGCACCAGAAGACTCGAAAGGGCAGAAGGAGGCATTAAATTTTTTTAATATACCCCTTCATTTTTATCTTTTCAAGCTAGAGCTGGTATGCATGGTTAATGATCTATTAATAATAAAGGGTAAGGGAAGAGAATACATCTGTTGCATAACTGTTGAAAATATGTCAGAAATATTCTTTATAACCTACATAGTTCAGAGAAAGAGAGAGAAGCTCTTTCAAAAATACACTGTGTTTACATGTTCTGCATTTCCCTGAAGGAGCTATTTCTTTCCAATGACTTCATCTCCTTTAAGTCTGAAGTAGCTGGGATGAACAGAGTGAATATGCCCACCAGATCTCTTGCACAAAATTCTTCTTGGTTGCTACAGAGAAATAACAGCTTTCCACAGGAACTGGCTTTGAAGTTTATTCTCTGGTATTTAAATTCAAGAAGTAAATATTTTACCAAAAAAAATGCAATTTATTTTTTAAAATTTTATTATTAAAAAATAACAATTTTTCAAGACAATAGTTTTATCAATTCTCAACACACTACTGCAAAATTCTGGAGCTTCTTTTTCTTATATATATCATTATATGATTCCAATCTTTTTGAAAGATGAGAAAACACTTACTATTTTTGCTTAGACAACTGTAAGGAGAACAGTCTTTCACCATTGGGAAATGCATCTTTAAAAACTCTGTTTTCTGGGGAAAATGTGAAGAAGTAAATTTCTCAAATTATTAAATGAGATTTATCCATTCATCCCAGCTAATGAGCTCTGGGCTAGATCCTAAATTTGGCTGACATTATACTGCACAAGGAGGCATGTTTCCCTCTACTGATGAGGGTTAAGCATGTTATAATCTTAAAATGGATGTCCTTAGGCACCATCTCTGCAGTGTGGGTTTCATCATCTTTTAGATGTTGTTGCCATGGAAAACTTTTATATTGCTCTAAGGACTCCTTCAAATATTCTTTTGCTGTGTGTCATTCTGTCTTCGAACATATGGAGGGAAAACAACACTCTCTTGGTTAATTATGAAATTTATCCGAATTTTAGCGTCTAGTATGAATCTCAAATGTACAGCTGTCACACAATAATGAGATACTTAGTTTTGGAATTAATGCTTTTGGTAAAAAATAAGTATTACTGCTGGATCTCAGGGCAGAATATTTTCAGTATGACCATTCCATATATGTGGAATGGAATGTATCAAAACATGTGATGCTTGTTCAATCTATTTTACATATTTGTGTGTTAGTCATGAATATAACATCTTTGTGGTTATAAGATATAATTATTTGGATTTCCTGTTATCGACGTAGCCGTGTCATACATTTATGAGTCTTCTTTTTCTTTCTTTAGGTTTTTTTTCCTTAATTTATTTTTTTTTCATATTTCAAATAGCTCATGAATTGGCAATGTTATACAAATAAGGATTCAGTTAGGCTGCAACAAAAATTAACCCTGATTTTTTTTTCCTTTACTGCTACCTTTTTTCTGAAGGAAAAGTGAAGACTTATTGGTTTATTTAAGTCTGTTATGTTGGCTTTTTACTATTTACACATTTTTATGAGGCAATTGCAATCTAAAAATAATTATATGAAGAACTGTGAATTCACTTTTTTATTTAACTGCCAATACAAAATAGCATTTTGCCCCAGAATTAACATATTAAATCCAGTAAGTATAATCTTTCCTCATTGAGTTTTCCTCAATGTTTGAAGGACCTATAAAAGAAAAATACAGCACCATTTTTTTCAGCTTATGAATCTACCAAGAGAACTTAGCTGTGATGAGCAACATACATTTGATCATAAATACTCTGTGATTCTTGTTTTTAATCATCTTTATTCTCGATTGTTGCATCAGCCTCAGTGCTGACATTACTGATTTGCTGGGCTGTTAGGACTCAATTCAGCAAAGTGCTTGAGAAGTGCTCGTTTTAAACAGGGGAATAGATCAATCAAGTTACCTATATCTTTAGAATTTAAGTACAATAAAGTGCTTTTATGAATTCCCTTTCAAAAGGAAGAGTTAGGATCAAAGGTCTCTTTATGTTCTTCATAATTCACCTGCATAGATGGTGTATTTGTAACTGATTGCCAAACTCTTGTTATTATTTTTTTCTCCCCGCTAAAGGTCCTGAAGATATAAAAGAAATATAGTTAGAAAAGCAGGATTTTTTTTAATGCTGTATAGTTTTAGATATCTATTTTGGCAACTACACATGCAAGATTATATCACCAGAAACATCAACATAGAAGAAATTTCAGAAGGTTTCCTTGAATATTTAAATAAATAGGACTTAATTGTGTTCTCAATAATATTACCTTCTAATAGTAATATACACAGTGAAGGCAGAACTGGTAAGCTCAGACAAAAATTCTTGCATTCTGTTTATTTATCTTTTGAGGCTGATTCTTTATCAATGTTTGTGTAATAATATGTTTTCCATATAAATAAAGGAGCATTCAAAAAAAGCTAAGAAGCTTTTACAAGATTAGTTTTGATCCTGACAGTTCTTAACAATGCAGCCACCTCTCATTCAGGAAATTGCAGCTGCCACATGCATTGAGCATCCAATCATTCTGAGAATTATCTTTTGAGATAAATAGGGGAACATCCTGGTGGGTCAATACTATGATCCTTACAACTACAACCAAATTGTTCATATTTGATGAATAACGGAACAAAGTAATCTCCAAACACAATGCAGGTATTATTAAAATAGATAAAACCAAAATTAATTTTTACACTGCCATGGTTTCAAAACTTTCTAACATTTCAAATCTGGACTTCCTGTAGCAAAATAGATCACTATGGTTCAGTCCATCATTTAAAGGGAGGATGGCAGATACCTTGCACATCGACTGCATTTCCCAATCTGCTCATCAACCTACATGCTGCAACAACATGAGGAAGGATACATTGCCATGAAGTTGTGAACTGATATCACCCAATTTTTGCTGGTTTTGGTTACTTAACCACACTGCAGTGAATCTCTGGAGAAAATGTGAAATGTTGTTTTTAGGCCTGCTGTTTGCAGCATATCTTTCAAAAAATCCAAACAACCCCATGCTCTTGTATTGTTAGATGGAAAGTTTTGGAAGTCAATTGATCATCAGAAGGCTAAAGTCATTCCAAAATTATATAATACTGCTATATCATTTATAATAATTAATTGTAAACATTTATATTAAAGTACTTGTACCAGATTCACTTATTAATGTGTTAATCTGTAAATCAACAAAAAATGCACAGTTCAATGGAGGAAAACACTACACTTAAACTTCCAGTAAGAGGGAAATCATTGAATCAATTATAACTGGAGGGACAGTTTTTATTCTTATAATTGTGACTTATGCTTTTACAAGGAAGTGAGGAAATTCTTAATTTGTTTATAGGATTACTGATCATCTAACTTGAATTTATGTGAGGGAAACACAATTTTACCTATTATTATTATTATTATTATTATTATTATTATTATTATTATTATTATTATTATTTTCTTAAGGAGAGAGAGAAGGTTTAATTTGCAAGGGTTTCCTAGAGAAAAACAGAATCAAACATAATTTTTCCAAAAGAGCCAGTTATCTTTAGATAATTAAATTTTAAATTCAACACATGCAGAAACACAGTTGGATGAGATAATTGCTGCCATTACTTCCAACTGGATCTATTCTATTCTAGTGAGATAAAGTTCCTGAAAAGTCCACTTCAAGACAATATTTACAGTAGCTTCACTGGCTTAAGAGGAGACTTTTTTCAGGCAGATTTTTGTTATCAAGAAACTTTAAAATTGTTTCATTTCTTCTTGAGTACGAGTAACAGCTTGAATTTTCAGTTTTCCTACTTTTCCATAAATTTAAATAAAGCATTTCCCAATTCTAGTTGCACAAAAACAGTGGAATGAAGAACTGGGCCTCCTCATTGTGAGAATGTATCTAAATAGAAGAATCACATGCTTGAAAAAATAGTGAACAAGGTATCTTGACAGACAGCATGAAGGAGAATAAAGAGTATTTTGCTGTGAATGTGGTTAAATAAAAAAATTCTACAGCATGCAGCAAGACAGAGAGGAGCATGTCTGCATCTGAAGGTCCTCAGAACATTTATTATAGGGCTAAGCCTAAATTAATAAATAGAATAAAAACGAGCGACACACATTGAAAAACTCAAACTCATGTGCATTTTCCCTTATTATAAACTATAGCTTTCAAATTGACTTAATGAAAAACTTTCATCATTTATTCAGCCATACAATGCACAAGAACTTTGCTACAAGATGGATGCCCATGTAACTAAATATGCTCCTGTAGGCCAAATAAAGTTTACATGCCTTCAGGAAATAATATTTCAATAAATTATGCTTACACATAACCTAGGATACTATAAAGTAAATTAATACATTAATATCTTGAGAGCTAGTGTATTAAATCCACTGTAGTTCCTACATTCAACCTTCCACACAACTACTGCACAGTTCTTCGCCCTGACATGAGGACACTGATCAAAAGACCCCAGTATTTTTACTCTAAATTGAGCACTGATTTCATTCAAATACTGTCTCACTTGCTTGTTTTCCATTCTATGTTGATCACAAACAGGTCCTAATATATTTCCACAGCTTCTATTGCAGCAGAGAGCAAGAGAATTAGCATTTGTTTAGCTCTACTCAGGTGATGTTATGAAAATACTAAATGTCATGTATTTATTTCCATCGGAGGATAATTTAGAATGGTTTTATTTTATAGGTTACTAATATTTAGAATTTTCTCTATACCTTTTATTTAATCAATCATAGAATGGTTTGAATTGGAAAGGATTTTAAAGCTTATCTAGTTCTAAACACCCATGCCATAGACAAGGACACTTTTCACTAGACTGGGGTGCTCCATCAACCTGGTCTTAAGCACTTCCAGGGATGGTGCATCCATAACTTCTCTGGACAAATGCCTCACTATGTTCCAGTGCTTCCCTACTCTACAGTAAAGAGTTTTTTTCCCAATATCTAATCTAAACCTATTCTTTTTTGGTTTGAATCCGTTCCCCCTTCCTCTGTCACTGCATGTTTTGTAGTGTTCAGGTCCTGGAAGGCAGAATCACCTCCCTCATCCTGCTGGCCAAGCTGCTTTTGATGCAGCCCAGGAGTGCGCATGGTCAGGTCATGTTCACCCTCTCATCCACCAGCACTCCCATATCCTTCTCAGTAGGATCACGCCCTTGATCTGTTCATCCACCAGCCTGTATTGGTACCTGATGTTGTCCTGATCCAGGTGCAGCACCCTGCACTTGGTCTTGTTAAGACACTTGAGATTCCCAAGGGCCCCCTTCTCAAGCTTGTCCAGGTCCCTCTGGTTGGTGTTCAGGCATGTCCACCACACCATTCAGCTTGGAGTCATCTCAAGTGTACTGAGGGTGCACTTAGTGCCTTCAACTATGTCATTAATATAGATATTAAATAACACTGTACCCATTATGGACCTCAAGGGGCATAATATGGTGCTGTTGTCCATTGGCATTCTGACCCACTGACCACTACCCTCTGGATACAGATGTGCAGCCATCATTTCTTATCCAATGCATTTTATTTATTAATTTCTTTGCAGAAGATTCAGTGCAGAATTTTCATACTTGTTCTGACCTGATTTGTATTATTCCCATATTTGCTGAAAAATGTGCATTGTGAATAAATCTAAATGTATTTGTTCACGTCTCTGAGTCAGATGTTTACTCATTACCCAGCTCAAATAAAGTGTATTGGATATTATCAGAACAATGTGATAAGTTTTTTTTTTATATAATATTTGATGAATAAGTTTAACAGTGCTCAACCTAATCTGATTGTGACTTGTTAAAAAATCAAGCATTAAATTTTGGGTTACAGATCTAAGGAGGAAAGGTTCACTTGTAACATTGTCATGCTTATATTTCAGGTTCCAACTGTAATCTGAAATATTTTAATTCCTCAGTAATGAAGCAGACTAAAGAAAGAAAAAAACCAAAATATTTATTTGCAAATTCAGGAAAGTTTCTGAGATTAGCTGCACTCTGATGTCTGCCCTCACATCTCTTGTGCTCATCCATTCGAGTGTATGAGCTTGGTATTTGGAGACCCAACCAACATAGTTAAAATTCTTTCATTATATTGCTTGGTGAACTTGAATAAGTAAGGAAGTGCAGGGAGGAAGTGCAGGAAATCTCTGAGAGGGGTAACACCCCTCATGAGTAAATTGCCATATGAAGGATCTAAGAAATGATAGCTCTGCATCTTCTCTACCAGATTTCTTCTCTCTTCCTTTTTCTTTGTCTCCTATCACCTGTCCCCAAAAAATCTCTTCTTGCTAATAGTCACATGGGAAGGAGGAGAGTGTGGCTGGAGTTTCTTCATTAGCATAACCAGTGTAGTAACTCTGAGCAGCTGCTCTTCTCCAGATCAGGCAAATCCTGCTCACGCTTATGACCTGAGATACTTCTCTGCAGATGCATGCAAGTTATTTCTGGTCCTAGAGAAAAATGGTAGTACTCTACCTGGTTTTATTTGCTGAAGTTAATTCAGACATGCCTTTATGGGGCTGAATTATATAAACACATCCTTAATTTTAGATACAAAATGTTATACAGCCTATTGGTTTACTGACACCTGAGCTTGGGCAAGAAAAGTTATGCAGCTCAAAGAACATTGACAAAAACTGGCCTTTAAATCAATAGGCCACTTTTGCTTAGACAATGGCTTTGTTGGATCTTTCAGGCCAGATGAAGAAATAATAAAACATGATAAAAAGCCTATATTCCTGGATTTTCCATTAAAACAAAACCAGGAAAAAAAAAGAAAAGAAAAAAAAAGAGGGGAGGAGGAAGGTGAAAATAACCTTTGAGATTAGTAATAGCCTATCTTCCACCTGTTCTTTATGAGTCTCTGCTTTCATGCTTTAGAATTTCAGTAGAAAATAAAAAAAATATATTCATGAAAATCACTTCTTTGATCTGCATGTGAAAGAAAAGTTCTCATCCTGCTTAATGCTAAGGATGGCTGAGAATTTAACCCTTTAATTTCTAGGAGAAACTCTGGTATACATTAAAAAAGTGTGAAACCAATACTTGGGATTTAGTCTCAACACTTCATCTTTTAAGATCAAAGGATAGTGCTTAACAATTTTAATCATGCACAGCCACTAGCTGCTGCTCTGTAAGTTATCACAGTGATATTTTTTTTAAAAAAACCCTTATTTATTTTTATGAAGCATAACATGAATGAAATTTTGGGACTAATGGTTTACAGATATAAGATGGAAAAGAAAACTAACCCCAAACCAGAAATAATAATTTTGAAGTTCAATTTCCAGCTCAAAATTAGCTGGAAATGCTGGTCACAGCTGTCTATCATGTAATGGTCTTGATGCAGATCTCTATATCAGAATGTATTTCAGGAGGTTTTCAGTAATATTTCAGTATTTCACTAAACAGAAAGGAATAAATTTTATTAGATCTCTTCTCACTTGCCAGCATTAATGTAGCACCAATAAATCCTCTTTTTGAAATCTTCAGATCAGTGTACCTTAAAGTTATACCTGACTTTGAAATACTTCCACTTCTTTTTATAGTCAACAATATCTTCCAGAGCTGAGCTAAAGAGAGCAGAGGAGGACAGGAGCAGGCATGATTTCCTGATCCAAGGTTTCCCTGGTTCCAGTTACTGTTTATTTAGGGAAAATGAAGGTAGACAAGTGTACAAGGTGAAGGCGCCCTGGTGCTGACCTCAGCAGGGGCTGCAGGGAGTGTCTGTGAGGAGAGGCTCAGGCTGTCCCATGCAGGACACAGATGGTTCCAGCTGCTCCAATCCACACATCACAGGGCACAGCTGAGGTGGGTGGGGGAGAGACATCTCAGGGGAAACGTATTTAAGGAGGAAGAGAAGTTAAACACCAAAAAACTGGAACTGTGTGAGAGAGGATGTGACAGCAACAACTCTGCAGACACCAAGGTCATTAAAGGAGGGGGTTGAGGCGCTTCAAGAGCTGGAGCAGAGATTGCTGTGCAATGTCTGAAAGAGACCGTGGTAGAGCAGTCTGTCCCCCTGTAGCTCATGGAGGTCTCTGTGGAGTAGATATCCACCTACAGCTAGGGAGGACCTCTTGTTGAAGGATGGGTCCTGTAGGAAGAGGATGACCATGAAGAGGAGCACAGGCTGGAGCAGGGGAAAGGTGTGAGAGGAGCAGTCGCAGAGAACATCTGTTATGGACTGATCACAACACCCTGTTCCATCTCCCTGCACAACTCCGGGCAGGGGCAGCAGAGGAGACAAGTGTAAAGGACTGAAGTTGAGCCTGGGATTTTTATCACCATCCCACTGTACTTTTAATTGGTAACAAATTAAAACAATCTTCCCATAGTTGTGTCTGTTGTAGTGTGTTCTTAAATTTCTCGTTTTGTTCCCCCATTTTAAGTATTGTTCCCTCTTGTTCTATGTAAAATGGTTCTGCCCTCCCCAGTTTTCCCGCCACTGCCTTCTTGGCAGTGACGTTTCCATGGTTACCCCTTCCCCTGGCTTTGTCAGTTAAGTAAGTTATATAATTTCCCCTCCCATAAATTTCCTTATAAGTAAATTTTCCTCCTCCCTGGGCCCAGTCAATCACCCCCACTCCTCCTAGTCTTCAAGAACCTTCTTCTCTCTGGGGGTTGTGGTTGGCTGTGGTCCCGGGGCCCCTCCTTTACTTTGTACTTATTGGATACTTTCGTATGTCCATTATGTGTTGTACTTCCCTGTTCCTTTCCCTATTGGTTAGCTGGGCATCCCTCCTTTACCCACCGCCTACCTTTAAAACCTTGTTCCTCCCTCTGTTTGGGGCTATTTGATGGTTGATGCGTTCCCTCGGTTGGTGCTCCCAGACCATCAATAAACTGACCTTTGCGCGAGGGCGTACGTGGCCCTAAGTCCGGCTAGCTGTAAGGGAGATGGCCGACGCCCTCACCGCATCTGAGGCCAGCCCCCCTTGGCATCCTGGCCTTGGGCTGGGCTGGATCGCGGACTTGGATTATTCACGCTGGCGAGACGAAGAGAGGGAGAGACCACTCGCTGGAGGTTGAAGTCGGTTTATTGGAAGGTGGTAGGTCACCAACAGAGGGAGAACCAACCAGCAAAGGGCAACCAACAGATGGAAAGGACCCCAGCAAATGGTAGAGAACTAGGGGAGAGGCAAGGTTTTAAAGGGAAGGGGTGGAGAAGGGAGGGAAGCCCAGCTAACCAATAGGAAAACATATAGGGAGGTACATAACATAACTGACATATGAGCTTATCCATTAAATACAAAGTAAAAGAGGGGCCCCGGGACACCAGCCAACCATAACTCCCAGTGAGAAGAAGGTTCTCGAAAGCTGGGAGGAGTGGGGGGTGATTGACTGGGCCCAGGGAGGAAGAAAAGCTTACTTATAAGGTAGAATAGGGGAGGGGAAGTTACATAACTTGGACAACTGAAGGGGGGCAGGGGTAACCATGGTGACATAACTGTAAGGAGAGCTGTGGGGGGAAAACTGGGGAGGGAAGAACCATTTTGCAAAGAACAGGGGGGAACAATACATATAATGGGGGAGCAAAACAAGAAACTTAAAAACACACTACAACAGACCTTCACCTCCAGCAAGTGGTCCTTCTTTGTCTCGTCTCTCCAGCGCTGCGAACCCGGTCCGCGATCCAGCCCAGCCCGAGGCCAAGACACCAAGGGGGGCTGGTCTTCGATGCAGCTGAGGTGTCGGCCCTTATCCTTCAGCTAGCCGGACTTTGGCCACATACGCCACCAGCCGCAGTGTCTGTTCTTCTCATGATGGCAATTAATGAGTGATTTTCCTGTCATTATCTTGACGCATAAAGATTTTCCAACTGTCTTTTCTCCCCCTGTTTTGCTGAGAAGGGAGAACAAGAGTGGCTATGTGACAGCCAGGTAGCCATCTCGACTCACCTTGAGAAATGATTAGCATATCTGAGTTTACAAAAATATTCTTGGTACTATGTCAGAAGTCTTTCTTACATAACTATATATACTTCCATAAAATAGCCAACAACTTTTGGCAATGCATTCATTTTTTCTCTAGGAAAAAAAGGTAATTTTAAAAAAACCTCTGTTTATTTCATTTAAATAAAAATTAATATTTATTTCTAATATATTATCCTAGATAGTAGTTATTCCTGAACTCTCCTCTTTTATGTAATATTGAATGTAAATTTTGTCTTTAATGAAAGGGCCTTTAATAAAGGCTTCTTTCATGATGAGAATGCTGGAGAGAGTTTTTCCTTTTTTTAAGTCTCATCTTTAAGAGTCTACCTTTAATTGTGTTATGAAATTTTAATCAAACCAATGGGACAATGCCATATGAACTGACTTTGTAGTTTAGCAAGACTATAGTGCTTTCTAAAGACATTAAAGATAAGGGGCATCCTCTCCCCTTTTTGTGTTATAACATGATACAGAGGAAAAAGTTCCAACTGTAGTATCATGACAGAAATGAGGTCTTATTTTGGCTGAAGTGCTGCTACTTGTGTGAATCAAGCAGTTGGGAGAATTGAATGTGATACTTTCACATGTTAAGCAAGTACTTACACGGTGTTGCTGTTCATACAGGTAGGTGGCTGTGATTGCAATAGCTCCATCTTTGTCCTGAATTATATGTGTGAAGATGAAATTTTTGAACACTCAGCCTGATAAGAATTGAAAGAAAAATACAATGTCATGAAACACTGATGGGAAATACAGGCAAAGAAGAATGAACTTGATTTCAGAAGACAGATAGCTGAGGATGAAGACAAGCAGCCACTGACATCTTTACTATGCCACTGGCCTTTCATTAGCCTTATTGCTCTTGAAAGAAAAGTTATGAGTTACTGAAAATCATACTATATGTTCCCATTTAGGCAACAAAGTATTTAAGTCTGGGTCAGATGCTCTAATTGTAAAAACAGCATGATCTCTGGTTGCACATCATTAGTAAATAGACTGCACAGTAGTAAATTAAATCAGAGTTCGTGTCTAGACATATTTGTTTATGTGCAAATCATTGAAACTACAATGTATATGGGAAGAATAGGGCACTTTTTAATCAGGCTTCTTGATGGTAAATAATATATCAGAAAACACCAAAACATTTCTTCAAACCACACGTCTGTATCATCTCTACAATATTTAATAATTCTTGTGGGAGAACAAAGAGGAGGTAAAAAAAAGTGTTAAAAGTTGCCATCTGTTCATTAATTAGTGCAAAATATTTTGATTTCCTGTTAAAACACATTTTTCAATGTGTTGAAATGTGTCCAGTCTTGAATCTAGGAATTTAGCATTGACGTTTGAATTACTCATTAATGGGACAGATTATAAGGCTTAGGAAAATGAGTAACAGGGTTAAAAGAAGAAAAAGCAAAAAAGGTGAAAGTGCTTTGAATGTAGCTCTATAATCTGTTAAAAATACATATTCATGTTTTAAGTTTTTGAAAATTCACTAACCACAGATTCTGTCTATACTTATAGGAAAGATAAGGAAAAAAAAAAGAGAGCAAGAGAAAGACAAAGAAAACTACATAAAATTTCAAATTATCCTATGTGTAACTTTATCTTAAATACCTGTAAGAGCTTATTTTTCTCTTCTTTCAAGTTATTTATCAGAGCTTGTTAGTTTACGTCACTGGAGAGTTTATAAACTAAATCAGTAATTACTACCGGTAGAGATTTCTTTCTACAAACCAAAAGCTTTACTTTCAGCAAGAATGTACAGTCATTCAAAGATTTTTAACAGCTATCTCATTATTTATGGAAAAAAGAAGCATCATAAGTATTAAATGTGTTTTGATTATTCAATAATCTGTAGCAACTACTAGATACGTATTGAAGAAAGTATCAAACACATAAAATCAGATGTGGTTCATGGCCACAATCACCTGTTACCTAATGCCCTGAAAGTTCAAGGGATACACATCTCATTTTCCTCTTGGTTTATGACTTTTTGTAACACGTAGTGCACACAAGAAGAAGAATCCAATGCCTTCCATAGAAGCTGGTTCTCAGCAGAACAGAGAAAATTGAAACACTCCCACTACAATGCTTGATATTTAGACATTTAAAACTATTATTGATAAATTCAATTCAACATAGTGTTCAGTTTTTGTGGCTCCAGTGCAGAAAAGGATAGCCCACCTTCTCTATTACAATTCAAAGTTGCCACAAATAGTGTTCTGTCCACAGTATACCATCTTTTCTCTGGAGATATTTATAATTCTTATTTTTTCTGAGGACTTTATTGAGATTGGTATATATTCACCATCACTGCACTGGTTGTATTTTGTAATTTTTTTTCTAGCCAGTTCATTCTGCAAGGGAATGAAAACTGTTAATATGGTTTCAATTTTTTTTCCCCAGGAAGAAACCTTAGATTTTCAACAGCATTTTATTTGGTAGCAGAAGATTAAAAAAGTGATGAACAGTAGGTTTTCCATGGCGCTCAGTGTCATAGCTGAAATGACTTTGTCAGGCTAGCAACTTGCATTGGTAGTATTCTTTTTCATGGGCCATGTTTTGACAGATAATATTCCACAATACAGTAAAAAACTGCAGCCCCTGTCAAATTTAGATTTACTTCTTACACTAAGAACTCATGGTTTTTATACAAGTAGAACACATAGGAATTTCCAGCATCAGGGTTTTTATGTGTTACTTTGTTTTTTTCATTATGTTTGACATCATGAGACAGATGATTGCTATTGATGGCCAGCCACATTCTTAGGAGAATAAAACTTCAGTGAAATGTAAAATATGCAACAAGTTCATAGAAACTTGAAATGAACTTGTCTATGTTGGTAAATTGTCTATGTTGGTAAAAATAGTTTACTATCTCCTACCAAGTGCAGAATATACACAATATATCTGTAGAAAACTTTCAGAACAATGAAGATTCTTCTTCACTATAACCGACCTGAACTGAAAAAATCTCACATAATTTAAAACATTTGAGATGACTTGTTAGAAATGATTTCATGACTCAAAAATTGCAGCATGGTTTGAATAAAATTTTCTTTTATACATACATGCATATTTCTTTTTCTGTGTGATGTACTAACAATTTTAATGTAATTTAGAATTAGGACATGAAATTAAGTATAGGTTTGTACTCACTATATGTATGACCTTTAATTGTAAATATCAGTTGTTTCCTATGAAGAAAGTGAAGTACTTTATTTAGTCCATAAAAAGCAAACAATATTCTGAAAGAAAGCTATTTATTCAAAGAGTACTCAACAAATTAGAGATGTGGATATAAATAAAACCCATGAAATTCAGGAAAAGAAAATGACCAATCTTGTACTTGGGATAGAATTAGGCAGCAAGAGGAGAAGGTGGTAACTGAAAAGAGCAGAAAGAAGCTTTGTAGCAAGGGATTCAGTTTCCTGATGGGCATCCTGTTGATCATAAGTCACCGATGCACCCATGCAGGGGTGAAGATAAAATATGTTTGGTCTGCATAAATAAAAACTGAGCTGACAGATAGAATGATGGGGTTACTCAAATCTGTCCATCATGTATGAGACCAAATCTACAGTTCTGTGTCTAGTTTGGGGATTTGAAATGCCAGAAAGATATAGGAAGACTGGAGAAAGTTCCAAAAATTGCTGCTGAGTGACAGGCTGGAGTTCAGAGGAATGAGGTGAGGCTACACAACAGAGTTTGTTCAGTCAGAAGAAGGGATCAGGAAGGAAGAAATTTCCGGGTTCAATTACCTAATCACAGAATCATTGAACAGTCTAGGTTGGAAGGGACCTTAAAGACCATCTAATTCTAATCCCTCTGCTTTGGGTAGGCACATCTTTCATTAGACCAGGTTGCTCAGAACTTTATCCAGCCTGACTGTAAATACTTCCAGGGATGGAACACCACCCACAACTTCTCTGGGCACCCTATTCCAGTGTCTCACTGCCACCACAGTAAAGAGTTTTTTCATAACCTCTAACCTAAACCCGCTCTCTCTCAGTTTGGATCCATTCTCCCTAGTCCTGTCACTACATGCTCATGTAAAAAGTTCCTCTCCATCTTCCTCGTAGGCTCCCTTCAGGTGCTAGAAAGCTGCAATTGGGTGGCCCCAAAGCCTCTTCTTCTTTAGGCAGAAAAATCCCAATTCTTCCAGCCTTTCCTCATAGGAGAGATGCTCCAACCATTTACGGAATTATCTTTGTGGCTCTCCTTTGGACTCACTCCAACAGGTCCATTTTCTTTTTGTATTGGGATCCCCAGAGCTGCATGCAGTACTCAAGGTGGGGGCTCACCAGAGAATGGCTGTGTGTGGAGAAATCATTCAGGCTTTTTTTAAGGTGAACAGTGTGAGGAATAGAGACAGCGGAGAGGAGTTTCAATAAGAAAAAATCTAATTAGAGTTGAAGAAAAACATTTTCAGCGCAGATGTGAGCAAACATAGGAGCAGTTTTCAGAGAGAAATAGTGAATTTTCTGTCTCTAGAGATGTATGAAACTAAACTGGCCTTGAACAAAACTGTATTACTTCGAATTTAATCTTGTTGTACACAAGACATTGCACTAGGTGATTTCTAACTTGGATCCTTCTATGAGTCTGCAATATCTAGACAGGGCTATCAAGGTTTGGTAAAGGAAATGAAACATTCCTGAAACATTTATTCACTGGTATCTTACATAGGCTCTTCTAGTGTCTTTAAAATGAAGTTGGAGGTCTTTGTACAACTATATGAAGATGCCAACAGTATTAAGTGATGTATTTTGTGGACAATATGTGCACTGAAGCAACATGAAACTTAAACTGGAATAAATATTGCAATCATAAGTTGGAAAATATTTTTATTTTACCTTTAGATCCGTGTTCAGTATTCTATTCAATCCAGACTGTATTCAAGCATCTGATCTCCATTTGTCTTTGAACACTTGTGAAGAAAGGAAAATAATCAATTTACAGTAGATGTTTTACCTGTTAAAGCATCAGTGGTGGTCACAGATTTCTGGAGTTCAGGACTCCCTAGTGCATAAGGTAGTGGGCACTGCTACAGTAACCAGGCATGCTTTGGATTTTTTGTCACCTACCTAACAACAACATGAAGAACTGTAAAAATAATGCATGTAAAAAAAATAGCACAATTTTTTTAGCGGTATTATTGAAAGTGATCCAGAGAAAGATCTCTGGTTTTGAAGTGTTACTCCTGCTTGATTTAATTTAAATATTTATGATCTGGTGAAGATATGTAGTAGATGAAGTTATTTGAAGGCATGTTCTTACACTCAAAGTCATGTTATAGGCCATAGTCTCATTAATAATACAGTTAAATTGTGGGGTTGTTTTCTAAAGTCTTCCTAGTATCTATGCATTTTCTCTGATGTTATGATTATCTTCACAACATCCCTCTGGGTCCTAAGGTTGATGCTTCAGCCCTTCTCAAGAAGGATGGGAGACAGGGTCACAGCTACTTGTCAGCATGTGCAGGTGTCTGCCAAGACAAGTGTGACATTGATGTTTTCTTTCTCCTCAGGCTTGGGCTCTGTCTGGTGCTATATTTATAGGTTTCCCTGTCACATTCCACTTACTTCTCCTGCACTGCCAGCTGCAGCCTGGCAGTGGGCCCTATCATCCCAAAGGGACTCCAGGCACACAAAGAGCTGTGGTTTTTCAGACAGTGACTGCAGTGGAGAGGGGTGACACCTCTCTGTTAACCTTAGAGCTGAAGCTGGAACAGGGGAAGCAGAAGTAACTGGCTCTGGTGCAGGGCTTAAAACAATGACACCCAGCTCAGTCTGGTAAATTTTCAGCTTCTGTGTTTGCTGAGAGGATGTATGAATTTGATGTATGTTGGATATTGTAAGAATCACATACTTGGCTTGAATACTATACAAAAATTTGACCTGAAAGAAGAAAAAAGAATTTCTTATATCAGAGAGCTAGGCAAATTAGTATGAATTCTGGAATTCAGGATTACAAATACACAGTGCTGTTGAAAAGTTAAAGAATTAGTTTGGAATAAAGCACCATAGAGGGGAGTACAAAATATTTCGTCTGGGTAGGAATACTAATCAGTGTATATATTCAAAATGATAAATAGTGGGCTAAATCAAATTTCACTGCAGACTGTGACTAAAGAATTGCAGTGGACAACAAAAGATGTTATCCCAAAGAATAAGGTATGAATAGCCTCAGGTGTCTGTCTGTTCTATCTCTGATTCATTACAAAGAATATTCTGTGTCATCCTTGACCAGTATTTGTCCAGTTTGTTGTCAAGGACTTAGAGTATAAACTTTATTCTCCTGATTTTTATCTAATGTTTGAACTTTTATTTTTTACTGCAATATAATCTCATTATTTTTCCTTTTCTATTGGGTGTATAGAAAACGGTTTTCTTTTTCATTTTGCAGCCTGTTATGAACCTGTAGACAAAACATACCTTTCCCTTTTAGGCATGAGGCCTATAGCCGTGAGATAAGCGGTGAAAGGATTACTGTGATGGGCTGCTGATAGGGATGTTATCAAGCAGAGGATGACCCTTACTGCTACAATCAGCCCTGGATAGAGAGAGTGATGCTGAGGTGCCAGATGTGTGATCTGCAGTCTTTGTGATCTTGCCCTTTAGTTACAAAGAGAGATATTAACTCAAAAGCCCTCATTTACATGTGAAATGGCTGCCTTTCCCCCTTCACCTCCTCCTCTTTAAAGAGCAGCAACAAGTTATTTGGCTACAGCCTTACCTCCCCTTCTCCCAAAATATAATTTTGTCACTTGTAACACTCCATGGAAGAATACAGGGACACCTTTTTGGTAAGATTTGCACCTCTGGATGCATCGAATTTAAGCTTGATTAATGTCAAAATTATCCTGATTGAATTGCTACATTTATGAATGGCAATTCTGAATTTGTATCTAGTTTCAACAAACCATGAATCTGTGATTGTAATAGTTCTTGTTGAACTTTGCAGTCTTACGTCAAAATGGCTACAACCAGAAATTAAGCCCAGCTACACCTGATAACTCAAGAGTCAGAGACAGTTAATAATAAGCCTAGGGAGTCACAAGAATGTGAAGCGGGTTCTGAAACAGGGTCTTGCCTTATCAGTAAATTGAAAAACAAGCCTCACAGTCTCAAAGATGGGGAATGATATACTGCTTTGCTTAGTTTCTTTAGGCCTACAGTTTTACAGCAGAGTTTGGGTAGGATGTGCTACTGGTAGTGGACAGAGCTCAATAACATTTGTCAGAGATGAGAAATTAACCAAGTCAGTTCAGCAACTGTGCTGAAATCAGTCCAAACTATGTAAAAGGTAATTCCAGCAGGAGGAGATTGCAACACACAACCCACCTACTCAAGAAATCATCCAGCTCAAAAGAAGAGAAAGACTGAGTATGTGGACTAGTTAGCATGAGAAGCAAGAGAATTGTTTTAGCAATAGAAAGTAGAATATCAATTAAGACAAGAACGATGTAACTTGTAGCAAAAGAACCATACTACTTCTGTGTATTAAAATGCATAAATAGTGTAAATTTTTGAGAATCAGAGTGCTGGCCTAGTGAATTTACTACCTAGCACACATCTTCACACAATATGAAATAAACAAAGACCTCTGCTCTGTGTGTGAGATTGGTTTATTGCACATTGGGTGACAAATCCCATTTTTAGGCATAATACACCCAGCCCCTCTAATCTCTGAGGTCCAGCTAGAAAGCCAGGGTGTTTATATCCTTCCAAATTTCTATACTCTAAACTTGCAAGTCCTTTTTGCAAGATAGCAAATAAGTTTTTTGGTCTTTCTGTGCTACTAAAGATGTTGTCTAAGAGTTTGAGCTGCTTCAGATAATCATTACCAAAGCAGTCGTGGCCTTGAGATCATTGGTTTTCTATGAGGAAGCCAGGTGCAAATAAAATTAACATTATTCAGGTTATGCTACAACTTGACTATGGGAACATCCAGGGTTGGTTTTGCAATGGACTCCAGTACCCATCTGCAAGCTCCTATGTAAGAACCTGTCCATGGCTTTGCAAGGTAATGGTACCTACCTTTACTGTAGAAAGGTATGAAATGTACCTGACTGGAAGTAAACTGCTGTTTCAATAAAGTGTTGTATAATTCTGGACATAGCCAAAAACCACAAATTGTTCTGTCAACTGATCAGATCACAGATATGATCACTGTAACTCAATGTTAAATTAATGTTAAATTAATACCACCATCCCTAGCTTTCTTTGAGATGGTTCAACTTGTCTGCATCCAGGAAATTTCCAGGCACTATTTTACGGCTGGCATAGGTCAGGTACTGTTCCCAATAGACAATCTGGATGTAAATCCTTGGTGTGAAATTTTATGGATTAAATAGTGTGGATATTTAGACTGTTTACTTCAGAGTCATGGAGTAAGCTCTGGTCCTTATTTAACTCTTTGTAATGCAGTTCTGCCCTTTTACCCTGCTCGTGTCTCGGCACTACACTTCAAATATATGCTGGTTTAGTAAGAGCAGAAAATTGTGTTCTAGAAAATGTGTCCTAAACAAAATATTGAAAGAGCTAGTATTTTATGACAGTAAGTAAAAAAGATTTCACAAGCATACAATAATAGCATTCGATGAAAGATTGTGGCAAAGAAGCAAATAAATAATTACACTGTACACTATGAACAAGACAAGAAATAACAGGCCTATTTTGCAGGAAAGATTAAGCCTGAGCACAAATAAAGGTTTCCTGATGGGGAGAGAGCTAAGCACCCAAGTGAGTCGCTTAGTCAGTCTATGGAAATAGGATAGCTAAAGTTTTTTAGATATACGTTAGAAAACAAACAGTTCAAATTAAGTAGAATTAAAATAGAATATTCTGGGTTGGAGGAGATTCATTAGGGATCATCAAGTCCAATTGTTGACTGCACATAAGGCAACATAAAAGTTCTATATGTATAAGAACATTGTCTTTACGCTTGTTGAACATAAAGAGGTCATAACCACTTCCCTAGAGGACTTGTTCCAGTGCTTGATCACCCTCTCAGTAAAGAACTTCTCCCTAATATCCAATCTGAACTTCCTCTGGGGCAGCTTTACACCATTTCCATGTGTTCTATAACACACTAGAGAGAAGGGATAGACACAAAATCACAGAATATTCTGGGTTGGAAGGGACTCACAAGGATCATTGGGCTCAACTCCTAAGGGAATGTCCCATAGAGATCCACAAATTTGGCATTATTAACACCCCCCTTCTCTGTCCGGTCTTATAAGTAAGTTGTAGACAGCAACAAGGTAACTCCTCAGAAACTGAACAAAGAGCATTCTTAGACACTTCACATAAGTCATGCCTCTAGTACTTTCACTACTCTGTTGTCTTCCTTTGGATACATCCTGATATTTTTATGTTCTTATTATATTGTGGAGCCCAGAATTCTTCACATTATTTGAGGTGAGACTGCAGTAATACCAAGTCTAGTGGGGGAATCACTTCCTTTGACCAGTTATCTATGCTGTGCTTAATGCTCCCAAGGACACTGTCAGTACTTTTAGCTGCCAAGGTAGACCTTTGTTTCATTTTGATCTTAATTGAGCATTATTTGACACAGTTGGAGAAGGTCTCCCTTTATGGCTTCTTCCAGCCCTATGGTTCTACTACCACACCTGTGAGTGACGCCAGGGATGATGCTGTCATGACCCGCTGATAAGGGAGGTGATATTCATTAGAAATTCTCAGGCTGAAAATAACACCATACCCCATTTTAAGGGAACATTTGTGCTTTTGTTAGTTTCCTGAACTTTGGCAACCAGCCCACTATTTACACTCAAAAAGTGTTGGATAATGACCTCAGATTTTACTTCTCAAAAGTAGTGGCTAACTAGTACATTTTTTTTACAGCTCCTGAATTCTTAGAGTATACTTCAATAAACTCCCAGCTCCCGCAATCAGCTTTTCAAAGGTGCTGGCTTAAAAGTCACAACACACCTCCCCAAGCTCCCCACTCCCACAACAAACCTCAGTATGGAGTATGGGGTAGAATATGACTGACATTATTTGCCCGGACAAAGCAAAGCAGGAGAGAAATAAAGGTGGAAAAGAGAGAAAGAGGACAAAGACCATCTGTCCTCAGATCCCACATTCGTTTTGCCACGTGGATGGTCCAGATCTGGATGAGCTAAACAAAGAATGTGAAAGAGAAGCAAAAGAGACAGAGGGGGACTGATTTGCTTCATTTATTAAAGTTAACCTTATGCATGCCTCTTATGTAAACAAGACTTTTTGGGCCATTTCATTCATGCAGGTGCAGCCAGCCCTTTTGAGCTCTCCTCCAGGAAGCGAGTCTGAGGCAGGGCATTACTGAGCATAAGTCTCCAGGTGGAACAGGAAATTGGCTCAAAACAACATTGCTCCACCTTTGTGGGATCATCTCTGCTAAGTTTGAGACAAAACATGCTTATACCTGGTTCTCTACAGGCAGCATCTTCTGAACTGAGCCTATGCATGGTGTGAGAGATTAATGGTTGGATGGAGCTAAAATGGTGCTGGGGATCCTGCTAACAGTTCAGTGCCATGCTGTTTCGTTACTCCAGCTTGTGCTCTGCATCTGATAGTATTCCTAGCACAGATTTAAGCCTGCATGGGATGATCAGGTCATATCTGTGTGGTAAAACAGTATTACAGTAGAATTTAAAACACGTAAACAAAGGGATTTGCTAGATAATAGCTAGGAAAATATTTAACAAATGTTCAGAGCCAAGAGAGAAGATATGGAGGAGTGACAAACCTGTAATTAATGTTGCTGAGACTGGAACAGGGAGAGACATAGCAATCCAGTATGTTATCCAAGGTTCAAATCAGGAGAGAACTTGAAAACCTGGAACAGAACCTTAAAGTAAATGTAAAACAAAGATTAATTTGGGAAAATTTTCCAGTATTTTTGAGAGAAAAAATATTTCTTATATTGCTATATAGGTGGCAGTCTAGGCTAATGGTTTTAAAAATTGCAAAGAATAGCTTGTTTTTATGTAGGTCTACATTTTAAAAAAAGCTTTAAATCATTCCTCCTTTTTTTTCCTTTTTTTTTCATAATGGAGAACAGCCTGTCACACTCTGGCACTAGACTAAAAAAATGGGAAAGTTGATTTTTCCCAGCTTCCTGAAAACTAAATATACACCCCCATTTTAAGGCAATGACTAATCCTGAGGGAAGCAAGGCAGTCTTAACCTATTTAAGGTTTTCATCTGAAAACCGGGGATTTTAATGAAAATTCTTCAATTAAAAATAGAGTTTTTAACATTCAGAACAAATATATAAATCTGACTATCTGATTTTCATTGTCTAAAAGGTTTTTTACTGACTTGGTGAAGTCCCTGAAGCTACTTATAAATGATGTATGAAATGAAAGCTCACTGTCCAAGGCACAGAGAGAATACTGACACCACTTTTCAATCACTGCTTCCGTAAGCTTTATAATTTACTATACTGCAGGGGGTTCAGGTTTTGTTTGTTTATTTTTTCTCTATTCTGAAGAGAAGCCACAAAACAGCACTAAGAAAAGTCAGAAAAAATATAAAAGGAAAGCTAATTTTTAAAGAAAGCTTGATTTTGTGTTCTTACATAATTTTTCCTTTATTTTTCTGAGGAGATCTGTTTAAAACAATTTCCTATGCTTTTTTTTACTAAGAAAAGTTACACCAAATCATACATGTACTTCTTCCAGTCTCTAAGAATAATGCCTATCAGCTACATCCCATAAAAATCTTAGAAAATGGAAAGTCTACGAGGCAGTATGAAATAAAATTTTTAATTCATTAAAGCAACAAAATACATGATTTTAAATGCAGAGGTTTTGCCTTGGGGGTAACATAAATGCATCTTTTTTGATCAAGAGTAATGTGAAACTCCCATTTTTAAAAGTATAAAGAACATGATTAAATTAATTTCTAAAAAAGTTCGTATTGCACAGATATTTACACATGCTGCTGAAGTATGTCCATAATCCAGATTCAGAGGACATTATCCACATCACTAAAATATATGCGGCTACATTTGAAGGTGACAATACTTGATACAGTTTTTTATGTTTTCCTGTTACTGATTTCATATGTCATGGTTTTAACCCCAGCCAGCAGCCAAGCCCCTCACAGTGACTCACTCCCACACCAGCAGGACTGGGGAGAGAATTGGAAGGGTAAAAGCTGAAAACTCATGGGTTGAGACAAAGACAGTTTACCAGGCAAAGCAAAACCTGCGCACACAAGCAAAGCAAAACTAGGAATGAGTTCAGGAATGATGGCAGGCAGATGTTCAGCCATCACCAGGGGAGCAGGCCCCATCACAGTTAACAGGGACTTGGGAAGACAAAGACCATCACTCCAAACATTTCCCCTTTCCCCTTCTAACCCCCAGTATAGGCACTAAGCATGATGACACATCATCTGGAATCTCTTAGGTCAGTTTGGGTCGCTTGTCTGGGCTGTTTCTCCTCCCAATCTCCCTTGCACCCCCAACTTTGTCGTCAGCCTGGCCACACCAAAAGCAGAAAAGGCCTTGGCTCTGTGTAAGACCTGCCCAGCAATAACAAAAAACACCTCTTTATTATCAACCTTGCATTCAGCACAAATCTAAAACAGCCCCATGCTATCCATTTGAAAGAAAATTAACTCTACCCAGCCTAAGCCCAGCACACTATAATTTTTTGGGTAATTGCACATAGTGATGAAAGGACTATGCATTCAGATAACATAATACTAAACTGCTGTTATTCAAAACAGTAACGTGTACCCATTGCAAGGCTGAAATCTTTCCACAAAAGTCAGTCAGAGGTCTGTTAGGACCTCTATTTTCTTTTTCATCTCAAGATTAATTCCAATACATGCATCAATATGAAATATTAAAGTAATATGTATTTATTAAGTTGATACTTCAAAAATGTATTATTATATGAAAATATTTGATATAAAATTTCAAAATTCTTGTAGCATTTATTTTGTGTAGAAGACAAATCCTGTTATATTGTATTGTTGAATTATCTCAGCTAAATAAGAACAAATTCAAAGGAAATGCACTCAATCTGAGTTTGTAGCAGGTATTTGCCTATTGTATGGCATTAGTTGCAGCTAGGTCAAGGCTTAGCAGGAGTTAAGTATCTATCCCATATATCTTAAATTCCAACACTGGATTATTTTAGCATCGGATTAAGTTTCATTTATTTATGCTTCTTTCCTAACAAAAGAATTGAGAATATTCAGAAAGCAGAAATAAGTGTTTATTTCCTGGTCTATTTGGAATGCATTACTTAACAACCATGTTATGATTGCTTTGTCACGTGTAAGAGACTAATTCTTATTTATAGTGTAAATTTGTGTCTCATCTCAGGATAATTATTCTAAATAAAAAGATATGTATTGTATGAAATGCTCACATAATCTTTAGATGTTATAGAAATCTTGTAAAAAAAAAAAACCAAGCAGGAATTTGAAGAGAATAAAGTACATAAAAACTCTTGAATCTGTATCTTGTAGTGCACCACCACAGTCAATACTTAACTACTGTATGTGAAGAGGTGTTTTAAAAAACAGAAGCAAAAAAAATTTAGCTGTAGAAAGCTTTCTAGAAATGTGTATTTCTCTCTATTACACAAGGAAAGCTATATGTGAATTTCAGAATATCAGTAAGGCATCTCACTACTGGCAAAATGGACAGAGATGTTTCTTTAGCTTTTGGATGATAAGTGATTTTAAGTACTATGGAGTCTTTTACAATATATTAAGGTAGGTTCTTTGTGGGAACAAGGCTTTCTGCAGATTTCTTTGGTCTGTGACAAATCTGTATCTTTTTCCTTGTAAATATTATATTTGGCTGACAGCCTTTTCAAGTAATACAAGTCTTACCCATCTCATGTAGTGCTTATAATGCATCTAGAATAATAAGAAAACTAATATTAAGCAATTGTAAGTGTGATAAAACTGAAAACTACAGTGGAACAGAAATCCAAGTTGTCCATATTTCTCCCTTCATCATCAAACTAAAAAGGAATGTATTTTGCTGCTGAAAATGGTGAAAAGACAAGATAATAAGGTTCTTGATGTCTGTGATTAAATACAGAATGACAAAGATGAACTTGGATAAGAAAATCAATAACATTTGTCACACACATAGAATCAGGAGTGTTGGGCTCCTTATCAGCAAGAAAAGAGAGAAATTGCAAAAACAAGATCTGCAAGAGTAGCCTGTTTCATTAATTTGGATTGGACAATTAGAAAATCTATAGTTGTGAATGGAAATCACTAAAGGATAACAAACAGGCATGTACAGCAAACTAACAAGAGGATTTTTTTTCTTTTAAGCCTGGATTTTAACAGGCTTTGTGTTTATCACTGGTGTTCATCATGCATGGAGGGAAAAAGACAATGAACTACGAGGAAAGAGAGAGACTAACAAAAGGTTTTGAACAAATATGAAAGCCAGAAGGCAACCACCAGCCTACACAGCTGCCTACCTGCCAAAAAAAGTGCAAATAATTGGGATGCTTCTATCTAAATTGAGTGCGTGGTTCAGTTGTTGAATGTTCCTTTATTAGCTGTTAGGAAATTATATCACTAAACAACCAAAGAATTTGCTACACAACAGCTGAGCATTCTGTAAAAAATGCAAATGTAATTGAGTGTTTTACATAACAAAAACACTTCTGAAAGGGATAAAATGTACTCAGTAATTAATTTTTTGTTTATGATACTTGTGCTGCATTCCAGTGCTTGATTAACAAATGCAAAATAAAACACTTCCAGGGCAGCCCTTATGGAACTAAGAGAAGATACCAAAAGAAGAAAAGAAAAAATAAACAAGGGGTACAGTGATTACACTGATTGGTCTTTCTATTTTTATTTTAAAATATGAGCCTTCTAAGAAAGGCAGAAAGATTTCATTGTTAAACATCAGGAGGGCAATACAAAGTCAAAATACAGCCAGGTTCTTCAAGGTTCAATGTAAAAGCTATTCATTTATTCCAGGAATTAAATTTGTCAGAGCAGTGAATGATAGCCATTGTCTGGCACATCTCCCTCTTTTATTCCTTCAAACCATTAAATGAAAATCTGACATGAATCAAATCAAGGATCTTCAACATGGAAAAAATCAAACCAAGGGATTCATTTGGCTTTCAGGCTGATTAATTTCAGAAGCTCTGTGGATTTTGTTTGAGGGACTGAGCACTACATTGTTTAACACTGGCAGAGAGCACATTCCTATAAATTCCCAAGGCAGACAATCATAGCTTTACCAAACTTTGACTATGTTTTAGTTTGGATAGACCGTTTCAGTGAACAACTACATAATGTTCTTTGTGGTATGTGCAAGGGCACAGGAGGGCAGAGTGTGTTTTCAACCATCCTTTGTGTTACTGAACTCATGGCTATTAAGCTATTTGAAGAGTGTTGCTTCTTTTTAGCTGCTCAATCATACTGTGTTTAATTATTTAGAAAAATGCCAGACTATGAGAAATAAATTGCCAACTCAAAAATAGGTATCACTATGTGCTACTGTCAATGCTCAGTTACATGTATATATTTTCTAAACTTATTTACATGGGCTTGAATATAGGCATACATTCCCTAATGAAATTAAAGGTTCTAATATTTATTACAATTTATCTAGAATGTATGCTATAGATTTTTGTCACTTTACATTACTTTAGTGATGGGAGAGTTAAAGTGGAATAATTAATCTATTTTCTTCTAAACTTTCCTGCCTTCTAATGGTGAGATATAGCTGAGTATCCTCTGTTTACTATAATTAATGACATTCCCACTGATCACAATAGATACATTGTTTTTCAGATGACTGATCTCCATATATCAGCATTCTGTACTAATAACACATTGTCAGTAAGTCAGTATCAATTCAGAACAGAAGGGCAGTTGAATTGTAGCTCCTTTATCATAAACCTACAAATGAATAATTCTTTCTGCTTATTGCCTCTTCTAGTTTCCGTCATTCCACAATAAATTATCTAGTAACACTTTTACAACTCACAAAGTATAATAGCAAAATATAAATGGACTGTATTTGCAGCAGTTTTTTCTTCAGACTAATTTGCATGGCTAGAGTCAGTATTTTATTAGTGACTTGTTCTAAACTAGGAAAAAGAAATTTGAGGAAAAAAGATCAGGAAACCATGTTAGACTAGTATTTTCTGAAGTGTTTCTTTAAAAATCAGGCTGAGGATTTGGGGACTAAATTATTTCTAATGAATAAAGCTCTATTAACTGCACACAGTTGGAAGAGAGTACATGCAAAAATAAAGAACAGAATTTATGATAAGGAAAAAATAGTGGAAAATTCTACTGCATCATATATGTATGTATGTATACATGTATATATGTATATATGTATATGTATGTATTATTCCAATAATCTTGCTATTAGAAGGATCTCTGATATTCATAAGGTTCAAATTCTTTAGATGAGCTATTTTTGTGTAGCTTACCTGACATTTTCTGACAGATACTGACTTGATGCTGGGTGAAACTGTAAAATGAGTCTTAAAATTGTCATCCCTACTCCTAGCTAATTTCACTTGAATATTTTATTTTACTTTTCCCCTCCCTACACATGTTTAGTAACTATATAATTTAATACACTTCCTTTTAAATTAATACAAAACTTTGACAGTTAATATCCTTCACATTTTTGTGGGAAAATTTTATCTAATTTAAATTTTATCAGATTTAAACAGTAAATATTCCTATTTTGAAGCTTGGAATTATATCCACAGTTTTACATTGCAAATACCACATCAGTCCAACTTTTAAAATCAGTGGTTGTCTATACACCTAGTTTAAACAGAGGTGGATCAGGTTCAGAATCAGTGACAAATTCTTGTGCACCAGACTAAAAGAGAACATACGATAGATTTTTCTTCTCTAATCTTTAAGCAGTGAAGGATAATCAAAATAAATAAATGCCAGTTGAATTTCAACATGCACAATTTTCAAGTATGAAGTGTATTAGGCTTCTTTTTTCACCTATAAAGACCACTAATGAAACATCTTGGAAGAAAATTGTCAAGTATGAGATGATATATAAAGTTTAAGATCAATTGTTGGTCAGTATACATTGTATGGGAGAGTAGTGAGTATATAATGATAACAAAATGTATATTGCAAGTGATAATTATCATGTTCTTTAATAGGGCTCCAATCACATAAGAGATTAATGAGAGTCTTAAAATCCAGGTAACATTTCTGACAAAAATCTATCAGCCAAATTAGTATTTTATATATTTGAAATTAGGAAGAAAATCTGCACAAGTGCATTATTTTACTTTAATTTCCTTATATGTTCTCAAATACAGTTTCATGCCCATCACACAAAATGGAATACATTACAGTGATAAAAATATATATGTCTGTCTGGAAATGGTGCACATTCAGTGTATTCAGGTATGTAGGTATCTAGTCCATTTCTATTTTCACTGTACTTTTCTATAAAAGGATTGCAGAAATGCAGGGAATTGGTGTGAACAGGACAAACATAAACTCTTTATTAAGCAAAAAAAAAATCATAAAATATCAATCTGAAATTAAAAGATATGAGTTCAAATATATATTGCAGACATTTTATAGTCACTTATGAAGTTTTGCAAGAAACAAGCTAAACAAAACATGCAAAGAATACATCTCTCCTTAATTCTCTTCTGTAAAAAGGCAATCTGCCAGTCTGCTAGAAAGCTCACTTTTCACTTCTATGTGAGTGATTTTGAATATGTGAAGCCAGTATTTCTTCCATCTGTGAGTGACAGTTTGTGACTTTAAAGATATATGCTTCTTCCATTAAAAGAATTTTGTTTCCAGAACTAAAAATATTTTCTCTCATAAGCAGTACTTAAGTTGATGTAAAGTGCTCTGCTTCTCTTCCTAAGTGGCAAAAATGAGAAGGTAAGATAGAAAATGTAATCATCTAGATAAAATACAGAAATTTAAACTTTCAAATTAAAATCACACATAGTCCAATGGAAAAATCTGAGGTCATGAGCTCTGGAAACAGTTTTTTGGTTTGTTTTTTATTTTTTTTTCCTATGGAGCATGAGATGTATGATACTTCAATTTGCTTTTCATTCTAAAACCTGATGTGGCCACCTAGAGCTAATCAATGATTATTTATTCATGAAAGTTATCAGTCATAACCTGAAGCAGTATGAACTATGGTGTGTGGAGATGCATTTGCAAAGACCTGTGCCTTACAACATGTGTTGTAATGGTTTGAGGCTTTGTGAGGGACTGGGAGGACTGCTGGCCTGAACAATTTCAGGCACACGTGTGGGGAAAGGGGCAGGTCAGGCCTCACCCTGGCAAGGCGCTGCCCTGCCCCACACACCCTGCACCCCCAGGGGCTGGATTCCAGCAGTGGGGCCAAACCCTGGCGCTAGGGAGGCCATGCTCCACACTCCAACCCTGGAGCCCCTAACCCAGCTCCCAAGTGGCAAAATGACCAGAAGCCTCATCTGGGGAAGGGCCTAAGAAAGCCAAAGTGAACTTAAGGCAAAGCACCACCTGAGCATGTCTTTGCCCTACCTTCCCTTGGATTTTATATCAGCTAAAACACCACTGGAACCAGGAGTGGTAGCTATATCTGCTCTTTTCTATATCTCCAAGTTCTTTCTTGTTCTTCTAATTCCTTCTTCTTGAAATATGGGTTGGAGTTTGCTGAGTTGAATGGGCTTAGGTTTTGCTAAGGTAATGCTTTGTGAAATGCTTTATATTGATTGAATGTTGCCATAAACTTTTGCCAAAGCTCCCTGATTTTCTGAAGTTTGCCAGTAAAGTTTCTTGTTGTTTTGACCTTTCAGAAAATCTTGTCAATGTTTCTCTTTAAACTCAAGGTACATAAAAAACACAACGGTCAGGTCCTTTAAGGGACTTTGGCAAATGCCTTCTAGAGCCTCACAAGCTTCCACTATGTACATTACAACTGTGGGCTCCTGCTGTCATTTGTTTGAAGTCTAATTTTAGACTGAACTCAAAATTATATTCCTAAAGTTGAAAACAGCCCTCAGACCTGTATATAATCCACTTGATTCAGTTGATACTAGAAAATCCTAATTTATCTTCCAAAATTCAGTCAGATAGATTTTGACTTTTTTTACCACTAGGAGAAAAAATAGTTTTTTATACACTATTAATATGTCTTCTTTTAGAAACAATGACAAACAATGTCAAACAACGTGCTTTGCCACTGGTTTGTTATACAAATGTAATTTTCCATGTTTAACTAACAGTCACATTTCTATACAATCCTTTATTATGGGTGGCTCAGGTAGTGGGCAGCTATTATATCACCATGCTTTGCTCAATGTATAATTTAAAGCCAAGCTCCCTAAGTAATCTGAAGGTTACCATGAATCTTAAAACTTTTTACAAGAGTGTTCTTGCAGCACACTTCTTACTTAGTGTGTCCTATGTCATGTACCACAAGTAACTAAAGCAAGTTAGTATGCAGAATAATTTATAGTTTCATTGTTGTGGGCTTAAATTTCATTTTGCTTACACATGAATTAGAAATATTATTATTTGAAATTTTCAATAATAAAAATTAATACATGACTAGAATACATGCATATTATAGTGCTTTATAGAATAATATTACTAATTTTTTGAACAAAACATTAGAATTATATTTCAAGTTGACTGAAATGTAGGCATAAATGGGGTAAACAACATTTTATCTCAGAGTCTATCCTTTGGATTCACTGTTGGAAAATTAAATACAAAGATGTACATAGAAACACATCTATAAGATATATGTGGAAATATATACATAATTGTGGTTGTTTTTTAGAAAAATATAGCACTGTTGTATGCAGGAAAAAAAGACCTTTTTGTCTAGAGACTCTGTCTTAAGACTCTCAATGAGAACTTATTTGTCTCCCTCTCTATATCTTAATGCTCTTGCTTTGAAAATTTTTCTTATTTTCATTTTTTACATTTAAAAGACACAGATAGCACAGTCTCAAAGCCATTACAGTCATTCACTGAAGTTGAGTAAGCAACAGGCATCTGGGACAGGGATGACAGATGAGACAGACATCTCTGAAACAAAATATTTACCTGAATACCTACATCATTATTGTTATTCAGGAGATCTTGCATCACACAGAGAAAAAATACTTGTGTATAATTGACTCAGAGTCAGGCTCGGCAAGGTCATGTTGACTTGTTGCGGATGCATTTAAATTCTAATTAAGGGAAGAAAAATAGAGGTGGTTTCACCATCTGGGAAAGGCAAGTGACCCCAGCTCTGAGGGTGGACACATAAAAAGAAGGAAGGCTGCCGTATAGTATGGTTACATTTTACACCTGTCTCAGAGAACTAGAAGCTATCCGCAAGGAACTGTCGTTTTGATACATTTCATATGTCTTTTTCAGGTAGGAAAGTCAGTTTGTCAGGTGACAGCCACTTTCCCAGCTGATATAGCTGCATTCACCCTCCTTAAATGCTCAGTAAGGAGTTGGAGGTTTGTCAGTTAAATATATGACATTGTTATGACTCTTGATGACATGTGCAATGACACAACTTAGCTAGAGTGCTAAAAGTCATCTCTCTGCCAACAATGTGAAGTGACACAGCGCTCATTCCATTGCCAGTTTTGCCTCTTCTGTAATTGATATGTTTGCCGCAGTTGTACCAGTGATACAATTTTGCACCTTTTATACAGTTTTCATCCAGGTCATGTGACAGCTCTCAGAGGCTCCATATGTATCCTGCAGGAAAAAAAGATAAAGAGGAATTACTCCACTTCAAATCCACCTTAAAAATTCCGGTCTCATCTGGCCTGTACTTACTTAAATAGTATGCTCAGATACAAGAAGGGCAGACTTTTACCTTCAATGTCAGTGTTTTAATGTTTAAGTCCAAGAAGAAAAACCTCAGCTAAGGTCTGAAAATGTCTGCAAATACAGAGTTTATTGTGGCTGTTCACATCCAAGAGATAGTTTTGAGAATGTAAAAAAATGTTCTGTTTTGAAAATGGCATCTTAAATGTTAAGAGAAAACCTTAAACCAAAGTGTGAACATGTTGCCACCAAAAAAAAAAAAAAAAATTACATACTTACAGCCATGAGAAATGAATTTTTTGTTTTGTTAAATACTATGTGATACTTGTTCACTGCCACTGAAGCTGGAAAGCTTCAGCTGATTCCCACAAGAAGTGAAAGTAACTTCTGTGCAATAATGGAAAAATGGATATAGGAATTAGCTTCCTAGAAAAAGGAAAGTTGTTCCTGGAATAAATGTGTACGTTTACTGCTTTGGAAGTACATTATTTGCTATTTTTAACAGTTCTTAGATGCAAACTGTGATGGTAAATGTCCAAAAGTATACATGAGCCTGCATTATAATTGTAATCTTTATTTTTAACTAAAAAGATAGAGGTGCCTAAGCATGGGACTCACTTTAGGCAAAATACTAAGTAGAAAAGAAAGAGCTCCCACAAATCTCACTTCCACCAGAATTTCACAGAATCACAGAATATGCTCAGGTGGAAGGGACCCACAAGGATCATCTGAGTCCAAGTCCTGGCCCTGCACTGGATCTTTAGATTCTAATTAGGCATTAAAGGGAAAAGTTAAAGGAAAAATCTACTTCTGTAGATGAAGTAGGTGGCAAATTAATTCCCAAGGAAAGGTGGAAACCTGAGCTTCAGTAATTCTTAAAATTTAGGGGATGAATGAATATCCCTTCTTTTAAAGAAAAGTCATTACATCTTTTTACTGTCTCAGCTGAGCTGTAACGTAAATGCAAGATTCATAGGAACTGAAACAAGAACCACAGCTCAAATACACTGGCCAGTACCTTCAGCTGCAATTCAAGTGTGACTTTTGCTGCCTGAGTTTTCTTAGATTTTTGTGTTTAATATGAAATAACATGAAACCCTTACATTTCTTATAGACATTTTGAACTTACACTGGGTACTATTCATTATTACGTGTAGTGGTTTATTTTTTTGCTTATAATTTGTTCATAACAAATCACTCTTAAAAGTTCTATTCAAATTTTGTTAACCTGATTATTACTCTTTTTCTTTTTTTTTTTCCTTTTTTTCTTTTTTTTTTTTTTGCAGGTCTTTCAAAACTGACAGGGTCTTTAATGCAACACTTTCTGTATTAAATTTGGGCTATAATTTGGGAAGAAAAGTACATATTATAAAGGTGACAAAGAGTAAAACATGGCAATTACAGATGAAATATTGTGATGAAGATTAGATTACATGACCAGCCATTAGTTTGCATAATCAGCAGAATTAAGAAACCTTTCAAGAAATTGGTGCTTTCTGCTCATTCTGCTTTGAGCTTTTTCTCCTTTGCTCAGGTTTTGCGGAAGATGGTCAAGGACATTAGCAATCCTATTGCTTTCATAGACTGATATTGACTCATGTTTTGATATTGAGTTTTAATTTCAGTTTTCATTAAAATCAAAATAAGAGAAACAGCAGAGGCAATTTTAGTAGGTACACTGAAAGAAGCATTTGACTTTTGATATTGGAAATGTTTTGAAACATTTGCAAATATTGTAACTTTTTTCTGTTTCAAATGTTCATCAAATGTAAAAGACCACAATGTGCCACACATCTGACAGACATTTACATTTTTTAAACTAAATGGAATAATAGATATAAAACACAATGTGATATAAAACACAGTGTCTAGTGTAATTTCATTTCAATGGTGCCTCTTAGCAACACTTGTTAACAGTTACATGGAAGAGAGAAAAAAATATAGAAACTTGTTTCTGAGTGATTAAACAGCTTTCTTTTATAAATATACAACATTTCATTCTGAGCATGGATCAATCTATGAGTGAAAGTGGCTTCTTGAAACATGAAATGAAATAAAACCCTATTTTATTATTGCACTGCTTGTATTTATGCAAGACAAAAGCAAAGGGAAAAGACAAAATGCAGGGGAGTAATTTTGACAATTAAGTAATTTCTGATAATCGTAAGTACCAAAAATGCTGAAATTATTATCCAGATATGAGAACTGTTGGTTTGAAGAAAAGACATGCCTCAGATATTCCAGAAAGGGGTGTACAATGTACTAGAGCACAGGGACCTTGTATGATTTGAGAAAGACAACCAATTTGGTAGTAGCTCAAAAGTGAAAGCGATTTGTTTTTCATAATTATTTTCTGGTAGATACATTTTGCCTCTCAAGATCTACTTGACCAGCAGTTTATTCAACTCTGGTTTGCTTTTCTTTATATTTTTCCTCAAATTAGACATTTAAGACCAATGTTTCACCTATTGTTTCTAATATTTATCAAAAGGAAAAATATGCCATAATTTTTCAGGGCTTTTTTCTCTAACTTAATCTGTGCAATTTATTCTTAAGCTTATTTGCTTTTAAAATTATAAAGTAATTAAACCATAAATAGTACTTAACATTAATTTTGACAACGCTTCAAATATACTTCTGGATCGATGGATATAACTTCATTTGAAGGTCTGTAGAAACAACATCAAAAACTTCGATAAATTATAAAAGTGCCTTTCATTTTCAACTTTAATAATAGTTGATATTATATTTGCAAAGCAAATCACTCCAAAGTTAGAACAACTTAGAATGAAATAATCAACGGAATCTTGTGTTCTTGAGCATAAGCAGTAAAATAAAGATTTTAATTCATTGCTCATGTACTGTTCTGTCCATGAGACCCTTGCATCATTCAGCACACATGATTAATAGCACTCAGTAAATAGGTAGCTTTTCAATAATTTGTTTTCTTGTTATTATTCACTGAGAAGCCTAAGGCCACTATTCAAGTGCTGCTAGGGAGACAGAATTATTAATCTCATGTTTTATTTGATGGCAATGATCATTGTAGCATCTAATGCTTCACAAATAGTAATTAATTTGTTTTAGCAGAACTCCTGTGAAATGAGAGGGTATTATTCCTGTTTAAAAGGTGGAGAGCTGAGATAAAGAGATATGAATGACTCAAGCTTATGAACATTTTGAGATTTCTGAGATCTGCTTCCTTGGAAGAATGTCAAATTTTGTAAATTTCATTTATTCAAGACATAAATCTCATTTATTTCAGATGTAATGTGAGATGTGAATTGCTGCAAAAGCGGGGTGTTAGGGCTGGGGATCAACTCATGAAATGCAGATGCCTACGTTGCAGAAAACAGTAGTTGATTTAGATACACTCGACTCCATTCATAGTCTATTGAGATACTTTTAAGGTTTAGCTCATCTCATCTTTAAATAGGTATGTCAAAATGCTACAAATGCTTTCTTTTCTCTCTCTCGTAGTCTTGCTACAAGAGTCAGTGTAGACTAATCATAATGTAGCTCCTCATCTCAATGCTCATTCTTAGTAACACTCTTAGTCAAAGACCTTGCATTATGGTTGTGAATTGTGACAGAGAGAAGGAAAGCTGGCAGACCTTCTGTGCCTTCTGTACTCTCAGATTCTCACTTTAGACAACAGCTGTCAATATTCAATACTAGTAGTGGGAAAGTAATTCACAATAATAACTGGGAGCAAAACTTCTGTGGGTAGAATATGTGATGTAGTTCCCTAAAAGGATTTAGAGGATTTTGCTGGGAAGATTGAAAAATAAAGATTTTGTCTGTGCTAACACATGCGTTCTCATAACCTAAACAAAGGAGGTAGCTTTTCATAGTAAGAAACACCTCCTTGATTGCCTGGTTCCTCATGGGTAAGCTGGGTCTGTATAGAACCTGCAAAAAATGACTCAAATAATCTAAAACCAATTCTTTAAATTCAACATAGATTTTACTTCAAGAAAATTGATAGCTCTGTAAGATTACAGATTTTTAGATGGCCTATTTCTAGAAATTAAATATCTAATTTTTTTGTTTTATATTCAATTAAACAGGTTGCAAGTTTTAGTTCCATAAGCTTCTTTCTTCAAATATCAGATATTTTCAACTGAGAGTATAGACTTAGATGTTGTAGAATGTAGTTACAAAATCTGATCACTGTTTGAAATTCACTGTTACATTTACCTCATGGTTTGTTTTGTGCCTGTCTACCATGACTTGCCAATTGACAGAGTTAATGGAACAATCAAAAATTATCTTTCTTATATTGAAGAGCAGTTTTTAGGGCAACCATGAATGATAGATGAGATTTATTCCAGACCAATGCATTCCATTCTTTCTTTTTTACTTTACAGTTGTGAGAAAACACCTTTCACATGACAAAAATTGGAACACATCTGCTGAAGGCTGAGTGATAGAAGTCCCTTGATGTTTGAACATGCAAAGCATAACATCACTAATGCAGAGAAGTGAGAGAATATGGGATCTTACAAATAGTGTGAACAGTGAAAAAGGATATAGGAAATGGAAAAGTTTTCCTTTGTACTGATTGTTTTTTTTAACCCTTAAAACTTTCACAAGACACTTGTATCTCTGTTATTGGATTCCAATTTTTATTCTCACATGAAAACTGGACAATGAAAACTTAAAAAAGCATAGAACCTTCAGAAATTTAGGAGCTTATGTAAGCACAGATAAATGACACATTCCAACTATTTTTTCAAATGCTTTATTGAAATAAATATTTAACTCTTCAAAGCAGGCAGAGATTCTAAATTCAAATAGTTACATTAGAAAATAGGTTAAAGTAGTCATAAATAGTATAGGTGTGTTCACTTTAAAAAAAAGGCAAAAAATGAAAGTAAAAACAAACTAAACCCTAACAAACCCTTCCAAAATATCATGTGAAAGTGTAAAAAATCTCACACTAAAGAAATAAGAGAAAAAAAATTAAATTCCATGATCATTGAAGTGTTTGGATTTATCCTTAGCTGGGGATGAATATAACTAAGACTGCCCCCTACAGAAATATTTTCTTTTAATTAATTCCCTTATGCTTCAGTATTTTATTGACCCATTCTGCCCCCAGTTAAGTAGAAGACCAAAAAAAGTGTACACTTAAGAACACAAAGAACACAGAGAAGCAACTCACCTTGCTGCAGCAGAAATTGATATGTAGGTGCTGATAAAAAGCTGTTGAAAAATCACCAGAAATTCAAAGGATGTCTCCAACATGAAACAGAATGCTTTTCCTGCTAGAGCTGAACACACAGACTTTAGAGAATGTCAAGCTTGTTTTGCTTTGATGGCTTAGATCCTTATATTCATACATGAATAATAAAATTAATTTGGGAGACTAAGTGGATTTATTAGTCATTTATGCTTGAGCTGGAAGAGGGTGATTAGCTGACAATAACATGTATTTAGAACTCCTATGTTGGTTGAAACAGAATTTGATAATAATAAAATATCTTAATACTAATACCAATTCTCAAACATAAAATAATGTCTACTATGTTTTTATATGGTCAAAATGAATAAAAACAAACATTATCCTAGTTTTCTTTGATGAAAGGAATCTATAATTTTCTTAAATTATAATTTTAATTCTATTAGCATGTGGTAAAATATTTTATTGTTCAAAGACAAAACCTAACTACTGTCAAGTCAATAGCACCTAAAAGATGAATACATTGGTGTATATTGGAAATAGTATTCTGATGTGTCTAATCAGTCACTGAAGGGCAAAACAGTAAAGGAGTAATTATAGCCTGCAACTGTTCTATCAGAATTTAGAGCACATAATTTTTAGACTACAGTGCTGTACAGCTGTGAGTGATCAGAAAAACAGTAGTGAGCATGAGGACACTTAAAATTTTAAAGAATCATTTGCAGTGCTTTCACACGAATATGACATATTGCATTACAAACTTACCCTAAAGTGTTGAGATGCATGAAAGGAATACCTGCTCCATCTGTATTAGAAAATCAAATTCCCAACTGCAGTAAGTCATCTTTTCCTGAGCAGCAAGTCATCTCTTCCTGTTGCATCAAAAAATATTTGAACCTATTAAGATATGATCATTGAGGGATCCCTGCCTGATTTAAGGTGCAAAAGAGACCATGTGTTAAAGTCAATAATAGGGATTTTATTTAACAATAAAATGTGAGGTAGAGAGATAGAAATAAGTAGCAAGGGGCGGAGGAGAAAGAGATCAACATATCAAGCAGAAGATCGTCACCTGCCATGGATTCCTTTGGTCTTTCTTCACTCTGGGCTTCTCATTGCTGACAGTTCTGAGGGCATTCAAAACTTTTCACTGTTCTTACCTTTTAACAAACTGAGTAAGCAGTGCTCACTGGCAACATAGTTCTCTTTATTGCTCAAATGATTCCCTCACTTCTAAGGCTAACTAATTCATATGCTAAGTCTTTCTCTCTTTCTCTTCTTTTGAGTTGGTGGAATTCTTGGATTGGTGGGATATGTGTTGGTGGTCATGATCTCCCCCCTCCAGAATTACCTTTAACCTAGTCAGAGCTTATTTCAGAACAGTTGCTGAGCTAACTTTCTTTGTGGCCCTTGAATTCTGCATTTTGTCCATTGCCAGTGATAAATTCTTCTCCCTCAGCTTTGTTAACCTCACACAAGGTCTGAGATAACATGACAGTACCAACTTTGCCTTCAAGTTCCTGCTGGGGTGGCTTAACCACAGTTCCAGGTATACAAGGAAGGATCCTCATAGGGGGCTTCCGTGGTTGCTGGTAGTCACAGGAGTCACAGAACTTTGAGTGATCCTTATTTGACTGGTGATAGTTGTATAAGGAGTTGCTTCTTCAGAGTGGGAATTTTTATCTGGATGCATTACCCAGTATGTACTAACTAGATCTTTTCTCAGCCAGGCTTGGAGTTAGTGCCATCCTGTCTCTCCTTTCTGTGCTTATCTCATGGCAATGTCCTTTTGTGTCCTTAACAGTGTTGGAGGTGGGAAACTGTGCTCTTTAAGACCTTAGAGAATCATGCTCTTTTCAGATGATTATGCAGAAATATTTTCTGAAAAGGTAGTTTATGGTATAGACAATGACATCTGTTGATCATGAGAGATTATGTTGAGAAACAGAAGTTTCTCAATGTATTGAGAATGTTTAACAGCAATTTACATTAGAGCTGTTTGGCTAAATCCCTTAAACAGGTTTAAATAGATCAATCTCACTAATTCAGGTTATATACTCTGCATGTTCTAATATTAACTTGGGTACATCCAGGAGTCATGACAGGATGGTTTATACACTAGGTGACTTACATAGGAACCTGTGACAGGAACCAGGAATAAAATCTCACTACTACTCCTATCTTGAAGACAGGATGGTAAAATGAACAGGCAGAAAATACGGTAATGCCTTAAATCCTAATTCTTTCCTTTGAAGAATTCAGAAGTTTAGGGTACTAACTTAATAACTTCTTTTTTGTAATCATTAAATGAAAGGCTCATGACAGACACTTCTGAGCATAACACAGATTGTGGTGTTGCAATTTTGGTACTATGTGTGTACTGAATCTGAGCACTTAACTTGTCCGGGACTTACTCATTTTGAATCTTAACTGAGCATCAAAGAGAGCTTGCACAGTGTTGGTTTGGAATTTAGCTTTTCAATGCTGCTGTGAAACTCTGACTTAATAGAAAAAAAATTACCCTTTAATCTATTACATTACAATTAAAACAACATAATCTTCTCGTTGAGGTAATAATGATATAACTTGGTCCCATGTGGGGAGATAATATTAAGTACTTTTACCTGTTTAATAGTACATTCACACCAAGTTTTGTATTGACTGTGCCTCATTTGATTTCATAGTATTGTTTGTCTATGTATACATCCCTGGTATGATTATTTTAAAAATCCACTAAAATCCTTGTCTCCATTTATCTACAATTTGGCTGTTAAGAGCTTGACAAAGACTGTGGATCCAGGCTATGGGCAACAAAATAAAAGGCTTCTTTCAAAACTGTTTTACAGGGTTAGGCACAAAGGATGCATTTCTTCAGGGTGTTCATGAATTCCTAACTCAAAGAACAATGGAATTCGAATAAATAGTGTGGTTCAACAGTAATAAAAAACCTTTTAATATTTCTCATCCAAAAAGAAGTTTCAGACTGGTAAGAAGTTTTAGTTTCTGAAGTTTCTGAATTACCTTTGGTTAATTGGCAATCCAAAGCTGAACTTCAATGACACAGTGCTAATTCATTTCCTTTGTGCATCTGATTTGTAACGCAGCAGTTTACATAACACTGCAGATGTGAAGATCCCATCCTGAAGATTTTATGCTGGAAAGATATAGAAAAAAAATAGGCATCACAGGAAAAACAGATTAACCAATTTACCAAACCAAACCACACTAAACAATAACAGCAACCTGACAAAACAAGAAGTGTTTTTTCACTTGTTCAGGAGTTTGTTCTCAGGTGAGGTGAAAATCAATAATTTAGCTGTACTCTCAAATAAAGTAGTGTATTTAAACAATTCTTGCCTGTTAGAGATTTACTGGACCTCCTACCATCAGAATTATATTCATAAGGCAGGTATAGATGTGACATGCTGTCATATGAAAGGAGAAGATTTTCTTGAACTCTTATATTTGATCAAACTACCAGAGCCCCAGTATAAACAAGAACCTTGGGCTCTCCCAGTCTGTCAGTGCTTATTTATAGGGACCCCACTTGTTGCCTAGAATCAATAGAGCAAAAACGCTTGCAACAGTATTAAAATTATAAAGTAAAAAGTAGACCTTTATTTGGAAGCTTCCTGGTGGTGACAGGCACATGTTCATCAGATTTCTGCAATTTTATAAGGTTTATTAATTAAGATAGAGAACAGGTACATCCAATAAGAGATTCAGTTGCCCCAGTAACCCACCCCTGGGTCAGCCCCTTGGAGCTGGTCCAAGGACCTCTTCGCCCCACTTCTCGTTATGTGTTCTTTGCCCTACTTGGAAATAATACTAAACAATATTTCAGAAATATATTAGAAAGTTAGTTTATCACTCTGAAATCTAACAGGGCAGAAAAAATACCAGGAGCTTCATAATTAGTACACAGAGCTCTGAATACATGAAAAATACATAAAAATTAAAAATTTTTAGGCATCACACATCATACAGCCCACTGTATCAGAGGGTGGTCTGACTAACCTATTCAGGGTCACATAGTGACAGCATGCGCATTCTTGGTATATTTTCCAATGCTGGCTTCTGCTGCTGTCCTTGAAGAACTCACAGTTCATGGAATAACACACTTTCTTAACAAACACACAGATAATAGAAAACATTAGTGACAAAGTTCAGAGATTGTTGTTGGTAGTAACTGACTGCAAAGATGAATCTGAAGCACTAAACAGACAAACTCTAGTCACCCATTAAAGCTAGCTTGAGGTCATAATTTAGCACACACAAAGTATGGCTCTTACCCAGTAGGCTTCCATATGGAAGAAAAGACAGGTTTAGCCCACTGACCAATCCCAGAAGCTATAATGAAGTAGTCTTTGGCCCACTTAAGCTACATTTACGTCATTTTCTTTGAGGAAGACGAAGTAGTGAAGGTACAGCTGATGTTATTTCGTGTTTAGGTGGAACTGAAGTGGCTTTAGTCATTAGCATATGTAGGGACATAAAAAGTAAATTTAATTTTAAATTTAATGCATTTTCAAGTTAATGAAGCAAAGTTCAGCTTTCTGGTATCATCTGATCATTCTTTTGATCTAGTTCCTACTGGCTGTATGGTTCTTGATGGAGCACAACCACCACAACAATCACAACACTGCTGTGTTGCTTCATCTTTGTTCCATATCTGCATCAATTTCAACAGAGCACCACTGTCAGCACCTATGTGCAATCTTTTGTTTCATATCTGCTTTAGAGCAGCACACCAAGCTCCCTCAGTGTTCCTGCTCCTATAGAGTGCAGCTTGTCACTGGTGTGCTGTAGCCAGTATGCACAATTATTCTTGCTGAACTTTGCTTTTAGGTCCCAAACATGCTCTGAATTTTTGCCATGACCTTGGTATATTTAAACACTTCTGGTTTTCTTTCATATAAAGTTCTTCACATTGCTGAATTTTATTATTAGTTTTCACACTGAAGGTAGGGACTTTGACCAAAGAACTAACAGACAAGAATGCAGACTAATGTAGTACATTAGACATTACTTCAAAGCTTCCCACCAAGAAGGTGCAGAACTATTGGTGCTTTCCCTCTTCAATTCTATTCCTCCACAGGCAGCACTCTAATGATTATTCACTGCCTTTCCTCTCTATTTTTCCAGCCCAATTGAGTTGAAAACCATTATGTAACACTAACATAGTTAGAATTCTCTGCATGAAGAAATGACCCTTGATATTTGTTTAGAATTTGGTGATTTTCTTTAATTATTTTTTTAGCCTATACTCTGTAAATCTCAAGCACATAATTCTTTTTCTAGAAAGGAGCCTTTTTTGTTCAATATTCTTTCAAATGTCTTATTATGAAGCACTTTACATGTTTAAAAAGGCTGACTATGCCAAGGAAATCAACACATTATCCTACCTTTCACACAAAATTTTCTTCAAAAAGCTGATAAAACTGATATAGGTAGCATGCAAAAATCATAAGTTGGAAAATCATAAGTTGGAAAATCATAATCTGCAGAAATTTTTGTTGTTCTAATATGCAAGTAAGTATTAATTACTGCTGCAAGGAATCTTTGCTCTGGGAATTGAAACAGCCTCTTCCCTTCTTTCACAGACCTTGGAGTCAACACAGTTTTGTTCTCACATATTCTCACTCCTCTGTCTCACAACTTCAGCATTTTTCCCTTTCTTACCAATGAGATGGTAACAGCATAACAGCATCACTGATGGCTTAACATCAACCAGTGTCAGGTCCTTGGCCATGGTTGGAATTGTCTGTGTCCAGCAGTGGGGCAGCTCTTGGTGTCTCTTCACAAGCCCTGCCTCTGCTACCAAAACCCTGCTGTAAGCCAAATACATTAAATCTAAAACAAAACATAACAACAAAAAACAAAACAAAGCCACAAAACCTAAACAAAACATGAAAACACCTCCTAAAAACCAAGCCAGTAGAAGCTGAAAGAAAAATAAAATAGAAGGAAGTTTTGAATCAGATTTATAAGCAGAAAATACTTTGTTCCCTTCTTGCTGAAAAGAGCACTGAACTGTTTTTAATGTGAGTCAGTCTTGCATTCTGACTCACAATCTTCTGAATCACAATCAAAGGTTCAGAACCATCAATCAAAAAAAAAAAAAAAGGTATGAGCCCTTGAGATGTTTTGTTGGTGTAAATAAGTTTGCTAAAGATTCAAAATAAAGGCAAATTATGCATGGCTGACTTGCAACAGATGAGGATCTAACAGATCGGTTCTGAAGAGCTGTCTAAAGTCAGATGTTTCACCAGTTCTGCAAAGAAAACAAAATAAAATATACAACCTTAAGATTAAACCTATTAAATTGTGAAATTCAAATTTATTTGTTTTGTATACCTTCATCTACTTGAGATTCATAGTCATTGGCCCCTCTTTGAAGATAATTCCAAATTTTTCTCAAGACTGAGTCAATTAAACTTTTATCTGACAGATAGCAAGCTACCACTTCTTATAAAGATTCCTTATGAATCCTTAGGCTAGTGTAAAACCTTATCTGCTATGATGGAAGGAGAACAAAAGAAAACAGCTACTGGTCAGTGTCCTCAGATGACACAAGAGTGCTCTGGATTTAAGTAATTTCTTGTGACTAAGTCATCCTTCTGCTAAAGCATGCTTTGCTGTATATTCCGTGAGAAAGTTACCTTTAGGACTTAGAAGTCTAGACAAAGGCACCAATTAATTCAGATTTCCTAACTCCTAATTGGAGTTAGGAAATGGACATGTGTCCATTAATTATTTTCTAACACAAGGTCTTTACAATCTTCTGATTACATTCTTCAACTTAAAATGCTATGAAAAATCTAGCAACTCTTTCTTGTTAGGCAGGGCCTTGCCCTGGTCTGTATGTACTAGGACAGTGCTAAGAGCAGCTACCAAGCTCTGCCTTTCAGAGGAGCTGGGCTCCCTTGCTACCTGTCTAACTCTTAGCCTTTCTTTGGTTCTAGTCAGGGTCTGACAAAAGCACAAGCCGATGCTCTGGGTCTGTATCTGTTCCAGAAAGGGGTTGCAGGCAATGTTTGGTGAAGATGAGGGCACCTACTCAGAGTGGCTGAGCAATGGCTGAGGAAGAAGGTCTGTCACTGCAGCACTGGTGCTTTCTTCTGACCATGTCAAATTTGGGCAATAACTTTTCAAGAAAGTGTCTTTCTCTTAGTTCCTTGGGTCATGGAAAGTTCATGGAACTTCATTGCCTGCATATGCAGTGCATTAATTGTAGTGGAATCATGATCAACAAGAAGGATACATGGCAGAAGCTCTCTCTATGCTGTGATAAACCCATTTATCTTTGACAGAACTGTAAAAAGAATTAGAGAGAGCAATCGAGACATATAGGATTTGGGTTGGGGAGATATTTTTTTTAATTTTAATATTTGATATAATGTCCAAAGAAATTTTTGACTTTTAGTTCAGATCTAAATCGGCAAGAAGTACTGTGCATGAAGATTCACTGAGGCAATGCAGAGAATAACCAAGAACAACATTTCAAGATGAAGTGTCATATACTGCCCCAGGGGTCAGAATCATCTCTTGTCCTATTAGACATCTTCATTAACAACCTGAGAGTAAAGAGCATATTAATGAAACTTGCAACTGAAAGTGCAGTGAGCAATCGTGAGAAAGAATACAAATGCAACTAGAAAGTACAGAAGTATTTGAAGAAAAAATTTGAAAAACAGTCTAATTGGGAAAAAAAAAGTATTATGTCGGAAGGTAACACATGGATGATATTGTTAAAATAGCAATAATTGAAAACAATTAATCACTATGAATAAAAATGGTAAGAACATTTTTACTGAGTTTATTTTTTTAGGATGTGTCAAATTGTTTATGCTATGAAAATCTATGGAAAAAGTGATTTTCTACATCTCGTTGCATACTAAATCATGCAGAATTATTCAGAATATCCTATTTTGACCTTCAACATGCTTAAAAAATTATTAGCTTTTTATGCAAAAATGTTAGTTAATTATAGGTGACGTCATTTAGAAGGATAAAATTGCAACATTTGGAAAATACCAAAATGAAATATTCTAACTGTCTTTAATATAGAAGATTATTGGTTCTTTTTTTTTTTTTTTTTTTTTGACTATTTAATTCAGTTCTTAAAAAAAGGAGAACATCTAATTTTTGAAAATTTCTGGAAGTATTGACATTTCTCTTTCAGCTCTAAATGTGATATTTCAGTGGAAAAAATAATCCAAGGTTAATGGAGATTTTGGTATCATATGCCAAAACATTAACTAATCAATCATGAAAGTATTAGTCACTGTCTATCAGGTCTGTTAAGACTGTGTCTGGAATACTTTATATATTTCTCAACATCTTGGTACCTGATTGGGAAGGAAAATGGAACAAGCTGAATGAAGATCAGAGAAAAGCAGGTAACAGATTGCTTGAGAAATTCATTTAAGAAGAAAGGTCACAAACACCTAAATATTCACTACTTGACTAACAATGTGCATAGGTATGCAGCAAATTTAAAAAATGATAAATAGAAACACTTATTTATAAAATGCCTAATCAATTATGTGTCCTATGGGACATATTGCAATGAGATGTAATTAATGGTAGATGCCTGAAATTACAAATAAAAAAGACAAGAAAAAAGTCTAAGTTTTCTTGAACAATATGTACAACAGCAACCACAGAAAGTATACTAAAAACAAAATATAAGAGAAACTACAGGGCTTTTTAAAATCTTCTCAAAAAAAAAAAAGCTTTCTGTAGGTGCAAAACCACCAATTTTTGTACCGTATCTCGCAAAGCCTCACTCCAAGGTAGAGAATTTGTCTATTGGGTCAAATGTGTTGGACTAGACGAGTCCTTGATAGGAAGTGTTTCTTTTTCTTGTACAACCAAAGAGGAGAGACACTACAATAGAGATAGATTAGGTGCTGCAATGAATGTAGTGATGGGGTAAGATGTTTCCTGTAAATGCCTAACAGAAAAATACAGGCTGACTGTCAGTCAACAGGAATTTCTTAGGCTCAGTCCTACAAGGTCTTAGTGAGATTTATATGGTGTAACAGTGTGAAGGGGTGCAAAAGAGTCTAATCTTTTCTCTATTTACTTCATCTCTTTCTTTTAGTTATACAGAGCAACTTTATTCCTCATAACATTAATAACCAGAAGGATTCTATTGAAGGTAAATCTAAAATCCTGACCAGTCCATTTCTCAAAACACAGCTACCTTTCAAAGATGGAATTTTAATTACTACTTCTTCACAGCTACACTACACACCCAGAACTAAACTTGTGAACAGGGAAAACTCCCTTCCCATTTCTTCTTTACCTACTAATTACTGACAGCTAAATATGTCTGTTTCTTTGTGGGTTTTTGGGTTATGTTGTTTGGTTTTGGGTTTGGGGTTTCTGTGTTCTTGGCTGGGTTTGTTGTTTTGGGTTTTTTTTAATTTGGTTTTGTTTCTTTTCTTGCCCCTTCCCTTCCCCCCAGTCACCGTCTTGAATTTTGGAAAGTTAATTTCCATCCAATTCCATTCTGTTATTTCAGTTCATTTTAAGATTTGTCATTTTGTTCACAGGGAATGTAATAGTTGTTCTATGTGAAGTTGCACTGATTCTTAACTATTTAGAAAACAGTCCAAAAGAAAGAAATATTACACATAAAGTGCTAAAATCAAGTTTAGGTTTACAGTTGGTTTTGGGTTGGTTTTATTTTTTTTTTCCAGAAAACGGTTCTTTTCTTTAACTTCCTCCTTCTCATACTTCTATCTGTCATTTTCTAAACAGAAATGTTTCCAGAGATAGAGTGTGCTATATATGTAGTGTGAAATGAATTCAAATCTGAGACATGCACCCTGCACAGATGCTTTTCATTTGCAAAATTAATTGGTCACATTGGAAACACATTGGATTCATGCTGAGAGGCATTTGTGGGATTTTGGCCCAAAGGAACTGGAAAATATCAGGTCTATTTATTGGTGCTTGAATGTTATAAACACAAACACAAGGACTGTGTTTAGAATTGTTGGTTCACAAATGTTAAACAATTGTTTACATTTTCCTGCTAGTAGTCACAGAGTGGATGCAACACCTCTGGAGAAAGGAACCAACTTTAATAAATAGTTCCAGCAAAAAGGAAGTGAAGACAAAATATATTTAGTACAATAAGGAGCTTCTTGGAAGATAAGCTAACATGCATGACTTCTTGAAAGTAATTATAAAGGAGTATTTGCCATCTTTACAGCTGTTTTTGGTCCAGTTTTTTGGTGCTGTAATAAGCCCTTCACCTACTTGATTACCTGACTGGTAGGATTCATCTTACTGCAACCTAATTATTTCTTCTTTTTTCTACCTACAGATTACTCTACTCACAATTTCAAATTTCTTTTCTAACTGACCTGGTTTCAGCTGGGATAGAGTTAGTTGTCTTCTAAGTAGCTGGTACGGTGCTGTTTTGGATTTAGTATGAGAATAATATTGATAAAACACTGATGTTTTAATTCTAAATCTAGGACTTTCTAATGTGTCAGACTCTTCCAGTGAGCAGGCGCCCAAGTAATTGGGAGGAAGCACAGCTGGAACAGTTGACCCAAAACAGCCAAAGGGATATTCCACACAACACAGCATCATGGTCAGTATATAAACAGGACAGAGTTAGATAGGAGGAGCCACTCATTATTTGGGGCTGAGTTGTGCATCAGTCGTTGGATGGTGAGCAGTTGTATAGTGCGTTGTTTGCAGTAAAATAATTTTAAATTGATAGATCTTGAGACTGCAAGTTAATGAGTGCCTCTAATATGATAGGAGTACATGGAAGATATTTTTGGATCGAAGCCCAAAATTTTGCTGTAAGTCTTTCCATCTCTTGAAAAAACTATTTTAGTTAATTTCTTCAGTCTCTCTTCATGTCTGGCAAAGCTTATTTCAATTAGTTATTTCAGGTTTCCTTTTTCTCTCAGCTTTTATTTATTATGTCATTATGCTCCTAGACCGATGCATTACATCATGTAATACAAAATAAGTATAATTGAGTTACCTTAGGGATAGTGGTAGTAATTCTATAGTTGAAGTTGAATTGGCTGTTATACTATAAATATTTGAAGCATGATTAATACCTTGGCAATTTCTAGTCTCATTTTGAAAAAAGTTGAAATGTAAGATGAAAATATAGCTGCAAATATACATAAAGGGAAAATAATCTGAATTTATCACCTTTTCTAAAACCTATTTAGGGAAAAATTTTCCCCTCTGTGTAGAAAGAGAAATTTCCAACCAAGTTCTTCAGCTTTTTATTTGCTGAATTCTTTGAAGCTTTGTAATGCTCACTTTTTCCTTTGGGTTATGTCTTAGGACAAAAAGGTTCTCCTAATCATGATCTTCTATAACATCAGAAAGACTTTTTTAATTGAAAAATTGAAGAGTTTATCTCTATAAAAAGCGAAAATTAAGAGTTGCTGCCCTATAAACAAGGCAGTAGGCTAAGTATGTGTAAAATACCTTAAAAACTACATAGAACATAACAAACTACCCTTTAGTCTGTTAAGAAAAGGCTGAATTCCCACAAATAAATATGCCCCTCTACATTGTACGTTAAAGGAGTTTAAAACAGCTAAATTCCCAGTCTCTCTCTCAAAGAAAGTAGATAAATCCAGCCCACAATATCACATAAATTTCAGAGAGATAAAACACCTCGGGAGGAATATGGACCAAAGAAAACTTGACTGGACTAACAGCTAATTTAACTTCAGCCCAGAAAGACTTTGAATTACTGTGATGAAGTTTTCTCCCATTTCCTCCTCCCCTTATATTCCTCCTTTTAAATACTATGTACATTAATTTAGAGAAGGAAACAGTATAACTACAGCTTAAAAAAACCCAAACATAATATTTTCTCAGACTGGGATAGTAAGGTTGCCTCCTGTCTTATCTTGGCTTGAAGGCTCTCATGTTCATTGGTGTAATAAAAGGTTTGATGGGCTAAAACCCTCACAGGAGTTTCAGCAAGGACAGACCTTTGGGAAAATAGATAAAAAAGCATTAGCATTTTCTTGTCCTTCCTATATCAACAGTTGTTGTTATTATATTATTTATAACATTTCATGTTTTATTTAGTTAATAGCATCTAAAACTGGTGTTTATAAAAATAATAAAAATATATTTGCACAAGCATAGCAACACATATTATAAAAATAGGAGCTAGCACTGAATGGTGCATTGTAATTTGTTAACGTATACCAGTTTTATTAGAACACAAACCAGAAACTTGAGCAAAGTAAAAATCAGACTTGCTGCCCCAAATTGATTAAGTACAAGGTTTAAAAAATAAAGATTTCCAACTTTCTGACTATCCAACTCCATCTTTCTGACAAATTTGGCAACTTTAGGACTTCAAACATTCTTACTTTGACCATAACAGCTTCCTTGTCTATAGGAGTAGTTGTTGACCCTTTTTAAGGTTAGACTTGGCTTTGCTCTCTGCATCAGCCTCTGCTTTGCTCACCGCATTCTGCACGGGTCAGGATGTGCCCTCTCTGCTCCTGCACCCTTGCCTAACCAATGATCTTGGAGCTTCTCCCCACTGTGCATCCTCCATTAACTCAACGAAGTAGAAATGTTCCCTTTCCCCTTGGTCCTGCCTGCCAAAGCATGCAGCAGCCTTGACAATGAAACCACTTCTCCTCTCTGCTGCCTATCTTGTCCCATAACTGAAAATTTGATTAAATTTAAGATAACTGAAAAATTGATTAAATACACCAAAATACATAGCAATACTTGATGCCCTTTGTTTCACACTTTGAAAATTGTAACAATTATCTATGAAGAATTGTCTTGGGTCGACAGATTACTAGCTGAGAATTTTTTAATTGTTTCAATTATAAGCAAAGTATAAGCAAAATATGTCTAAGAATATATTAGAGACAAACTTTCTCTAATATTGTCTTAGAAATATTAGACACTCTAATCACTTACTATTTCAAGTGATTTTGTTAAAAAAGTTATCTATCATTTAAAGTATTGTGATCAGTTTTCTTCACAGTTTGCCAAAAATTTTCTTTTTCATCTCAGTATTTCATTCTAATGAAGGAATTAGTGAGCCAAGCATGCACAAAAGGTAGGTCTATAATGATAGGTACTTGCTGCATGACTGAGCTATGGAATTGAATAAAGATTTAAGTAAATAATGATTATTATAGTTTCTGACACATGAAATTCCTCTGTAAGAAAAGAATCCACTTTTCTGTAAGATAACCATTGCACAGAAATTTCTGAAAAAGAGGAATATTTACAAGTGAAGAAGGCTTTGTAGAATATAATTCCTTTGTCTACCTATGCACATTGTAACATCATCCCTCAAAGTACATATAAATATGAAATTAGAGCCTAGGACAACACAGATATGGTAGAAAAATGTTACTGCCAATGAGCTAGACTTCCCTTTCCAGATGAACAGAGGAATTTGGGATGCTGCTGCTCTGTCTCTGTGTCAGATTCACCTTCTACATGCAGAAAGAATAACTACTTGATCACCCAGAGGATGTGAATACCTGTTTCTTGATTTTATTGGTATAGAAATACTTCTCGGTATCTCCCTCCTGTAGTTTGTTTTATTCTTTATGTAAAGAGAAATTGTCAAACCTGATTTCTTAAAACTGGTCCTATTTCCTCTGCATATGGAATCTCAGCTTAAAAATGGTTCTTTTTATGCTTCCTTCTATTTTAGAAAAGGTAATTTTGTACTTATCTTTCTCTCCTTCAATTTTTTACTGAGAGATGAAAGGTGATTGGAAATAGCCAGCATAAATCCATCAAGATAAACCATGCTTGATTGTTCTTGACTGTGCCTGAAATGCTATGTCCAGTTTTGCAACCCAAATAAAAGAAAAATATTTATAAACTGGAATTCAGCCATCTGAGGTGGTCAGGAGCTAATTGCAATCTTCCAATAATTTCAGAGAGATCATCAAGATGTTAGAGCCAGCCATCTACCCATAAGTGTCCAAAACCCTAACAGGGTGACTGGGGAAGTTCAGACTGAACTCAGGAGCAACAATTCACTACGAAAATCAGTAAGAACTGGAAGTTACCAAGCCATTTGTGTAAGCTCCATCTTTAGAGGCTTCTGAGAGCTGGGTGGACCAAACCTGAGTAACCTGCTGTAAGGTCAGTGCTGATGAGGTGCAGCAAGGGGAAGAAATTGTCCCTTTCTCAAGATATGAAAGGTCTCATCCATGTGTTTTGTGGCAGCATACAGTGCTGTCTGTAGGATACAGTACAGACCTCTCCAAAGCCTGATCAGAGATTGTGGAAAGGCAGGCAAGGGGATGGGGAGGGGGTGATGACAACAGGGGGAATGGAATGATAGAGGGGGGAGCACCTGGGAGTACAGGGCATGACACTACATGTGTCACAACCCAACTATATATTGCTGCAATCACAGCAAACCGATAAACATTAAAAATAGCAGTAGAAGATTCATTAATAAAATTATTCATAATAAAATTAGAAGTCTTAGTTCTTAATTCTTTCTTCATGCTTGGAAAGAAGGTTCAAATGGAATAGATTATTTTGGAAATTAAAGAGACTACTTTGCAGTGATCTCATCTGAACGTAAGAGGACCCTGAATTCCATAACTAAAAATTATATTCCATCACCACAAGTACACTCATAGTTACAGGCAGAAAGCAGTCATAATATTCAAGCACAGCAATGTTTGAAATGTAGAGCTGTTACGTAAAAAAGGATTTTTTTCCTCATTGTTAGCACACTCATATTCTAAGCAACAAAGACTTCACCTTGTATATATAAATAAGGATTCAGAGGGCTACCTAGAAAATTATGGCTGAACAAAACTCTTCCGGTTGCAAGTACTTCTTTCAAACTGTTTTCAATGACAAATACAACCTTGAATATGTACTAAAGCCAAACAATAAAGACCAAACAAATCATGATCCTTGCAGCCATATACACAGTAGCTCATGGCCATTTTCTCATCATCCTTTAGTATTTTCTTCATCCTGCCAGTATAACAAATGATAGCATAGGTGCTGTCGCTCCTGATAAAGTTTCTGTGCTCTTTGCTGTTAGCAACAGCTCCAAAATACAGGCTGAATGGTCTATAATTTCCAAGTGCTGCAAGGCTGATTTCAGTGCTGCCATTCTACCCACTGAATCGATGTCTAGCTCTCTCGTACTTTTTCTTTCTTTTCTAGTAATTGGGATAGTGATAAGATTACTTCATGACAGCTTTTTTGTTTGTCCTGACAGCATCCACGGCTGTCAAGGTAGTGTAAGGAAGGTTGAGGTTCATGTGACACTGAGTAACTGTGTTCTGACTTCATGAAGTTGTGTTGTACTGTGAGGATGGTGTTTCCCACTCAATGCTTTTCTTGATCTGTTGAATGTGATGAAGTACAGGTTTGTTACAGCAGTTGCTGCAGTTGCTTGTCCATACTGCTGGAACCAACATCAAATCTCCATGCTGATGGCCTGAAGTCAGAAGCATTGGACTGTAAGATACAGGCAGATTCAGAAATTTTGATGGACTTTGCCAGTAGGACTTCAATAGTTGCCTACCCAGGCTTATGTGCGCTAAGTTCATTTACTCATCTTCACTAAGGCTAAAGTCTCAACAAAACTCATCCAAGAGCATCCTCATTCTCATCCACATGGAGGTCCCAGGTCTACTGCTTTGAATGCAGACCATTTTATTAATTTATTAGTGTATTTGATTTCTTGTTCTTTTTCTGAAGAAAAATTATATCAGGATGGTCATCCTGATACCATGCAAAGCTTGAAAAGATCATCAAAGCTTAAAAAACATCAGAAATATACATTGCCAGAGTATATTACAGAGTATACTGGAAAATTAAATAGTTACATGGAAAATAACCAGGATATATCATAAATAAGAGAGATGTATCCCCAACATAACAACATAAATAAAGATAAATGTTTACCATGCATATTCTGCAGAGGCACAGAATAGTTTTTGTTGAATTTGGAAAGAGCTAAACAGTTCCAAGAGTCTCATTCTGACTTCAAGATTGACTTGTAGTCTACAATGTGTGGTCTACGATTCCCACATCCTGTTTTATTTATCCACTCAAATGGATTTTTCCTCCATACAAGCAATTATTAAAAAGATTTTTTAATGAAAAACAAAACAAAAAAATCCCAACTTGATAATACCTTTTGCTATAATATTTTTAAAACAATATATTATTTATTTTTATTCTATTTTGTCAAACTTTAGAACTTTCTAAACTATTCTGGAAATGTTTGATAGTTTAACCTTAAGATAATAAGATCAGCTGGCCCTAAGGATTTATCTAACTTTTAGCTTGCATTTCCTACATATTTTTATTATTTTTTCTAAATAGTATTCTGTGCTCTAATTGGGTCTGTGAGCAACATCCACATTAATTGTTCTTAGCAGTTGTTATATTTCAAGTAAAATCTCCTTGCTTATGTTTGGTGCTATACTTCTCCACCTACCATCTCTATTTCACTGAGGTGTATAAACTATAGTTAGCAGACAAAAATCTCAACCTAAAAGTGGCTTCAGTGTTCAAAGCTCAGCTTTAAATTCACTGCTCACGCATGTTTTTCTCAGATAGCTAAACACTCTGAGCTAAGAAGACAATACTGAGTGGTTTTTTTCCTGTGTGTGTGTTTGTTACAGGGTAAAGTAATCCCCCAGGAAGAATTAAATAAAACATCAAGATAAACCTTGATGTTTTACTCAAGTATTGGAAAGAGCATAGAAGAAAAACCAGTGAGGCTTCAACTCTGGTTAGACCTGAACTTCTTCAAAAAGTGTTCATAATTTTTGAATTGGATAGATAATTATGCACATGATGAAGTGGGTAAAAAAAGTAATGCAGATTGCAAATCCAAGGCCAGAAATAAATAGCCATTTATAAAGCCATAACTTTGAAAAGTTTGATTTCAAGTGGCAAAATTGAATGAATATAGGTACCACAGGGTACAGCTTGACCTTTATTTCTCTTACAACTGTCACAAATACTGAATGGATTTATATGCCACAAATTAGAAAAACTGCTTCTAATTTTGCCCATAGGAAGAAAATGCTAGTTTAATCTGTTCATGGAACATGCAATATTGAATTCAGAGCTTCAGGGAAAGTTATATGACAGAACTGAACTGTGATTTATGATAAGTTAAACACCTTCATACTTCATTAGAATTCTCCTAACATTGTGAAATATTTTGGAGACTTTACTTGGAAATTTTGCAGTGAAGGATTCAACTTGTGGTTATGACTTATTTGTAAGCATGTGTATTAAGTATGTGACTCTTTTAGTACCAGCACATTATTCTTGATGTATTCATGGCTCAAAGGGAGCTTTCCCTGGATGAACCAAGCTCCACTGAAGTGCTAATTTACACATATATAAGAAAACCAAATGCATTTATTAACTAGAAAATACAACTGTTATACCAAGGATTAGGAATGTTTGAAGTTACCTCTGTTTTGTACGGTGTAACCCAATTATTTTTCCTTATTGACATATTTTTATTTTAATAATATCTCTGCACTTAACTTGCAGAAAAACCTAAATCTAAAAAAAAAAATCTCTACAAGGCTTCTGAAGCATGCCTGCACAATTTAAGTCCAAGGGTAATTATTTTTTGTAGTAATAATATTTCTTTTAACATTCTGATAAATGTAATTGGTGCAACTGAATGACATATGAATGGAAAGAGGGAATAATGAAGTGGGCACAAAACTAATTGTTACATCATAGTCAGAATTTCAGTGGAATTAGAAGTTTAAAGTACAAAATATTAGTCCAGTGAAGTACTTGACTAGGATGGACTTAGTAATGAGGGTGTGGATGGAGAGGGAGAGAGAGACAGACTGACAGGCAGATAGATATGTTGGATTAAAATGTCCATGTACATTAATGTACAACTTTCATACAAAACAGAGTGGTCAATGTTTAAAAATAAGCACTGAATAACAAATAAATTTCACCAAGCATAATTTTTGTTTCAAAATCTGAATTGAAGTTCACCAGATCCTGAAACTCTTGTTTTCCTCAAAATTTTGTTTCTTGCTCAAAAGTAGAACACAATGGAAACTTACTGTCAAAGAATGTCTAACTCTTTCTTTTGCTAAAACTGAGAAGATATTTTAACAAATTTCCTTTGAAGTGGGCTTCAAAGTGGGCTTCTGATGTTCCAAAATATCTGCCAACTAGTTTTAAATTTAGAGTTACTAATGGAATTTTTAAAACTGTTTCTCCATTTCAATGTGAAAATTTTTCCTGAATTCATGTTTACTTGTGTTTCCATGATACTTCAATTTCCTCCTGATCTTCTTTAGATTGGATCCTACACTCTTCCACCTCAGCATGACTCTTTCAACCTAAATCTCATGATAGCCTCTCTTGAAACTTAAAATAGTATAACACAAAAACATTCTTTTTTTTCCACGTCACAAGTGAGTATTCATTGTCTCTCTTCCTTTTTTTTTTTTTTTTATCCCTTAAAGCTTTAAACTCAACATCAGGAACAAACTTATTTTTTAAAATGCAACAGGATTGCAAAACATAGTTGCACAGTGAACTCACCCTTATTCTGATATAAAGGTATTTGAGGGATCAGGTTTTTATTGATTGCCATTACTCAAAAGATGCATCCTTCAGTAACACTTTTTCTTCTTTAAGTATTGTTCCTTATCAGAAAGAATGCATGTCTGTCTGAACAGAAATCCAGTATTTCCATTTACACAGGCTAGATAACCATCTTTCAGTAACAGTTTTCCTACGGGCCTCAAATACAGCACTTCAGTCTCAGCTGGGTCCTCCTCAGTTCACAAACTAATCACAAGCAATTGTCAGCTCCTTTCACAGGGTCTCACACTGCCAAAGCACCTCTAGTTTCTATACAGAACTCAGATAGCTGTTCTCTTATTAATAATAATTCCAGTTGAGGTGATACTTGGCTCACATTCAAAATTCATTTCACTAAAAAGTTATTTATGAGAACGAAATGCTGCCTGTCTTCAAAATATGAAACACATAGAACCTACACAATAGAGGATTATTGCCTTTAAATTCTCTGAATATTTGCAATTCATTTATTTTTGAAATGCACTTATGTATTGATGTAGGAGAGATTTTTTTTCACTATGTTATTATCATAATGATTTAGTATCCTTTTCTCTACCTATTCATATTTGAATCTCCTATTTTCTGTTCAGTAGACAAATATCTGTATTGCATTCCTCTAAACCAAAGTCTCAGCCAAAAATAAAGCCTGAAAATGGAATAAAACTAAGGCCTTGATCATGCCGTTATTTACAAGCAAATTTAATTTATCATTTCCCTGAATGGGTTAGTAAATATATAAAAACAATAGGATAATCATATTGCTATGAAAATTGAATAGAAATTTGAGCATAAAAACATTGCTGCTGACCACAAGCCCTGAAGGAAGCAAAATAATCAATTACTTCATTACCACATGGTAGAGGAAAAAGCAACATTAGATACCAAGATACCAAGGTGTCCAAATGTCAATTCAAAAAGCTGGTGAGATCCTTATCTAGGTCCAACCAACGAACCTTACTGTTCAGGTGTTAAACTAATACAACATATGGGATCTTCTCAAGCCCTCCTTTTTACTGATGCAAATGTTTTATAAATTTTCATCTCAAAGGGGAAATACTACTAGGAGGAATGAAGAATGCTAATTTCCATCAGAAAAGGAACTCTATTATTTATAACACATTTAAAAACAGCCCCCAACACTCAAAAGTAATCATAGGCATTGTCTCCAACTTCAAATAGATTTGCTTAGAAAAATATTTAATAATGTGTACTGTTCCTAGAGCAATCTGAAATACAGATGATTAGCCTGTTTCCCAGATGAGCACTCTATACAATTACTGTGAGAGACAGATTCTTCCCATTGTTTTTCTGTCCATCACAACTTTTTCCTACAGAAAATTCTATCACTTTATCCATCTGGGGAAATGTGGTAAAGTCTTCCTCATTTTCCAATTCAGACAGTCTCTCGTCTGCTAGTCTGTTTGAAACTCCTAAGGCACAGGAAGGCACTATATTTTCATTTCCCATATGGGAAAGCACTGCATGGTTATGACATAATCTCTTTATTCATCTGTGTTCTAAAATAAATGAAACTTTTTACAAAATGTTGTGAAACTAGTAATCCAGGGGTTTTTTCTCTTTTTTTCTTTTTCTTTTTTTTTTTTTCTTTTTTTTGTATTTGGTTTTTTGTGTGTGTTTTCTTCTAGTTATATCCTAAGAAATCCTGTAGAATTTAGGAAGAAAAATGTACAGATATTAAGAAAGCATCTTGAAAGAATTGCATCTAGAGATCTCCCTGCCCATTGCAGGAGGGTTGAACCTAGGTGAACTTCAGTCTTATCCAACCCAAATTTTTCCATGTGTCTATGACTCTATAATTCTGTACAAGAATAAGGGAAAATTTACTATTTTTGCTCATTCTGCACATGATTATTCACCTCAGAGTGTATACACAGAAAACAATCATGCCTGTTTGAAATGGATAAACTATAAAGGTATCCAAGATATGCCTGGAGACCATTCAGCTTTACACACCAGCTTCACTCCATACTTGTCACTGCCTCATACACAACATTGCTTTGAAATATGTGTGAGTTTGAACATCATCTGCTAACACAGTGTGATGCCATTCTGCATCCAGTCTGCATGGTTGTCCCAGATGAGGGGCATGATACAAGTCTTATCCAAAAATTCAGGTCTCTATCACTCCAGATTTCTCATTCACAGGGTGAACATATAAAACCACAGTGAATTTCATACATTTTTCTGAAGAGGCTTTCAACATATCCTTATACTATCTTTAATTGATAATAAAAGATTTTCTCCTATTTACAGCAAAATTGAATAGAGTCAGAACATAAATGAGAACTGTTTCCCATCAGTTTCATTCTGATATCTTATTTATTAGGACAGGTAAATGGAAATCAACCCCTAACATAATGTTTTACTACTATGACACCATTTAACCTGAGATTTAAGCTTTATGTAAGTATTGCACTTGTAGGATTAATTTGGGTCTGATGCTTTAAAATAGTCCCAAGAAGTAAAGCCTTGAGTCAAAAAAGCTCTCTCACTTCATGTGATAAAGGATTTGACACAAGGTCACATCGTTTGTTTAGTGGACCAGTCAGTGCTAAGTCAATGGTTGGACTCAATCTTAAAGGTTTTTTCAACCTTAACGATTCTATGATTAAAAAAGATAAATAAATTTGAATGCAAAGGGTGAATTCTTATGATCTGATCTTTATGTAAAATCCTGCATAACAGTTTAATTTTCCAAAGACATGAGTGACGCTCTGCTTTTGCAATAGGCTGTATTAAAGGATATTTGTATTGTGTTTAACCTCTGAAAAAGCTGAAGCTGTCTGTTAGGTTTTACCCTATGAATGCCTAAAAAAACTAAAAAAATATAAATAATTATATCACTGTATTTCAGTGTATTAAATTGAATCAACATTGTATTTAAATATAATATGGTAAAATATAAATATTAATTTTCAAAGAAATAGTTATCTGAAACTTGCAGGCAAAATGACATTATTCTTATAAAATGCTCATTCTCTTTTGAGATTTATTTATATATAGATATAAAAAAATTAAGAAGTTTTTAATATACTTTTTAATCAATTTTGACATCTATATTGTTTTAACCAGAGGTTAAATATCTTCAGAACTGGACTCCCTAGTACACGAAGACCGATTCAATATTACTGGGGACATATGATTCTTGATAAACTGATGCAGGCCTAGTATAATAACACCAGGTTTTTAACCTCTGCTTCCATTAAGCAGTCATGTATTTTTCTGAAAATTCAAACCAATGAAACTTTCTAATAAAAGAAAATTAAAAAATACATTTGACAGAACTGCTTATTTTCACAGTCTATTTCAGTGATTTTGGATAGTATATATTCTGAGCAAGTTTAAAAGACTTTATTATTTCAAAACATAGAAATTAGTTATATATGAAAAAGTTAAATATTTTGAGAAAAAATATATTTTATTTTTGCATTCACTGAATTGTCTTTTTCAAGTAGCTGAGTTGAATTAAAACATAAATAAAATACTATAAAAGTAGTAGTTATTTTGCTCTATATATTAAAACTCAAATGACATTAGTCTATGATAGCTTTCTAGTGCTCTAAACAGCTTGTAGCTTAAAGTTTTGACCACATGGGATCTTGTAAATGCCAGTTGGGAGAAGCAGGAAAATCAGACATTGCAGTAAGTTTGGAATTGAAAATTTGTTTCTGTGCTTCTATCAACAAACCCTTATGCATACCTCAAGGACATTGCTTCTTCAAATAATCACAATGTCAGTAAAGGTTATGACATAGTTTGAGTTCCTAAATTATTTACTGTATAGCAAAATATGCAAAGGAAGTATAATAATGTTTGCATTTCTTGAAGCTGTAGTGCCAAAATTGAACTTGTATTCAAGGTAACTGTGAATTTTACATAACAAATTATTGTTATTTATTAAACCTGCCATGCAATACTATCTCATCAACTAATGCAGAGATATCAGCATATCTCCTCTGACCATTCTTTCTGCCAACATTCTTTTTAAAAATAACAACTACCTCTGTTTGGCCTTCATGTTCATTTCTCAGCAAAATGCATTCAGTTCCAGATATGCTATTCCGTTAAATGTCATTCTTTAATTATCAGACTCAATGCCTAGCATTTCACTGACAGCATCAGCCATATAGTGTAATTTACTGCATACAGAATTGCACAGTGAATTTGTATTCATTAGCAGAGGGGGAAAAAAGACATACTGAACTAGCCAAATCAAATACAGATGGCCAGCCAACCATACAATTGAAAGTGATAAGCATGGCAGACGTCGGTGTTTACCCTTCATTTCCGTCCACTCTTTGAATTTAGGAGTGGATATTAGCTAAGTAGTTGATAAATGGTGTCTGATCTGAAAGCCATTATACTAGCACATCAATATATTCCTTTCAGACTAATTCAATACAGAGTGTTACAATAATGTAATGTCAGGCATTAGGTGTTCTGCAACAGAATTCTTTCTGGGTACCTTCTGTGACTGTAAATAGACAACATATGATCCAAATATCTGGCAGGCAGAAATGAATCTTGTGAATTACTCATGAATGGTTTAAATCTTTGAACTATTTTATCTGTTAATACAACTCTGTTTAAGTAGCAAATGTAATTTTTTTTGAGGGAAGGTAGCAAAGGAAATTTTGTGACTATAAGTAGGGGCTTGGTTGCTTGGCTGCTCTTGTGTGCATAAAGTTTACATGTATAGGAAGAAATATTCAATCACAATCTCATTACAGAAATCTCTTTTATTTTTACTTTCATGGTCTATGAAATTTTTGTATCTTGAACACTATCACATTCAGCAGCATAGGTTTTTGTTCCTAATTCCTGTCAAATTTTACACTGAAATAGCAGTGGTGAAGAAAAAAAAAAAGTAGATGACATTTCATATGTGCTTTTTATTTAGTTTACATTGGTCATTGGACTAGCCTTAGACAGATAAATGACACATGTACTACAAAGATATTGAAGAGGAGTATTATGTCCTAGTTCCAAAATTTCTTGTATAAACATGTCATACTTAGAGTTATAAATATCAGTGTTTCAATTTATACTTTAGTGATTTTCTTATTGAAAATCCAACATGCATACATGATCCCTCTGTGAAAATATATTTACTTTATTGACAATAAGTCAAGGTTGACATCAACACTATTGCCAGTTATGCAAAATTATTAAAAATGTCAGTAAAGTTCTGGCTCTCTGTTATACTATAATCAGGCCTAAATCTAGCAAGCCTCTTAGCTTTGTATATATTTATATATATACACATTGTGGTCATATCTTTCTTAAAGTCAGTGGCAGGTCTGTTAATGAGTTCAAGTCATGTCTGAGAGACTCCACTTGCATATCAAGAAGATTAAAACTTAAATGTCTTAAAGTAGAACAAAATTTTTGTGTTATTATGGTAAAATTTCTGTAATATTACAGTAATATTGTAGAAAACATAGCTTAACCTTCTGCAGAAAGCTGAAGCTGCAGAAGACAAAGTGGATTTAGGAGTTTTTCAAAAGCAAAAACATCCTCAAAGCTATCAGATATCAAAAAAACAGAAACAAAAATTATATCAGTGACCGTACATTAAGGGTTTTTTAAATCACATTTTTTATCACACCCTCTTTCTTCTTTCTAATTTTTGAATACAGAAACAATTCAGCAATGCCATTTAAAACATATTCTTATATCCACATTTAATTCTGAAGAGCTGTAAACTGATAAATGTAGTCTGCAATTAGGAAAAAGATGCATTAACATCCAACTAAGAAGCTGCCAACTTTGAGGTCTGAGGATAGAAGTACTTCCTGCCATAAGAAATTATTCTTCTGATTGAAAAGGATAATAATGCAGTTTCTGCTTTCAAAAACCTCCTAAAGACTTTTTAAAAAAACATTTTAAGGAGCTATATTTTCAATTAGATTTATTTGTAAAGTTCTTAAACATATAAGAACAACAGTTCAACCAAGTATTTAAGTAGTGAAATAGTGAAAATTGTTGTGATTTTATATGAAATTCAACATTCAAAAAACAAATTGTCTGACACTAAATTTGTGATATTAGCACTCATGCTCTGATTGTTAATATTGCAATTCTTTGAGAGAATGTTATAAATTCTATTGAAGAATGTGAAACCTTTGTTAGATCTGTTTAAAACTGCCCAAAGAGTGTACGGACAACTGAAATTCAAAACTGGAATCATAAAACTTCTTTCTGAGACACCCTTCCTACGCAAAGTTATTTCCATATTTTCTCATTATTCTAAAGAAGTTACTTTTCTTTTAATATTTGGGAATTCACCTATATGCAATATCTTTTGTGGATGCAGTGAGACTGGCCTTAAAGGAAGGCTCTTAACTCTCTCTGTTTCAGTTCCTAAGCATTTTTCATCTATGTAAAAACAGATTTTCAGTGAGGCAAATTAATAACATATACAGATTTTACATACATGAGTATTTTAATCCAGAATAGTGTAATTTGTTAATGAACCCTCCAATAGTTCTTAATTAGAGTATATTTGCTTAGTCTGCAGTTTTGGGTAGATAGACTTGGTACCTTTCGGAGCACTGTATCAGATGTAAGAAAAATGTTCAAGGACCATATTAAACCTAGTTTAATCTAACCAATATCTGCTTCAATCCACTCCTGTTGGGCCAAATGCTTATATCACAGTAATAATCACTCACTTGTTCTTTTCACTAACAGGAACATGCAGATATGGATAGCATATGTAGATAAACAGTCTTTGATTACTATTTTGAAAAGTATTTTAATGCAACTGAACTAGTACCAACAGAGTTTAGAGCAGAAGGGTTAACTAAGATAGAAAAAGGAGCCAGAAAGAAAACCAGTTAGTGGTATAGCAGCATTTGTGTTTTCACAAATAGGCAAGAAATGTGTACAGGAATGGCCACAAGTAAGTTATGCTTTCTTGTCCACAGAAAAATGAAAGTGTGAGTCTATGAGCTGTTTATTGAAGATAATGCATCGAATCTGTGAGGAACTAATTTCCTACATCTTTGTGCAAGGGCACTGACAGCCTTCTTCAGAATACTTTTATTTCCTTTTTTATTTTTAAACTATGATTTTGGAACCAACACTCAGAAAGTAATCAATAAACTAAAACATCTGTCTGCAGTTATAAAGTATTTTCTTCACAGCTTGAAGTTTAGACTTGAAACATCTCCATTTATGTGTCAACAGGATCAGAAAAATTATACCTACCAATTTACATCTCTTTAACAACTAGACATACTCCTGTTGTTTCAGGAATGCACTTGGAATTATTTTAGTATTCTTGTCAAGGAAATGGGTCTTATAGTTTTTTAGTGTGGAGAAATTTTTCTGTAACTTTTCTTGAAAGATTGCCATTTGTTCATAATTTTCTGTGCCTGCTTTCCTTGAGCAAACCAATAGTTTTGTAAGCCAGCACGGACGTGTTGCCTCTTTTGTTAGAAAGTTAGACACCAAGAATACTACAAATGGCCTTCAGGACTGGTATAGATTGTAATATTTCACATAAAACACTGCACAGTTCTTAGTATTTCAGCAGTTAGAAAAAGTCTATGCCATATATCACAGACACCTTCATGTTTAGGGAACAAAAGTTATGAGGAAAGCTATGATTCTAACACTTCTAACATAAAATATGAGATAATATAGTTAAAGACTACAAATAATAGTTGAGATGTTCATTCTTCTTAGCATGCTTCTCGGGCTAGTGTATAGTTTTTAGAATTTCAACGAGAATTTTCTGCACCAAATTGAGACATTTGGTGGAAATGAAATCTCAAAATATGTATTGAAATGTTATATAAACTTTACTGAAATTTACAGCAAACAGAGATATTTAAAACACTGAGAAATTTTTCCTACCTGAATTGGATAGCTTTTTTTTACTCTTCTGTAATACCTAGGCCACAGGATGGCTGGCTGCAGCCCTTCTGTGTGAATAAAATTAAGGCTAGTGGAAGAATTCCAAATGCCTAATTGGGTCATCTAAAAACAAGATATTTAATTCTAAGCCATTCAGCACAGATTTTCTCAGTACCAGTCCAGAGAAATATCTATTTCTAGAAATAATTTTATAGGATATTAAACCTCCTTCTAAAATATATATAAGTGTGATTCGTCAGGTGAATTTTCCTTTAAAATGTATCATTCTTCCCTAAGTGATTATTTGAACAACTAGATACTGTGCAAGCTTTTGAAAAGGGGTATATAAATACCATTCAAAAAAGCTGTTGCTTTTTCAAAAGCCAGATATTGTACATATAAGCCAGTCTCTAGTATAAGTTTAGCGGTAAAACATGCTTGAGACAATACCAAGGTATTTTGCTTAATGAATGTATCCTTAAGAAACTCTTAAAAAAAAAGTTAAAGCATCCATGAGGAGGCTGATGAATGTCGATGAAGAGTTCAAAGGTACTATTCTGATAGATCCTCTATATATATTACCAATGAATTTGAGCGCATGGGCTCTCTTGTGTTAGGTATGTTACTTCTGGCATGACCAGTGTAAAACTTTTGTTCTGCCTACTTGATCCACCTTTGAAATTAATTTTAATGTGATGAATATAATTGGATTTTATGGTCACATTTTTTACTTTAAATGCATAAAATTCTTGTCTTTTCATAAACTAAGTAATCCTTTAAAGGGCTTTTCATCACAAGACAGACTATTCTCTGTTTCTGATGAGCACATTCCACACTCTGGTTGTCTCTTTTAATATTGGATGGCAATAGAAGTTTTTACAGTTGAAACACTTTCATTTCAAGAAATGGGTTTTTTCAGCTCTTATAAATGTTAACTGTATTCTCTGCTGAATTATTCTTTCCAAAGGTCTTTTCTTAGTAATAGGACACCATGATTTACAAGTCAAGATCTAAAAAATATTCTTTCCGACTTAACAGAAAACACTATTTGGTTCTCAGGTTGGATTAGACAAGACCTATCTTATGAACCCTTTGTGTCAAATTATTTCAAGGAACAGTAATTATTCACATCAGAAAGAAGGAGACTGGAAACACTTAAAAATATTTATTCATGCTAACTTTTTGAGGCATCCAAGTTAGAAGCTGCAATGGGTTGACCCTGTCTGGATGCCAGGCACCCACCAAAGCCTATCACTCCCCTCTGGACAGGAGAGAGAATATATAACAATGGGTTCATGAGTTTAGGACAGAGAGAGATCACTCACCAAATACCTTCATGGGCAAAACAGACTCGAATTAGAGATATTAACTGAATTTACTGGTAACAAAATCAGAGCAGGATAATGAGAAGTAAAATAAAATCTCCAAAACACCTTCCCCCTCACTCCTCCCTCCTTCCCAGCTTTACCTCCTCCCCTGGGGCCCAATGAGAAAGGAAATGGGGGTTATGGTCATTTCATCATCTTTTGTTTCTTCCACTGCTCTGAGAGAGGACCTTGCCCCACTCCACAGTGAGGTCCTTCCCACAGGAGATAGTTCTCCATGGACTGCTTCAACCTGAATCCATCCTGTGGGCAGCAGGCCTTCCCAAACTGCTGTAATGTGGATCACTTCCACAGGGTGCAGTCCTTCAAGGACAGGCTGCTCCAGCATGGGCTCCTCTCTCGTGGTCTCTCATGGGGTCACAGCCTCCTCTCAGGCACCCACCTGCCCCAGTGTGGGGCTCCTCCCTGGGCTGCAGGTGGATCTCTGCACCCCCACGGCCTCCATGGGCTGCAGGGGCACAGCTGCCTCACCAGGGGCTGCACCAGGGGCTGCAGGGGAATCTCAGCTCTGGCACCTGGAGCATCTCCTGCCCCTCCTTCTGCACTGACCTTGGAGTCTGCAGAGCTGCTCCTCCAACATGTTTTCACCCTTTTCTTTGGCTACAACTACAACAGCACAAGAACATTTTATTTCTTCTTTTTAAATGTCACAGAGTTATTGCAGAGATGTTACCACCGGGTCTAATTGGCCCAGTCTTGGCCAGCAGCATGTCCACCTTTGGAGCTACCAGGGATTAGCTCTGCTGGACAAGGAGGGAGCTTCTAGCAGCTTTTCACAGACACCACCCTTGCAGTGGACCCGCTACAAAAGCTTGGCCATGCAAACCTAATACAGAAGCATAGATTTCTTGGCTTGTGGGCATAAAAATTTAAAAACATAGATCACCCTAAAAAATTTTGAGAGTTAGATCAAAACAGCTATATTTACTACATACATTTATTATGTTCCCAGTTCAGATGCTTTAATGATATGTTAATTATGATGCACTTAATAAAGATATTAAATCTATCTGAGAAGTATAGAGAGATTATAGAGAATGAGTCCAAGATTCATAACTTTGAAAACTCTGGTTCTATTTTTAAAAAATACAAGAATTTTTAAACTACATGACTGTAGACTGAAGTATGCCTTTCTGAAGGTCATGTACACCATATGTATAACATTTTTAGATTAATTATTTCTTTTATTTAATAGTGCTCCTTGTCTACATACAATCCTTTCCCTATTGTTTTAGATTTGAGGATGTGTTAGACTACAGAGAGCATTGAAAGAACAATAAATACAAATTGTGACTATGGCTTAGTTTCCTGAATATTACAACCAATTCTGATTCCATGAAAGGTTTTTTATTTATATTCCCAACAGCTGAATTAGGCCGTAATATGAGAAAAAACTGCTAAATTATATCACTTTTTTTTACACAAGACTGTAATTTTTGTCAACACTTTCAAATTCTTCGACTAAAGAAAATTAATTCACCTGAATGAAAGGCACTGGCTTTTGATCCTTTATGCACACATTTAAGTGTAATATCCCTAATAGCAAATAAATTAGATTAAATATAGTTACATGTGCTTAGGAATGGATTTGCATAAAAATGTAAATCTACAAACACAGAGAAATTTCCACTTTATTAAAGATATTAGATGATTTCTGTATCCTTTATAGAAGCATTCTTGTTACTTTGATGTTGCAAAACCCTTGAGAAAACCTTTTACTTTATGGAACTAGTAGTATTTTAAATTATTTTCTTGAATCGTGGCCTAGATTGAATTCACAATAACTAAGATCATTAAAACCTTTCTGCTTTCATATTCATTTTTAATTGAAAAATTATTTCATATTTTTGTTTTAAAGTGAAAATGAATATAAGGTTATTTCCATGTCAATTTCAATATTAATGAAAGAGCACAAATTATTAATATTTGTTTGTATGAAAAATAAATTAAAAAAAATCCAAGATATAAACTAAAAGTTATTGACTATCCCAGGCTTGACCTAAAAAGTCTTCACAAATCAAATAATGTCCAAAAAAAATCCATGAGTTAAAAACAAATCAAAAGAAAGAAGATAAAGACAACAACAAGAAGAAGAAACGAGAGAATTCCCAATGTGATTCAATCACACAGAGAAAGCATCATTCTGGTGTCACAGGATTAGAATTGTAGAGAAAGATAAGACTTGTTTATTGCATATATGACAATTGACAGCAGAACCATTTATTTTCTGTAGCCTGGGAAATTAAAAACTTACCTGAAATTGACTCAGTAAATTGTTGTTGTTATTAAATTATTTTTTCCTAAATATAACATAATTAATATTGGCATCAGCACTTTATGTTTGCCGCTGTTATCTAATTACCATGGGATGCATAGTTCCCCAACCTCACACACAAATTTGTACATGTGAAACTCAAGTATAATGCTAAATGAGCTGAAGTGAAAGCCCTTATGTATAACCTACATAAACACATACATATCATAGATGTAAGTTTATTTGCTGTAGCATGCCATCATGAGGACTCACATGCATGGTCCTTGCATGAGTTTTCCTTTGAATGAATAGCTGGAAAGCCATTTTGTTGTTAGATGCATCTGTACAGACAAATGCATCATCTAAACATATATTTTTTTGTACTCTTTCTAGTAATTTTGGCATTATACTGTATAAAAAAAATAATTCTGTTCCTGATTCATAGTTGTTCCTGATTCATAGTTGTTTCATGCAGATTCAACCTGATGACATATCAAAGGATGGATAGTATCTGACGATTATTTTGTAGATGTGTTTGCAACTGAATTCAACACATTTCTTCCCTCCTAGCTCTGATATATATACATTTGTATATTTTTATAATTTATGTTCATCTTCTTCCCTTGTGAAGAGGTCTTCTTTTGTCCCAGGAGAAAAGCAGGATATCTTAGACTTTCATCTCACACTGCCAACTACCTGAATGAATGAAGATTTTGCTACAGATCCCAGGGTTCTGATAAAAAGGATCTCTTAGTATTGACAGTGGTTTTCTTCTTTTGGTACGCTGCTACTGGAAGCTTTTACTTGGTAAATCCCCAAAACTGGAAGAGCTGGGGAAGTATATTAAGGGAACATACTATTATTTTCAATCTATAATCTTTCCTCTTAGCGCAAAACATTTTCCTGTAACTTTTTATTGCCACTGATATCTTCTGTTTTTTCCTTTGCATCATTGTATTGTTCTGTCAACCACTCAAAAAGTATACTAACAAAACTCTCATCTGTAGCAGCTTTATTAGTCTTGCTGGCTTCCTGCAAGAGAAATGCTACCACCAATTTCAGGCTTTTGAAATCAGCTAAAAGAAAGGAATCAGAGTTCTTTACTGCAATACCAGACTCTGAGCCTAGCTCCTCATTTTAAATATCAAATAATAACCAAGAAAATCTACAGACTTCAACAGAAGCAGCTTACTCTGTAAAATGAGTACAGAGCTGAGGAACAGAGCAGAGCCCATGCAGATGCAATAGAATATTTCCCCTGTTATGTTGTCAGACATAACAAATTCTGAGTTCTTCCTGGAACTCAGAACGTGATAGATAACTTTCATGAATCCTTAATCTATTACAAAATGGAGGTGTAAAATTGCATATCAGAGAATGTAAAATTGCATATCAGAAACTGGAAAGACTGACAGAAAAGTCATTTGTAAACTGAGTTTCAGAGCCATGGTAGGAAGAAATTATTCAGTGGTGACCTTTTTGAGTTATAGGCTACAAAGGCTAGAAGGCTGTCTTAACATAATCAAAGCCTTTTACAGGGAGACTCCAACTCCAGGTTAGGAAATATAATAGGGTGTCTCTGAAAATTTGTGTCAACTTGTAAAAGAATGAGTCCAGTCAGTACAGTCTGCATATTCCACTAATCAGCTAGCAGGTTAGGATTGGTTGCCCAGACATAGGACCAAGTGCCAGCTGAGACACTGCATGGGTCACAGCTCTTCTGGAATGGCAGCTGGTGGCCAAGTAGGACATCCCAACATGTTTCAAGTGACTTCAAATGCCAGAGCCTCAGGGATTGATTCAGGCATTAGAGGAGTATTTTTTTGATGAACTAAATTGCTTCCCAAGTTATACGGACTGTACAGAGATGTGCGATGATTGTAATGAGATTTATACACCACTAAGAAGTTTTAGACAGTTGGAAATATAAATGTGGGTAATTAAATCTTGAACTGAATCAAAACTGGATGTGATTCACCTGCCTAAAAACAAACTTGCAGTGCCACTTCAGTATCCTGTCTAGATTCCTGTCACCAGCTCAGAGAGAAATTTTTCTGATTAGGATTTGTGTCACATCTCTCATTTTCTCATGTCTCTTTGACACCTTTCAGCGTATTGAAGGATATTGGATATTTAGGAAACAGATGCCAGCATATCTCTATATCTTTAACCTCTAGTGAAGGAAAAAACAAAAGAAATTAAAGGAAAGTAGTTATAGGTTACTCAAGAGCAACCACTGGTAACAAACATATAAATAAGAAATATATAACAGTGTCAAATGGTAATGGCTTTAATATCATTATATTAGTCATCCTAGTAGTTCCAGGTGGTGCTCTAGGATTTGCAAAGCTCCTGATCTTCCTCGGTCTCAGATAAAAGATGTTGCACTGCCATCACAATATTTAAATAGTTGATATAATTTTTAAACATTAAGGAATAAACAAATCTGATATTAACAATATAGTTCCTCTGAAGCTTCTTAAGTATAGCTAGTAACAATGAAAGACATTATATGGTTAGTATAGATCTAGATACATTATTGTATTTAGAATTTCACTGTTCTGAGAGCTTTGTGTCTAAAGTTCTCGCAAACTGTGTTAGGATTCCCACCAGTGGTGCATTAAAGCACAAATAAAAGGTAGTTTTACGACCTTCTAAAAAGTAGAGACGCTACTGTTGGTAGATAAATTATGCATGTTCATTGATACTCTGTGTCTGTTGATTTGCCAAAAGCTAATTAAAATGCTTTAAAGCCATTATGCTGTTTTAGGCACATTTTGTGTTTTCAAAAAATGTCAGTCATTTATTTAGTAAGAACCATGCTTGTTTGAAAATTCATTTCACAAAGTAAGAAGGACACAGCTTCTGCATGCAAATGAATCTCTCAAGAAATATGCCTCAGACTAGTTTGACCTATAGGGAACAAGAGACAAGGTTTTACCTCTATTGACAATAAAATTTGTTGCTACAAGACAAATTCCAATGATGAATTCAATGTGGCTTAAGGAAAAAAAAAAACAAAAAACAAAAGAATAAAGCAATCGAAAAAGGACATTTGTTTATCTTTACCTAGAAGGCTGTATGTTCCAGACAATGGGAAATTCAATTATGCTGTGAAACACTTCCTACTCCCAAAAAAGAAAAATAAAAAAAAAAAACAAAACCAAAAGAGCCCAAACAAACAAACATAAAACTGAAGTAGGCTAAATAAACAAACAAAAAACCCCCAGAAAACAAAAAAACACCTACACACACAAAAAAAAAACAACCCAAAAAAAAGCATACACATTCATCCAACAAACTGTAGCCTATGTTTTCAGGAAGAACATTTAAATGATAATAGTTTTCTTCATGTAATATTTTAATCTTAAGAGGTTTGCAACAACAATAACTAATTAATCTTCTAAGCAATTTTGTGAATTAGAAATTGATTTCTTCATTTTGTTTGTACAGAAAGAAGACTTGGAATCAAGTAGCTTAATTTGCTGAAATTGCAGCAACTTACACAAGGCTTAGTTTGGCCAGAAAAGATCAAGAGCCAGATTGTCAGATGGTTGTAGGAACTATGACATACAAGACTACAGTATCTAAGAAATAAGTATGTAGTTCAGAAATGGCATTTCAAAATACAGAAGTAGAAACCTGTAGAGAAAAATTGGAATGAGATTCGCAAAACTCCGAATGAAAAGTGAGAACATGCAAATTGCAAAAAGTAAACAAACAGGACAAGCAACATTGGCTGCCTGTATTTTATCCCTGCAGGAAGCAGTTGCCCAATTTATCAAAACAGCCTCTGGATTACAGAATGTATCTGGGAAACAGAAACCTAAGTAAATCTTAGTCAGAAGAGATTTGGATTGATGGCCAGCACTGTGCTTTAATGCAAGCCTAAGCAAGAATGAATGTCATCTTAGTTGACATTCAACAATCTGCAACCAGAAATGCCAAATTCATAGGAGTTGAAATCAAATAATAATATACATTCTGATAATGCAGTTCACCAATAGGATAACATTTTTGTTTGGATGTCAGGATAGCTTAGATAACTCCTACCAATTTGAAATTGTGAGACTTAAAATGGTCCACTGGAGGAGCTCGGATTACAGAGTTTATGTTTACAAGTAGACTGAAGAAAAAAAATATCACTTTTATGTGTCTGATTTTCATCCTACTAAACTTCCTTTGACTAAGATAGTTGTTTAGTACCTGACACATGGGGTGAGATTTAGTTACAAATAAAAATAACTTAGTTTAGAAGTCTACAAATGAATATCTATATCTGTGCTAAATATCCTGGAATAAGGAATAATAGATGCTTAGTTAACAAATCTCCCCCCCAAAATTAGCTTACTCTAAAATTTACCTCTATAGTTTCATTCAGCTCCTGAAAGACATTTATTCCCAAACAGAACTCAGTGGAACAGTTAAGGCATTAATACACTTCTAGGAGGAGTGACACAGAGCCTATGTGAGAATATAGAAGAGCAAGGAGACACCTTTAAGACAGCTGGGAAACATTATTAGTATGCCCATATAATCCAGTATCTGGTGATTAGTCAGAATAACTTTGGGTTTTTTTAGAAAACTTTTCACTATTGACTATGTTGATTAGATTTTACCGTGTGTGACAGAAGCTTAGTCACCTAGAATGGCATCAAAATCTGTTGGCAAATATTTATTTTTAGGTCATAAAAATCTACCCTAATGGACACATTCACTCAAAAACTGAAAATGTTTAAGGAAATTTTGAGGAAAATGTACTTAACAACAAAGTGTAAATTCTGTGATTAGAGTTTGGCACCTATAAGACCTTACAGATCCAAACTTTAGCTTTACCAAAAGACCAGTAGCAAGTTGTTGCTGGGAAAAACTGCTGAGCAGTTCAATTTAAACTCACTTTATGGAGTTTAAATCCAATCAGGATTGATTCATCCATTTATTAACGGCATTTAATTAACTGGCAGTCAATGAACTATATATTGAGAATCCATATCAGTAATACAGCAGATAATCAGCAATGCACTCAGTTACAAAATGCTAATAAAGACCTATTTTTTTGCTAAGCTAACTTATATATCTAATCCCAGAAGACGTCAGTCATACGCACGCACACACACACACACGCACACACACACACTTGCATGCAGTCCCAACCAGTGTGGTTTACACATACCCCCATTCCAGAGTGTGGATGCAGGTTTCCAAGCACAAACTCTCCTGTGGAGATGTGGGTGCTCCAGCTGAACATGTATGCTTGCTTCTGCCCATCCCAGCTAAAGGAAAAGCCATGGGCAGAAGCAACATGCAGCCCCACATCCATCCTGGGAAGTTGTGCACTCTGGTCACAGGCTGGGTGAAGGCTGTTCCTCAATCCAACTGGGAGGTGCTGGGCCTGGCCCAGGCAGGAATTCAAGGGCCACAAGGTGATACCTGGCAGTGCCCAACCAAGGTTGCTGCTCCTAATCCCACTTCAAGGCTTCTTTTCCACCTTTAAAAAAATTTCACGTTTGCTTTCAGTTTCCCTAAGTTTTACCGTCTTACTGTAATTCCCTGATTTGACCTTGACTGACTGCCAAGCTCCCAGTCAAACTTTCTCTCTCTTACAATCAGCAGAATGAGGGGATAAAACAGGGTGGAAAAACTCTTGGATTGAGAAAAAACAGGGAGATGATTTACCAAATTACAGTCATGGACACAATGGACTCATTTTGGGAAAGTATTAAAATAGACTTAGATTTTGAGAAGCAAAGACAAAATTAAAATAAGACCTTCTTCCATCCTCCCTTTCTCAAGGCTCAAATTAACTCCTTCATTCCTGACTCTTCATTCTTCGCCACTTGCCAAGGAGTGCAGTGGGATGGGGGAATGGGGGAGTTATGGTTAGCCCATACATTTGTCTTTTCGTCCTCTCTTTTTCTTTCTCTTTCATCATGGACTGTGCTTGGGCTTCAGTTTCCTTCTCAGGTGTCAAGTCCTCAATGTGCTATGTTCTAGATACCTGCTTGGGTACCTGGAGCATCTTGTCCCCTTCTTCTTTCTCTTGGTGTTCACAGATGTGTTTTGTAAATTTTTGGGGTTTTGGGGTTTTTTTGTTTGTTTGTTTTTTTTCACCCCTTTTGCCTCTCTGGTGTTTCCTGTGCTTTCTTAAGCATTGTGAATGCCTGGACACAGACAACACAGACAGCAGACACAAAAGCTGGTGGCCACTTCCATGTTAGACATGATCATTTGAGGTAATGAGGTACATTTTTCACTCAAATGCAAGAGGTTTTGGGCAAACACCCTACAGATAGTATACTGGATGTGCACATGCTATTTACACCCACAACATAACAGGTGTTGTCATCCATGATGTTTTCAAGGGTGGACCATACAGGCACTCTCACATTAATTCAGCAACAAAAATCATGACAGAATGCATGGAGGTTCAGTCTTTGCAGCTTTGTATCACTAAACTTGTATAATTTCATTTATTTGTGCTTCTGAGATGGTAGATATACTTTTATCCTATATCCTACTGTTGTACTGCAAGGACAGACTGCAAGTTAAGAACATGTTTTTAATATTTCCCCAGCATCTGTGAGTTAATACAATGGAAATTCAAACTCAGGTCATTTCAGTTAGAAATGGCAATGAATGCATAGCAGACACAAGATGAAAAAAATCTTAATGTACTGTGATTTAAAAATGTACCATTCCAAAATATAGAATTAGAACAAGAAAAATAAAAAGTACAGAAATTCACACTTACAAACTCAGTGAATCACAGAAAAAGTTTATCCCTCAAATTAAACCTATAAAACAAGGAATTCTAATTCTATGTCTAGGCAAAATCATATTTCCCATCTGTTTCTTATTTTCCCTAATTTTGCAAATTTGCCTCTTAAGAACAATCAGGTAATTTTAACCAATTAGTCATTCTGATTTCTTATAAAAACTGGTCTAGAAAGGATCTTGAGAAGGCTTACATTTTATCCCTCTAACCCAACGAGATATAATTCCTGATTTACATTTGTTTGAATGTGTTTTTAAATATCCATCCACTAATGGATGCCAAAATCTTCCTCCAAGCAGTGTGTGCCAGCACTTAATTATCATTACTGGTGTAATTTTTTCTATATGTCTTACTGGAAACTTTCTTGCTGAATTTAATTTTCAACACTTCTCCATAGAATCATATAATGGTTTGAATTGGAAGGGGTTGAAAAGATCCTCTAGTTCTAATCCTCTCACCATGGGCACGATGCCACTATATCAGGTTGCCTGAAGTCCCATCCAACCTGACCTTGAGCATTTGTGGGATGAGGCATCCACAACTTCTCTAGAGGGCCTGTTCCAGTGCCTTGCCTCCCTCACAGTAAAGAATTTTTTTCCTAATATCTCATCTAAACCTACCCTATTGCAGTCTGAATCCATTCCCCCTTGCCCTGTCACTACATACTCTTGTAAAATGTCCCTCTCCATCTGTTTTGTATGCTCCCTTAATGTGCTGAAAGGCTGCAATTAGGTGATTCTGGAGCCTTCTCTCCTCCAGGCTGAATGATTCCAAATCTGCCAGCCTTTCTTCATAGAAGAGGTGTTCCATCCTCTAATATCTTCCTTAGCCCTACTCTGCATTGCTCCAAGAGCTTCATCTCCTTGCTGTGTTGGGGTCTGCAGAGCTGAACATGGTACTCTACCGAAGCCTTAGTAAACAGGTTGTTCTCCTCTTTGCACCAGTCATTTAACTTATGAAGACTACATTATGCTTTCACTGTAAAGGTCTTTAGACTAAAAATCCTACAGCTATTGCAGTCATGGACCTGTATGCTGACCATTTCAATGTTTTCCAATAGGTTCACTTCAGTAATGCAAGACCACAGATGCTCAGTATAGCTTCCAATCATTTTATAGAGAAATCTATTAAGCAAATTTTCCCTGTCTTTTTCTTTATGCAAACAGGCATTCCAAACTCTACTATACTGTTTAAATTCAATCTATCTTTAAAAACATCCCCTCAGTTTTTAAAACTATGTTGAATTATACTGGTATATTTCTATATAATGACAGCCCGCCCCAATAATGACAGGTCAGAGACTAATTCTACATTTCAAGACTAAATTTCCGTGTATGACATTTTCATCTTTCAAGCAAGGAAAGAAACAAATTCTTTTAGAATTCCATTTCAGAATGTGTCAGAAAGCATTAATTTGCCAAATTCATATACTTATTATCATATAAGACAAAAGTTTTAGTGATGCTATTCTATTAATTCCAAATCACATGAGTTAAAGAGCTGAGAAATGAGTTACAGTATTTAGTAGGAATAGAAAAACCATGAAAAATATATAAATGTAATACTAAAGTGAGAACAACTGACTGTGCACTTCTTTTTACCAATAACATTATTTTTCTTGTACTTAGAAAAAGAACCAAAAGAAAAAGAGTATAGCAAACACTTTTTTCCAAAACCAAAAAAAAAAGCCCAAAGTCTATCAATGATGCCAGAAAAGCTTCAGCTTCAGTTTCTCTTTAACTACACCTTTTTAGTTGATATAATAGTGTTCCAAATCTTCTGTATCCAGTAGAACTTAACTTGTATTAGTTATGAAAGCAATTACTTGTAGTGCTGGAACAGCTCATTAAATTTTTTTTCTTTTTTTCCTTTTTCTTTTCATACCATATAATTGAGTGCTGCACCACTGGAACAATTAAACCATTGGTGAATTGTATGCGTTCATCTGAAACCTCATTGAACAGACAGATATAGCAGGTCATTCTCTCATGTTTCTTTTCTGTCCAGGCTAATACCTCCTATGTCTAGTTAAGCAATGACTTGATTAACTTAATTAACAGAAACTTTCTTAAGGCTTCAATGCTTTCTGTATAACAGATATGACACAATATATTTGATCAGTTATTCTTACATTCATTCTAATTAAAATGTACTTATTTCTTTTCTATCTTTTTTTAAGTCCTACTAGCACAATATCCACATGCCAAACAGACACGTTTGATGACTTGCAACTTAAAAAAGCAGTTTAAGTGTGTTTTCATTGTATCAGATAAGACACAAGTTTAGTTTGCACACAGCAAATGAGAAAACATTACACAATGGCATCAGATAAGCTTATAATACTTACAGTTGCACTTAAAATATCATTTGGCATAAAGAGATGATAACATTGTCATGTTTATTTCTCCTGGCTGCATGTGGCTTCCAGGAATGGAAGCCAGTTACATTAGAATGCTAATGGTATTCTTGACATGGAGGAGATCTTTGAATTAAGAGTATCTACATTTTAATAGTAGAGATAAGTCAGTTCTTCTCTTACTGTTGTCAATAATGGAGGGGATTAATTTTGTGCTATAGTCTCAGCCTACAATCCTTGCCTAGGAAGATCAAATTATGTAAAGTTGTTCAGAGACACCCACACTAGTATGACAATGAGTCTCACCTAAGGCTTAGACATCACCTGTCTGTGGAGACATATAGAACATGTGTACACATGATGGTAATATTTTACTTTATCCTGCATAACCATAGACCTGGGCCATGTGAATTTGGTGGTGCTTTTAATCTGTAAAAATTATCCAGTAATGGGCAAAACTCCAAAACCTAAATTAGAATCACAGAAATTGGAGTATGATTTCTGCTACCCCAAAAAGGAAAATATTTCTTTTAGATCCTGCATTATGTTAAAATTTTCATCAATGACATAGTGAGGTTGAGTGCACTCTCAGACAGCTTGCAGAAGACATCAAGTTGAATGACACGGTAAAGGGGAAGGGACATCATCCAAGGGGACCTTGACAAGGAGAGTCTGTGCAAACCTCATGAAGTTCAACAAGGGCAGGTGGAAGGTCCTGCATGTGAGTCTATGTAATCCCAATCATAAATTCAGGCTGAGCAGAGAATGGATTGAGAGTAGCCCTGAGAAGAAGGACTTGAGGTGTGGGTTGACAAGAAGCAAAATATGACTTGGCAATGTCAGTTGGAATCCAACAAAGTTATTCACAACCTGGGTCTCATGAAAAGATGTATGGCCAGTAGGCCAGGAAGGGTGGTTCTACTGCTCCACTGTGCTCTGCTGAGACCCCACTTGGAGTATTGTGTCCAGCTCTGGAGTCCTCAGTACAAGAAGGACAAGGACAAACTGGAGTGGGTCTAGAGAAGAGCCATAAAAATGATCCGAGTGCAGGAGCACCTCTCCTGTGAGGAAAGTCTGAGACAGTTGTTCAGATTGGAGAAGAAAAGGCGCTGGAGATATCTCATTGCAGTGTTTCTCTGCTTCAAGGAGTAGAGGCCTTTCCACATTAGAAAGATGGGCACAAACTATTCTGTAAGACCTGTTATAATATGAGACGTTGCCATTTGCTCTAGCCTGGGGTTCCCTAGAAGCTACATGGCGTACCTCTGCTCCACCATCATCCTCCATGGGCTGAAGAGGTCTAGAACTACTGATAGATGATGATGATGATGATGGTGATGATGATGATGAATAATAACAATAATAACAATAATATTAACAATAATAACAATAATAATAACAACAATAATAATAACAATAATTTGTATTACTGGAGTAATGCTGTATGATCCAGCTCACTGATGGTGGTCTTCAGTTAGTAACTCTCATGGCAGCTGGGACAAAACTAACTTGGCTTAATGCAAGACCTCTCACATGTCCGTAAATTACAAAGTGCAGCTAATACAAGTTTATTCTCTTCCTATCAACCTTATCTGATTATGAATTATCTTTCTTTAGGAAATCTTTTTCATGCATAATTTCTTTGACCGTCAAACTCAAACTTTTCAGAGGTTTATACCCAGATACAGAGTGACCAGAGGAGTTTTCTAAGATCTATTAATAGGGCACGTAGGTCGCACTCCACAAGCTTCCCACAGTACAGCTTTTCCCACTTTGCATACTGGACTGTGTCTGAGTTTCTAGTTAGAGGTTTTCCAGGAGTTTCCCATTCAGTTCAATGAGCTGGCACCACTAGCAGGGACAGACTCCTAAGGGCTGTCCATTCAAGTGCTGAAAGGAAAGGAAAACTGATTTCTCTGTCCACTACTTGCTTCTATTTTTATAAGCATTTAATTAGTGTTTGGTAACACAGTGGTTCACTCAGTATGAGGAAGATATCTCGAAAGAATATCAAACCTCTGAGTTAGTGCTTTTCAGGACAGTCATCTCATAAAATTTTTAAATGGACAGCTTTGCATGTGGTTGCATTGAAATAATTATCTCAGATTATAACCAAATTGCCAGATGATCCAAACCATACTTGTAAACATATCGTATTTTATTTAATATTTATTATCCTACTAGTTTAGCTTTAAAAGCAAATATTTTCTACAAGCACCTATAATTTTTATTAGAATTACATTTAACTGTGCTAAAGGAGAAGTCTCCCCAGAGTACTTCTGCTTCTAAAAATGTTTCATTTTTTGTTTAGGTAATTTATGTTTTCTCCACTTAGCAATTGCGTTTTGAAATTTGCCCTGTGCATTTAGAGAGGCATAACTATGCTTTTTCATCTATACACTCAAACAAATATTATCACAAGATCAGATGTAAAGTACTAATGATTTTAATTGAGGTTACAGGAAATATAGAGGGTATGAAATCTACAGAGTATGAAATAAAGTATCACAATAAAATATTCTATTTTCAGCAGCTGCTGAAAAATTTGCAGTTATCACAGAATCACAGAATAAACTAGGTGGGAAAAGATCTTTGAGATCATCAAGTCCATTATGAAGGCCCTTACTAAAAATCATGGCTATGTAGGCAATATAGCCACATTTTTAGGATGTCTTAATATAGAAAAATCTGCTCAGGTTCACAGAAGATAAATAAAGAATATAAAAATGCAACACTCTGAGAGTTTGCATGAAAGAAGCATAATTCCATTTTCAACAAATACAATTCCAGTCAGATTTCTACCAGAAAACTTGGGAATCTAGCCCAAGAACAAAAGGGATTAAATGCCTTGGGCTCTTTCAGCACCTGTGCATGTTATACACTTCAAATCATTCCAAAAAACCCAGTTAATATTTTTTTACTGGTGACTCAGAAAAGCTGTTCAAAAATATCATTATTATTAGCAAAGCCTTAGAGATTTATTTTCCCAAATACAGGCAAATTTCTGCCATGTTTACATATAAGGTGGCTTTGTAAAATATATCTTCTCTAAACAGCACTGATTTGCCGCTGTTGTGTCCTCAGACAAGTATTTTTAAAATACAGACATTTAGGAAAAAGTCAGATGACTGCTAAGAATTCCATGGAGGAGAATAGTGATCAGTTTCATCATAAGTAGTGCATCACTGGCAATAGCCCAAGATAAAGGTGTGAGATATAAATATGTATCACTGCCAAGAAAAGCATTTGTAAAGCACAATTAGACAGGACCATTTTGCAGCTTTTGCTCTGTTTTGACTATGTATTTGGGAAATGAAAATGAGAAAGCCAAAGAAAAGTAAAAATAAAAATAAAAAAAAAAGAGAAATAGAATAGCAAGCAACTCAAATACAGATTTGACGCTGAATAATATCAAGGTGTGTAGACCTAAGAAACAGATTTGGTTTTCCAGATTCCAGCCAGGACAAGGTTAATTACTGCAGTAGCTGTGAGGGGACATGGCCAGGACACAGAGATTATGTTATATCCTCACACCATTGCCAGGGATAAGGGAAAGGGAGAAGGGTTTCATTCTGGTTGAAAAAAACGTGATGGTGTGAGCCTTCTGGTAATATCTGGTTTTGGGGGGTGGGGGGAGGGCAGAGTGTATACATGAGTTTGTTCTGACTTATATCCTCTGTCATTGGTATTCCTGCTGCTGCTGTACATTTTATCTCATTGTGGTTTCCAGGAAATTGTTCTTAACTCATGATCTTTGCCTTTTGTGCTTTCAGTCATAGCCGGGAAGAGGAATGGTGCACGGTTTTAGTGGAAGCACTAAATTGGAAAATACCATTTCTAAACCATGACAGGGGTTTATAGTACTGTTCCTCTTAATGTAGTGAAACATGAATTACTGGAGGGTTTTTTTTTTTTTCTCCTTAAGAACAATGCAGTATACGGCAGATTTAACTACGTGCATTCATACCTTAAAAACACAGACCACAACATGGTGAAGTCATCTTGTGGAAGAATTCTTTAAAATCATAAAATATGACTTAATAAACTTAGTCAGAAACCAGCAGGTTTAAATTCATAACTGAAACATGTGCAAGCTGTCCTCTCACTACCTGTCTGTACCAAACACCGTGTCAGGGGCAAACTGGTGCTGACAATATCAGATACCTGTTGACTAAGAAGATTGACCAAGAAGAATTGAATGATCCCATCCAAATATAAAGACAGTAAACTGTAAAGACTAATTGTAGATAATGCAAATAAATCCTCACATAAATTATTAATATAATTTATCGATACTTACGTATTTATGAAAAATATACTTCAGCTTCTCTGTTGAGATATGATGTTATTGCTTACTGTTCATTGTAACTAAATTAAATGCAGTCATGTTCTGTCCATGTGCCCAAATAAAATGTAATGAAAGCAAGTTCAAAACACGCTTTTTAGCCACAGTGATTTATTTCATGCTCATTGATCTCAACTTACCCATAAGTAAAAAGTACCAAGAGAAAATCCCCAGGTTGTTACTGGAGAATTTATTAAAATCACATTATGTCAGCTACAAAAATATTCATTCTTCTCATATACTTACATTCTAACTGCAACAGTTTTGCACAAAGTTTTTAAGTGGAATGAAATCTGGTATTTATAGATAGTCTGTTAAACTCCAGAATTTATTGCACAATCCAAATTCCTGCAATTTAAAAACAAAGTTTATTTTTCTGAGAGGCTAAAAGTCTAAGATTATTTTTAGATTTTCAGTTTCAGATTCTGAAGCCTGAAGTTTGATGCATCTTTATGGTTTGTAACCTAATATCCTTATTTGCACATTGGTCATATATTTCAAGTACTTTGATGAAACAAAGAATCTAACACAACAACAGCTCTCTAATGCATGAAATAATCATGTACTTACACCCAAAGGCAATTCAGTACCAGAGATAATGTGCAACAAAAATCAGGAACAAAAATCAACTCAGTGCATCACAGAAATTGCAAAATTTTCAATTCAGTATGAACCAGTTAATTTGTCGACAAACTAGATAATATTATTTTATGGCAACCCAACATTTTGTAAGGTATGATTCTGCTTATTTCCAGTTTGAATGGCATGGCTGGATATACAAACCACAAATATTAAGTAGAAATAAGATACTGGTAGTAACTGTCTGTATGACATAGTGGGTCTCTTCTACAATATTAGGCTTTGTTCTAGTGTTCTTATTTTGTAATGGAAGTTAAAAATTTTTGAAAGAGATCTGTGAGTAATAAAATAAAAATTTAAGATTTTCACTATTAAATTTGCCAAGAGATGGAGGCAATTGCAATCTTCTAAGACCATCTTTTGCTGCTGATAAGATTTTTCTCAGCATAAAGGCCACACTATACCTGAGTAGTTGTATGTTCTGGTTTAAAAAGTAATTCTGGACTGAAAATTAGCAAATTTTAAACAGCAATTTAAAATTACTCAGGAGGTCATGCAAGATTATCATAACATCTTTCTCTGACAGTAAAAGTTGCCACCCAGTGTATGAATTAGCAGAAGACACATGTAAAAATATTAAACTGAAGTTCAGTTTTCAGCTGCTTTCACAGGCTTCAGGAAGATAAATTACTCCATATACTCAGGGCTAAGCTTATATAACTAACATGTCCTGAGTGATAAGAATGGTATATTCTCACAATCTGGTAAATGAACTTGCTTTGCATCAATGTAAGAATAGAGGGACTTAATTTTGTCTTGGTAATTTAAAAGCATGATTAGTTAGAGTAAGAGCTAAAACTCTCAAATAAGCTTTCCTTGTTAGCCAAAGGCAGGAGTAGTTATTCGGTAAAACTGTTTATCAGCTATATTACCTATAACTGAAAAATGACGCTCATTCCGTGCTGCTTTGGATGAACTTTTAGAAGACTGTGAACATAAAGTTGGTATTAAATGACTTCTAGATGTTGATGAATTATGCCTATGATCACTGTAAGGAACCTGATTTATTTGGAGAATCTGAATTAAATTTTGAACTTTACATTTGATACCTGCTCAATATTTTTTATTATGATTTGTAGACTATTGCTAGACTTCAGTCATCCTTATCTTGTACAGACTGTAAACAGCTCATTCAGTCTTTCATTGCCCCAGATCACTGCAGAAACCTGTTTCTGTGTCTGTGAGCATTCATAAACTCAATTTTCTCATGCTTTCACTAGAAGGGTGTTACTAACACAGTGTACCAAGATGCAGTATTATTTACCATCTTTCCACTTTTTTGAATGGGGACACAAATTTTAAGTTCTCAGACAAAATTTAAAATAAATGTGCAAAAGAGCTACAACACAACTGCTGTAACAGCAATTTTCTTTCACACTAGGTTGCTTTTTAGGTGAGAACATTGGTCCTCTAGATCTTTTTAGCAGACTGGGGAAAGATTGGCCCCTTGGAAGTCAAAATTACTGTTCTGCTGCATAAACTTGGTATGTATTTAAATAAATCCTGACAAAAAGTCTAGTTATAAACCATCACAGGCTATTTAAAGAATTAAATTAATATAAAAATTTTCTTTTTATAGCTGTTCTTCCATCGGTTTGAAGGATATTATTTTCAAAGGCAGACACACAGGATTTTTGTACAGATTAGCCACACCATCTGCCTATATTTACCTGATCACATTTTATTTTTATAATTTATATTTTTCTGATGTTATTAGCATTTTCTTTTTAAAATAATCCTCTATATTACTCAAAGACAAAGAGTGTCAGATATCTTATAGGTCAGACCAATTTCAGACTCTCTTTAGGACATATCTTTTTAAAAAATCCCATTTTAATAGACAAATGGCCATAGACTAGTCTCCTAGAAAATATTTTTCTGCCATAATATATGCCTCAAAATGCACCATTAAATGCCTTGAACATTTGACAGTAAGTAGCAAGGTAACTACCATCACATTGTCTAACTCATAGGGTGCAACAAAGGACTTTCCTAATAAACTATGTGTTCGAAAATGCTAACTAAATGAAGATATAGCAATGAAAGAACCCTATTCCTGCACTATTGAGAGAATTAACCTAAGTTTCACTAAATACCTTAGGAAAGACAGACTTGCATGTGGCTGAGAAACACACTTAGGATATATTTAACCTAGTCAATGACATTGAAAGCTGAACTAAAAAGAAATATATTATAGTTTAAGGACATTTTAATAGGTACTAAAACAGGCAGAGAGCACAAATACTGCCCTGGCTTAGAAAACAGGTGGATTCACTGATTAACTGAAGTTTTCTATGATATATACTACAATATTGTCCAGAATTATGAGTTTTAATAAATTTATGCCTGAAGGTACTGGCCTTGTACTTAATGTGTCAGTCACAGTAACTAAAGTGCATGCTAAATATTTTGAAGTCCACTGAGGGACTTCTATAGTTTCAAAGAGTTTATGTGGTTTTATCTTCCTCTGAGCTTATAAAAAGTATAGAATTCAAGTGCAAAGTTTAGAGTAAATGACAACAATTGTGACAAAAAATTTTCAAAATGGAAGGTGTCAGCGTCCACCTCTGCTAAGACATTATGCTTAGAATCAGAGAATAATTCAGGTTGGAGAAGACCTCCATGAACATTGAGTCTAACCTTTTATCATCACTTTGACAAATAGACCATAGCACAAAATGCCAGTCTGTTTTAGGTTATTTCTTGTACACCTCCAGGAATGTTAACTTCATCACCTCCCTGTCTCAATTTCTATCAATCCTTTCCACTAACAAATTCGTTCTAATGTCCAACCTGAACCTCTCCTGGTGCATCCTGAGGCCATATCCTCTTGTCCTGTCACTGATCACCTGGGAAAAAAGGCCAACTCTCACCTCACTACACTCTTCTTTCAGGTAGTTATAGGCAGTGGTAAGGTCTCCCTGAGCCCCTTGTTCCTCAAGCTAAACAATCCCTGCCACTTCTCATAGGACTTACTCTCCAGACCCTTCACCAGCTCCCTTGCCCTTCCATGGACTCACTCCAGCACCTCCATGTCCTTCTTATACCGAGGAGCCCAGAATTGCACACAGGATTTGAGGTGCAGCCCCACCAGTTCTGAGCACAGAGGGACAATCCCTGCCCTGACCCTGCTGGCCACACCATTGCTGACACGGGCCAGGATGCCATTGGCCTTTGGGGACACCCGGCACAGCTGGCTCATGTCCAGCTGCTGTTGCCCAACACCACCAGACCCTTGGCTGCTGGGCAGTTTTCCAGACACTTTTGCCTCAGCCTGTAGCACCGCACGGGGTTTTTGGGACCCAAGTGGGTGAAGTATCACTCTAACAGGCACAAAAATACTTTTACTTGAAGAATAAGAGCTACTGGGTACTACTGAATATATTGGTAATAAGTTTTTTCAATAGCACTTTATCTCACATGATGAACTAATTTAAAGTTTTAATCAGTATCTGACAAATTTTAGTTTGCTTCCTCATGGCAAAAAAGCTACTAATACAAAAACAACAGGATTATTCAAGAAAGGCTTTTAAAAAATATAGCCTGATATAGCTCTTGATACTATTTTGGTTTATCTTGATTAAAATAACGAAATACTTAAGCATTCAAGTTAATGAAAACTAGATTAGGTAAAGTATAGAGGCAGTGAATTTAAGATTAAGGTTACATAAATTCAGGTATTGCTGTGTCTACTAAATCTGACAAACATGTGCATACAAGTTTGTTATTCAGTTTTTAATCTCTGACATTTACTTTTACAAGATATTGGAAAGTAATTTACAGAACAGCCTTTAGGCCCAGCAGTATCATACATATGCACAATAAATAAGACTCATTCTGGCTCAATTTCAACTATTTTCTAGGTTGAGACTTAGGGGGATTTTTTTAATTAAACATTTTAGTAGCTACAAAAAAAAAAAAACAAATTACCACTGGATAATATTTAATCCACAACAGTTAACTTTATCTATTTCCAGAAAGGAACATCCAGAGATGTAAATTTCAAATCTTTTCCACAAATAGCATTTAAAAATGCCTTAACTCAACATTATAAAGGAGCAAGAGCTTATTTCCTGCTAATGTAGGAACAGAATCCACAGTATTTCAGTATTGTTATGATATAGATTCCAAGATAAATTTGTCATTCCAAATATGAAAGGTTGATATCTTTTAATAATTGCAAGAAATCTCTTTTGCTAAACAAATACAAAAAATCTGAGAAATCTGATTATTTTATTAGAAAGTTTATTTGGATGAACTTTTACCTTAAAAATTAGAGAGAAATCTTCAGATAATTATTGATTATTTGTCAGATTATGCTCATATGGTCAGTATTATGGCAGATGAATATTTGTACAGCCAAGTAATATTTGATAGCAAATGTGTACATACCGTTTAAGATATAAATGTCAATGAATCCATTCTGGTGATTGAGAGGAAAGTGCACAGATCATTAAGATCCACCTTTCCCTAATGGTCACAGGACCAAAAAATAGAGAACATGATCAAATTTTCTTTTTCTTATTGAGGCTGATTTGAAACAAAAAATATCTATCATAGCTTAAAGATGTGGAAGCACAATATTTAAGAGGCAGAGTGAGTGAACAGTTTTGTTTCCATAAATATGTTTATACTGTAGCATGGTTAACCAAAATTACTAGATAGTACCTTGTAATTTTGTAAAAATTAAAATAAATCCTCCAAAATTAATACTCAGTGTTTATTTTTTAAATCTAGATACAGACTATTATATCTAAAGTGTCTAGATCTATAACACTATTTTGACATTTAACTTTATTTTCCTCTTTGTTCTAAGCACTTTGGTTCTAGACTCCGTAAAACGATACAAAGACAGAGAATGACAAATGTCAGAGAATGAGATTTTATAAAACTGGGAGACACCATCTTAGTCTGCTAGAAGTAAGCAGAAGTCTTCCATATTTTGTTTCTGGCAGACAAAGTTACTATACTATGCATCAAATCCAGGTGAGATATTTCTCAAATAACTAAGGCGCTAATGGCTATCCTGTCAAGGTAATTGGAATTAAGAATGCTTCCCTTGAGCTATGAAAGTTCAAGATGCTGTGTTGTCTTTAGGACAGCCACAGTTTAACACAACAATCCATCTCATATGATTGCATTCCTTATGCTGCAGAGGAGTTCAACAAAGAGAAAAAATGAGCTTCTTACTTGCTTGACCTGAAATTAAGTATGCACTTTGGATGCCCAACTGGTACAGCCAGTTTCTCCCTGACTGGACCTGATGCTTCAGTGTTGGAAGTCTAGGAGTTGGGGAATGAAGGCAAAAACATGAACTTGAACTGTAACCAAACCCTTTTACTAATGAGCTGTGCATTATGCTGTATGTGCATGGCATTTATTAATTAGAGCTATTGAGCACACTATAATTCCCTTGGAGAACCACACCTTGTTTTTCCTAACCCATGGAATATAATCAGCAGATTGCTTCTAAATAGAAACACTGCTGAAACATAGCATATATGAAATTATCTCTGGAGTTTTAACCCAATGTTTCTCACAAGATAAAAATATTATAGCTTGTTCTTCCTCTTCAGCGGTCAGCCTTTTCAGTAGAATGAATTTATAAATGGAACATTGCTCAGAAATGCTACCTTGTGCACAAAGGAGTGAATATAGTTACATATTTATGATATGGTCAGGCCATAAGACTTTGCAAAAGAGGACCCCAACTGAGAGATAAGGAAGACAGCAAACACAGAAGCAGGTGTTTTCATGAAAAGTCAACCTCAAACATTTAATGCAGCTCATATCAACAGTGTTGGGCAGTGGGAACGAAACTGGTGTTAATCTGAGTGGATGAATATGCACATATAATGAAATTTATAATTAATAAAAAAGTAATTTTAAATATGGAATCAAATTTACCTTATTATATATACTTAACTTTATTAAGAAGTAAGCTGGTAGCTATAGTAGTTTTTGACTAGAACTAAAATATTCTTAGATGGGCATGTATCTACTTCAGTATGAGATGAAGCTTTGAAATGATTTTCAAGGAAGATGTTCATGAAACTGAGACTAAGTGCCTCTGGAATATCTAAATATTCTAAATTAATGGACACCTTAACAATATCACCAACCAATGACATCAACATCAAAATTATTAAAAAAAAAAATAAAACCTTTATTATGAAGTAAAAGCAATACATATATAAAAAAATTCTTTGTGTTACTTCAATCTGCTCTTTAACTTTCTTCTCAATAATATTTTGTTAAAAATTGAGACAAGTACATGAATATATATATCTCAAATTTATAATTATAATTCAGATGACTTTCATACTGAATAACTACATATAAATATCAGGCCAGATAAGGAGCATTATATTGTTTTCCAGCAATTTCTACCCAACAGGAAGTGTATAGTTCACTTTATTAACTTATTCATTTAAAAAGATATCATTAAAAACACAGATTACTTCAAAGGAAAAGAAAAAGAAAAATACAAATACAAAAGAAATAACAGCTCATTATGGAAATTTGTCTATATTTATCTAAAACCTTCAGGCTATTATAAAGGACATTGCAACCTTATGCAAATTTAGCAGTTCTTCTAATTACATTGTGATTGATATGTAGCCTCAGTAGAATATGCTTTTGGGTTTTTCTCATCGTTGAGATTAAAATTACTGGTACATTATGGTCATTGAATCAACTAATGATTCTGTATTCAGAGCTCCCCCAACCAGGTGTATATTCATTTCAAAACAAGCTTACTAGGCTAGCATTTATGCCCCTGACACTGTTTTCCCACAGATTCCCCTACCACGACCAACACTACCTTTTTATCTTGTTCAGCGATATCCAGTGAAAAGAATCCTAACAACACACAATGAGACCAGTGGCACAAACAATAAGCTGTATAATCTCTTCTCTATTGATTTCACTGTCCTTATGTAATAAATATAAATATATTCAATTGATGAATTTATAATGTATCTAAAACATATGTGTTGCTCTGTGTGAGTGGGACTGTTTAGGAGTCAAGCTCTTGACTCTTTTAATCTGTCTTCACAAAAAACTTAAATTGACAGAAATTTGGTCTTAAAGCAATTTTTTTACAAGTCTTCCCTGTTTCTCAGCTCATTACTAGGCAAAGGGGAAAAAAAAAACCAGTCTGGCAAAACTGACTGTAAACTTGCATGAAACAGATATTAAAAGAGATGCCTCTTCCATTTTTTGAAGTGTACAAGTCTCACCTGACAAAATAATTATAGAAATGCATATAATTTTCACAAAACCAGCATGGTACTGTTGCTCCCCTGAAATATGGAAAAATTTTTCTTGTGCTAAAATTTTCAACTGAGGACCTCAAAACAGATTATGACCAGAAATTTATTCTGTTTCTGCTTTTGACATTTTGACAGACAGCACCTGTTGCAAGAACATAAAGCTGAGGAAAAAGCTTCTCTTTGGGGCTAAGCCTAAGCAATGTGTGTAAGCAGACTCACTTGGATAATACAGGTATCTCAGTACTTGAAGGGAGCTGTTTAGAGCTGACTTTAAGTTTCAAAATACTACAGTAATGGGAAATACTAGGATACACAAAGACTTAATTGGTCATCCTCAAAGAACATTATAGTTCTACATTTGATGAGGAAAAGATTCAGAAGATCAGATTCAGCAATTTTTTTTAGATTTTGTCATACTGAGAACAGAAGATTTTAAATATCAGACCCCTTTGGACAGATCAACACCCACATTTAAAGTAAATTAGCTAGTCTGTATAAATTTTTAGCTTTTCTCTTTGGAAGACATATAGATCTGATTCACAGTTCTAAGGGTGGTTTCTCCATGGCTGAGATTCAAAGACTACGAAATTGTGAGCACCTACTTGGAGCATTACACATTTAATATTCATAAAGAGAAAACTTCAGACTGTAGGAGGTGCCACACTGACAGCTCTCAAGTATCACATTCTCCAATTAAAAATAAAAGCCAGTACTGGTACATCTAAAAGTTATCCAAAGAAAACTTCCCTACATATTTTAGTTTCTGTGACCCACTTTGCGGGAAGACAATGACACCATGTGAAGTAGATCTTTAGTATTTCTGTCATGCTGAATATTGTAATTGGAGAAATATGGCTCAGCTTTCCCTGAGGAAGAAGCAAGTACAACCTTAATGAGTTTCCCTAATACTGCAACTTGCTTAAATAAAATAAGAATACAATTAAGCTTACTCAGATGTAAGGCTAAATCAGAATGCCATTAACTATTGTTCAGTGCACTGAAGTGTGAAATATATGCTTTTATGTTGCTGCAAAAAAGCATGTACTTTTAACTTTGAAGGCATTGGATGAAGTAATACAACAAAGAAAAGAAAAGATAAATAATAGATAAAAATAGCTACAGTCTGAGACTTGCATGCATAATATAATACATGAATGCACATGAACAAGTGAAAAAACCCAACAGTTTTGCAATGCCAAGGGAAATAAAACAGGACAGAAATCCTAACCAAATTATTGAATCAGCTAAACTTCTGATACTGCCTGAAAATTGTATTCTAGATCCTTTCAAACAGAATGATATATAATTGAGTAGAAACAATCCAATCCTGCCCTCCTATCCTTATGTTCATCAACATGTACTCAGATTGGTTAGACGTGTTCAGACTGCTTTAGCACCTGTGGTCAAGATGAGGCTCACATTCTTGGAACTAAATGATGCTGTGGTCATGGGTTTGCCATGAACACAAGGGCACAAACCACATACATAGAGCAAAGAGTTTATTATTAGCTCAAAGTTTAAACATAATAATCCAAAGTGTTAGTTCAGTTACGCTAATATTCACTAATAATCCAAATTAACTCACAGAAACCTCTAATGTTAGCTAATATAGCTAACAGGTTGCAGAGGGAGAAAGGGAAAAACCCAAACCAAACCATTTGTCCTGTTGCTCTCCCTCCCCTACCCCTGGCATCCTAACACTGTCAGCCTAGAGGAAGGGAGAATGAGGACACGTTGCAATGAGCTGTCAGCACCCTGATGGTTTTGAAGGGAAGAGAATGAGTTGTCTGCTAGGGTTTTCCTCCTACTTTTTGCCAAGAGAAGTATGGGGATGATAATTTCTTGCAGTTCAAGTCTGCAGTATGTTTGAGTTTGGGTTTATGTGTTTCACTGTCACAGCTGACTTGCTTCCCCCACACAGAAAGCTGTAGCCTGGCACCGGCCCCCAGAGCCAGCCTCCTCTCTCTGCCCCAAGCGTTTGTCAGACAGACAGAAAGGGGATGCCTGACCCCAACAGGGATACCCCCAGAGCTCAAGCTGGAGCAGGGGAGGCAGCAGCCTCTGGCACCTGCACAGGGATTAAACAAGCAATACCCAGTCCAGGTCATAACAAAGTATAACAAAGCATAACAAAGCATAGCAAAACACTGTGACAGTGTTCACAGGGGTCTTATGCTGAGGGAAGAGACGAGGATCTGACTCCATGTTTCAGAAGGCTTGATTTACTATTTTATGACATATATTACATTAAAACTATACTAAAAGAATAGAAGAAAAGGTTCTCATCAGACGGCTAGCTAAGCTAAAAATAGAAAAGAAAGAAATAATGATAACAAAGGTTTCTGTCTCGGCTCTCTGTCCGAGCCAGCTGCGCTGTGATTGGCCATTAATTACAAACAAGAACACGGGACCAATCACAGATCCACCTGTTGCATTCCACAGCAGCAGATAATCATTGTTTACATTTTGTTCCTGAAGCATCTCATCTTCTCAGGAGAAAAAATCCTAAGGAAAGGATTTTTCATAAAAAGATGTCTGTGGCACAGCCCTTGTACTGTCAGATCAATGCACAGCTGAGGACCTTATGCAAGCAGTGGCAAAAGTCTTATTTTCTAGGCTACAGTGGCACAGACCACGTTCAGCTTATTGGCACAACTCAAGTGTGAACTATTTACCTTGGCCTTAATTTCTCAGCCTAATTTATCTATATATAGAAAGAGTTGTCTGCCTCCATCCTGCCACTTTGATGAAAGCTGGCAAAGAAACAAAACCAAGAAGTCTGACCTGGAGGACAAGCTTGATCCTCAAGTTTCTAAGATATTATAGACACACTTTTAGAAACCCGTCATCCAACAGATACAAGAAAACATGAGGTAGTGACTAAAGAAAAAATGGTGAAGCACCTGGGAAGATATCTGGTGCATATAATCTGAAATTGTATACATTTTTCAAGTAAGTAATGATGGATTACCGTAATAATAATTATGAATATAGGCTATGAAAAATCAGAAATGTTTTAACATTGGTGTATGAAACTTTTTGGTTGAATTTTAAAAGGATCTATCAATTAAACATGAAGAGTCATAAAGTTCTGACTGAATTAACTTCAAAGAGGATTTGCACTAGAAGACATCTAGCTTTCATTTCATTTCTCAGACAAGAGTAGGAAGCCATTGTGTTGTGTTTGTCATCTTTTTTTTGTTTTCCTTTTCCTCGTCCGACTGATCAGACCCATAAGGTTCTAAAAGCTAATTTTTTTCACTTTACTGCTACAATCAAAGATGCAAGAGTTGATCCTATAGATTGAAGGAATATAAACTACAAATCAGTAAAGACTAAATCAGTGATGTGTTTGGTGTATAAGTGATATATTTGTTTAAGGTTTTTGGATGGACCCTGATTAGTAAATAAGGATTCTGCTGTGAACCTGTCTCAAAGGGGAAAAAGGATCTTTGCACAGGAGTTAGCAGGGAGATTTAAACTAATTTGAATGAGGAAGGGAGTAAACCCAGGTTTGCTATGGATAAACCTGGGGGAAGTACAGCAGTGTTTGAGATCCTTCAGTCTACTATTTCAGTGTAAGTAGGAGATGTAGATCCATCCAGTGGTAAAGATCCAAGGTTGATCACATAGGAATTAGGGCTAGTCTCTCCAGAAAGGTGGTGGATTCAATCACCCAACTGAAGTGCATCTACACCAATGCACAGAGCAGGGGCGACAAACAGGAGGAGCCAGAAGCCATGGAGCAGCAGGAAAAATACAAAAAAATTGTCATCATGGAAACATGGTGGGACGACTGTCAAAACTGGCATGTTGCCACAGATGGCTATAAACTCTTCAGGTAGGATAGGCAAGGAAGGAGAGGTGCTAGGATAGTCCTGTATGTTAGGGAATGTTTTGGTTGTCGAGAATTTTAGGATAGTGATGACAGTGTTGAGTGCTTATGGTTAAGAATAGGGATGGAGAAGGCCAATAAGGCAGATATGCTGGGAATTTTTTTTTCTGGAATTTTATCCTTGATAAAAATTTATTCTATTAATCCGAGTATCCTCTTTTTCTCTGTGTCCTAGTTCTGTTGATGTTATGGATGCACACAAATGCTGTAGGACTGAGGCAACTTTCATCTTTCATCTCCTAGAGTTTCAGTCTGAAACCCATTCTTAATGTCTGAAACTTATTCACAGTTGACTTTTGTCTGGCTATGATATCTGCCAGAACAACCTCCACCAGGTCCACTAATAGGATTGCATTGTGAGTCAGAGAGGAGCAGAGGGTGGAGCTTCCTCAGTTGCTGCTGAGTGGCTGATTATAAGAGGTGTCTGGGGAACGCGGCGACCCGGAGCGCATCGACCGGGAGCGGGCAAACAGGGGTGTGGTGAGTCTCTGGGGAGTATACAAGGCAGTTTGCACGGCAGTTCACGCAGGCAGGCCAAGCAGGCAGGGTTGCCAGCTTTCTTGCTAGTAAGGAGTGCTCTGTGTTGCTTAGGTCTTTCTGCTGCCTGGTTGTTTTTGAGGTGTTTGTCAGTAATGGTTTCTACACGGTCAAAAGCTGCGGCTGGTATAAGTGACCAAGTTGGGCCCTCCAAAAAGGATGTGTCTGTACAGACTCATCCGTGTCCAGAGTGTTTGAGCTTATCGGTGGCTTCATGGAGTGTTGTTGAGGAGACCTGCCTGTGGTGTGAACAAGTGAATGACCTCCTTTCACTGGTGGCTGAGCTTAGGGAGGAAGTCGAAAGGTTAAGGAATATCAGTGAAAGTGAAATAGACTGGTGGTGTTCAGCCCTACCATCTTTAAGGGAGGCTTCTGACCAAGAGACTGAGGATTTATATGCCTCCCGCTCTCAGGCAACAGAAGGGCACCTGGTAGATGAAGAGGAGTGGAAACGGGTCTCCATTTGGGGAGGTAATAACAAAAAGTCCTCCCCCTCCCCATCATCCAGCCAAGTACCACTTCAGAATAGGTATGAGATCCTGGATAGAGAGACCCAACTAGATGATTTAGGAGAGAATTGCCTGCCCAGTGAACCCCCCAATTATGATTCATCTGCAAGACGGATCACTACCTCTAGCATCAAGAAGAAAAGAAGGGTAATCCTAGTAGGTGATTCCCTCCTGAAGGGAACCTCTGATTATTACCCACTGCTGATACTCCAGGCTGGCAGTGATGAGATTGAGAAGTGTCAAGGCAATTAGAAAGGACTTCAGGGTACTGGGTCAGGTAGTTGATAGGGCAGGAGCACAGGTAGTGTTCTGCTCAGTCCCTTTGGTGGCGAAGGAAAATGATGAAAGAAACAGAAGAATCTGCATCATCAACAAGTGGCTTAAGGGTTGGTGTCATCAGCAAAATTTTGGATTCTTTGATCATGGGGAAACTTTTACAGCATCTTCTCTGCTGGAACCAGAAGGGGTACACCTCTCTGTTAAGGGCAAAAGATTTTTAGCTCATGAACTGGCAGACCTCATTGAGAGAACTTTAAACTAGGTTTGAAGGGGGAAGGGGAACCAGCTGAGCTATCTGGAAACAGGCCCAAGAATTGCAAGGCTGAGTTAGGGGTGAAGTCAGTAGCCCAGATGAGGTGCATGTATACCAATGCACGCAGCTTGGGCAACAAACAAGAAGAGCTGGAGGCCATGGTGCAACTGCAGAGCTATGATGTAGTTGTCATCACAGAAACATGGTGGGACGACTCACATAACTGGAGTACTGCATGGATGGATACAAGCTCTTCAGGAGAGACAGGAAAGGAAGAAGAGGTGGAGGGGTGGCCCTTTATATTAAGCAAACTTTTGATGCCATCGAAATTGAAACTAAGGAAGATGGAGTTGAATGTCTATGGGTAAGAATAAAGGGGAAGGCCAACAAGGCTGACACCATACTGGGAGTCTGTTGTCGTCCACCCGACCAGGAAGAAGAGGTAGATCACTTATTCTATAAGCAGCTAGGTAATGTTTCAAGATCATCAGCCCTTGTTCTTGTGGGTGACTTCAACCTACCAGACGTCTGCTGGGAACTTAATACAGCAATAAAGAGGCAGTCCAGGAAATTCTTAGAATGTATGGAGGACAACTTTTTGTCGCAGCTGGTGGGTGAACCCACCAGAGGAGGGACTATGTTAGATCTGCTGTTTGCAAATAGAGATGGGCTGGTGAAAGATGTGGTGGTTGGAGGTCGCTTGGGGCAGAGTGATCACGAAATAATAGTTCTCAATATTTGGTGAAGTCAGGAAGAGCACCAGTAAAACTCTTGCATTGGACTTCCGGAGGGCAGACTTTGGCCTGTTTAGGAGACTTATTCAGAGCGTCCCTTGGGAAGCAGTCCTAAAAAACAAAGGAGTTCAGCAAGGATGGGCATACCTCAAAACAGAGATCTTGAGGGCACAGGAACAGACCATCCCTGTGTGCCGAAAGATCAGTCAACGAGGTAAACGTCCAGCCTGGCTGGGAAAGGAGATTTTGGAGGAACTTAAGAATAAAAAGAGGATGTATCAGTGTTGGAAGAAGGGCCAGGTCTCTAAGGAAGTATTCAAGAGGGCTGCTAGAGTATGCAGAAAAAAAAATTAGGGAGGCCAAAGCTCAGTTTGAACTCAGAATGGCAACTTCTGTAAAGGATAATAAAAAATGTTTTTACAAATACATTAATGGTAGAAGGAAAGGTAAGACCAGCCTTTGTTCTTTATTGGACAAAGGAGGGAACTTAGTATCTGAAGATGAGGAAAAGGCAGAAGTGCCTAATGCCTATTTTGCCTCAGTTTTTAGTGGGAAGATGACGTGCCCTCAAGACACCTGCCCACCTGGGCTCGTTGATGGTGACAGGGAGCAGAATGGTCCCCCCATTATCCAAGAGGAGGCAGTCATAGAACTACTGAAATGCTTGGATATTCATAAATCTATGGGACCAGACAGGATCCACCCCAGGGTAATGAGAGAGCTGGCAAACGAGCTTGCAAAGGCACTCTCCATCATTTACCAACAGTCATGGCTCACTGGTGAGGTTCCGGATGACTGGAAGCTGGCCAACGTGATACCCATTCACAAAAACGGTGCAAAGGAAGATCCTGGTAATTATAGACCAGTCAGCCTGACCTCAGTACCTGGCAAATAATGGAACAGTTTATATTAAACACCATCACGCAAAATTTACAAGATGGCCAGGGTATCAGACCCAGCCAGCATGAATTTAGGAGGGGTAGGTCATGTTTGACCAACCTGGTCACCTTTTATGACCAGGTAACCTGCCTAGTGGATGCAGGGAAGGCTGTAGATGTTGTTTACTTGGATTTCAGCAAGGCCTTTGACATTGTCTCCCACAGCATTCTCCTAGACAAACTGGCAGGCCGTGACTTGGACAGGAGCAGTCTTTGCTGGGTTCAGAACTGGCTGCATGGCCGGGCCCAGAGAGTGGTGGTGAATGGTGCTGCATCCAGCTGGCAGCCAGGCACCCGTGGTGTCCCTCAGGGGTCTGTGCTGGGGCCAGTTCTGTTTAATATTTTTATTGATGACATGGATGAGGGTTTAGAGTCCTTTATTAGAAAATTTGCAGATGACACTAAGCTGGGAACATGTGTAGATCTGCTAGAGGGACGTAGGGCTTTGCAGAGGGACTTGGAACGGTTGGATGGATGGGCAGAATCAAATGGGATGAAGTTCAATAAGTCCAAGTGCCGAGTCCTGCACTTTGGCCACAATAACCCCCTGCAACGATATAAGCTAGGAACGGTGTGGCTGGATAGTGCCCAGGTGGAAAGGGACCTGGGGGTGCTGGTTTACAGTTGGCTGAACATGAGCCAGCAGTGTGCCCAGGTGGCCAAGAAGGCCAATGGCATCCTGGCCAGTATCAGGAAGGGTGTGGCCAGCAGGAGCAGGGAGGTCATTCTTCCCCTGTACTTGGCACTGGTGAGGCCTCACCTGGAGTATTGCATCCAGTTCTGGGCCCCTCACTTTAGGAGGGACGTTGAGATGCTTGAGCGCGTCCAAAGGAGAGCAACGAGGCTGGTGAGGGGCTTGGAACACAAGCCATATGAAGAACGACTGAGGGAGCTGGGGTTGTTCAGCCTGGAGAAAAGGAGACTCAGGGGTGACCTTATCACTCTCTACAACTTCCTGAATGGTGGCTGTGGTGAGCTGGGGGTCGGCCTCTTTCTCCGGGCAACAACAGACAGAACAAGAGGACAGTCTCAAGCTGTGCCAAGGGAGATACAGGCTAGAATCAAGGACGAAGTATTTTACAGAAAGAGTGGTCAAATACTGGAATCATCTACCCAGGGAGGTGGTAGAGTTACCATCCCTCGAAGAGTTTAAAAAAAGACTGGATGTGGCACTTGGTGCCATGATCTAGTTGAGGTGTTAGAACATGGGTTGGACTTGATGATCTTAAAGGTCTCTTCCAACCTAGAATTTCTGTGATTCTGTGATTCTGTAATAGATAATCCTGACCTTAAGTGGAAGTTTCACTGATGTAAGAGAAATGAATGCTGGATTCTGCACCCAGGCTGGGGCAACCCTGGATGAATGTACAAACTGGGGAATGAGCTGCTGGAAAGCAGTGACACAGAAAGGGACCTGGGGATCCTGGTTGACAGAAAGTTGAACATGAGTCAGCAGTGCCCTGGCAGCCTGGAGAGCCAACCCTGTCCTGGGGGCATCAGGCACATCAGTGGCAGCCAGGCAAGGGAGGGAATTGTCCTGCTCTGCTCTGCACTAGGGCAACTTCACTTCAAATGCTGGGGGCAGTTTTGGTACTGCAATATAAGAAGGACATTAAACTCTTAAAGGGCATCCAAAGGATGGCAACAAAGACGGGGAAGGGCCTTGAGGGGAAGTTGCGTGAGGAGCAGCTGAGGGCACTGGATCTGTTCAGCCTGGAGGAGACTGAGGGGAGACCTCACTGCAGTGACAGCTTCCTTGGGAGGGGAAGAGGAGGGGCAGGCTCTGATCTCTTCTTTCTGCTGCCCAGCGACAGGATCCAAGGGAATGGCCTGAAGTTGTGTCAGGGGAGGTTTAGGTTGGATTTTAGAAAAGGGTTTTTCCCCCAGAGGATGGCTGAGCCCTGAACAGACTGGCAGTGGTAAAAGTGGTAACTGCATTGACCTGACAGAGTTCAACAAATGAGGACAATACTCTCAGGCATATGGTGAGATTCTTGGGGATGGTACTGTGAAAAACTTGGAGAAGATCTTCGATGATCCTTCAGGATTTCTTCCAACTCAGTTTACTTTGTAATTCTGTGAATAAAAGAGAATCTCAAAAATTTGATTCTTTGTTGTTGGATTTGTTGCAAGTTAGTTGTATGACTTTGGTGAGACACACTATGTGCTTGACTTTCTATTTTTTGATGTCCATTTAGATCTTTGCTTTCCAATAATGAGCAGTATAGGACAGTTCACTCTGATGATTACTCGTCATAAATGCATGTGTAGAATTATGGTCTTTGTAACAATAACATTAACATCTCAACTATACAAGATTGGATGTATCAAAATTTACTAAGGAGTAAATAATATAATTTTTCCCTGTGTTACTTCTTCATTAGAAATAACAAGAAATAACTTTTAAAAACCTTTGAAAATGTTTTTCATGTTTGATCTTTACTTATAGTTTTAACAAAATATTAGCAAAACCTCAAGACAAAAGAAGTATTGGGAATAAGCTGAGAGACTAAAGAAATTGGAAAAAAGAATCTGACTAAAAATACTTTTAGAGACTGCGAAAATAGAAATAAAGACAGACTTGGAAGAATGAACGTATCTGATTGCAAAATAAATAATAACATTGCCATTTTTTGTTTTTTATTCTCCTAAAAAATAAAGATAAAATAATTGGCTTTGCTATCTAATGGGGGTGGATAGTTATGAGGATAAGCCAGATAATAATGATAGTATGTCTATCATTACTAAAGATAGACTGTCTAAAGATATCCCAAAACCTTTATATCACATTTTAGTAAGGAGAATGGCCTAGCAAAGACAAGTGGGGTATTGAGTTCATATACAAAAGAAAAAAGAAACCTATCACATACGTAATGAGAATAGAATGTAAGATTTTAAGAAAATTTTTTTCTGTTGAGGAGCCTGACAATATCAACCCTATTGTATTGCAAGAATTGGCACACATAATCACAGTGGTAGCAAGCGATGATGATCTTTAATGAGTCTGTTGAACCAAGGTTAGTGCTATGTGATTTAAGAATAACAAATATTCCACTTACATTTAAAAATCATCAGACAATTTGGTTTGCCTTTGGTAGTAAAGTAAGCCAAATGTGGCCTGCAGTCCATTGCTTTAAACAAAACTATGTATTTTCTATGTACATGTCATATACATATGACAAGAATGTGGAATCCACTCTTTACGATAGAAATGTAAGTTCAAGGGTTTGTGTGTAAATCAAACATGAAAAACTGTCTGAGAGGAGATTCTAAATATTAACCAGGGAATTACAAAGAGGTACAAAAAGTTCAACATGAAAGGAATTTAAAAAAAACAAATAAATGTGTAAAAGGTGGGGGTAGAGGCCTTGGATCAGGATGAGGAGCAGTGCCTCTAGCTGGGCCCTGCAGGGCATCACCTGTGGCATCTCTAGCCCTACCTTGACCAGACTCAGCTCTTTCTTTAGGACACAGAAACAGCTAACAACTTGCCTACACCACAGGAACAGTGTGGGGCACCTCTGCTTCGAGTGTGTGGGTCACCCTGGGGGCCCTGCCCACAGATGGTGCCTTAGTGGGGTGCCAGCAGTGGCAGGGGAACCTGCTCATGTGGTGCATCCACACCTTCACAGAACAATCTGCATGTGGTGGAGCCTCACCTACACACTAGGTGGGTTACATTTCACCAATGTGTGATCCTTGTTTTCAGGGATGAGTTAGAGAAGGGTTGTTATAAAACTGTAGGTGCTTGATAACATTTTATATGTCAAATATTGTGGTGTATCTTTTTTTTCTGCTTTTATTGGAGGACAGTTAATGTTAATAAGTTGAAAACTTGCTTCTATACTGATTAGACTAAACTATGTGAGCTGCGTTTTCCCATTAGACCAGCAAATCATTGGAAAAAAAAAATCTAGAATAACAGAATATGCTGAGCTGGAAGGAACCCATAAGAATTATTGAAACGCAACTTCTGTCCCTGCACAGGAGAGCCCCAAGAATCACACCATATGCCTAAGAGCATTGTTCAAATGCTTCATAAACTTGGGTCAGGCTTCGTGTTGTGACCGCTACAGCAGTCCTGTAGCCTGGACAGGAGCCTGTCCCAGCACCAAACCAGCCTCCAGGAGAATAAACAGATTTTTCTAACATTTAATCTAAACATCTGACACATCTTCAGGCCATTTCCCTGGGTCCTGTCACCACAGAGAAGAGATCACTGCCTGTGCCTCCCCTTCCCTTTGTGAGGAAGCTGTATGCTGTCATTAGGTCTTCCCTCAGTCTCCCCTTTTCCAGGTTGAGCAAGCCAAGTGATATCAGATGCTGTTAGTATGACTTCCAAATGTTGCTTGCCTTCCTTCTCTGCTTTCCAATTTTCCCTATTTTCATGCTCCAGGTTACAGGACTGCTGTAGTGGTCACACCAGGCTTGACACAAGTTCATGTAGCATTTGAACAATGCTCTCAGGCATATGATGTGATTCTTGGGGCTCTCCTGTGCAGGGACAGGAGTTGGACTTCAATAAATTATGAAGGCCAAGTAGAGTGAATCCTGAAAGGAACTGAGATGTATAGGCATGAAAATATCTAGGAGAGATTGAAGGAGGTAATGAGAACTACAGACATGTTCAATTTGATAAGTCAGAGTTCTTCAGGGCTTGACCAATCACTTGAGTTGTATTCTCCTTCTTTAGAAAATATCTGAACAAAAGGCTGGAGACATTAATGAAAAATGGCATAAACATTAGTGAATGTGGATCACATCTGACCAATTTCATTCATATTTGGAGGCCACTACTGACCTCCTATTAAATAAAAGAATGTAGCAGATCTAAGCTCTCTAGATTTCAGATATATACTTGCAAAGGTGCCAAATAGGAAGGTGGAGAAAGGGACTGAAAGAGAAACAGTATAGGGAGAGAATTAACTGAAGAGTACTCATGGATACATCATATTGAAATATGACTACTAAAATGAATGCTTAGTGAAGTTTTAACAGTTAAGACATTATATGAACAAAAGAAAAAGAGGAGTATAACATATATGTGAAGTTGAGAGTTCATTTTTAGTCTTCTTAAAAGTTTTACGAGTGTAGAAAAATGCAATAAACATTATTATTAGTCCAGCTACAATAATACTAACACTCATTCTAAATTATCTAGTCAATATAATATAGATCTTGCTAGTAATACTAAAGGTAGAAATTATTATATATGACAAACCTGCCATTATCTATCCCTTTCCCAGCTAGTGTGCTCATTATTCTAATATTCCTCTGCATTCTAAGAAGGATGGTTTAGCTGGTGTAGGAGGCATGCAGCAAATTTCAGCATTGTGAGGTCTCTTGAGGGAGGGCTGTGGTATTCATGATGAGGAGGTTTCCTCCTGCTTGCATGTTAGCTTTTCTTGGTTTGGTTTTCTTAGTTTTTTTAATCACAGCTCACTTTCCCACTGCAGCCTGGCAGTGTCCCCCAGCCCCTTGCACACAGAGGGATATTGTGTGGCAGACAATGACTTGGGGACTGGGGGGAATTTGTGTCCAGAGCTGGAGCTGAAGCACAGGACCCAGCAGTCACTGCCCATGGCACAGGGGTTAAACCAGTAACACCCAGCTCAGCCTCAGATAGGCTAAAATCTGGCATTGAGAGGTCAAGGTCAAGATTCTTTTAATCAATTGCAAATGTCCTAGCTATGGAGCCCCTCAAGAAATATCCATTGAATGATGTAATACAGCTTTCTTTTTAATTTTCCTGGCACAAAATTTCTGTATGTATTGATAAATTTTTCAGATAGGTACATTGGGAGGAAGGTTTTTTTTTTAGCTGAGAAATAAAGCAATAGAAATGGAATAAATATTGGAGACTAAAATATCTTTCATTTAGGAGCTAATGAGAAGAAATTCTTCAAGTTGTGGTCTCATTAGCTGAAAACTGCTGAGAAATAGAAAAGTTTGCATATATTAGTCATTGAAAGTCTACAGAATGCCAGAGTGACATAATAAAAGTGGAAAAATAATCCTATAATTTGTCAGACTAGGTTTTACTTACCAAATAAAGGAGATATTAATTTCATTATATGTAGTAACAATCTTTTCTGTAATACTATATGCATTTTTTGGCCCACCAAATAGTTTGTGAAGATGCTTGCAGATTGGAACAGGGGCAAGAATGTCTCACAGCTGCAGTGATCAAAAAATGAGCCTGAGATGTTGCTTTTGTAAAGTTCCTGAGCAACTGCATTTGAAAATAAATGAGAACACATTGAGTATCCAGGTGTGCAGGGAGGTGACTGTTGCAAAGCTCCCTAAAAGGCAGCAGCCCCTTCCATCTGCAGTCAGATGGGCTAACTCCAGGGGAGAAGCACTCAATGACAAACACTAGACTTAGGGCTCTCACCACTCACCTGAAGGCAGCAATCACTGCTGCTTACTTCCAGGGCACACCTGTGAGAGCACGCTTCATTTTCTCTAGCCTGTGTGCAATTAAAGGCCACCTGTTTGCATGCAGGAGTTGTTTGCAGCTGTTTCCCACAGCTGAGACCACTTCTCTTTACCTTTCAGCAGATAGATTTTGTTTGTTGAAGCCAGCCATCAGCATCGAATTCCACCTGACTGTAGCAAAGCTGATTATGCTAGTCAGTCTCAACCTGAAATAAAAGATTAATAGAACCTTCTAAAAAGAGACAACATTCCTCTCATCCTCTATACCTAGTATGGATCAATGAATCATGGAATGGTTTGAATTGGAAGGGACCTTAAAGATCATCTAAGTTCCAGTCCCTCTACCATGTGCAGGGAACATTACACTTGACCAAGTTGCTCCAAGCTGTATCCCACATGAATACTTACAGGAATGAGGTGTCCACAGTTTCTTTAGGCAACCTGTTCCTATAGCTCAACTCTCATAACAAAGAATTGCTTCCTAATATCTAGTGTGAACATCCCCTCTTTCAGTTTGAAGCCATTCCTCCTTGTCCAAGCACTACATGCCTCTGTAGAAGCCCCTCTTCAGCTTTCTCATAGGCCCCTTTTAGATACTGAAAGGCTGCTCTTCCTGGAGCCTTCTCTTCTCCATGCTCAACAACTCCAGCTGTCTCCACCTGTCTTCATAGCAGAGATGCTTCAGTTCTCACATAATTTTTGTGTCCCTCACCTGGACTTACCCCAACAGGTCCACATCTTTCTTATGCTGGAGCCCAAGAACTGGATGCAGTGCTCCAGGTGGGATCTCACAAGAATGGAGCTGGAGAATCACCTCCCTCAACTTGTTGCTCCCACTTCTTTCAATGCAATCCGGGATGCGTCTGGCTTTCTGGGCTGCAAATGCACATCACCTGGTCACATTGTGCTTCTCAGCAACCAACACCCCCAAGCCATTCTCCTCAGGGTTGCACTCAATTCTCTGCATAGCCTGTATTTCTGCTTGGGATTGCTCCAGCCTGTGTGCAGGACCTTGCATGTGGCCTTGTTGTACTTCATGATGTTCACACAGATTCACTGCTGAAGCCTGTGCAATTAGCTCTCTTCTTAGTCTGAAGGAAGGCATCCCTTTCCTTCAGATTGTCGACTGCGCTGCACTTGGCATCATCACACACTCTGAGGGCTCACTCAGTCCCACTGCTCATGCCATGACAAAGATATTAAACATCCCCAGTCCCAATACTGAGCCTGAACAGCGCTGCCTTTTCATTGAGACTTTTTGATAGTGAATGGCATGGCATTGGGATAATTAGCAGCTGCCTAAACAGATGGTTAGAGAACAAAAGTTCTTTAAACAGTCCTCAATCATAGCTATTTTAATTATTCACCATTCTGGCTACGGTGTTTATCAACATGATCCCCATCTTGGCACAGAGGAGGCTACAACACACCATAGTATAATCAGCACCTCAGGCCTCTAAGGATTTTATGTTAGGGAGTGTAGATAAAGGTAAGTTCCTGGGTTGAGACCTCAGTCAAATATACATTCTTGGAACAGGTTTTATTGAAAAGAAGAAAAAAACATAAGGTTACTCTTTGCAAATGTACAAGGACACCAAGGAGCCTATTCATGCTGGCAAATAAACAAGTAGGTGTAAATTCACCAAGAAGAAACACAGGAAATTAAACAAAGCTCCTAATCACCAGCAAGGGAGAGCTGAAGAAGTGGCAGGAAAAAAACCAGCTTATTTAAAGTTATTCTTCTATATCAGATAATTGACTATGACAGGAGAAATCTGGTTTTAGTATTTTAAGAAATTCTTTCAAATTATATGTCCAATACTCATGGGATTTTTAGATATGATTTTTACAGGGCCAAAAGTGACAGTATGTCTTGCTATTTCTATATAAAATCTAGTTTCTGTCTTGCAGTATGCAACAATCACCTGCTTGGTGTTAGGCAGTTTGGGTCCTACCAGCAAGCCATGTAGGCAATTTAAAGTTTTATAAGCATCAACATCTGTGGGTCAGACAGCACCTGAGTGGGAAATCTTCATGAAAGGGTAAGGTAAGATTTGGTTGATAAAATCCTTCTGTGGCTTTAATCCAAAATCCTTTTGCAATTCTCTCCAACTTATGAGAGTGGGGAAAAAATTCAATTCCTGCTGCAAAAGTGATCCAAGGGCCGTCACGCTTCTGAGAACAAAGCCAGAGTAAAACCACCCTCAGTTCAAAAACTTGACATGGGCAAAATCCTAGCTGATAATTTTTTGAGTGGATTAGGGAGGATTATAGAAGAGAGAGCAGTAGAATAAAAATAAGAAGATAAGAAATTTTTCTCCAGTCACTTCTGAGCATAGTAAATTCGTACCTCTAAGATTTTCACAATGCCAAACGAAATGCTTTCAGTTTTGACACTTCACAATCCAAATGTCCAGACTGAGCTTGTATTCTTAGACTGCAGTCAGAGCTCAAAAGAAGGAATAGAAAGTAAACCAAATACTGAGATATAAAGATTTTAAAATTACCCTAGTCCACTTTTTTTGGTTTTGTGGTTTACATGTGCTGTCTTGTGTTTTTTCTGTGTATAACTAATGGAATATTAATATAGTGCTGAAGCAATACTTTCTACTGGATTTAGACAAATCTTTATCCTTTTAAAATTCTTCATTGCAGTCATTAAAAAATTTTGTCCTTGTATTCATCATAGCTTGATAACTGATGGAAAATTCAGGTCATGATCTTATTAATATTCTTGATCTTTTCTTTTTTTATGTATACACATATGTATATGGGCTAAGCTACTCAATTTCTGTGAATCATTTTTCTCGCTATTTGTGTATGTGTGAGTTGCATGTGTGGCATACAAAATGAAACTGACAGTCCAGGTATTTTTTTTCTTTCTTCTTTTTTTTTTTTTTCTTTCTTTTTTTTTTTTTTTTTTTTTTTTTTTTTGCTATCCGACCACTTGTTTTCTTTCTGCTTCTGGATTTTGATTCATTGTTCCTTGCTCTGAAACAGAAAACTGGTGGGGACCTCAGCTTTATATTAAATGGAAGAAAAAATAATGCACTGTGGAAGGATGTGTAAGGAAGGCAGGTAAATAAAGTTTAAGACTGGTTAGAAGATCTACAAAAACAAAAAATATTTCTTTTTATTTGTTTGTGGCTATGCCTATTGCTGGTTAGTGCAAATTTTCTCTATACAGTTAGATAAGGAAAAGCTTTGGCTGACGGCATTTGTTCCGAAATAAAAGTAAATTGTCACTGTTTTTTGCAAAAGGCATAGATAGCTCACATGAGGGATATTAAATGAGAATGTTACGCAACTGCTTCTTTTTCTATACAGGTTGTAAAATCAGTTCTGTAGGGAGTCTGTTGTCATCAGAGTAACGTCTGGCAGAGAAGCCATAAGTAAAAGTAAATAAGTAAGTATATTCATTGAGGAAAAAAACCGAAAGAGAGTCCCTTGATAGCTAGGACTACACTCAGAAATTACTCTTTGAGGCAAAGTCACATTTTTGCTTAAATACATATTTAAAAATATATTCATGAGCAATGCACTGGTTGGAGCCTTACTGCTGTTAAGAGTTCCATAAGGAGTCTTCAAACTTATGTCACAAGGCAGTTCTGTACACACCCTTGCACCAGCATCAGTCCTGTAAGTGACAATGTAGGCTCCCTCACTCTGGCATTGGTCCATCCCTCATCACCACACCTGCTCCCCAAATGTGGTCCCCAGTGTTTGCATACCAGGAAGGCCACCAGACAATGCTGTGATGATTTCTTACCTTATCGCCAAAGTAAAATCAGATCACTCCCTTGCAGGTAATTGTGTTGTCTCTGGCTTTTCTGCTTCCAGCCAGATGTATCCTTGGCCACAAGTTACCAATGCTAGGCAGTTATGATTTTAATTTCCCTTTTAGGTAGCTGATGGCACTTCCCCCTCAGCTGCTTCTATTCTTAAAATAAGGATGACTTTAAATCCAACATGATGTCTAATATTAGCCAGATCTGATAATCAGTAGGGACTGGACACAGGTGGAATGGATGAAGCTCATTTTGTGTGATGAAGAACATAATGCTAATTGCAGAAACTGGGGCTTTGTTTGTGTTAGAGCAGGTTCCTTTTTATAGTGTATTGAAAATCAGACATTGACAATGGCCAGGAGCAGAACCCTAGGCAATGATTATAAGAGGTAGGAAAGCAAACTGTGATATTTGCCTGGGTAGCTCTGTTACTAAAACTGCAATTAGATTCTTCCTACTATATGTAGGCACCTTAGAAGTGCCTTAATGAAGGGTGTCCAATATAATTATTTTTTCTTCTTCCATTAGAAAGGACACTGAAATAACTCAAGATTATATTGTAGTACCCTGTCTTTAAACCTGATGCAATCCTATCAAGTACAGCAAAGATAATTTGTGAGCCTTTCCTATGGAAAACAAAGAAATGTTTACAAATAGTAAACCAAACAAATAACAAATACACTATGGAAAATCAGAAAGACAAAATCCAAAAACCTGAAGCAATACAGTGAAATATTAGCCCCATTTTTTTTGTTCATAGGGAAATGAATTATTAGGATTTAAATAAAATTTCCAAATGTGTTTTTGTAATATATGCACATTTATATTATGCTTATTTTGCAGTGGTCTCGTTACATTAGAGGGAAAAGACACAGATTTTAAATAGCAAAATAAAACACCTTTTTCTTTTAATGCTTTGTTGGGTACTATGTTAAAAATCACCCAGTGGGAGAACATATGTGCTTTAATCTTTATCACAATAAGCTATGTTTCAGACAGGGATGAATAGCAGTTGATCCATCTAACAATCCAGGCATCCAAGTTTGTATCCTAAGTTCCTCATTAAAGTATCTGAAAGCCATCTCTTTCCATACTCACTTCAATGCAATAACATCCATGTCACTTTGATTCATTTTGCTATATGGCTGTGAATAAAGAACTTAACAGACACTCTACTCATAAAACTCTTGAATCCTGTTTATACTTTGGCAGATAACAGATCTAATGAGTCAGTGTTTTCCATCATCTATCTACATAGGTTCACATATTGGCAGTCTTAACCATAGTATCTGAGTGCCTCCATAATGTCTGAGCACTACTCACTATATTAGGTTATTAATCCTTGGACATTGGATTCCAACCTTTCTTCTTTCTTAGAGGTTTTATTTTTGCAGCTCTAATTGTTTTTAACTTACACTTTTTTCACTGTAATAAGCTCCTAATACTGGATGGATACAAGTGAAAACAGAAGCATGATCCTCAGTATCATTTTGATTACACCCATGCAATATTACACTGATTTTTTACTTACCTAGAAAAATATTTGAAAATAAAGGCTAAAATGTTATTTTGCATAAATGGAATCTGTGGAGACATATATCCTATGAAGAAAATAGATCAGGAAGTTAAAAAAAAGCATGATTGAAAAAAAATTAAAAAATAATATTTAAATTATTAGTTTATTACTAAAATACATGGTTATTATTTGAATACAGAATTATTCTTTGTTCAGAAGATGACAGCTATATTTCTTAAAATGATATATATGACAGCAGTATAGTTATATTTCAAAAGTCTTTTCAGGTATTACTTAGATATCTTTACTCTTTGTAAGAAAATTTTGAAGGACTGAAAATAATGGAAAATTATATGAAACATTTGACCTGGAGCACCCCACCTCATCCCTATCTTCCAGACTGTTTCATTGTACTAGCCTATTCAGATAACAATATGAAGTGGTAAAACAGATTTCTGCCTTTAAATATCCATTGGGAGCAAAATGGTATTCAAACTATTGCTTTAGTGTAAGAGTGCTGCAGAGACCAAGAGAAGAAAACATGACAATGAGAAAGTAGTCATGCAGTTTTGCCACAGCTTTGTCAAGGAAAATGCAAAATAAATAAACATATCTATTCAATATCCATCAAATAATGAGGCTTTCATATGAGTTCTGTGTCTCTTTTAAAATATCTTGAGCAGAAGGTTTAGGTTATACTCACAAAAGAGAACACTCGCTGTCTTTAAAAAAAAATAAAATTATAAGCAGTTACTCAGGACTGCATTATTCAATTCTAACTGCTTTTGGTATTTATTTGATTAAATCATCCTTTTAGAAAACTACTTTCATGGGTAAGCTTCAGATAACATAAGAGCTTAATTATCTGACTCTTTATATTTTATTGCTATATTTGGCAGAAGTTCCATAGTAACTTGCTTAAACAGGGAGGTTGGACCAGATGACTCACTGTACTCTCTTCCAACCTTACCATTCACTGACTCTGTGATTTTGCTGACATTAATTTTAATAATAATTCCTCTAGAATGCCTTCTTGGTAATTTAGTTATGTAAAAGGCCTTTGATTTCATCAGTTTACTGATTGTTTCATTTATATTCTATGTTACTAGATTGTTCCAGTACTAATCTTTCCTTCTCTCCCCCCACCTGCACCTCTCTTCTTTTATAATCTATTACAAAATCCACCTTGAAACACTGTGGAGTGCCCCTGCCCCTAAGAGGCAGGAATTTGATCTTATCCCTCTTGTGTTGCTAATAACTCCTCCCTTGACCCAAATCCTGAACTCCACCCCTGTGATACCCTGTAAAAGCCCACAACCCTGCCTTTGCCCAGTCTTCTGTCTTCATCCTGCCTCTCCTGCCTGGGGTCATAGATGGATTCTGGAGCTTTCTGAAACGAGGACCCATCTCGTCTCCTTTGTTCCCCTGGCCCACACTGCCTGCTGCATTCTCCCTGGTCACGATGAACTCAGTTGCAACACGCTGCAACAGAACACAATAATGAAAGTGAGTTCTAAATAGCAAAATAACTCCCTCATGCCCCTAAAACTTGAATTCTTTCTTACAGATTTTGTGCTTCCTTAGCATAACATCTAGTTTTAAACTTCAAGCAGGATTCACCAGACAATCTTTCTTTCCATTTCACCCGCACTAAATGTGATTGACCCTCTGGAGTCAAAACAAACATCCCCCCCATGTGAGTGATACATTAATTAACGCACAGCCTTCCTTCCCCTTGTTATTGGTCATGTGTCCTAAGAACAGCTCCTAGCTCACAGCTACTCAAGCAGCTTTTCAGCTTTAAAAAGACACTAGCTGGTCTACTCCCATAATCCAAAATCATCTTTCCCCACCCATGCTCAGTAGCAGTTCACACTCCTGCCCTGGCAGTGTGTCCTGCCCCTGCCCTCGTCCGCATACTTCTCTGTCTAATCTTCAGCTGACTCCCTGAAGAATGAGTAGGGTCAGCACCTTACTTTGGGACTGGTTCTCAGAAAAAATGTGTACCTCATGTCATGGGTCTGCCACCCCATACAAGAGTCAGCAGCTCAGTAGGCATTGCTTTGGTGAACAAATTGGGTTTTTTCCAACATATCATACCAGTCCAATGCCTTGTGTATTTTCCTAAATCCTTCTCAAAAACATCCCTATTCTGGATATAAAATGGGAAAAGCTGAGGGAGCTGAGTGGTAGACACTTTCCTGCTGGTGGGACTAGCCTTATTGAATATATGGATAGATAGATAGATAGATAGATAGATAGATAGATAGATAGATAGATAGATAGATAGATAGATAGATAGATAGAATATAAATATTTATAAATGTATCATCAAGAAACTGAGCAACCCATGAAAAAAATTTATTTTCAAAAGTCAAAGGATTTTGAATATGACCAAATCTAAACTATGTACAATGTATAGACTTTACTTAACATGTTTTCAAAGCTATAAACAATTTTGATTTCTTATTTTAATAATGCAATCAATAACATACACAGGTGCATTCATTAAAAAATAAAAAACCCACAAGAAACCAACATAATGTTTTCTAGTAAATATAACACTGTACATTACCTGAGAGAAAAATTATTGATTCTTTTAAATGTCTATCTGCTGCACAGCTTTCTGCAGGATACATTTTGTACTCACTTTACAGCCCTACTGCTTGAGACTGATAATTCAGTCTCTGCAATATGATTCCTAAATACCACGTTTGAAGAGAGGAGTAGATAAGCATGTCATAGTTTTCCAAAAGCATGGTAGTTATAGCATCTGTTAGTTGTCCTCAGATAATTTTTGATCACTGTATGTGTACAAAAACTGCCGTACTTTTGGAAGGCAGATAGAATGCCAGTAGTTTATGATGTCACCCAAAATAGAAAAGCATTACATAGCTCTACAATCCCACACAAATAAAGATCATTTTAAGCTTTCTACTGAAGATGCATTTTCCCAGGTGGTCAATTGCACTTGTCATCTGTTATTTTGGAAAATGCACAGAATTTAATAGATGAGGTATATCAAACTAACTACATTAGGAACACACCAGCTGTCAATATGGCTTCAGCCCAACAGCATCTTTTGGGAAAATCAAATTCCAAAATGAAGACTGTATACTATTAGTCTGATAGAATGATTATAAGTTTCACCATCTGTTGCATATTTCACTATTAATCGTGATTTGTATCAACAGATACTTTCTAAAATCCACATTTTCTTTTTTATACAAGAAACAACAAAAGCAGAATGACAGCACATTGTCTCAGGTAAAGATGTGCCAATGCTGAAGCTAAATCAGATAAAATTCACCCTTGTTTAACAAGCTAGATATCTAGGCCACTAATTACAGTTAATAGATCTAAAAATATCAGTGACAGAACAGAAAAACAGACCAGAATTATCCATATTTGCTTGGAAAACTTAATAAATTTGGTTTTCAATTTTATTCAATTGTGCAATCATATACTAGTTAAGTTTTATATTTCAAAGCCCCGTCAGTTGAATGTGATTGGATTTTAATTACCTTTGATCAAACATAAGTGCAAAAGCTACAACAATTTCAAAATGTTTCATGGCTATATCTAAACTAGAGAGGAATTTCTTTCATGTAAAATTGAATATCTAGTCAATCTATTTAATGTAGAGGATTATGACATTGTTTAAAGGTATATCAGAAAAGAAAGATAAATAAATATTTAATTAGGTTTGCATCTTGGGTTTGGGTTTTGTGATTTTTGTGGGGTTTTTTTCTTACATTTTTTACTTTGCCTCATGGCCCTAGGGTTGGTGGGGGTTTTGTTGTTGTTGTTTGTTTTTTTTTTGTTTCATTCTTTCTTCCTATATTTCTTTCAACATGATCCCCATCTGTTTCTGAGTGAAAGGCCTGGTTCTAGTAACAGCCACTATTCTTCAGTTTTGGCTTGTTGCCTATTATATTAATAGGCTCTGTACAGGACTTTAGAATTTATTTAGAAGTAAGATGAGACTCATGGTAAACTAAGGGTTGATAATGTTTGCAACACTGTAAGCATAGGTAAAGACTTTTGAAAGAAAAATATGGTATTATTAAATTTTTTTTTCGTTCTTCTCACCTGAAACTAATATTTTGCTTGACCTGAAAAAAAGCCATCACTCATGTCATCTTTGTCCAAACAGGACTCAAAGGAAAAGGAAAAGCTGTAACAACAGGTACTTAGTATTATTGCCTAAGCCACACACTGAATTCAGATAACGTTTTGGTTTTTTCAAAAGCTTTTTCTACTTTGTCTTCTTTGCATTAAAGAAACTATAATTTCTGGTTCTTTCCCTGCTATTCTTGTAACTTCATTAACTGATTAACAAAGGGAAAATAAAACAGAGCTCTGCATTGCCTAATATGAGAGCGCTACTCACTATCGGCAGGAAATTACTATAGTAATTTTCACTATAGGAAATGACAATCCAATATTCAGAAGTCTCTGGAAAATCTGAGAAATAAAAATGAAGCCATTCACTCTTTCTCAGATTGGAAGCCATACCAATGATTGCTCAGGTCATCTGAAGCATTTGATGGTATCTACATTAGTAAGGTAAATTTTTTGTTGCCTCTTTGGTAGGTTTTTTTGGTTTGTGTTTTCTTTGGTCACTGTGTGGCAATCAGTCAGCACAGCAAGTGTTATCTTTTAGGACAACTGTTATCAATCTAATAACCAGCACTTACCAACTTGCTTTACCAGATGAAAAGCAGGCTTTCAACTTACTGGGGAAAAAATAATGTCCTTTTCAAGACATATGATGAAAAGTGGATCTACTGACACTAACAGCTTTTTGAGAATTTGCTGTGACAAGAACAATTTGGAAGTCTGTATCATGTCCATTAAAGCAGAGATAACTTTCTCAATTGGTCCTTAAGCTTCATATGAAATTCTATTTTAAATATAACATTCTGTGAAATTGAGGAACATAATTGTTCCTTTACAATTTCCTTAATGTTTATAAAAATATTATTGACAGAGAGAATTAAAAGGAGTGTTTGTTTGTTTGTTTGTTTTCTTAATTTCATGTAAGGGTTTGCTTCTGGAGTGACATTTAGAAAGATCTGCATGTTTTATAGTACAACATCAGGCCACCACAGTGTATGAACGGATTTGGAGAGAGACTATTACAGATGCACAGCAGATTTTTGTCAAGTAAAGTTAACTAGATGTACTTCAAATTGATTGCCAAGGTTATGGCATTGCTGGCATACAACCAAAAATGCCTGCTTTTGTCCAGTACTATAAAGGTATTTTATAATATTAAACTTCAGCATTAAGGAAAAGGCCATATATGGGTATTTTTATTTTAGAGAAGACACATTTATAATAGGTCTTGAATAATTTTGCACTCTGGTGACAAATTAAAACACTCTAGATAATATTCTATATGACCTAGTGACATGCTTTGTTTTTCCAGGACATTCTGTGTTTCCTATCGATTAGTGAAACATCACATTTTTCTTTTTAATCATCAAGGTCTTTATATTAATATTTTTGGTCTTAGTCTTTATTGGAACTGCTAGTGAAATCAGATTCATGTTCTGGCAATAGCCTTCTCTTTCCTTTCTTCTTACCAGCTCTTGAGTTCAAAGAGCTATATCAATCATATTTTCAAGCCAATTACATTACTCTGGTTCTTTTGGATGACTTTAATGTATTTCTGAATATGAATATATGTCAGCCTGCTAGGAGCTGAATCCAAATTCCACATTTAATGACAGCACCTATGTCTATCTCTTCTTTCATCCTTTGGTCAAATAGCAACTCCAGAAATGTTCATTATCCTTGTTTCTTTGTAAAGCTGATCCTCCTATTTGAAATTTTTGAAGTTTGAAGCAGAAGTTCCATTTATCTGTTTAATATTTTCAATCTCTGTCTTCAGTCTTGAAGTAATGTTCAGGTCTCGTCCGTTATAGGACATACTACGTTCTGAAGGATAGGGCAATGGAACATTGTTTCACAACCAGAGATTTCTCAACAAGATGGTATTTTTAATATCCCCTAAAAAAAATAGAATAGTAACTTAGATCTGTGACTTTTCAAATTTTTAGTTCATTCATTGTCTCTTCCTACATTTCAACTGTATAAGCAAAAGTTTAGCTCATCAATGCTTATTTTGAAGTTCTACTATTTTTACTTCTATTTTCTACAGAGTAAGGTAAACCTAACCCATCTGATTTGGGGCTATTGATATCTCTGTATAGCAGTAACTTGAGCAACTTTATCAAATTTTTTTTTCTATGTGTTGGCAAAAGAGCACCAAAGACCCTAATGTCAGCACTACTGGTAAGGACTTTTGTAGCATTGATTAGAAGAGTTCCCTCTTAAATCAGTCTGAAAGACCACCATCGAAATGGTAACATCCAGACTTGTAGAAGTCTTTTGTCTGTCGATGTTAAAAATTTGCTTCATTTTTATTTTTAAACAGCTCTTTGCCTTAGAATCATAGAATAGTTTATGTTGGAAGGGACCTTCAGATGTCATGTAGTCAAATCCTCCCTTCAAAAACCACAGACATCATCAACTCAGTCAGGTTGCTCAATCTGACCTGACCTGACCTGACCTTGGATGTTTCCATGGATAAGTCATCAACACTGATCAACCTGTTCCAGTGTTTCACCATCCTGTTACCTAGTCTAAAATGGTCTTTTTTTAAAGTTGAAAACCATTACCCCTTCTGTTGCAACGTGCCTTTATAAGTCTGTTCCCACCTTCATTGAGGTCTTCCTGGAGCCTTGTCTTCTCCAGGCTGAACAACCCCAGCTCTCTTGGCCTTTCCTCATAGGAGAGGTTCTCCAGCCCTCTCACCATCCTTATGACCCTCCTCTGGACTTGCTCCCTATGTCGTTCATATGTTGAGGCCCTCAGACCTGGAAGAAGTGCTCCAGGTGGGGCTTCAGAAGAGCAGAGTAGAGGTGGAGAATCCCCTCCCTCAACCTGCTAGCCATTCCTCTTTTGGTGCAGTCCAGTATATGGTTGGCCTTTGGGCTTCAAGTACACACAGTGGCTCACATCCAGTTTTTAATTCATCAGAATCCTCAAGTCCTTGTCCTCCATCTTCTCCCAGTCTGTGCTCGTGTCTGGGTTGTCCTGACCTATGTGTAGGACCTTGCACTTGGCCTTATTGAATCTTATTAGTTCTCAAGGTCCCTCTGTATAGGTCCCTCTGGATGGTATCCTGTCCCTCAAGAAATCCCTTCTTTCCCATGCATTTGCTTCTTGCTCTTTAGTTTGATCAGTAGTTTCCTACTCACCCAAACTGAGCTCTTGCCTTTCTTTCCTGATTTCTTGCACCTGGAGACCAAGAGCTCTCTTTCCCTGTGGAATGATCCACAAGCTCTGTTCTGCTCCCTTCCCCACGAGGACAGTTTCCCAGAGGGTCCTACTGACTAACTCTTTTGAAGAGCTGAAATATGGCTTTCTTAAAATTCAGGGTACTTTTTTATTCACCCGAGCCATATCCCTCTGGACTGCAAATTCCACCAGTGCAATCTCTGCAGCCCAGGCTGTCTTGAATTTTGATGCCACTGATGAGTTCACTAGCATTGATGACCATCAGGCCCAGTAACTCACCCGTCAGGTAGGGCTGTCTATTACAAGGGTCAGGAAATTATCCTCCATGCATTACAAGAATCTCCTGGATTGCCTACAGCTTGTTGTGCTACTTTTCCAGTAGATGTTGGGGTGGTTGAAGCCCCCCACGAGGACAAAGACCCTGTGAACATCACTCTGCATGATCAAGGGAAGCCTGTAGCAGACACAGAAAAATAAGTTCCTTTTCTTGCCTTGGTCTCTGATTCTTACCCACAAGCTTTCAACTTTCTTATGGCTGTTCTTCAGAGACAACTCTTCACATTCAATCCAGGTCTTGATGTAGAAGGCAACACCTCCACCCCTCCTTCCTTGGCTGTCTCTTAGGAATAGGAGGTACCATCAACAGTTGCCCTCCAATCATGGGATTCATCCTTCTCTGTATTGCCTTCTGTTGCCTGGATCTATGATTCTAGGAATTATCCCACAGTGTGTCAATCCCCTATAATCTCTAGAAAAGGATCAGCCACTAAAGAGATAGAAATATCCCATAAAGAAACTAATGACACAAAGGAAGCTCCCAAACTTAACAACTACTTACACCCCATAACAGATGCCAGCACCAAGCCAGCTGACCAATAACACACTGAGGGATTACACAAAATTGCTAACCCCCCAAAACAAAGCTTCATCCTAAAAAAATAATATAAGTTGAGTCATAGCAGGTCTTTTTTGGCTTTTCTTCAAGGTCTATGGCCTGATTAAAAAAAAAAAAAAGTGAAAGAATCTAGCTTGAATGAACTGTCAGAATGAACTTCCCTACAATTCATTTCCTGCCTCCCACAGTTCTATCCAGCCAAAAGGTATATGCAGTAACAGGCACAACCATGCTACTTTTAAATGCATGACTCCCAAAGGGGAAAGAATTTTATGCATGGCTGCCACTGTATCTGGCAGTGAATCAGGGGCCTGTGTTCCCCGGACAGAACTAGGGAAGATTTATGTGTCTCAGAGTAGGGTCAAAAACAGTCAGCATGCTGAACAAGCAGCTGGTAAAGTAACACTGAAAACAAACTGTTGCAGAACTTCCACTTCAGTCTAGAATTTGGGTTGAAGTTTAGGCAGCTATTTCAGGATCTGATTTTAAAACATACTGTTGATGATATTTTGCATTTTCATGTAGTAGATGTCAGAAGCATTTCTGCAGGGATTATTTACCTGGGCTCAGTGATATTTTCAAGATATGAATTCCTTTTTAAGATGTGAATTTCTGCCTACCCAGGTGTGCGAGTCTGTCAGAATTTTCCCTCATCTGCCTCACGATCGTCCTTGGGAGACCACTGAAGAGAAGACCCCCCCCCATCTATATCTGGCTCTGAAGGAGAAAAGTCACATGCTATGGGCCCTGAGACCTGAAAGCTCAGTGTTGAGCTATTGCTTTCACAGGAGTGTTTGCTGTATGCTAAGAAGAGGGCACCATGCCCCATTTGCAACAATAGCAGCTTTGGAAGCTGTCCCTCTCTCAGCCTGGCTGGACTTCTCCTGAGTTCCAGGTGGTCTCCCGCAGAAGACCCTCACCTGTTTTACAACCACTGTGACAGACAGACAGAGATGTGAGAAGCTTTTCCATCAAGGACTGAGACATGAAACTCCTAACAGGACTGGGACTGAAACCCCCAGCCCGGGGGAGGTGTGTGGGGAGGCAAGCTGACCGAAGAGAGATGTATGCCTGCAGATTGTGACCACTGGAGCAAGAAAACAACGGCTCTCGCTTACTGCTGAGAACATAGACTACCTGTTACATCTATCAAGCTCATTTACTGCTGAGAACATAGACTACCTGTTACATCTGTTCCCTATTGTATCTGTTTCCCCACCCCCCCTCACAATTTTCAGTAATAAAAACCTCTGAGTTAGCTGGAGCCTTTGAGATCTCCCCAGCGTAGCAGGCGGACCCTTGGCGGGACTGGACCAAAGGACTTCGTCTCTGCGTTGGTAGCTATATCCCCTCTCTCTCTCTCTCTCTCTCTTTCTCTATCTTTTTCTCTCCCTTAATCCCTCTATCACATTTTTGCTGTAGTTATTTCAATAAAACCACATTTGATTTGATTATCACTGCAAACCCCCTTGTACCGTGTTGGTCTTTGCACTCTGAGATCATTCCTACGAACCATCAGGTCATCTGTCCACTAGGATGGACCCTGACACCAGGGAAAAGCCTGAGCTGAGTGCTGCCAGTGCACAGAAAACACATCATCTTAGTCAAAAAACCAGAAAGCTAAAGACAGGTTCAGAATCTGGAAATAAGGAATCTCTCAACCTAGCAGGTTCCTGAGTCCATAGGCTTGTATTAAGATGCTTCCTAGGATTACTGTCCTTGACCCAAGGATTCAAGCTGTTTACTGTGCAGTAACTCACCTTAAACACAGAAACAGAAATTGATCTCTCCCACCTCTCTTCAAGCAACAGCCTCAGAGTTAATAAACTTGCATGGAAAATATGAACTTGGATGTTCTTCCCTTTGCCTCCCAATGCCTTACATCAAAGCTATAGGAAAAGATACACCTAGACTTTCTGAGTGAATATTTTCTCCTGCAATAGAAATGTATGTGCTTTTTATTTGAGGTATAAAAGCAAGCTGTATATTAAGTACTGCTCCATAATATCCTGTAGTTCCTCAGAAAAGTGCTAAATGTCTTCCTAAGAAAAACATATTTTCACATCAGTTTCAGTTCTTTTCTAAGGTCCTCAGGGACAAATTCACCTGAAGTCAATATTTCACCAAAATCATAGTGTGGCTTTTGGTAGTGATCCAAAGTAACAAAAAACTGAAAACAAAAGGGCCCAGCCACCCTAATCACTGTCACAGCCCTGATGTAGTTCATTAATGTTTTGTTCATCTCTCTGCCTTGGCTTAACCACAGTCAAGAGCCAAGCCCCACACAGCTGCTTGCTTACTCCCCTACCAGCAGGATGGTGCAGACACCTGGAGGGGTAAAAGCTGGAAAATTCGTGGGTTGAGATGAAAACAGTTTATTATGGAAAAGAAAAGCAGCAAACACAAACAGGGAAAAGCAAGGAATTAAGTCGCTGCTTCCCACAGACAGGCAGGTGTTCAGCTGTCTCCAGGAGAGCAGGGCCCCATCAGGCATCTTAGTATTTACCTCCATGCTGTCTTTAAAACAGAATGATTCCATATTATTTCCTTTCTGATTTCCAAAACACAGGCTATTATCCAAATTTAAAGCTAAAAAGCTAACCCGCCCAAGAGATCTTGAATCTTCAAATGGAAATTTTGTGTAATTTTAGTAGTTTCTGCATACTTGCCTAAATATGTTTAGAAATAAAATTTTGCAAATGAATGGAAAGACCACTAATTGTGGCTGTTTGCAGATGATTCTATTTGTAGAAGTTGCTATTTCTAGAACGCTTACTGTATGCAGTCTTCTGAACAGGAAGAAAAAAATTTCCAGCTACTTAAATTATCAAGTCACATTTTACCCATTTAACAAACTACAATGCCTACCAGATAATTAGAATATTCTTAGCCTTTATCTATGGAATAGATATGTACAACCATTCAATTCTGTCTATATGAAAACATTTTTATTTTAAGCTTGTTTATACCTTTAAAAAACTCCTGTGGCATTATTCATGTGTTTTCTTAATGTAGGATATGATTTATCAGTTCCTGGAAAATTCTAGGTCATAGAGATCTTACAAATATCATCAGTATATCAGATGTTGAAATTTTAAAGATGTTCAGCAAACCTAAATAAAGTCTCTTTGGTGTAGACGATAGAAACTGGAAAAGAACTGTCAGAGCCAAATTTGTGAGAGCTCTTCACTAGGCAGTGAATATATGCTTTAAATATATAATAAACCTTCCTCACAGATGGAGGAATAAGCTGCTGCTGCTGCTGCTGCAGTGACAGAGCAAAAAAGTTGCTGCTTTTGTCATCTGTTAGAGCCAGCAGTTGTGATGGGAATGGCATCACCAGCACTGTCACAATCAGCAGCGCTAATAGATCTGGGGAAGTGGAAGGAGACATGAGAATTTTCAGATGGAGAAAGCTTATTTAAAAATTAATAAGCCTTTCCACTGCTGAAAAAGGAAGTTTAATGCATATGATACTGCAAGAAGGAAGCTATTACAAAACAGAAAGGTTAAATTTAGTCTACAGCTCCATGCTTGAGTTCAAAAGATGAGAAACATGATTGTCCAGATGAAATAAAATACCTTAATTTTAATGTCTTTTTCATGTCCTTTTCTGGTTATAACTACAATCGTTTAAGGATATAGCAACTAAGAGTTTGAAGAGTCCACATTTTACTAGACCAACGGCTGAAAATGACAAAAACCCCTTGCTTTCAGCCACACAAAACTTTCAGATTTCATACTTTAGAATAGATTAAGAAATAAGGACAATATTATGAGCACGAACAGCCCACATATAGCAGAAAATTAAATACAATCTATGCAATGCATTACTAAATATTTTTCACATTTTTATATATGATCCTCCTTTGTGCTGACAGTTATCTTTATGTACAGAAAAAAGTGTCAGAATAATGTGAGCATAAGTATCTAATATTTATGTACAGATGTCCTTCATAAATGAAATTACAGCAGAACTGGCAAAAGAAATTGTGGCATTTTATTTATGTGAAATAAGACAAAGTTATACCATTTTTCTCTAGAATGTTTCGTTAAAGCCAGATAAAAATAATGTATTGTACTTGTCATCTGCAAAATTTTTCTTGTCAAGTACAGCCATCATCAGCATCTATCACTGCAAAGCAGTTGCAAGCACTGATACCAGGTGTTTAGGGGTAAAAGCAGCTCTCCGTTGTACAGGACTTTCAAGTCTTGCATTTCCCAGTACTTTGGGATCCATGGTCCTAACCTATGCAATCCTAGTTGTGTCTATAATATCCTTCATTAACCAGCAGGTGATACTTTTCTAGAATAATGTTTGGCACTGTACATGTATATTATATATGGGCACTGTTATTCATATTTTTTCTTCATTTTTGTCAAGGTCAAGCTTCCGTTTAGCATTTCAGATACTTTTTGAACTCCTAATCCATCTGTCTAAAAACTTAGCTGCCTTTCCAAAAATTTTTCTTGCTGCTTACCAGTATACTATTTGAATGCATCATGAGATTATTTATAAATTATGCATAAATCCTGGTTTTACCTTAGAAATATGAGAGAAAATTTACATTTAGATGTACATAGGTGCAATTACCGCTATGAAAAAAACTTAAAAACACTTTGGCTTAAATAATATTCCAATAAGGAGGAGCATGTGCATTTAACTGCTTCAATTTTGCACATATTTGGGCAATTTTACAGGTATCAACAATTAAAAAAACCCAGACGTGTATCTGCAAAACCAAACGTAATGGAAGTTGGGGTTTTGTTTGGCTAGGTTTTTTTTATCCTAGCATTGAATTTATTTTTACAGCTATTGCTAAATTATTTTTAGTTCCAGCATTTGTATATGTAGGGCCAAGAGCACTACAGGGCCTTTGGCACCCTGAGCTCAGGGATGTGCAGCATCAGGGATGCACATCCCTGGGTGTCCTGGGTTGACTATATGATGTCTTTATCCCCAGTCGTCTCATTCTGTTTATGTTGAATAATAAGTTTTGTACCTTTAAGAGTGTTCCAGAGAGTGAAGGGGGGGGAGAGAAGAAGCATGCAGTTTGTTTTCAGACACTGCACTCTTCCTCCACATTCCTGCTCCTGGACTGTGTTGTCTGTGGATGAACAGACAGCAGGACAGAGCTCTTTTGCTTTTTAGTTAGTTCTAGCTAGCTGAGGCAGAGAAGTTCCCTGGACTGTTTTTTTCCCTTTTTCTTTGGACCTCTTGAACCTGCTCTGGACTGAACACCCAGGAGAGCACCGGCAGCTGCAGCTGTGGCCCACCGGGCCGGGCCTGGCCTGCGACAATTCCAGCACTGAGGGACTGACCAGACACTGAGTGAGCTGCTGCTTGAACCCGGGGTTTTCTCAGTTTGTCATCTCTTTTAGAGCGGCAAGGGGTCTCATTGTTTGATATTGTGTTGGTTTTATTGTTTAATAAACAGGTTTTTTCCACCTTTCTCCAAGGAGGTATTTTTTCCCTCCCGGACCAGTTGCAGGGAGGGGCCGATTGGATCTGCTTTTCCCACCAGAGCTCCTTTGGGGGATTCTTCCCCAAATTTGCTCTAAACCTGGACACTGGGCTACACCAGAGGTGTGACTGTGCTCCGCCTTACTCTGGCCACTCTCAGGTACTGAATGGCCTTTGTGGATGGGTACCACTCCTAACTCATTACCTTGCCTTGCTGGGACTGTGGTACACCACATCCAGGTCACAGAGAGAGAGGGATTGGCCTCAGGTGCCTTTCCCGATGCTGCACTGGGGGATCACGCTTGACCCCTGGCTTGTGTTTCCTTGTGGAGCAGCCCCATTCTAGTATCTGCCTGATCCTTGTATAGATTGTGATTCCATTAGACAAAACTGACAGATTTCTGGATTATAAACTAACCACAAGACACACACAAACACATAAAGAAAAGAAATTCAAGACTCATGTCCCACTGATTTGTTAATTGGTCATTTATGAGTAAATAAAACAGATTGCAGCATCTTTCCAATCAAGTCACACATAGAATTAATTTTTTAATAATTACTGAGCAAAAAAAATTTTTTTCTTATTCACATTTTCAGAAATTAAATGTTCTTCTTGATATAATGATGATATAAACCACAAAAAAAATGTTAGTATCACTAAGCAACAGAAAATTAAGTCAGTCATTCATGACTACAAAGCATATTCTGATAAACAGAGATTGACCAGAACGGTAATAAAGGAATTTTAATGTAGACAATTGCAAGTACAGTACAACAATCTACCTCACAGCATTTCAGTCTTGCACAAGCTAATCTAGATGACCTTGCTATGTACAGCAGGTTGAACCAGATCATTTCCAGAGGTCCTTCCAAATTCCTCCTTTCTGTGATTCTGCAATTCAAAAGTTTCATAACTTAATAACATAATAGTTTCATAAAAGTTTCATTCCTCATCCTTTTGGTTCTTCTAAAACCACCAGCCTTTGACTATGCACGTTTCACTTTCACCTCAGCATGTACCATGATGGATAAGCACGTGTACATCTCTAGGTTTAGTTTCTCATAACAAGCATATGTAAAGAGCTCTCCCCACATCACAACCTGACATTCATGTCAGCCCTCTGCACCTGATGTGCTTCTTTCCTCACATATCATCTCACATTCAGGACCTAACATACAATATTATTTCCACTCAAAGCAAGTAGTGTCACAAAAAACTAGTGCAACCAAAGATAGAAGTTCCATTTTAGAATTTTTGCTGAGCTACAGATTGCTAATGGCTCAGTTTCCATACTAGAAACATGTCATAAAAGGTCTTCCTTGTCCTTGGAAACCTGTAATACCTTGTGGGGCTTTTTTTCCTACAGATTAATGTAATTAAAAATTATATATTTATATTTCTCCATGAGTATATATCTATATCCCTCTGTATATGAATGCAAGAATTGGATTCTACTGCTAACAGAATGCTGTCAGTGGCTCCCCCTAGTAGCATTAAAAGGAAGCATCTACAGGAAAGTACAGTTAGAGAAAATTTTAGGAAAACTACTTCATAAATTCCAATTTCTTGCCTCTATTTTAGTTTCTTTTGAAAAACAATTTCCCCAAAATAATTTTATTTCACCTAAAGTGATGACGATTTTGTCACCTTTGTGAAGTATTTTGCTATGTACAGATGACAATATGAGCTATTACAAAAGATAGTAAATTATGTATGTATGTAGGTTATATACTAGGAAAAGGCTCTTCACCAGAGGGTGGTTGGGCACTGGAACAGGCTCACCGGGAGCTGGATTTCAATGATCTTGATGAGTGCCTTCCAACTCATCAGATTCTATGACTCCATGAAAATCTTACATCTAGAGATAGCACAATTGTTTATGAGATTGTGCTTACCCAGTCCAAAATACCACTCAACCCATCACTTTAGATACCCCATCTAAAATGGAAGCATGCAGCAAATTCCAGCCATTAACAGAATATAGGGTTAGAAGATTGTTTGCAAATAATGGATTCAGACTCTGAGAATAGTACTTATTTTCCTTAACATCTGTCTTCTATGTTAAATATCTCATTGCACAGAAGAGAATGCAAAACTTTCCAATGCATAAGCAATCTCACTTGAAACATTTGGTCTTGGATGGGAAGAATAACATGGTAAAAGAACCAAATTTTCCCTCCTAAGTGTGAAAAGTCTAGCCAACTAAATGAAATATAGGTGTGAATCTTGTAGACTCTTGTGCCTGTTCAGATAATAATAAAATTACGAAGTGGAAACAAAATTGAAATTAGATTTAAAATATTTTGCAAGTATTTGTTATTTATTAGTGTGCCCTCTAGTCTTCCCTAGTGACTGTAGCATTCGCTGATTTCCAGTAGAGATGATTTTACCATCCTAGTACTACCCAGTACTGAAATGCTCTACAGAATTACACGAGATATTGCAGATGAATGACATAAACCTTCACTCACTTTTTATAGGAACCAGGTTTGAAGTACTAATGTGAGTGACCAATTAATGAGATTGTGGCTGAGCTCTGTGTGACCTCCCAGATTCACTAGTGTAGAGTGCCTTAAGGATGACATTTTGACACCCCAGTGAAAAGAACTTCTGATAGGAAAATGTCAATTTGTAAACTCTGGGAAAATCAAAATATACTTCTAGCTGGAATAATTGTGTTTCATTATGAATGAAAGCAGCAAAAATGTAAGCATCTGAATACTTACTCACGTTGTTAAACCTCAAAGTGTAGGAGATCCAAAATTGTGGTTAGACATCTTAGGTTCCTATTTGTGTGATTCTAAATATGCCTTACATAGCTCATCTTGACTTCACAAAATTTAAATAAGCAGCTGTTAAGAATGCTTTTGTACATTCTATACACAAAGGAACATGATTTATTCCTGTTGTAGCTGTATTTCAAATTGTTGAAGTTGCACTGATCTGATGTTTCAGTATTGCTCATTTTTGTAAGTCTGTCATTAGCATATAATATGATTTTAACAACTTCCTTAGTTTAATTTTAAATTTGAATATTCATGGAATGTATTATAAATTCTAATCAGAATGATGACTATTGATATAGTTGTTCACATCCCCACATGACTATTTTCAGAATTTGCCTTCATACGACTTATGCGAGGGACTGAGTGTCTTCTCATTTCATGCTCTGGCTGTACATATTCTATCTTTAAGCATCTGACACTCTCCATTTGTGGTACAAAGGAAGTAGGTGCCAGATCAGGGACTGTGAATTCCATATGTTTTCAGAGCCAGGTGTCCAAAATATATATTCATCAACTTTAAGGCGGTGATGTAATAGACCACACATTTATGGCACATGGAAAAGTCATTACTTGAAACATCCACCATGCTGAGGGTGAATATTTCAAATAGAGAGACCAGGCAAAGCAGGCGACTGTTTTGATGTCTGTACTCCTGGTGGCTACAACAAAAGTCAATTGAAGTCTTTGGGTTCTTGAAGTACTCTTTTCTGAGGGTACTTGGTTGGTTAACCCCAGAGTAATTTCTAAATGTCCTAGTCCTGCCCAAACAGAAACACTACAAAGCCTGGGAGAAGATAAAGCTCCTGTAGTAAGAGATTGGGAAAGGCAATGTAGATTATTCCTCACTTGTTTAAAGGCAAGCAGCTGTGGGATTGTCTTCACTCAAGGACCTGGGTGTACTTGGTAAATAATGCAGAAGGATGAGGAGATCCAGTGCCTGCTTTCTGGAGGATTTTCTTCCTTGGGAAGAAATAACCAATGATGTGAGTTCATGTCATAGGAAGTAACGTAGCAGAAACTACCTGAACTGATGAAATGAGGGCTTCACAACGAACTGGGTGAGTTTGGGCATTCAGCAATCAAGCATATTGCTTCTGTTTTCCTTAGCAACCACCATGCGGCATGAGTCTCAAATCACAGTCTGTTCTTCTGGACATTTCGTGGAGTGACAGAGAGTCATAGAGTGGGCAAATTAGGTCTCTCTGCTAAGGCATGGGATGGTTAATCAAAATCTATTAATCATAAAGACGGTTTAAGGATGTAGCATAATTTCTAAGTGTTGGTAAAAGGGGATTTTGGGAATAAGAAACATACAATTGAATGGTCAGAAGATATCTAAATTAATCAGATTGTGTGGGACCCGAGCATTTTGCAAATGGTATGGAATATAGGCTAGAGATTTATTAGATTTGGCTGTGATGGAGTTAACTTTCCCCAGAGAATCCTATGTAGCACTTTGCTTTTAGTTGTAGTTGGAAGAATGTTGATAATATTTTGACTGTTGCTTAGCAATACTCCTACAGTATCAAGGCTATCTTTCCCAAACTCCCACACAATAGCCACTAGGCTGGGTCCAGGCAAGAGTTTGGAAGGACACACATCTGGGACAGATAACAGAAACTGTCCAAAGGGATGTCTCATATCATATGGCTTTGTGCTCAGCAATAAAAGCTGAAGGGAAAGAGGAGGAAGAGGAGCAGTGTTTGTTGTTAAGGGGATGCTCTCCAAATGCTCTCCAAAGCAACTGCCACACGTACTCAGACTCTACTTGCCCACAAGTCAGTGGCCGTTACCTGGTGATGGGAAGTAGAAAAAAATGATGTTTTGTTTTGCTTCTCTGCACAACCTTTGCTTTCTTTGCCTAAATTGCCTTTATCTCAGCCCACAAATCTTTCATCTTCTTTTCTCCCGCTGCCCTGTTGAGGTGGAGAAGTGAGAAAGCCACCAGCCAAGGTTAACCCCCAACATTTACTTAAAAAGCAGGTCCAGTCTTTGGAGTGAAAATATACTCCAGTGACAAGCCTTCATGCCTTTTGCAGATCTGGAAAATCTGAGTAGTTAACAAAAGAAACTTAAAACTTGAAAATTGAACTGAACAGAGACACAGAATGAAACCAAAACAGAAAGAAGACAGAAAGAATTTCTGTAAGACAGAAATTATCTTTGCAATCACCGAAGGAATTGAATTTTCATTGACTTCTATGAGATAAAAATTTTGTGCTGGTTTGTTTTCTTAAGTTCCACCAAATAACTTGGTTTTTTTTCTGGAAATCACTGGTTCTAAATACTTTTATACATTCATAAAATAGATTGATATTTAATCTTTAGGGGAAATGCATCTGTTAACATTTTCTGCAAAGCATTAGTGAGAAGTATTTCTCAATTAAAGACAGAAGTTTTCAGAGGATATAATGGAATCACCATAGATATTTTCCAAAGAGTAGAAATCTCAGCAGGTGGAATATGTTGGATTTGTAATTAACAGCATGTAATTATTGTTAAGGAAGGTGATTTTTATTTTTAAAGCTGACAATTTTACTTCTATGTTTCCATTTAAATTTTCTACCAGGAAAAAAATACTGAAGACAAAATATGAATGGTTAGATAGATAAAGATGTTTTTTCTCGTCAAGGTCATGCACTTCTCCTTTCCTTAGGCCAGTGTTACTGAATGTCTGACATGTTCTGGTTTTTTACATCATGACCCATGTTATGTTGCTTCTTGTTCCAATCGCTCTCCACTATTTTTTCTCCACACAAGTACTTGCTTCATTTCTACCAGTCTGTTCCCAAACATGAAAATAAGCTTATTCTAGTAGAGTGTGAAAAAATGTCCAAAGATACCATATCAAAATTTCCAAACAATGTTATGTATCATCAGAAGATGGAATTAAAAGAATAATTTCTCCCTCAGCAGCTCCAGACAACCAAGGAATTCTGAAACGCATTTCTGTATTTTCACTAGAGTGAAGTATGGTTGCATTTTTCGACATTCAGATAATTCCTCAACACAGTCTCCTCACTCATTTGTTTTAAAGTTTGGAAAGGCATTCATGGGCATGAGGCTTTTCTTTTCTTTTCTTTTCTTTTCTTTTCTTTTCTTTTCTTTTCTTTTCTTTTCTTTTCTTTTCTTTTCTTTTCTTTTCTTTTCTTTTCTTTTCTTTTCTTTTCTTTTCTTTTCTTTTCTTTTCTTTTCTTTTCTTTTCTTTTCTTTTCTTTTCTTTTTTCTCTCTTCTTTCTTTATTCTCTTTTTCTTTTTGATAACGATTTGTTTCGATAACTACTACCTATATAAAATTGTGGTTGTAACACAAAAAGAGAAAAAAAGTAAATCAAGCTAGCCACAGACATCTAGTCAATTTGAGAAACTGTTAAGTCAAGTAATGGGTAAATCAAATAGAGCCGATGAAATTCCCTTTCTTAATTGAATATTAACAGCCAATATCTACTGGATCACAATGACTTTTTGTCACATAACTCATTAAATGCATACATTGTATGGCTTCATTTCCATATTTCTCTTTAAATATGTATAAGGGGTAAAAGATTAGCAATGCATTTAACTAAGTCTAAATACCCACAAACTGAGAGCTTTTCTTGAGCAACAGTGGCATGTAATTCCTGTGAAAAGCCTCTTATAAACCTGTTCGTTTTCCTGTTTTTCTATAATTTGCCTTAAAAGTGTTAATGCAATTCATCCTTCAAGAAGGAATTCCACCTGATTTCAGAACCACATAATGTAGGTGTGATAAAGATTGCAGTCATCACCTCAAAGATTTTCCCTTTATGGATGATGGGAGCCAATCAGGGAGTCCTGAGTGGATTACAAAGAGTAGTTGTGCCTCTAAAGAGACCAGTTGTAATCTAAAACCTTCAATAAAATGAACAAGATTTTATATAGCAAATACAGAGTTCTAATTCTATTTAGCTAGACAATGTACAACTAAATTTAGATAAAATTACATGTGTTTATCAAGCCATGAATAATTCTGTGCCTGGTATGGGGGTTTTTTGTGTTTTTTTTTTTTTTTGGTCTGTTTGTTTGTTTATTTTGTTGTTTGTTTTTTGTGCTTTTCTTCATGGTGTTTCTTGAATACTGTCTCTACAGCCTTCTCGAATTTGGAATTTTATCAGCATATCCAAGGACATCCAAGGATGTTCCTTCACTGATATTCTCTCAACCATGCCATAGTAAATGGGTTCTTATTCAAGTTGTTCTAAAATTGCAGTTGTGTACCTAGCCTTCATTTTGGTAGTGCTAATACAATGTCTCAGGACGCTCTAATGAGATCAGTCTCATGGAGGGTTTATATCTTTGGGTGATACTGTAGTAGATGTAATTAAATAACTGCTCTCTCTCTTCTACTTTCCTTTTATTCCTTTGTAGCTTATTTTCGTGTTTCAGATTGCTCCCCTACCCCATAAAATGCCTTCTTAAAATGATAATATCAATAAAAAGAGGTGAAAATATTGTTTAAAATAAAAAAAAATCTCCAAGACTATTTTTTTAGTTAACCTTAATTTTTTATGCATAATTATTTCAGGTCCTAGACTCTTTGCTGGGAAAACAGCCCAGTCTGATTTACAGTGCGCTCAGTTTTTCTCTAGCACTTCAGCTTTCAAGAGACTGATAAGTTTTGATCTCACATCTCAGCATTTGCAGAACAATGCCTCAGAGGATGGGAGCTAGAAGGATTCTTTTCATAGCCACAAGGTACACGGCCCATCACTTCACACTTTTCTTCTACTTTGTTGATAGTTTTTGCTCTTCTTGATTTAAACACATATGGGGCTTCCTTTGACTTAATTTTATGCTTTCAGACAGGCAGAAATACAAAAGTGAGCAAAAAAGGTCACAGATAATAGTCATTAAAATTTAATACAGGCATTTTCTCAGCTCTTCACAGGGGATTTTTATAAGCATAAACAAGGAAATCTTCAATAAGAGTGTTCAGCTCTGCATTTCTTCCTATAGCAGTATATGAAATCCTAGAATGTTTAATAATTATCTGGTAGTGGAAAAGCTATGTATATTTTTAATTTGCTGGTTTAGTGTATATTGAGATACTGATAAATAGCAGGTTGCAGGTAGTTAGGTTTGTTATTCATTTTCCCCTAAAAGCATTGAAGCATTTTTATATAAAAAATGTGAGGAATGTTTTTCAACATAGGAAAGAAACAGAAAAATGAAACATGTAAAATTGCCAAATATAATTGAAATAATAAAATATTCATGAACCAGATAATGCAAACTAGCCTTTAATGAAGTGATTTTAACATGCTAACACCATCAAGTAATTTGGGTAATATTTTATTTTGATAAATATACTTTACATCTTAAAATACTAACAAGTTTTGATATGAGAGTACATAATGAAATTCAAAATTAGCTCCTTTTTCAAACTGAAATTACTCCATGTGAGTAATAAAAGCACTTAACACAGAAACATAAGGTGGAAGAATGTAGTATTAAATATGACTATAGAAGCTAAAATTTTAAAAGGCATCATCTCACTATTATCTGTGTGTTTGCAGAACATACAAAAGGAAATATTAGAACTTTTGGAGATGGTAAAGTTATGAATTTATCTCTATAAATGAAGGGGCATGTATTCTTTAACAAAATGAAAATACATATCTGTTTACTTTAGTTAATGCACCTTTTCCTCAAACACTCATTTGCACCTTATTGCTGAGTAAGGCATATAAATACATGACTAGTTCTTGAAAAGTTAAATGACAGTAACTTTGGGGTTCTTACATTTCTCAGTGAATCTAAGCTATAAGCTTAGAAGAAAAATTGGGAACAGTGTCAGGCCTAGTGGAGATACAGAAAGCAGAACTGCATCATCTATGTAAAACAGGAAAATAATCCTAGATACTAAAGAACTGTAGATGGAAATAAAATCAGAAATACCTTATAACACTCTACTTATATGCCATTCAGTTTCTGTTTATATGTAAATGATAAAAGCTGCATCAGGTACTTACAGATCTGGAAACACGCATCATTGAATAGTCTGTCAGGAATCAAATTTATAATAATATATCTAATGAGTTTCAACTTCCAAAATCTTCATGTTTTGGACCTTATAATTTACCACAGTCAAAGTCCTGTCCTTATGGCAACCTTAAATTAAATATTCAGCATGATGTGGTAGGTTGGCCCTGGCTGGACATAAGGTGCTCCCCAAACCCACTCTATTGGTCCCATTCTCAGCTGGTCAGGGGACAGAAAATAAAACGAAGGCTCTTGGGTCAAGAAAAGTGCAGGGAGAGATCACTCACCAGTTACTGTCGTAGGCAAAACAGACCTGACTTGGAGAGTTAGTTTATTACCAAGCAAATCAGAGAAGGATAATGAGAAATAAAATTTTTAAAAAATTTCTTCTTCCAACACCCACCTTATTTCTGGGCTTAACTTCACTTACTAAATTCTCTGCCTCCTTGCCCCTGGCTGCACAGTAAATGTGGGTTGCAGTTAGCTCAGCACATGCTCTCTCTGCCACTTCTTCCTCTTCAGGGAGATGGCTCCTCATACTCTTCCCCTGATCAAATGTGGCATCCCTCCCATGGGAGACAATTTTCTGGGACTTCCTCCAAATCCTTGCCATAGACTTCAATTCTTCATGAACTGCTTCAGCGTGGATGTCTTCCACGGAGTTGCAAATCCTGCCAGCAAACTTGCTCCAGTGCTCCTCTCTCCACAGGATCACAGGCCCAGCCAGGAGCCTGCTCCAGCATGGACTTCCCACAGGGTCACAGCTTCTACCTCTGGGCATCCAGAAGTACATGAGCTCATTTTTGCAATTCTCCAGGAGCTGCAAGGGGATCTCTGCTGCCCTGTGGACCTTTGTGGGCTACAGGGTCACCATGGTCTTCACCAGGCTGCAGAGGAATCTCTTCTCCAGTGCCTGAATCGTGTCCGCCCACACGTTCTGCACTGACCTTGCTGCCTGCAGAGTTGTCAATCTCAAAATTATCATTCTTCTCTTCTGTGGCCACAATGGGTTGCATGAAACATTTTTTCCCCTTCTAAATTATGTTATTCCAGAGGCACCACCATCATCATTGGTGGGCTCATGATGCCTTGGCCAGAGTAATTGGAGATGTCTGGCAGTGGATGTTGAGGAAACCTCTAGTAGTTTTTCTGAGAGTCCATCCCTGCATCCCCCTGCTACCAAAACCTGCCACATTGACTCGATACACACGATCCCAGTGTTCCCAGGTAAATTAAAACAGTTCTTTCAGACAGTACACGCACACACATATGCATGTTTATTTTTGGGTGCTTGTGTTCATGAGTATGTCATTTTTCCATTGGCCTCCAAAAGGACTGAAAAACAGATCTTAACTCCTTTAACAGTTTTTTTCTGCAATTTCTTTCTTCAATGCATACATTCTTTAAAATATTATATGTGGCATTTACCCAAATACTTTATGAAGCTACCCATCTAAATTTCCCTTACTTGGACTTTGATCTTTTGTCCGTAGGCTGTTTTTTTTGCTGAAATTTTCTGATTGTCTGCTTTTGATTTAAGTTATATGATTTACATTAAAAAAAAAGACTACCTGAAAAAAAAAATCAGGAAATCTCTAGATGTTTTGAGGACATAAGTGTGATGATCTCTTCAGGGAGAAATTAATCTTTGCTATCTTGCAAAGCATTTTCACTGGAAGTATAGAGACTCCAGACTCAGGTATTCCCCAGAAAGTACTGAAAGGAGAATAGACATAATTTCAAAAAGTGAGAAAGAAGGAGTAAAAAGTAAGCAGCTGTGATTTGTAACATATCTTGTAATCATTGAAATACCCAAAACTAGAGATAACCATGAATAAATGGTCAAGACTGGTCAGTGGTGTAAAGTAAGACAGAGACTGTTTAGGAACACAGGGTTCCAAAGAGAACATGTCATAAAACAGTTCTGCTGAAACTGTTTTTAGGATTTTTGTGCTACATTTGTCCTCTATTTTTAACTGTAATACAGAACTGTAGATTTTCCATCCTAACTTCCACACCATTTTTCACATTGTCGTCATTTCAGCCATTGTCATGACATGGAACCATACTGTGAACTGTCATGCTTTATTCTTTCAGCGGTAACAGTTTCAGAAAGTATATGAATTATGTTTCACTCAACTGAAAGACAAAAATTTAGGATTTCTTTATTCTTTTAACAACTCTTAAATTATTCATTAAGTGGCCTTCACAATGGTAGCAAGAGGTCTTTTTTTCTGCTGTTTATTTGGATAGAATACCTTAAATTTAAACTTAAGGGTAAAGACATTTTTTTGTGTAGCCAAGCAATTGCCAGAAAAGAAGTTGCCATTATTTTTTTAGCTATCAGTAAAAAGTTGTTATGGTTTTTTTTAATGATCTTCTTTACCGGTAAGCCTAAAAATTAGAACTAATTCATTGCTGTAGTGGGTTGACCTTGGCAAGCTGCCAGGTGCCCACCAAACTAATTGCTCTATCACTCACCCTCCTCAACATGATACAGAGAGAAAAAATTTCTGGGCTGAGATAAGGACAGGATGATCACACAGAAATTACAATCACAGGCCAAAGAGATTCAACCTGGGGAAATTAATGTGATTTATTGCCAAATAAACAGAATAGGATGATGAGAAATAACAAACCCCCAAATCTTTTCTCCCACCCTTCCCTTCTTCCTAAGCTCTTCTTCGTTCCCATCTCTTCTGCTTCCTTCCATTAAATGGTGGATGGGGAACAGAGACTGCAATCTTCTCCCTTACTTCTTCATGACCTTGGTACTTACAGAGTTGTTTCTCTCACATCTTCTCACTCCGTCACACAGAAATTTTCAAATATGTAACAAAAAACAAAAAAAAACCCTCTTTTTTTGAATTTGATATCAAAGAAGAGCAAACAGCTTCAATCAGCAAACAGTTGAGTGTCTCAGCTTTGACCAAGAGTATCCATCCTGGAGCTGGCTGAATTTAGCTGTGCCTGATAAGGTGAAAGCTTCTGAAAATTTCTCACAAAAAATCTTCTCTGACATTCCTTCCATCCCCTGCAACCAAATCTTGCCACATAAACCAAATAAAATAGTTCTGAATAAAACCTTCATAGAGTATTTTCTGATTTTTGAGATAAATTCCCTAGGTGTTTAACTCTCTCTGAGGCATATTTTTTACCTTGCTAAATAATTTAAAAAATGTTTATTTCAATAAAAGGGGCTAAAAATTGTTCACTGTGATTTTACATATTTGAAAATTAAAATTTGTTCAAGAAAAAAGAATTCCACATTCCTAGCCTTTTTACTTCTCACTTTCCTATTTTAAACTGTCAGTCCTTACCCATTGTATCTTTGTATGTTGATTTGCAGAAACAACTGAGAGAAAAAAAAGCCACAAGCAGCATAATGAATATATCTAAGTACATTATGCATTTTTTAAAACCAGCTCAGCCCCAAACGAAAATTGTTTTCTTTGCAATCAGCTCATGCGAACACATAGACTATAATTACACAGATGTTACAAATATATCATGACAAACAATTCTTTATGAGTTTCAGCAGAGAAAAAATTAACCAAATAAATCCAATGCACTTTGAAATAAATGTGGATTTTACCTACTTTTTTTGTTTATTTGAATTTAATATTTCATTACACTGTGATATTTTTAGAGCATGAAAAAATTACCCAAAACTTGAAAAAAATGCTCAAACAAAAGAGGTATCAAGGTATCATGGCTTTGTTATCTCATATTTCATAGAATATTTTGTTAAAGCCATAAGAGTATCAATATTTTAGCATCCATTTTTTAACTATTTATAAACGTTCTTGCATATAAGTGTGAATAAGCAAGCTGTGTCTTTAAAGTACATGCCTCGAGAAAATATATTTTCCCTAATACAAGATTTGGGCAATGACTCTAAATTAAATATTGATAACTTTGTGAAATAAATAAACACATAAATAAATAATATATGATACAGTATTTACAGAATATATATAGCGATAGTATTTTAGTTTTAGGGCTATTGTCTTAAAGAATCAAATTAATAAACAATTAATGCTCCCATTTTCATTTCACCATGCATTTTACTGATTACTTCAATTAAGCATTTTGGTGTCACTGACTGTTTTTAGTAACGTTGGTTTTAGCTGGACCTTAGAACATTATTTCATGCACAAAACAGCACTTAGTAACAACCTACTCTGCTTCCTCCTTTTAAAATAATATAATAGCTGTAGTATTTAACTTAAAAAGCATAAGACAGAATGTAATTTCATTGTATCTGAAATGTAGATTGTTAGAGTGAATTATGAGATACTTGAGTTTATGTGTGAAGAGTGACATATTTATTAAATATTCAATGTTGCTTCTAATCTTATCCAAATACTGATACATTTGCCAATAATGAAGGCTGTTAGTTCCTTGCAGCTTTCAAAAATTAACTTTAAAGCTAAAAGCCTATTGAATTGATTTTCTTCATATATGTAAAATTAGATTTTAAAAGATATCTGAGGAGACCCTGGTATTTTATTTCTACTTCTGAATTGAATAAGAGCCACCTTACTTCTAAAAACTGTTTGGATCTTTAAAATGTTACTATACTCTTTTAAAAGTCCTATTGTCAAAAGTCCAGAATACTAGGGGCCACTACCAAGGCCAAACAGATTCAGGTTTACACAAGTTTTTCTTTAACTAGTTTTAAATTATTAAAATTAAAAAATTTTAAATTTTGGAATATTTTAGGTTAGACTAGATTGTCAGAGGTCATTTTATCCCACCCCTTGCTGAAAGCTGACCCAGTTAAGCATGTTGCTAAAGAGCCATGTCCAGTTGAGTCTGAAATTTTATTAATGTTGTTAAAGCTTCTGAGGATTGGCTATAAAAATTTCCTGTTTATACATTTGAGAATATTTTGAAATTGTTTGCATGCAGGAAATGCTGCTAAGACACGTATAATTTTCCTATTGTATTGCAGAGTTTACATCACTAATATTACTTCATACCTACATATTTATATGAGGGACTATTTGAACTGACTGTGCTTAAAGTCTCAAATAAGAGAGACTAGTTCTCTCACATTTATTCTTTAAAATTTAAAGACCTCATGTTAGATACTGGACATTAACATAATGCTGTTGACCACAGAATAGAGAAAAACAGTCACCTGCTCATCTACTGGACTCACATCACTCTCTCATTCACATATTAATTATATTGTTTCCAGACCAATCAGATGATACAATTTAGTGGAAAACCGAAAAAAAAAAAAAAAAAAGAATTCTTAAAGAACCTGCATTTTAAATGAGCTCTTGTAAATATAATCTACAATAATACTGCCTTGCTTACTGTATGTATTTCAGCACTTCTTTTTTTTTCTTTCTAAGTATTTGCAAGTTTCCCTGAAACAAAGGGAAAAGCAACTTCAGCTGTCATTAAAACAGTTCCATAGCTGTTCTCATGTCACGAAATCCAGTGGTTTCCACTGCTGTCCAAAAAGTAGATACACTGTGAAAAACTCAATAAATGCCTTCTATGACAAAGACAGTCAATGACATAATCCAAGTATTATTATGTTAAAACTGTTTATCAGATACAAATTTGTATTTTTTAAGTGCAAAAGTTGGATCTCTCAATCTAGATTTTTTCCTGCGATTTATTTTTAATTGAAAGAGTTCAATAAGATAATGAAAATTATTTAGAGGATCGATAAGGTTAACACATTTGTTAGTCAGTTTTTCTGTCAATTTTTTTTATGCCAGTGTTTGTGAAAATCAGTTTATAAAACTAATAATGAGGTATCTAGTCTAAGTTTTTCATTCATGTCCCACCTGTAGCTCATGAACCTGAACAAACAGCCATCTGGAAGAACTTGTCACTTTGTAAGGCGGCAGAGCAAAGCCAGACAGACCTTTTTGCAGTTTGTACTACAAGACTTGCTTTTATATGATCAGATTTGTGGAAGATGACTACTGGGTTCAGGGTTTCTTCATTACAAAAAAAAAAAAAAAAGGACTAGGAGGTGTTGGCCTTTGAAAACAACTTACAAAAAGTGTTTTATTGGAACTAACTGTACTGAATTGTTTAGATTAAACAGAAGATTAATTTATTAAAAAGTTTCCATGATCCTTATTTTATGCTCAAATGGGCACATATCCACAGCAAATGATTCCATAAGCAGAATGGCATGATGAAATTTCTATCAGCAGAAATATCCTTCAGTTATGAAAAATTCCACAAAAGATCTTTTGAACATGAACTTATGATATTATACAAAAAAATTGTATCAAAGACCACAAACGTCGAAGTGTGACAAGTTTTGAACACCAAAAGGATACAGAAAACATTCCTATTGTGTTTACATAGACTAAGTGTTATGAACAATTTTTTTCTTTTGTTTTCCAGAAAATTTATTTATTTATGAAGGGCATTGACTAACACTGAAAAATATTAATATTATAGTAAATCTTCTCTAATGGACATACAGGAAAACCAGGCAGCAAATCATTGCTTGAGCATTTGTGAGCAGTGATTTATATAACTAAAATAATTCAGTCTTCTGATCAGTCACTTCACCTAGTATTAGTATATATCTGATATATAGACTGGTATCACTGTCTTTAATTATTAAGTGGAAGGCTTTTAACTTCAAACAAAATTTAGCTTTTGTTAACTTCTAGCTTCTGACTGGAAAGGTCAAAGTCAGGACTGCAGGGTAGAAAACAGTATCAAAAATCTTTGCATTAGTGAGTCATAATAAAGTTGACATAAGAGCAGAGCATATTAAAACTAGTTCTTCCAAAAATAAACTCAAGAAAAGGGGAATGAATGAAACAGCGAAGAGAGAGAAGGAAACTGTAGAATAAAAATCAGATCCTAAGGAAGCATTTTCACAGCATTAATTCATTGACTTGGTAAAATTGCTGTTGTACTATCTTTTGTAAAGTTATGCTTATCAGAATTAGCTTTCCTGGAATCAATGCATTTACAGTAGTATCAACTCAATGAAAAGTGACCAGAAAAGTCAATAACTCCCTTTGGTGTTCAAATATACATTACAAAGTAAATTTCAGCATCATTTTCCTGTGGGAAAGGTAGAATTGTTTCTTGTAATTTACTGCTTCACTTTTACAGCCCTGTCCATAGCTGTCTGCCTGCCACATTGGAGTCCAGAACTTAAATTTCCAAGTATTATAATTAATACGCTTAACAATAGGGGGTAACATAAAATTAAATTTGTACTACTAAAAGACACTGAGGAGGAACCAGATGTTTATGCTAGGCTGAAGAAAAAGTGTTCTTGAACAAATTATGTAAAACTCAAACTTTGAAAAATTGGGTGGCTTTTTTGTTTTTAAGTCTAAAGATGAAACATTGGGCAGAAGTTTAAAGAAGCTTGCCTAACATCTCAACCAGGTCACAATGGCACCTGGCAAAAAAAAATAGTCTGATTTTATAAAAAAGCCTATTTAATTTACTATAGTATGACTAGGATTTGACATGATCTTGCTGAAAGATCTACTTTTAATTATGATTATAACTATTGCCAATCATGAAAAGAAAGTAGAAAAAAAATTTTTAGGCAGCAAAACTTAATAAATATGAAATCAAACTTTAAAAATCTTCCATGCTATCGTATAAAGGGATACCTTCCTCAGACAATTATAATAAAAATTATTCCAGTCCACTAAGCTTGATATTTAACTAAATATTTTTAGAAACACAGCAAAAAGGTCAAAAATTGTATTCTATTTTTTACTGCTACTTCAGTTCCAAACCTAGCCTCCAATATATTGTACATCATAATCAAACTTCCAATTATCTACAGAGTAAGTAGTTAAGTAGGTACAGGACATGCCCCTTGATGCAACTGCAAAATTTTTAAAAAAGAGTGAAGAATAAAAAACAATTACTCTGTCATTAAATAACTCAAATTACCATTCAGTCAAAGTTCAGTGATATACTGTCACCAAGGAGCATCCTCCGGTCCTTTTTTTTTTTTGTTTTTACTTTCTTTTGCTAAGGCAAATATAGCCTACCACTTGCAACAAAGCAGCATAAATATTAACTTTCTCTATTGCCCTCTGCTGAAGTTCACTAAAGACCTGCACATTTATTCCAATGTCTGCCCTGCTGTCTGACCTATAACTTAAATAAAAGAAAAGTAAATTATATAATAGAGGCTTTCCAAATAATACTTAGGTTAATACTGACCAAGTATTTGATCATCAGTGCTTGATATTCAACAAGATATTTATACAGGCATTTAAATTATATCTTCCAATAGATTTAAATATAGTATTCTGATAAAAAGAAATCTTTAGTTCTTTTAGGTCTAAATAAAAAGTGTAATTTTTTAAAAAGAAAACTATTTCAATCTAATTTCTAAATTTGATCTAACTGTGAATTTTTAATACTTATATTATGCACAAAGAATTTTCATCAAGGAATAAACACTGAAACATTCTAAAATAATGACTTTGTAAATGCTAATCATTACAAAAGACATCTTTGTCCTCTAATCAAAAGTTTAAAAATTTCAGATCTGTTAAAAAACAAAATGTTTAAACCTTGGTTCAAGAAACTATTCCGTTGTGCATCTAAGTTGAAAAACAACCACCAATTCAAAGACTGAATTTACAGCTCACTTCTGCTGTGCTCCTTGAATAGCACTTATTTGATCCTCTACATGGGTCATTTTCAACCACGGCGGGTGAAATACTCTAAACAGACATCTTAAATAGTGAATGCATTAACTCAGATACACTTCATCCAAAGATATACTAGAAATCAAAAGTGATGCAGTAATCTGCACTCTAATATAGAGCTAAGAAATCCCAAGTTCCAGTCCATATTTAAATGTGTTACTCCTGTGTGTTATAGCATAAATTATTCCATCCTAGATTCTTCCATTAGCTGAGTCACTGCCTCAAGATGCATAGGAGCTGATGTTACCTTTCCTATCTTTGAAATGAAGAAAAAAACCCAAAGTTCTGTGGTATAGGAAAAATACTTACCAAAAAAGTCTTTAAAATGATAGTGAGAGATTTAAAAACTACTAATAGATGCTTGTGTAACAATTAAAACATGGAGTTTCTTACCTTCTCCACTTCTCTAGCTTTCTGTGTGTCCTGCGACACATTTATTAGGACCAGTTAACTATAAACCAGATTAAGTTTTCAGCTAATATGGATGAGTTTTATCAAAAATTAGGAACTAACCAAACTCAGTGGAATATGTTCATCTGAAAGTTAACATATACAATTCACTTCATTTTTATTTCCCACAAGATTTTCTTTATAAGATCAAGGAAAAACTTCTTTCCTGAAAGGACTGTCTAACATTGGAACAGGCTGCCCAGGGAAAAGAATGAGTCTTCATCCCTGGGAATATTTAAAAGCTACAGATGTGGCATTTAGGGGCATTTGGACTCATTAATGTTTGCTCAAGAGTTGCATCAATAATCTTAAGAATCTCTTTCAACATAAATGATTCCATTATTCAGACTTACTGCTTTATATTATCCATGCCCACTTCTTTTCCTTTCTCTGCTTTGTTTCCATTCTTTTCCTAAGTAACAGAATTTTATTCCTTTCTTTCTTTTTGTCTCTATCTCTTAAAAGAGACCTGAAAAATAATTTGTTTTTTTTTCTTTATATCCAGTGTCTTTGAGTGTAGTCTGTTAGGATTTTGTGTTATTTAGGGATCAGAGAAAAAAAGTCAGAACTCAACTTCTAGATATCTTTTTTCCATTTCTTAACACACATTATCCGACTGTATTATGAGCTGCATCAGGTAGACACAACTAAAGCCTTTTTTTTTACTTCTTCTCCAGTGCCTAGTTTTGTTTTCCTTCTCAATATACATATGCCGTTAAATTGTTTTCTCTGTTTCTGCTTAAGAGTCAGTAAATTTAAATATTTCCGTTTCCACGCTGAAAACAAAGGCCAGAGCAATGTATGCAAGACTTGTGATTTATTTTTACTACCTGAAGCTCTGGAAAACTAAGAATAGAAAAATTGCAGTTATCCACTTTGTTTACTTCCTAATTCTCCCAAGAAACAGGAACCGTTAACATTGAGGCAAATAACTGTAATTTTAGGACTAAAGCTCCATAATACATAAAAGTTGACCTTGGGTACAAAAAACCCAGTTCAAACCCATATGAAATCATTATTTCTTTCCCAGAAATTTAATATAAATTAACTGTGTTTTTCCCTGGAAATTTGAAATTGCAAAGAATTTTTACAAAAAATACCAAAGTTTTATTTTCACTTCTCAATTGATACACTGACTTTAAGGATAAATAAAAACCCAATTCTCTGAGTACTAAAAGCACCTATTAAAAAAGCCAATAAAAGCAAGGAGTTATGGAAAAATGTCCAGCTGAAAATTAAGCCCTCCTTCTACCCCTTCAGGCAAGAGAGACAATAGGCAGAGATATTATGAGGTAGAGATATTGAGGCTTGAGATAACAATTTACTAGAAACAGCAATGAGTTCAGAAAACAAGAAATAACAGCAACAATGTAAATAACAACAGTGTATAAAAGAGAGTGATTACATGCAAAATTCTCACCAAGTGTGACCTGATGTGACCACGGCCAGCCAAAGAGACAAAGGACAGAATGGCCCCCGGACTCTCTGTGAATATTTTTCCCCTAAGCCTGAGACATAGAAAAACAATTGCAGACAAACCCTGCAGTCAGGACCAGCATTACCCCATGGCTCATTCACTGCTTGCTCCCTGGAAAAGGACAAAATGTCTCTGGAGCCCTTCTTCTCAGAGGTGAGAATGCCCTACTTCTGTGCCCAGGAATGATGTACGCGGTACAGAGTAACAACATAGACACACACACACGGCTTCAGACTGTGCCCCCTCACATCCTGGGCTGAAATTAGAACAAGAATTTGGAAATTATCTACTTGCAAATGTTCTTAAATAAGCAATAATTATTATCAGTAGGTCTTTAGTCTTCATTAATTTGACACTAAATGTTGAGTCTCCAAAGAGAAGCAAACATATTTCTAGCTTCAAATTGTAAGATTAACAGAATCAAAGAACCTTGTTAATTAAACATAGTCACCTTGTCAATTACAAAAGTAAGCATAAAACACCCTTGGAGAGTGAAAAAGAGAACAGGATCAGTAAGCTTAAAATATTCACAAAGAGCTCCAAACCAATCTGAATAAGCTTTTTACTAAATTAGAGGGGAATGAAAAAAAGCAAACAACCACTAAGCTGTAGGGTTTCTATAATTTTCTTCCCATCCCTGTGACCCTGGAATTGTATGAAAACCATTCCAAATGTGGACTAGAACCAAATCTATGCAATAAAAATACATATAATACATAGGCACAATGAAACCATAGACCACATTATAAATATACTTAAATAATTGCAGTAACTCTTGCTAAATAGCGGACCTTACATTAAACACAGTACAGAAAGACAAGCACTGGTTTACACTGAGCTAAAAGAAAAATAACTGGGGTTAATATTAATTAAAACTTATTCATGTTTATATTTCCAAATGTGTGTTTAACAAAGTCAATAAGAATTCAGGAATATATCCAGTATAAATGGTTTGCTTCTGTGTAACATGTTTTGTCCATATACACCAAGACAAAATTGAATCAGTGTAATACAGGTGATTAATATAATAAAAGAAATATTAATATACTTACAGATAAAAAGAAAAGGCAAATAAGATATTTACACATGAGTTATGTTTAAAGAAGGAGGTCTGGTGGTTAGGGCATTATTACTGTTATGCTTCTAGATAAATATGATCCTGAGTGTTTAGTTATAAATAAATTTTTATATAGCTCTGGATAAAAAGGAAAAAATAATGCCATCAGGCTCACAAACAAAATCTTTTTAGGTAAAGAATTTACCTCGGTAATCCAGTGCGTCAAATTACAACATTCAGTATTGACACAGTGCTTTTATTTCCTGCCTATAATATTGCACTCGAAATTATACTATGGGTAAAAGGGGATGGTGTCACATGAGTATCAATGAAGTTACTGTAAAACTAATGCTAATTATATAATGAATGAACTAATGTCCCTTTCAGCAGTTTATCACTGTCATAAAGAAAAGTCCCTTTTCCTCTATTTACCCTTATTTCTCAGGTGCTATATTCAATCTTACACTGCCTAAGTCCTGAGGCTGATGATACCCACCCTACTTCAGATGGATACTGGGGGTTCCAAAGGGTTGGTAATGACAGATATTCTTCACTGAGAGACAGCAGGTTTGATGGAGAGAGATTTCTTCCTTCTGTCTTTGATCTGCTTAGTGTGACTTTCATATATTTGCTAATGCAGTCTTGCTCTTTCTTCACTGATCCTCTGCACAGATTTGTTAAACATTAATCATATATCAGATTCATGAATATAACCAAACTCCCAAGACACTGAATCATTACCCAATCATTAAGCAATTATTATGACAGCTTAAACAACCTAAACTTAGCTCACGCCAAATCTACACAGTTCTTCAGGCTTCAATGGTGGAAAAAGCCTGGGTCTTTTATTACCCATATCAATGATGTATTTTTTGGGCTGCAGAGCTATAATTTCAAGTATTAATTAATCCATTAGTATGCCATTTTTGCTTAATCAATAACCTCTATGGGAAAAAATAAAAGACAGAACTAGATAGCCCACACTTGCAGAGCATTACTCTGAGAAGTTTATGGGATTCTTTTTCATACAGATAGTGCAGAAGAGAAGCAGACCTTTGAAACAACCTTATTTAAACCATTATTTGAGTGGATTTGGTGAATTAAGGACATATTAAGTACTTTGAATTGAAAGTCTGTCTAACCAAACATGACCTTCCTCACAACTTGCCTTGAATTTTCAGGTTTCTAGTAACAGATATATATGTGAGTTAAATGGAAGCTTTTGATATAGTCTTACAGTGCTGGGATCATATATTTAGATATGCAAATAGACATAAAATTTTTACTAACCAGACAGAATGATTTATCCATCCCATCTCCTCTTCCATGTCTTTTAATCTGTGGACTATAGTAAGAAATTAATCATTAGGGATAATAGTTTATCTTATTCTGTGCACAGAAAATTTATTGGAAAAGATGGAAGTTGTATGCTGACATCTCAGGAATAGTCATTTAGAGCTGAATTACACTTTATTTTCTGTCTCTTCCTTTTACAATTGCAGTTTCAATTCTATGATTGTAATTCGTAATTTTTGTACTCTTGACAAATTATAGACCATATGAACTCTAATCTCCAAATCAGATTTAAAAAAATCTTACATAACTTAAACTTTTTTCCCTTATATATTATTATATATATAGTTATATATAATTACATTCTCATGATTGGCTTCAAGAAACAAAATTTAACTCTGCCACAGAATAAAGTTGTCCTGAGAATATGAATAATTCGGGAATCAGCAGTTTATGTGTTCAAAAAACTCTAGATTTATATTTCCGATAATCTCAAGATTTTTGATCTTAGAATTTCCTCTTTTTAAGTTACATAGTCATGAATAATTTTATTTTTTCCATACTTTATTTTTTCTGGATAATTAGGAGTACTAAGTCATCTTAGGAGTTATAAAATAATTCAAATTCAGTGTTTTATTCAGGAACAGCTCCTGTGTTGTGCTGCACTGTTCACTTGGAAAATTTCTAGGTGCACTTTTATTTTACAAATATGAACATAAATTATTCTGATGAGCTTCTTATTTACAGCCTGTCCATATATCCTTTGTTTCAAATAAATTCATAGATGAGGAATCTACTGCGACTGGGGACCTATGTAAGTTCATTCTGGCATCAGTAAGGTGTGAACTATATGGACTTTCAGAGACTGCACATACTCAACCATCCTTTTAACCTTTTGGATCACAAAAGATAGCTGGCAGAGGTCTTAAGAAAACATATTATTAATTTAATTATTTTTGCCAGTAAGCTAGTATATTAAGAATTTGTATTCAGCAAACTCTAAGATCAGACCCAGGAACTGAAAGCTAAGTGTTTGGAAAATAGTAGAACAGAATAGTGTAAAGAAAGAGTAGGTATTTAGGACTTTATTTATCAGTACAAGACATAAGCTTTTTGGCTTAAAAGGATATATCAGTTATGCGAGATATAAAGACTGCAGCACATCCAATGTTATGTCCATAGGGAACAATATAATATCTCTGACAATGATCACTAAGATCAGTTGGAGAATTCTATGAAAGGCAGAAATGTGATGATATTTCACCATAAAGTTTTCTCACCTTCAGCTTTTTGGGGATTGTGAACATCCAAAAGGTCTTTTTCTTCTGCTTCTTTGTCCAGCAGACTCTTCAGAGTTCTCTGAAATTGCCTGACATTTTTAGGGATTGTGTTGTTGTTACTTTACATATATATATATATACATATATATATATATATATATATATATATACTTATTTACTTTTAAATATATATATTTAAAAGTAAATTAAATTAAAAATATGATTTTAGAATATCTGTTGTTATTGCAGTAAAACATCTCTCTATTAAAACATGCTGTGCCATTTCATGATGCTCATTATGGGCAGCGCATTTGGATATTCCTTTGTTTCCTGTATTAAAATTGTGGTAGAACTAGGCTATTGAAAATATGATATTAAAAGTGAAAAAAAAAGAAATTCAATCATATACAAAACCAATTAAATTAGTGTTAAGTAAATGAACATGAGAAAGTTACACTGCAGAGCTGCTGGCATCAGTGGATGGGTTTGTGACTATAACTGAGTATACTTCCTTAATGTGTTTAGCTGTGCATTGGTGAGGTAAATGGCAGAAAGTGGAAACAAGTCATGCTTTGGAAAATTGCTCCCTAAATCCTTCTGTGAAAATTTCTGCATCTATCCTGAATGATGGCCACACATAATTTCTCTTTATGGAAGCAGAGAGAAAAAAGGCACAGCAACACAGAATAGAAGAAACCCAAGAAGTTCTATGGAGACTCTCTAGTTCAATACACTCATGCTAAAAATAGGGTCGACTAGAGCAGCTTGCTCAGTTGGGTTTTAAATATCTCCAAGGATGAGGACTCTGTGGCATGTTCCTGAGCAACCTGTTCCAGTGCTCAACCAATCTTACAGTGAAAATGTACCCTCTTCATTCCAATGGACTTTCTTGTGCTTCAGTTTGTGCCCATCGCCTCTTGCCCTGTCACTGAATACCACTGAGAAGAGTTTGTCTCCACCTTCTTTACTCTCCAATCAGGTATTTATACATATTTCTCTATGCTTCTCTAAATCCCTTATAAATTTTAAATAAAATTTCGGTACCTTATTGACAGGTGGTATTTTGTTGTTATTTTATAAAAATACCATATGGTTAATTTAAACAACTCTCTCCTTTTGAGCTTAGGGAGTGTTTATAATATTTAGCAAGTGTGATGAGAAAATTATAGTGGTCCCAGAATTAAATCCTATAGACTCTTCATTGAATGTTTTTTTATATACTTGTTATGTATTTATGTACACTTATTAATGTTTTGGTTGGTCAGATGTTTGTTTAATAATAATAAAAATAATAAGCATTAAAAGAAAGTTCTGTGAAAAGCCTCTACCATGTAATACTGAAAATCCCACATATAGTTTGAAACAACCATGTTTTTTCATTGATTTTGTAAGCATTTTTATATTTAATTATTTCAATTAAAGAGATAAACTTTAAAAAACAGTAAGGAGAAAATTAGTGAAAGCTTATTAAAATCTGCAGGTTTTTAAAAATTTATATAATAATTTTTGTGTTTGGCAAAGTAAAATAATCTATAAAATTGACTGTAGCCTTTTGAAAGTTCCTTTTTGAAATGTCACTTTGCAGTACTTAGCATTTCATTTGCCTGAAGTGCAATAGACTGTTTTTGTTGACAGGTGTGATATAATCATTTATTTAAATGCATTAGGAAATGTACTCAAGTTTAATTCATATAGGCACATTCTTACCTATCACTCTCTCTCCACAGAAGTTACTGTCTATTTGCATTTGTATGAATAAGAGCAAAAAATATTGTAAAACAAACAGGTTTATATTTAAACATATATAATATAATTTTATTACAGAAAAAAATAGCCAAATCTAATTGTTGTTTCTTCATCTAAAGCAAATAGACTATATATTTTTTTCATGCAAGTGATAATTTTTCCAGACCCTCATCTGTCTGGCACAATATGGTTAATTAAAATGTACAGCAAGATGAGTTAGAAATGTCTGTTTATCTTGCCTTACTTGCCAGATAGTCACTAGCAAATATTTTTAATTTTTTTAAAAGGGCATGTGGAGGAAGGGTTAGCCTTTCTAGCATTCACAGAAGGTAATGTACGCTTTAATGAGTCACAGTAAGGAATGAAATCCAACAGATTACATCCTGCCAGTAATTGCCTCCCACTTTAAAAGAGAAACACCAGCTCAGAAGTTGCCACTGGCATAGTCTGCAAGATTATATTCATGAGAGAGTGAGCAAAACAGAGGAGCTGAGACATAATAGGTATATTACAGGTTAACACAAAGACCCTGCATAGCCTGCAGAAGCTTTTTGAAAGCCATTACTTCTCAGAAAGTGATGTGATGTAGTCACAACATGAAAACTGCAGTTAACAAGCATGATCCACACAATGTATTGCTTCGTTCTCTGAGCAGCCTCAAGGTGATGACCAATGTATATTTCATTACACCTATAACAAAGGAATAACAAGGACTTGAGAACATTGAACTGCGTCTCAAGTGAACAGGATACACTCTTCTTGTACACACATGAGATTTTTGGGCTTAGCTAGAGTTATTTGGGCATGAAAGAGAAATCATGTGTACATCCTAGGGTATGAATTCATTATTTCTTTCAGCTAAAATAAAGGGGTTTTTTTTTCCAAAACATCATCCTTAACTTTCTCAGCTACAGTTTTTGTTGTCTCCCTTCAGCCAATGCTAAAATCATGGGGCCCTACAGCAAGTCAAGATTAGCTACGATTGGAAATTAATTATGGGGGAAAACAATAACCAACTCCAAAGATAAATGATCTGACTCCCCAGATTGCAAGTGCTAATACAAGAATGAGAACAGTGAAAAGTCCCTTTCAGCAGCAGGCAGAGTTAATTTAGTTTGTGCTAATTGTAAACCAACATCATTAAAAATCTACCAACTCTTCTTCCCATTTTTCCAAAACTATCCCCCACCATCTCTCCTTTACTTCAGAAGAGATTTATAGGTCTCTCAGAAGTTCATACAGGCTCAGGAAATAATTCATAAATACGTGAGCTAAGTTAAGTAAAGAATTATCTAAGAGATCTAAATGTAAATACTGAAAAGTACACCTAAAAGGAACACAGAAGCCTAATTCTTCAACAGAAAAACAGATAATCCCATATCAACATTGAATATACAAATTTAGATAGATATATGACAGGAATAAAAGAAAGAAAACAAAACGTAAAGATGCATTCCTCTGTTTGTCCAATGATAACATGATTATGATGGCTACAGAACAAAAACAGGCAGTAATTTTAAAACTATCCTTTGTAAAAGACACTTAAATTTCAATTTCCCACATTCCAGGAAATTGGACTAATCATCAGTGTTTTGGCCTACACTTCTTTAAACATTTTCTGAGGAAACTCTTTTACCTGAAATACGTATTTATAAAACTTGAATGAATATATGCCCACACTAACTGCCCAACATCTATTGGTGACAGCCCTGAGCACTGAGCTGTGGCAGAGGTCAGTCAAACCTCTCTCTTACTCATTCTTCCCAAGCAGTGAAGAGAAGTTTGAACTCTGCTAGCACCAAGACCTCAGCAGCTTTGCCTGCTTTCACTGACTTTGGTCCCCAGATCTGAGGTGCAGATGTGCTCTGCCATCTGACACCAGACAGCGAAGAATTGCATCCAGATGAATTCCTAGTCAAAGCCAACCTGTGCATAGTCAAATCAAATCCATCAATATCCATTTTTATCTGAACAGCAAACTGGTATAATTTACACAAGCAAATGTAATGCTCACAACAACAATAAATTAACTATGCAAATTACTACGTTATGTACACATATAAATTCACTTTGTAAACAACCAATCTGTCATACAAACCTTGAGTTCCTTAACTTTAATTGACCAGTCACAAGCCATTAAATCTGACACATAGACAGTAGCAGAATGTCATGGATAGATCAGGCCATGAGTGCCACTCTTCTGTAGGTAACTAATTTTCAGTGGGGTCTCAAACACAGCACTAAGGTCAAAAGATAGAGTCTGAACAAATTTAAACCCATAAATAAGCATCTAAATAGCTCTACTAATTTTCAAAGAAATTCCAGAGATTCTACAAGCTTGACTGAATTTTTTTTTGAGTTTCTCATATAACTGGCAGCCTCTGGAAGTCCTGTGCATTCAGAAATTTCCAAAATAAGGCTATTTCATGGTATAATGTGGGCCTGAAATACGTATTTGCAGCAATACTGCTCTTATTTTTCAATCAGCACATTCATTTTCAAAAGACATTATAAATAATTCCTAAATGGTTTATTTATTTTAATAGGTATATTTTTTAACTGTATTTCATTTGTGTAGTTTTAAATCCATACTTAGTTTATCTGTTTTTCTGAGGAACCTGTACATGCCCAAGTCCATAAGACTTGAGGAGATGTATCCCAGGGTCTGGAGGGAGCTGGCTGGTATACTTGCTATGCTGCTCACCACTGTATTCAAAGCAGCAGTCAGGAAGGTCACCAGTAACTGTAAAAAAGAAATATCATGCCCATTTTTAAAAAAAGGAAGAAAGGAGGACCCTGAATACTACTGACCAGTTAGATTCACCTCTTTGCCTGATAAGAACATTGGAAAGATCCTCCTGGAAGTATGTCAAAGCACATGAGGGACAGGAAAGTGATTAGAAATAGCCAACAGGGCTTCAAAAAAGGCAAATTGTGCCTGACTAATCTGATCATCCTTCTATGATGCAGTGACTGCACTGGTCACCAAGCAACTAATGTTGTCTACCATTACTTTTGCAAGGCCTTGGACATGATTCCCACACAACAATTGAGTTCCTAAATTGGAGTGATATGGGTTTGACGGATGGACTATTCATTGGAAGAGAAATTGTTGGGATAACGATGTCCAAAGAGTAGCAGTTAATGGCTCAATATCAAAATGGATATCTGTAAAAAATGGTGTCCCTCGTGACCTGTATGGGGAACTGGTACAATATAATTATTTCCAACTGAAAGCCTTGCTGATGTAGTAGGCAATGGGATTTATGGTAAGTATTTTGGTTCTTTCAAGACTTTCCTCTATGATACTTCTCTGCAAAAGTGTTTGTTTTTACTGTATGGATTTTCTTATTCCTTTGCCTGAATATTTAGATTTGTACTCTTTTTCTTCCACAAGAGCTATGAGATGAACAGTTTGGGATGTTAAATCACTATTGCATCTCATTGAAATATATATTCCTCGGGGTGTGAAAATCTTTGTACATTTTGGATATATGAAACTCTCAAAGACTTTAAAGTAGATAGACATTAGTTATAGAACTGCTTTCTAGAGAGAAAAAAATATTATATGAAGAAATAGGTGGTTTAGTAGAAAGAAATTCCAAATCACTCAGCTACCACAGCTATTTCTGTTGATATCCCAACAAATATATTTCTTTCAATCACTTCTAAAACCTCAAAGCACTGGAGTCTGAGTTTCTCTTGCTGTTTCAGATATCTGCATGTCTGTTAATTTATGTCAGATTTTGACTTTTTAGTGACAGCATTATATATTACAAAGAACTAGTCAGGCTTAAAAATCAAAATTTGGATTCTGTTTTTCATTTCACATAAAACTTGAGGGGAATCAGTATGAGGAGCAGCTGAGGTAACTTGGTCTGTTCAGTGTGGAGGAGACTGAGGGAGACCTCACTGCACTTACAGCTTCTCCATGAGGGGAAGAGGAGGGGCAGGCACTGATCTCTGCTCTCTGGTGACCAATGACAGGACCCGAGAAGGCTTGAAGTTGTGTCAGGGGAGGTTTAGGTTGGATTTTAGAAAAGGTTTCATGACTCACAGGGTGGTTGGGACTGGAACAGGCTCCCCAGGGAAGTGGTCACAACCAAGACTTACAGAGTTCAAGAAGCATTTGAAAAACACACTCAGGCACACGGTGTGACTCTTGGGGCTGTGCAGGGACAGGAATGATCCTTGTGGGTTCCTTCCAACACAGCACATTCTCTGATTCTGTGATTCTATGTCATAATGCATAACACTATTTAATTTCTTATCCCAATGAAATTATTATAATTTTTCTGTGTTTAGTAAAGAACATATATATGGAAAATCAGGCATTTTTGTCATGATCGGTTAATGTGGAAGAACCTGCTTATGCGACTCTTTGTGTAATACAGAAATAATAATAAGTTCTGCATTTAACCATCACAAAAACAGTATTCATAATAGTATGTCCTAAAATCACAAAAAGCTACAGTTTTAATATTTTTCTAAAACAGTATTTTAAATAATTTAGCTTCAGTCCTCCTTTACATCTTTTGAATTACTAGATTTAAAGGTTTAATTTAGTGAGATCTGATTCGTAAAATATATTTATTGCATGCACATAGCATATAGAGCATGAAAATATTATATTACTGCTTGTGCATTTTGAAAACATTTTGTTAATATGCAGGAATATTTCTTTGTAGAATCTTAGAATTACAGAATGGTTTGAATTGGAAAGCACCGTAGATATCATCTAGTTCCAACCCCTCTGTTTTGGGCAGGAATACCATGCACCAGATCAGGTTGTTGAGTATGCCATTCAACCTGGCCTTGAACACCCCAAGAACTTTTCTGTCAAATCCTGTGAGTTCAATGATTTCTGTCTGGCTTGTAGGATCAACACAGCATTACTCAGGTTTCTTTTCACTGTAAGAATAATTCCTTCTTCCTTCCTCCAAACATCTTTGCTGTCACCAAGTTTCCTCTTGAAGCGTTTGTCTTTGTCTCTTTCACCATCTCAGACTCTTGTACCCCTTGGATTACAAGTCTTTTTCAGCACTCAATGGTCTTGATTAAAGTTAAAAAAAAATATTCTTCCTTTACTGCCAATCCTGTAGCAATCAATTGAATGGACACTATCATTCTTCTGAGGTTATCATTGCTCTGATGATTTAAATGTCTCACCAACAAATACTTTTTTTTTTACTGAGTATAATCAAAAGACTATAATTTTTTCCTTTTTTTTTCCCTATGGTATTTTACTTAAAAAGTATTATTTCAAGCATATAATCAATGATCAATTTTTTTATTCCCTCCACTCATTTCTCCAGAATGTCTTGCTATAACTTAGCTCACCATTAAATTGTGTGTGTACATATGAAAGTGAATTTGTAAATCTTCTGAATTATACTGGCTGACAAAGGCAAACACAAATTAAAAGCAGTCTCTAAAGATAAAGCTGACATTGAAAAATGAATGTTTGCAACTGAAATGGTATGAGGCCATTTAACACTGAACTGCACTACATGAAAACATACAACAGCAAGGATTGGTTTATATCATTTTATACACAAAATGAAATGCCACAATATTATGAATAATCTGTTTGATACAATTGTTAATGCAGTCTTCTACTCCACAGAAATATTTTTTTGCATACAATTATTAATCAATGCTTACTGTAATGAATTGGTAATAAACAGGGAAATTCATATGTATTTAAAGCACAGCAAATTTTCATTTCCCAGTAGATAAAATGCATATATACATTCATTTAATCAAACTTCTAGGAAGCTAACTACATAGAAAATCAAGACAATAAAAAAATATAGATTATACCTTTTATTCATGACTCAGTGGAGCATTGTAAGTGCTAAAATCTGTGCAAGCATCCCTGGTTGAAAGGTCTAGGTCAAATTAATAATAGCATTGATTTGAAAACTCAGCAGTGACATGAGCTCTATTGCTAAGGTTAGACATATAAATAAGACCCATGTACATATCTTAAGCAGCTACCAGGTACTGCCAATATAAATATCTAAATTTAATTGCTTTCTAGCAGTTGAATACCAGCAATTTTCAAAAAAAAAGAAAAAAAAACCAAGCTCCTGGGTGATGATAGAGATATATACATCCCAAAATAGATTCTTTCTCATGAAGACATCTAGAAGAATCTGCAAAAAATTTTGGTCAAAAGACATATCTTGTGTCCATTTTAATAATATGGAATCTCTTTTGTGGAAATTCTATCAACATTATGTCATATTGGGATAGGGAAACTGCCCTTTTCAAAGTAGTGATCACCAAGATCATTAGCAACTGTTTAACTTGTCTTTTCTAGAGGAACAAATGTCAGACTACATATGTATGGATTTAATCACAGTCTGTACAATATTTTTTGTGACACAACATTCAATCAGAAAATCTGAATACAGAACTGGTCAGGTAATATGGTGTTTTCTTCTGCAAGAGTTGTTGAAGGAGGTGGAGCATTACTGAATTTTTATGAAGCTTTTTCCTTAGAATAAAGGACAATTTCTTCAGATCTATGAAACACAACCTGAACTGTCGCTCTATATACATCAGGGATAAGAAACTGACCAAAGTTTTAAACAAGATACAGTAGCTTTTCCCTTGCTTACATCATCTACAATAAATCCATCTCCAACTATAGTTGTATCTGTGGGAAGTAATTGACTGAAAAATCCTGTAATCATCTTGGAAAGAAAAAAGACAAGCCTAAAATAAAACTTAAATAATAAACTATAAAACAGTAGCTATGTCCCCACCAACCAACAAGAAGGAATCACAGGCTTTCCTAGGTGCTGTGGTTTTTTGGACAATGCATATTCCAGAGTACAGTCAGACTGTACAACTTTCCATCAAATGAACCAGAAGATGAATGATATTGAGCAGTGTCCTGAAAAACAACAAGCTTTTGAACAAATTAAGCAGGAGATAATTCGTGCAGTAGCCCTTGGGCCAATCAGTATAGGGCAAAATGCAAAATTGTGCTCTATGCTGCAGCTGGGAAATATGATCCTTCATGGAGCTTTTGGCAAAAAGTAGGGAGACTTGAGGATAGCTCCCAGGATTTTGGAGTCAGAGATACAAAGGATCTGCAGCCTGTTAACCTCCAACTTTAAAAAGAGATACTGTCAGCTCACATGGTTTGAGTCACTTCAGAAGGGACTGGCACCAAAGCACAGCCTCCCCTGACACCTTGACTGCCAGGGCTGGTCTGGATGTCAAAAGGGAAAGCCCCCTCCACAAGTCATGACACTGATGCTGCATGGAGCAAGTACCTCACTTGACCACACTGCAAGCTTGAATAGTAAACCCCAATTGCCCAGGAATCTTGGGAATTATCTTGAACTGGCCTGAAGGTAAAATATTTTGGCTATCATCAGAAGAAGAGGACATGCTGAGGAGGCTTCACCATATAATCAGCTGCCAGAAAATGAAAAGTGATATGCTCTCTTTACTGCCAGTTGCAGCTATGTTGTAGGGCTACGTACACTTGTATAGAGTCCTACATGGTGAGTCTCAGGAGCTCTTGGGCACAAGGAGGCTGGCTTGTGGTGGCTGTGGGCTCTGTGACCAGTCAGGTCACAGAGCTGAAAGCCATCCAGCTGGCTTTAGATATTGCTGAATGAGAGAAATGGCCAGCACTTACCTCTACACTGACTCGTGGATGGTAACAAATGCTCTGTGGGTGTGGGTGGACCAGTGGAAAAAGACCAATTGGCATCACAGAGGTAAAACCCTCTGGGCTGCTAAATTGTGGCAAGACATCACATCCCAGGTAGAGAAGCTGGATATAAAAGTGGGTCATGTCTCATGAGAAGAGTAGCACATGGACCCATGGGCTGGGCTACTGAACAGCACTGAAATAATAGACAGGTAGATCAGGCTCCCAAGATAAAACTCTTTCCCTGTCAACATCTGATCTTGACCTTTTCTGCCTTCAAGTCTCTCTCCAGTGCAATGCAGTGGGTTGGGGCAGGGCAGGTGCAGGGAGAGAGAAAGCAGCACATGGTTTGGAGCGTTTCAGTTTGTCGTGGGTTGACAGCCTTTATCCCAATATCGTGTGTTGTGTCTGGCAGCTGTGCCTTTTCTCTCTTCCCCCCCCCCCCGGCCGTCTTGCTGTGGCGGGGCGGGGAAGAGAGGGGGGGAGTGTTTGACCAGGCCGTTTTGGCTTTTGGCTTTTTGCTGCTTGGCTTGGCTAGCCGCTTTGCTTGCTTGCTTTCTGCTTTTTGCGCTGTTTTTTTTTCCTTTTCTTTTGTTCCCTCTTTCTTACCCTCCCCTGAAGATACTGGACCGGTTCCGGACCTGACCTGAGACGTCCAGGACACCTGGAGCTTGCAAGAGAAGCTTGAAGCCCTCACCATACACAGTCTGTTTTCTTTCCTTTTCTTGTGTTGGGGAGTGTTCTTTTGTTACTTGTAAATAAATAGGTTTTGTTTTCCACTTTGCTCCTCCGAGAAATTCCTTCCCGAACCCGGTGTTGGGGGAGGGGTGGTTGGAGGTTTGTTTTGTTTTGGGGGGCTCCCTTTTGGAGATTTCCCCTAATTTGTCCTAAACCAGAACAATATACTTTTGGTGCGTTGGCCGGGAAACGGAGGCCAAAAAAAAAAACAGTGGAAAAAAAACCTATAACAATAATATTTTGGTTTTGGCTATTTTGGTGGGCATATTGGTGATTCATAATGTCATTTGGAGTGGAAGCTTGCCGGTATTTCTGGTCCCTAGGGGTTTTTGAAGTTTTAATACTTTTGTGGTCCCTGGGGTTATTTCCTTACCCAAAAATAGCTCTGATGTTGTCCCTAATAAGTAGCTTTTGTAAGCGGGGGGCACTAACCAGAATAGTCATTGTGCTGGTCTTATGTGTGATGATGTGTTGGATAAAAATGCTGGACTTTATTTCAGGAATGTATGGGTTGCTGTTATGGTTGTTTACTCAGTTTGTTTGGGGAGAAGAAGGGGAAGGGGCTTTTCAGCCTTTGTCCTCCTTCTTGTCGTCCAAATTGTTGACATCTCTATTAGAAAATACTGAATTTCCCCTGAGTTTGAAAGAAACCATCTTTCTGGCATTTAATTTATTAAGCCTTTTCTATACTGTCTGGAGTGTGTATAAAATGAAGACTGAGATTTCTAGAGGGGTTAGAGACACTCCTGACTTAGGAGTAAAACAAAGCAGGAAAAATCTTGACTGGAGTGGGAAATGGGAGGACATGGGCCAGACTTTAAAGGAATTTTCCGATCCTATAGACTGGGACTTTCCATCTGATCAAATTCAGGATCCAGTCGAGGTGGCAAAGTATTTGAGGGAGAAGTGCCATGGTAATACTAAGGAGGAAAGGGTTACTGCAGTGAGCTGGGCCTTGGCGTTTGTTTACCGTACTCTGCTAGATACTGTGGAGCAGCAGATAGCAGAAAGGGAACAGGGAGATAAGTTAGTTACTATCCCAGTGACCCAGGCTGCAGCTAACATCCCAGGCTCCAGGCTAGCAGCTGAATCAGACAATAGGCCCCAACCCATGGCTGTTGCAGCTAATACAAGAGGTGGAAAGTGTAAAGGCAAGACTGATCGAAAGGTGGAGGATGATGATGATGATGCAGGAGAAGGACCCTCACCAAAATCAGAGGCCACATCAAGGGGCACAGAATCTGGAGCTAATATTGACTCCTTTTATCTGAAGGACCTCAGAGGCCTAAGAAAGGATTACAGACGACAACCTGACGAATCTATAATTAGTTGGTTAGTCCGCCTTTGGGATGCTGCAGGGGAGGTTACAATTTTGGATGGTACTGAAGCGAGGCATTTGGGATCCCTGTCACATGATCCTGTCATTGATCAAGGTATGATGAGGGGGGCTAACCCTCACAGCCTCTGGGAACGGGTCCTAAGAAGCGTAGCAGAACGATACCTGTGTACCGATGATCTCTATATGCAGCAGACACGGTGGAAGACCATAGAACAGGCGATCCAACGCCTGAGAGAGATGGCGGTGGCAGAGCTCATTTTCTCAGATGATACAACAACTAGGAATCCGGACCTGGTACCATGCACACCTGTAATGTGGAGGAAACTTGTGCGACTTGGGCCACCTGAATACGCTTCTGCCCTAGCAATAATGAAGCGGGATGATACATATGAGACTGTGCTCGATATGGCAAAGAAGCTTCAAGCGTATGCAGATGCTGTGCATGGCCCAACTCATGCCAGAATTGCAGCAGTGGAAACCCGACTGCAGAAACTAGAGGACAAAATAGAGGAGAATCATAAGAAACTCCGGGAAGAGATTAAGGAGGACCTTATTCAAATCTCAGCTGTACAAATTAGAGGCCCTGGTGTCCAACGCTGGCGCTCCTTTGATGGGGAGAGAAGGTACATCCCACGGGCTGAGTTATGGGCTTTTCTGTGTGAGTCTGGAGAAGACATGAGGAGATGGGACAGAAAACCCACCGCTGCTTTGGCACAACGGGTGCATGATTTGAAGAAAAGAGAAAGTATCACCAAAAGGATAGCAGCTCCGGTCGCTCGTAGCCAAGATGTTAAGTATGCTGATGACGATGACATGTCCGATCCCCTTGAAGGAACTTCTAAGGCATATGCCCAAGGAAAGAAGGACAATCTGGCTTAGAGGGGCCCTGCCTCCAGCCAGGAAGAGGCACGGGAGAACCGGGTTTTCTGGAAGGTGTGGATCAGATGGCCTGGCACATCAGAGCCACAAGACTATGAAGCATTGGTTGACACTGGATCACAGTGTACCTTAATGCCATCGGAACACGTGGGGACAGAACCTGTTTCCATTGCTGGAGTGACAGGGGGATCACAACAGTTGACTTTGTTGGAAGCTGAGGTGAGCTTGACTGGGAAGGAGTGGCAGGAACATCCGATTGTGACTGGTCCAGAGGCTCCGTGTATTTTGGGCATAGACTTCCTCCGGAATGGCTATTACAAAGATCCTAAGGGATTCAGGTGGGCTTTTGGAATAGCTGCAGTGGAGATAGAGGGTATTAAACAATTGAATACCTTGTCTGGACTATCAGAGAACCCATCTGCAGTAGGACTCTTGAAGGTAGAGGAACAACGAGTGCCAATTGCCACCTCAACAGTGCACTGCAGGCAGTACCGGACGAATCGAGATGCCGTGATCCCCATCCACAAAATGATCCGAGAGCTGGAGAGCCAAGGGGTGGTCAGTAAAACCCACTCACCCTTCAACAGCCCTATCTGGCCCGTGCGAAAATCTGACGGAGAATGGAGATTGACTGTGGACTATCGTGCCTTGAATGAAGTGACTGCACCACTGAGTGCGGCTGTACCGGACATACTGGAACTGCAGTACGAGCTGGAGTCCAAGGCAGCAAAGTGGTATGCGACCATCGATATTGCTAACGCGTTTTTCTCCATCCCTCTGGCAGCAGAATGCAGGCCCCAGTTTGCTTTTACATGGAGGGGAGTGCAGTATACCTGGAACCGACTGCCCCAGGGGTGGAAACACAGTCCTACCATCTGTCATGGACTGATCCAGGCTGCACTAGAAGAGGGTGAGGCTCCAGAACATTTACAATATATTGATGATATCATTGTTTGGGGGAACACGGCAATAGAAGTGTTCGAGAAAGGAGAGAAGATAATTCATATTCTCTTGAAGCCGGATTTGCCATTAAGAAGAGCAAAGTCAAGGGACCTGCCCGAGAAATTCAGTTTTTGGGAGTGAAGTGGCAAGATGGACAGCGTCAGATTCCTGCAGATGTTATTAACAAAATCACTGCTATGTCCCCACCAACTGATAAGAAGGAAACACAAGCTTTCTTAGGTGCTATAGGTTTCTGGGGGATGCACATCCCTGAGTATAGTCAGATTGTGAGACCCCTTTATCTGGTTACCCGCAAGAAGAACAACTTCCATTGGGGCCCTGAGCAGCAGCAAGCTTTCATCCAGATCAAGCAGGAGATCGCTCATGCTGTAGCCCTTGGTCCAGTCAGGACGGGACCAGATGTGAAGAACGTGCTCTACTCTGCAGCCGGGAGCCATGGTCTGTCCTGGAGCCTTTGGCAGAAGGTGCCTGGCGAGACCCGAGGCCGACCATTGGGATTTTGGAGTCGGAGCTACAGGGGGTCTGAAGATAACTATACTCCAACAGAAAAGGAAATCTTGGCCGCCTATGAAGGAGTCCAAGCTGCCTCAGAGGTGATTGGTACAGAGGCACAACTCCTTCTGGCACCCCGACTACCGGTGCTGGGATGGATGTTCAGAGGAAAGGTTCCCTCTACCCACCATGCCACCAATGCTACTTGGAGTAAGTGGATTGCCCTCATTACGCAGCGCGCTCGAATTGGGAAGTTAAATCGCCCTGGGATCCTGGAAATAATTACAAATTGGCCCGAAGGTGAAAGCTTTAGTGTCGCGGATGAGGAACAAGAGCCAGTGACCCGGGTTGAGGAAGCTCCGCCATACAATCAGTTACCAGCAGAAGAAACGCGTTACGCTCTATTCACCGATGGTTCTTGTCGCGTCATAGGGATGAAACGGAGGTGGAAAGCAGCTGTATGGAGTCCCACTCGACGGGTTGCAGAGGCTACTGAAGGAGAAGGCGAATCCAGTCAATTTGCTGAAATCAAAGCTATTCAACTGGCCCTAGGTATTGCAGAGAGAGAGAAGTGGCCAAGGCTCTATTTGTATACCGATTCTTGGATGGTAGCCAACGCTCTATGGGGATGGCTGAAGAGATGGAAAGAGGCGAACTGGCAGCGCAGAGGAAAACCAATTTGGGCTGCGGAAGAGTGGAAAGATATCGCTACTCGGTTAGAGAAGTTACCTGTGAAGGTTCGCCATGTAGATGCCCATGTCCCCAGAAGTAGAGCTAATGAAGAGCAGCAAAACAACCAGCAAGTACATCAGGCTGCAAAGATAGGGGAGTTGAAGATAGATCTCGACTGGGAGCATAAGGGAGAGTTATTCTTAGCACGATGGGCCCATGATGCCTCAGGCCACCAGGGTAGAGATGCCACCTATAAGTGGGCACGAGACCGAGGGGTGGATCTAACCATGGACAGTATCTCTCAGGTTATTCGTGACTGTGAGACGTGTGCTGCCATTAAGCAGGCCAAGCGGGTGAAGCCCCTCTGGTATGGGGGGCGGTGGTCTAAGTACAAATACGGGGAGGCCTGGCAGATTGATTACATCACACTGCCTCAAACCCGCCAGGGCAAGCGCTATGTACTGACCATGGTAGAAGCCACCACGGGATGGTTGGAAACCTACCCTGTGTCTCATGCCACAGCCCGTAACACTATCTTGGGCCTTGAAAAGCAGGTCCTTTGGAGGCACGGTACTCCCGAGAGAATTGAGTCGGATAATGGGACTCATTTTAAAAACAATCTTATTAATACTTGGGCTAGGGAACATGGCATCGAGTGGATATACCATATCCCCTATCATGCACCAGCTGCAGGGAAGGTGGAAAGGTATAATGGATTGTTAAAAACCACCTTAAAAGCATTGGGTGGGGGGTCTTTTAAAAACTGGGAGCAGCATTTAGCAAAGGCTACCTGGTTAGTTAACACTCGAGGTTCCACCAACCGAGCAGGTCCTGCTCAGTCTGAGCTCCTTAATATAGTAGATGGGGATAAAGCCCCAGTGGCCCATGTCAGAGGTTTGTTGGGAAAGACAGTATGGATCAACCCTGCCTCGGGTACAGACAAACCCATCCGTGGGATTGTCTTTGCTCAAGGACCAGGTTATACATGGTGGATAATGCAGAAAGATGGAACAACACGGTGTGTACCTCAGGGAGACCTGATTGTGGGATGAGACTCATATATGAATGTCATTGTTTGTTGAATGTGAGACAGAAGGAAACTGTAAGTGTCAAAGGTCTGAGCAAGTAAGATGAGAGGAATGCGTAAGTGTCAAAGGTGTGAGTACGTGAAATGAAAGTTTTATTGTATATTCACGATATGGGATAAGGGGTGGAGTGTCGTGGGTTGACAGCCTTTATCCCAATATCGTGTGTTGTGTCTGGCAGCTGTGCCTTTTCTCTCTTCCCCCCGCCCCGGCCGTCTTGCTGTGGCGGGGCGGGGAAGAGAGGGGGGGAGTGTTTGACCAGGCCTTTTTGGCTTTTGGCTTTTTGCTGCTTGGCTTGGCTAGCCGCTTTGCTTGCTTGCTTTCTGCTTTTTGCGCTGTTTTTTTTTCCTTTTCTTTTGTTCCCTCTTTCTTACCCTCCCCTGAAGATACTGGACCGGTTCCGGACCTGACCTGAGACGTCCAGGACACCTGGAGCTTGCAAGAGAAGCTTGAAGCCCTCACCATACACAGTCTGTTTTCTTTCCTTTTCTTGTGTTGGGGAGTGTTCTTTTGTTACTTGTAAATAAATAGGTTTTGTTTTCCACTTTGCTCCTCCGAGAAATTCCTTCCCGAACCCGGTGTTGGGGGAGGGGTGGTTGGAGGTTTGTTTTGTTTTGGGGGGCTCCCTTTTGGAGATTTCCCCTAATTTGTCCTAAACCAGGACACAGTTGAAACACTAAACTGGGGAATGCCAGTGCTAAATCATGATAATGAGATGTGCTGACAAAAGGAACATGGAATAAGAGCTGTAGGAATTTTTTTCCCTCTTTTCTAGCAGTATGTGGGTAGACTTTTTAAGCTAAATATTGCACTCTTGGGGTGAGCACTCTAGTCTGTACATGGAAAATTGGCAATATATGTATAAAAGAGAATCAGTTACAGCTTTTTGAGTTTCAACAAACACTAAGTTTTTCGTGCAATTTTAGATGTTGTGAAGGTCTCCTGAGGGGGGGAGCTTCAGACTTTCTGCTCTTGGATGGAGTTTATTACAGTCTGTCTTGGGGAACACCATGCTCCCTTTATTTTACCTAACACCTAAAGGGGGTCTAAAAGAAAGCTGGAGAGGGACTTTTTGCAAGGGCATGTAGTGATAGGACAGGGAGGAGTGGCTTTAAACTGAAAGAATCATTTAAGGAAGCAGATCTTTACTGTGGGCTTTGTTAAGCTCTAGAACGGGTTGCTCAGACAAGTTGTGCCCCATCCCTTTAAGTATTTAGGCTGGATAGGGCTTTGAGTAATGCAGTTTGGTGGAAGATTTTCTGCCCAAGGCAGGGAGATTAGAATAGATGAATTTTACTTTCCCTTCCCACACTTTTCTATGATTCTATGAATTTACCCCTGGTGAAAAAGCCCAACTAAGTTCTCAGATTTAGATGTCTAAGTTAGGACTAATTTTGACTGATGGAGCTGAAAGCTTTTATTTTTATATATTTCAGACCTGAGCATTACTATCTTTTTTTAACAGTCTTCTGTATTAAGTGCCTTTTTAATGCCAGTTTAATAGGCACTAGTTCCTGACATCAAATGGGAGGATGAGAGCAGTGAACTTTCATCCTGTTCTCCCTGAGAAATAAAAAAAAGTGAGGTGAGCCACTTTTCCTGTAAGGAAAAAGCCATAGGAGCCCTCCCTGTTTGTTTGCAGATAAAATTGTGCCTTGCTCTTCCATAGCACACATAACTGCTTGTAGACAGTGAAGTTACAATTTGTACACTCTTATTTCTCATCTTCTTAGTCTTTAAGTGCCAGTTTACTCAATAACTCTCTTGATGTATAAAATGTATGAATGGCATGTTAAAGGGTAAAGCAAATACCACTCTGCTAAATGGATGGTATGGCAAAGGGTAAAGCAAATACCTGGTGAAATTCTTCTGTGCTGTAGTCAATTCCCAGTCACCTGTCAAATATTGCTCTCACATAGCTTGTTCATGTGTCAGACTGACTTCTCTGATAGTTGAAACAGATTCATTCCATTTCCTTCCTGTAGCTTTCAGTTATTGGATTTTTTTCCCCTCTATATTAGCTAGTTCCTCTTCTTTGCGGAATACATCATGATTTTGATTCCATGACTGTGTCTAAACACTATACAGTATTGTATGGACCTAACATATTTTCTGGTTAACACTTTGGGTTCAAGGCCATTTGAGAAATAGGGACATTCCTAATGTCAGCAACAACCTCTACAAACAGCACAAGTTGTCCTGGCTTTTTTCAGCATCTTCTTAGCCGTGCAAACAGCAGTGAACATTCCTCGCCATCGGACAAAGTAAATAAATAAAGAAATCCAGCCAAAGGAACCTGGACTTGTCAGTCCCACTTCCCAACAGATAAATCTGTTACCTTGGTGTCAAAGCTCCGGATGAAATTCTGCCTTGATCTTGTCAGCATACTGCAAGTCCAAAGTTCCCCTAAGATTTGTGAAGCAAATTTCCTCTCAGGAGAATCACACTTTTCTTCACCTCATCACTAGTAGCTGAGAGTTTGTAGTATCAATATAAAATGTCATTTTAGTCCAAATCCCAATGCACATAGAAGAATTGCAATTAGAACTCAAGCTTCAGACACAGAGGTTTAATTTCCCAGAACAAAATTACCTGTAACTCTGGATATTAAATGAATAATATTTATTCAACTAAGTGATAGGTTGTTTGAAACCTCAACTTTTCAGCTACCCTTAATGAAAGCAAATATGTATCTGATGTTTTAAAAATGTACTATTATAATGCAGAATCTTATAGAATAGCAGTCTATAGAGTCTGGTTGAATTTACCCTTCATAAATTTTGCCAATCATGTATAAGAGATGTAAAATATGTATTCTAGAGATGTAAAATACAATAAAATAGAAATTTTAATTTAATTTTGGCTGAGAAAAATAAGAAAAAAATTGAGAACATTTATCCTGAGACTTCTTTATGGATTTTATGATTGACAATAGTTTTTAATCAAGAACAATTGTGACTAAACTGAATGCAGGTTTACATTTATATTATATAAAATGCTTAACCAAAAGAGAGTTTCACTATCGGTTTATCTGCTTCTGGAGTACTTTAAAGATAGACCCTAAGGACAGAGCTTCTTAGCTGGACAAGGACAGAAAACCACCAGTGAAGAGTTGATTTTATGCTTACCTTACCCATAAATGCTCTATATATCAGTATTTGAAGTCATATTTGTGTCTGATATGACTGTGCATGGAAAATAAATCTGTTGTTTATGCTAAATCAATTAGGATAGCATTAGAAAATAAAAATCAAACAAGAATACATTTCCATCAGATAACTACAGAGTGATGCTTTTCCCAGCTGTTTTCTAACACATTAATATTTTTTCCATCTAAGCAAGGTACTAGGTAATACCAAGGTATTCTTACTCTTCAGTGTTATTTTCTCAGTCATGCAAGGGTACAGAGGCAATCAGAACAAAGAGCACTAAATGTCCTTATCATGCACGTGATTCAAACCTATCAGAAGGTTGGTTTTCCAGCACATGCACTTCCTCACCTGCAGGGCTGTTAACACCACAAGAAAGGATACCCAGATGAACCTACTGTGTTTTACTGCCATCAGCCATGTAATGTCCATCATGCAAGTGGAGAAAACAATATTCCTATTTGTTTCCTGAACCCACTCCTCATTTTGAGCTGGTCAACACCCATATGAAGAGGTCACTGCTGGGGAATAGTTGATTCATGGAGAATACCGCAGCTGAACTCATCCTGGTAATCTTAAACTGCCTTTTGTATAAGAAATATCATGGAATGAAAATAATAAGAAACCATGTTCTGTCTTTATTTTCTTCTTCCTCATTGCCTTTTTGGTACTCCATATTACTTCTGGTTTATGTATTAATTTCGGCACTGTCTGCTAAGATATATCTCTCTATCTCTGTCCGAGTTTCAAGTTGTCCTGGGGTGATTTTATGATGTATGGAAGTATCTCTATTCATCTGTATAGCCCAGAAATAAGTCTTGTGCCTTTAAGACTGGTTCCAAGAGCGAAACAGGGGGAGAAGTGCGGAGTTTGTTATCAGAAACTGCACTTGCTCCCTTGCATCCTTCTCCTGGACTGTGCTGGTTTTATTGCTTAATATTGTTCACTTTTTGTGCTGATGAATGCTTTACCTGTTAAATAAACAGGTTTTTTCTACTTTTCTCCAAGAAAATCTTTTTCCAAACCAGTTGTGGCAGGGGCTGCTTGAATGTGCTTTCCAGAGGAACTCCTTTGGAAGTTTTCTCCCAGATTTGCCCTTAAACAAGATACAAGTTTAATGACTATTTCTGTGCTGTCATGACAATTTTGTGGTCTGGGTAACTTTGCAGTGATGACTGCAAAATAGCTTAGGATTGTCTTCAGCTGCCTGAATATCCTGGGGAAAATATATTAACCAAGAAAATAAGACTGAGAAACCAAATAAATGTCCCCAAACATAAAAAATATTTGACTTTTTAATTTATTAATGCAATTCCAAGAAACTCTCATCCCAAATAAATACCTTTATTTAAAACCCTTCAAAAGATTGCCCTCTGTCTGACCACAAAGTCATCATTTGAAAAAATCTGGTTGTTGAGGCACGACATCCTTTGGTTGCCCCATGCTAGCTGCTCTCATTCCAGTATAGACAATTCACGTCTTTTGGGAGTATTATGCCTTCGTTTTCACTTGGGACCCCTTCTTGGATCTACAGGACTATATAGTTTAATAGTTATGAATATATCCATCCCTTTTTAAAAGGAGATGTGTTTTCTGTACCTTACTCTAAATCCCTGCTGAAGGACAGTGATGTAATTTGAATATAGAAGAGTTGTTTCAACAGCCTGGAATGTCACAGTACAACACAGGTATTAGGTAAACTAGACTTTCAAGACAGTATGATCAGGAGACACAGTGAAAAATAAGTTTGTTTAGCTGGGATCAAAATTATATAAAAAGAAATAGAAGTTATTAAAGTGAGCTTTATATTCCAATTTCCAGCATTTATAGAGGTAGCACAACCTTCAAACAATTTTAACTGTGTGTTTATGTTAAGTAATAACAATTGTATCCTTAAATTTGAGACACTGAACTGAAGCACCCCCTTTAAAGTCAAAGAAATATGGCTCTCTCAGATATCGAGTAAAATGATTATATTAAAGGCATTAGTAAAATTCTGAGGCATGATTTCACTTAACCAGTCTATGTGACTACCGAGTTTATCTGGGATGAAAACTTTGTAAGGATATGGAAGAATGTGAAATTATTTTTGTGAACATATGTCAATTTCAAAGCAGTCCTTTATCTGAAGACATGCTATTTTTTCTCATATCTTCTTTTGCAATCTAAATTTACTACTTTCCAGTTCAGTAACTATTTAACTTCTTTAGCAACATATATTTGAAGAGAAGATAGAGAGATAGAAACTTATATGTTGGAATAAGAACTGGAACTGTAAGTGGATTTATAAATCGTAAAAATTATGTTACAATAGTTTTTTTTGTTTTTTTCCTCTATCTCCATAGTTTTTTTCTGTATAGGAGCAAAGTATCTGCCCTGATCTCTATTGTAACAGGAACTGGGCTGCCCTTCCATAGTTACTGTGTTAATGCCTACAGGGTTGAATAAAATGACCATCATATATATTTTTCAAAACCAAATCAGAAGTGAAAACTCTACACACAAAATTGTCTTTACTAGATATTTTGGGTTAAATAAATTAGGACTAAAAATTTAATATTTTTAGCTGATAAAAATAGGAGGATAAACTGAAACTCCCAACCAGGATTCATTCAAAAGTTAAGAAATATAGACAACATCAAAAGGAGCATCTGCAGTACAAGTTGACTAACATAGAGAATTTAAAGATTATCAGAAATTTGGTTTTGTTACATTTTAGACAGGATGTCAAGCAATTCATCACCACACTGCAGCACCTGTGAAGTCCTTGAGGAAGGTGTGGGACTGCTGACTCATATATTCTTCTGAGAGCTCTTTGGAGGACTCTGGTATAAATACTGGACACACACAGCTTGTGTAGCTCATGGTTCTCCCTGGCAAAACTTGTCAGATATCCACTGAACCTAATTCTATTCCAGTTACTTTATTGACAAAATTTCTATGATTCACATCTATAAAGACACTGAAGTTTGTGACACTCTTTAGTTTTATCTCTCTTTTTTTGGTGGTTAGGTTCTTGAATGCCTGCAGGAGATCTGATATATGCATTACCAGAAAATAACAGCCTTTGAACAAAATGAGAACTCACTGCTTTACATTTTGCCAGCTTGCAACATATTTGTGAACTTCTTATCAGAACTCAGTAAGCACAGTGTGAAACCTTTTATTTTTAAAAAATGATAAAATTTCTATCAAGGTCCTCCTCTACCTCCACCCCCTCAATAAAAGAAAAAAATGAATTGTTTTTTGATTAACAGATATTTCTTTCAGGCCATGCTATACGTACTATATATAGAGGCTTCCTATTTGTCTACTTTGGCAAAAACTTCTCATTTAATGATATAATTGTTTATTTTGCTTTGAGAATTATTTCCTCCCTAGAATAAATATTTAGGTGTAAAATGCTGATGTCACTATAAAGCATGAAAGAGATACAGCAGATCTGGGAAAAAATCCAAAGTGCTTCAGACTAACTTTTCTGCCAGCCTCAAGCTTTTTTACCCGACGTTCTCAGTCCTCAAAAACACAGAGACATCTTCAGAGATAATGCAGGCATAATCTGAAAATATTGGACTGGTGTGATTGAAATGCAATATTCAGCTCCTTTTGTCACAGTAGAAAAAACCCAAATTCTATCCAAAATTCATTTCTAAAAGATTATGTAGCCATTTATTATAAATTTTAAAACCATAATTTTGCAGTTTATTTTCCCCCATCAGTACTAGATATTTATGTCTTTCCCAGCACTATGCCTATTTCAAGGAATGTGTATGTGGGGCCAAAAGAGGAACACATTTTTGTAAGTACTTTCTCTTTATAAAAGAGTTTCAAAGTGCAATCAGCAAAGCTACATGCAGAAAGCAGACATTTAAATTCTACCATTAGCAACAAAAGTGTTGTCAAGTGTCTCCTGAGATAAACCTGAAATCTGTGTGATTCCAGTACTTTCACTGTAAGTCATGTAGCCAGAGAAAATTTCAGAGTTTAAGCTAACCTAGGTGACATAGAAAATGAGGAAAAGGTTTGATTAATTCTAAAGCAAGGACTTATTTTTCTAGCTATATTGAACAAATGAAAGGAAACATGAATCCATACTTGTGAAATTAGGAAATGGCCCAATAAGTGGACAGAATATATATTCTCAAGTTCCATGAGGAGAAAATAGGAAAAGAAATTTGAGACAAATATAATTCTGTAGAGCACAATTCTACACCGTGGATTTATAAAAGTTTTGAAGTTGTTTGTAGTTCTCACTACCTTTTTTGTAAGGTCTTGTGCTAAGAGATGTTTTAGCAACCTACCAGGAGCTCTTGGAAGCACTGCTGAAATCTCTGCTAGGCTGTCCTTAGTAGTTACCACTTGAAGTGGTAACATTTATTTAGTATGCAGCCAAGAACCACTTTCAGGAAGATGTTTGTTGCTTCTGAAGATAAACATTCATTTTTAGTCAGAAAGGATTTTCTTTCTCATGCAATAGGCAGATAAGGTCAGGACATTGATTTAAGGTAAAACACACAGTGGCTTGTAGAGAGGGGACAGGGAGGAACTCAGGCCACCCTCTGCTAATGGAGGTGCTCCCACCACTCCAGGTTTTGTATTCAGAGGGATTTCATCCATATTTGGGAGGCACCTCTTGCTGGGACAAGACTGTACGTTGTAAAATCCCATGTACGCAGTGAGCACCTGCTACGTTCAAGTATCTCTGTGTTCCTTGTATTTTATGTTGACTGAGTTAAGTGGCTGAAAGTGTGGGCTCCTGAGACAGTCCCCTGAGAGAGCTCAGGGTCTTCCTTGCCCTGAATTGAGCTACCAAGGCCACTGCAAGAAGCTCACTAAACAATTGTGAGAAACTATATTGGGTTGATTAGGACTGATTTATTTTCTGGTATTGCTAAACATGATATCTACTTCGTTTGGTCTCTGAACTCTCCAACCACAAAATCAAATGAGGTTTTGATCATCCTTACTGCAGTCATTGGCTGAAAAAAACTAGTCATGTGTGTATTTTTAAAGAGGTCTGGTTTAGTTCCAAAAACAAAAGTGTGAGCATTTCTTTGCACAGTGAAACTGAACATAACAAATGAGTTATTAGGAAGGTGATATCTGAAGGAAAAAGACTAGATTTGTTCTTTATTAGTTCCTTTATATTGAATAACAGAAAAATACAGGCATTTTCTTACCTTCTATTTGACTTTTAAATTAGAAAATCATGGCTTTCATAGTTAGGCAACTACTGAAATAGTGAAGTAACGATGTCATAACAGCAAGAGAGTAAATTTTGAATTACAAGGTAAAAAAAAAATCAGTCAGGAATTTAAAATGCAAGTTTTTGCTTGTTTTCAGGTGCCCTTAAATAAATTTTGGAGATAAAAAACTTGAAGAAAACATTTAGTACTCCAACTATTCCTTTAAACAGATGAAACTTTAAATTTACTATTCTGAAGCTCCTAAGAACTTCTAAGACAATGAAATAACAGAGATGATTTGCACTTCTGATATGTTTTAAGTATCAAAAGCTGAAAAAACCCTAATATCTTCTTTTAAAATTTTGCATTTTCCAAAATTGATGTAAAGAACTTTCAAAGGAAACAGAGCTACTTTCAGCCGTAAACTTTGATAAGTCTACTTACATATTCTTTATCTGGGAAATCAGATTGGGAAACTTCATTTAACAGATTGTCACCAGACAGACTGAAGTAACCAGACAGGTCAGACAAGCAGCCTGGTTATACCTGACTAGCTCTTTTTACACCCCAGCCCACCTGCCACTCTTTCTCCTGCCCACTTTTATCCCTGCCTTTCTCCACCATCATCTTTTCCAAAATACAGAAGCTACTCCTAGTTATTTGCTTGCCAATGGTCTTAGTTTTGGTACCAGACAAAGCTGAATTTGGTGTATCTATTGTGACTACCTAGGTAATACTTTCCTTTTACAGTTTTGCTAATAGATAATTCTGGTCTTATCAGATTCTCCTCTCCAATTTAATATTCTTTAAATTATCTGTGAATTTTTGCCATCACTCATAATCCTGCTGAACCATCTGTGAAATCACCCATACCTCATGGCACCATCTGCAACTTGCATAAACTTCTAACCCTAATATGGCCATCAGCTTCTCTTACTCCAAACCCAGTAGTTTCTCATGAACTTTACATTTGTCTGAACCTCAGCCCACTAACATGAAGATATCTAAACCAGAGGCTGAAACTTCATGCCTAGCAGCTGATGGCTGGATTACCAATTGACTGTTTTGGTATGATAGAGTCTGCACTGATTATAAAAGAGGACTAATGCTGCCATCACCACTTGGACTCCTTCTCTCAAATTGAATCTTACCCTTTGCAACATTATTTAAAAATCTCCAACATATTCAACAACTAGAAATACTGAGGGAGTGAGCAAAATCAAAGTCCTGAAGGGCTTTATATACTACACAGATACAAAAGGCCTTGAGCAGATTTAATTCTGAATCATACTGTATTTATATGAACCTCATCCCTTGAAGCCAATTTTCCACCAACCCATCTCAACTCACACTGTTCAGCTCTACATACAAAGTATCTTTTTTTTCACTTTCTCTAACCTCTGTCTCTTGAGATCAGTTTTCTCATAATCTATTTCTTCAAAACTCAAACTACAAGAACTCATGAACTAAAACCTCTTTTCCTCAAGTGGGCCACAGGCTACCTTTACAGTAATAACTTATATGTTCCTTGCTGTGTCCCCAGACACAAAATGTAACTGGTAGAAAGCAACCTATATCTATGTTGGTAAAATGTTTTAGCCTCCAGAAGAGCATGGCTACATGCTAAATGCATTGGAAATGGTCAGTAGAGTCTTGTAGCTCCTAAAACCTCATCCAGAAATAATTTCTGAGACCTCTAGTTTACACAGATTGAAAACATGAGACCTCCTTAGCAGTTTAGCTGCAGAGATGATTGAGTTTCAGCACCCAGGAGTATTTCAGGCACTGTTTAATCTACAAGTAGAACAACAGCCATATGGTCTCCAACAAGAAGTGCCTCATCATTCAGTCTCGTTAAACTGTAAAAGAAAATGTAAAAAAAAACCTGCTTACACTGACCAGGAAAACCTGGAGCTGTTTGCCCTCTTGTTTCAGAGGAGTCTCTGGAAGATTAGGATAATCTTCAGCACCTACACATGATTAGAGAGATCTAAAATGACAACACAATTGTAGCACAGGAAGAATGAAAAAGGGAAAAGGGAATTTTTTTTTCTATGCATGATAAAAAACAATTCCTGAAAAAGACTAAGAAAGCTGCTGAAGATATTTTTCCCTTTCCTTGTTTAACTGAGGTTTGATTAATTAGAGGAATAAAAAATGCTTTGAGCTCTAAACGTTACCAGCAATTTGTTTAGCTTTAATGCACATTCAAAACAGTGTATTGAAAATGAAAGAAGAGCTGCCTATTTTTCAAAGGAAGAATGTGGCATATGTATCTGTATTTATTCTATGTACACCTAATCTAAGCCATTACATATGTGTCACAAATTGGTCTGGGGATAAATTGATGGATAGGTGGATATCAGCATCATAAGTCTGCCGACTGAAAGCCCCATACTAATGTGGTATTGACTTACAGTATTTAACAGAGCTTATTTCACTTTAAGCATGTTCTACACCTATAAAATAACTTGGTTTCTTGAGTTACCCCTGGGTCTCTGTTTGAAATGCATGAATTTTCATTTACAAAAATGATGACTTTTGCAACAATGCAATGAGTTCCTTGCACAATGAAAATATTGTACGGTAGTGGGACAGTTAAGACTCATTACAGAAATACAGATGTAATCTTGCCAACCTTCTCTCTATCTGCTCTAATCTTCCAGCACAGGAGATGCAACATATATGTCTTTAGTAGTACTACAGAAGTACTACTCCTGTGAACATTAGTCTATTTCCACATTTTTTAGGTAAACCACTATACAGAATAGCAATCACATTTTGAGGAACAGCACACAGACTCTGGAAGAAACTTGGAGCAAGTACCCTGCAGACAGTTCAGTAGAATGCTAGATATTAGCCACATTTTAACATGTGGAGCCAGGAATCTCAAGGTATCAATCCACAGAATAAAAGTGCAGTCACAACATTGTGAAGTAAAATATAGATGGTTTACCTTCAGTGACGATGCAATATATTGTTCCTAATTATCTGCCAGGATGGCATTTATGGTCTAGCAAGACATCAGGTGTATTAAGTTTTCCTCTCTTTTTCAGTTGGAACAAGACATGTATTTTAAATCACTGATTCCAATCTGCTTCTGTATTAAAACCCTGTATCTAAATGTAACCCTTTTTCTAAATGCTCAAAAATGTATCTTAAAAAGCTCAATTACCATCCTGACAAATTTAAAAAGCAATTTTTTCAAAAGCCTGTGCATTTAGTGAAACTAATTTTTGTCATCTCTTTACAAAAATACTCACTGCAATGTTTTTTGGAAATTTATAAAAACAATATCCCTCCCTTTTTTTTTTTTTTTTTTTTTTTTTTGCTTTATAGGTAATGCAGACATTATTTTGAAATAATAAGATCTATTTTTTTTCTATAAGACTGTATGTCTGAGGTGAATGTTGGATTATTTTTATTTTTTACCATTTTATAGGTTTTTACATGTTATTCATATAACATGAAATTAACATACACACTAACAATGCTAGTCACTGAGAAAGTCTTGAATGCTAAAGAAAAAACTATCTTTTTGGATGCTGAACATGAGGTGACAAATGACAGAAAAGGCAGTGTTTACTTTTCTGTCCCATTGAAAATCCAAGTTAATATAAGTTAGTAGAGTTCCAATTATCTTACACTTTGAATAGTAAAATGTCATGAAGTTATTTTCTTTTTGTTAGATATTTTTCCTGTCTAAAATCAAGCCTATCAAGGCTCAGCTCTCAACACATTTGTAATGGGAAGAGGAGAGGCAAACCCTAAACATTGCACATTGGCCTCCCTTGTTATCATCAAACACAAGTGATTTGTTTTGATAGTCTATTGGAAGCAGGAAGGAAGAAGGCTGTAATTGTTACCATGTTAGTTATACCTCACATTTTTCTAACTTTTTCTAAAGGGACTTCAGATGTAGTTCAGCCTATGAAGGAAGAATGTTGAGAATTGAACTCTTCTCTCCTATACCTTGTCAGATCATACACAACATTTAAACTTCAATCCAATTTTCTTACTAATTTATCTGGCAGCCAACCAATACCTTTTAATTTTTATTTTCTTTTTTTTTATTGTGATACTCTTGTCAGTGAGAAAAATTTTCTTGGGTGTTAGAAATTTTATACTTATATAAATAATGTTTACTTACTTTTAGGTAGCATAAGTGACACAGCTAAATGTTTCAGGCTACAAACCTCTCAGAAATAGAACTTTAGACATATGTCTTAAGCTTTAAGTGGATGACACAGATTCATAAAATTGATCTTAAAAGAAGAGCAGAAATACATCAGGCTTTATCTATAACAATAGGCACTGTAGAATCTGCTGCCTGCTTCAAATGATAAATTCCAAAGACAGATCATGGCATAGCATCCAAAGTATGAATGTGGAGTGACACTGCATTTGTATAGACTTCTGTTTATATTCTTAATTTGCATCAGAATATGTGAGAGATGAAGTTTACTCACAGCTTTGCCTTTGAATAGAGGAGTAGAGATCAATTCTTGTAACAAGTGAAAGCAAAGTCATTCAAATGCCTATTGGCATTTCTCAGATTGGAAAGGAGCAGATACGCCAAAATTTAAAGACAATTTCTTCTGATTAAAATTAATCTTAATATTCGAAGCCTATCTGATCTTCTTTATTAAAAGAAATTATTCCACACATTCTCAGTAATTTATTGTAGTGATGTACAGCCAGCTGATGTGTGAAAACATTCCTCACAAATATATTCTCTTTAAAACCCATGTGAGTGCTTCAGTGCAGCCTATTAAAATATTGTCCTGTACCTTTCCCTACAGCTGTATACCCTGTGTAGTATAAACAGAGTCTGTGGGGAAGAATATTTTCATCAAGGTTGAGGAAAAGGCTGAAGTATGTCATGCCTTCTTTGCCTCAGTCTTTAACAGAAAGACAGGTTATCCTCAACCAGAAGATAGACCAGACCCTGAGCAGACAGAAAGGGATGGGAAGCAGAATAGACCCCTGTAATCCAGGAGGAAGCAGTTAGTGACCTGCTGAGCCACTTAGACACCCATAAGTCTATGGGGCTGCAGAGGATCACCCAAGGACACAGAGGGAACTGGAGAAGAGCTCACTAAGCCTTTCTCCATCATTTGCCAGCAGCCTGTCCCAGATGACTGCAGGTCAGCCAGTGTGATGGCCATCTACAAGAAGGCTCAGAAGGAGAATGTGGGGAACTATAGCCCTGTCAGCCTGACCTTGGTGCCAGGGAAAGTTACAGAACAGATTTTCTGGAGTGCTGTCATGCAGGACAACCAGAGTATCAGGCCCAGCTATATCAGTTTAGGAAAGGCAGGTCTTTCTTCACCAGCCTGATCTCCTTTTATGACCAGGTGACTTGTCTAGTGACTGAAGAAAAGGCTGTGGACATTGTCTACCTGGTCTTCAGTAAAGCCTTTGACACTGTCTCCCACAGCATTCTCCCAGAGATGTTGACAGCCCACAGCTTGGACAAGAGCACTCTTGGCTGGGTTAAAAACTGGCTGGTGGCTGGGCCCAGAGAGTGGTGTTGAACGAAGTCATATCCAGCTGGCAGATGGTCAGCACTGGGGTTTCCCAGGGCATAGTACTGGAATGAGTCCTGTTTAATATCTTTTTTGATGATCTGGATGAGTGGATCAAGTTCAGCCTCAGAAAGGTAACAGACAACACTAAGTTGTGCTGCAGTGTTGATCTGATGGAGGGCAGGAAAGCTGTGCAGAGGCATGGAACCTGGACAGGTTGGATTGATGACTAGCTGCCAATGGTGTAAGGTTCAACAAGGCCAAGTGCCAGGTCCTCCACTTGGGCCACAACAAGCTCTGGCAGCACTACAGGTTGGGGACAAAGTGCCTAGAAAAGGGCTCAGGGGAAAAGCCATGGGGGTCCTGGTTGACAGCTGGCTGAACACGAGCCAGGGTGTTCCAAGGTGTCCAAGAAAGCCAATGGCATCCTGGCCTGTGCCAGCAACAGTGTGGCCAGCAGGAGCAGGGCAGGGATTGCCCCTCTTTGCTTGGCACTGGTGAGGCCACACCTCAAAGTGCTGTGCTCAGTTCTGGGCCCCTCACTGCAAGAAACACACTCAGGGGCTGGAGTAAGTCCAGAGAAGGACAGTGAATCTGGTGAAGAGTCTGGAGAAAAAGCCATATGAGGAGAAGCTGAGGGAACTGGGGATGCTTGGCCTGGAGAAAAGGATACTCAGGGTAGACCTTACTACTGTTTATAACTACCTGAAGGGATCCTGTAGCAAGGTGGAGGTCAACCTCTTCTCTCTGGTAACCAGCAACAGGACAAGGGCAAACAAGCTGCACCAGGGGAGGTTCAGGTTGGTCAGCAGCAGGAATCTTTTCACTGAAAGAGTAGTTAAGCATTGGAATAGGCTGCCCAGGGAAGTTGGAGTCACAATACTTGGAAGTGCACAAGCAATGAACATGTGTGGCACTTAGTGCTATGATTTAGTTGGTGATGTGGTGTTTGCTTAATAACCTTGGAGGTCTTTTCCTATCTTAATGATTCTATCATTCAATGTCTTCTTTTTCCCTATCTCATTGAAACTTTAGTTTTCTTTTGGAAGAAATATTTTTTGTGTGAGTGTTAAACAATGTCTGTTTTGACACTTTATTGTACATTGTGGCTTCAGCCTAATTTGAAAATTTTAACTACACAATGAAAGTATCAAATAGCTTTGTAACACTTCTTTGTTGTTATACCATACCTAATATTCCTGGCACTTAGAAAAAGATGCGTAGTTTCATTCTGCAATGTCTTTTTCTTCCTGGCAAATATTTTTTTCCTTAATGTGTTAAACTACAGTGTATTTGATTGTCTCATAGTCTTTAAAATAAAAATCAAAATAGACAGAGATGGTGGGTAAAAGAGAGTAGACATATTTTAAAGCCTTTTACTAACAAAATTTATGAAGATTATTAATTTTGACTCTGACATACATCCGTGGGTTCACAATCAGCCTTTTTACTGTCTTCATAACTATATATAAATGATAGAATCATCTACCAATATACCTCAAGAGAGATGGCAGAGAATAGACATGGCAGTCATGCTGACATCAGCACAACATCTCGGATAAATCTGTTGATACCTGTGAAATTATAAAGTTACCAGTGTGAAGCGGCAGCTTTGTCTCCTTGTGCATGGGTGGTCCTCGAAGGAAAATCTGCAAGTTGAATCTCTGGGCATTTTCCTAATTCTCTCATCGCTGTTTCGTAACACTGGGGGAAAAAAATGTGTCCAGTAGCTTGGCATTATCCATCATCCAGACAGTGTACAGTTGGGAATGACATAGATCTGGTGCCCAAAAGCACTGTCTGACTAAAATAGAACCTGGTTTCCATTCATCAAACTCTTAAAGCATTATCTCCCACTTACTGAGCAGGTGGATGAAGTACAGAAAAACCATAGCAAAATTTCTGTGGTAGTTGTATTTTTTGTTGTATTATAAATCCATATAAATCACTTTCATCTCTCAGTGTGTCAGGAACAGGTGATAGTGAGACAGGTTGCCAGCACAGCTATTTGAACTTAAATTCCAGCTTTACCACCATTCAATAGGCACTATAGGAGACAGAAAAAAAAAACCAAACAAAGCAAGAGGGGAGAACAGATATAGGAAACTGCAACTTATGCTTCAAAGTAGCAGAAAAGTATTAGCACAATTTTGTTGATAAAGAAATTCTTCAAACCAGTAACACCAGCATTTACTGACAACGTTTAATCTCCTCTTGGTTGGAATATCCAAGATGGATGTTATTTTAAGTGGAAATATATTATTATTTGTTTGTAGAGATGGTGATTTGTAAAAATCACTTTTAAGAATTTTTTGGGTTTTTTGTTTTTTTTTTGTTTTTTTTTTTTTTTTTTTTTTGGGTTTTCTTTTACCTGTGTAATCACTTTTCAGCTCCAACTGCTTGTTTGCATCCTGTAAAACAGTAACTTCCTCCATGGGCCAAGTGATTTCAGTAACACTTCAGGCCCTCTTTACCATCTTTGCTGGGCTTGCTCCAGTACATCTGCACCTCTCCCACACTGGGCAACCAAGACTTGCACCTGATACTCCAGACATGCCTCACCAGGGTTGACCCAGAAGGGAAGAATCATCTCTCTTGAGGTGCTGGCAGTGTTCTGCCTAATGCAGCCCAGGATGCCGCATGGTTGCTGGCTTACATTTAATCTGTTGTCCATGAAGACCATCAGGTCTCTTTTTTTAAAGGCTGCTCTCCAATAGTCAGTCACCAGGCTATCCTGGTGCATGGGGTTATTTCCCCTCAGGTGCAGAACTCAGCACTTTCACCTGCTGAAGTCCATAATGTTCCTATCAGTCAATTTCTCCAGCCTAGTCAGGTTCCTCTGACGGGCAGCACAACACTCCTTTGGTGTTATCGACCACCCCTCAAGGGTTTTTATTAGATGAAAATTTTAAAGCTAATTTCTGTAAGTATTCCGGCATGCAACTTTTTTTTTTCCATGAACAGTCACAATCATAAAACTGAATAGCATTCATTTCCCCCAGCAGGCAAAACTAAAGGAACATTGTGCAACAAATTTTTTAACATTCTGACAGACAGCCACAATGGAAACTGCCTTGTTCTCCTGTTTTAACTATTCATCACCAAGCTGTGAGATGGTCTTCCTTGGATTTTTCCCTCTGTCCTCCATTCAGCAGGAGTATTTGCATCAGCTATACAGTTTTCCCATTCTGGATGAATTCACTCCAGTTTCTATAAATATCCCTAGTGCACTTGGCATGTTCTAGTGATACAGAACTGCATAAAGCCTCTATCCAAGCATATTAAATAACATAAAAATTGAGCACATTTGAACATATTTTCTTAATTTTATACTAAATAGAAGGTTGTAAAATCAAAAGCCACTTGATTTACATTTCATATTGCATTTGATTAGAAGTCACTCATATACAAAGAATTACCTCCAGACATAGGAACAAGTTCTATACAAGCCCTATAATTGAAGTTTGCCAAGCAAGGCTCTTGACATGTCTCATCCATTGGGTATTTCTGCATTGCCTTCTTGGTGGTGGTTCTGTGCTCTCTTTAGGCATAATCTGGCTTTCCCACCACTTCCACAGTATAGAGGAGACATAATTGCAGGGATTTCAGTGGAGATACTTCTGATTTATCCTGCCACCAAATCACTGCTGTTAAGTGTCCTGGTTCTGGCCCAGATCAGCAGGAGAGGACAACACCAGTATATTGTGTTACTTCATACCCCATTACATCATTGAAGGGGTGGGGGAGGGAGGAGTGACTCTGTCTCATTTCTGGGAAGGATGGCAACCCTTTCTGGTGGAACAAAGTATGGCAGGGTGGGGAACCCATTGCCCATTGTTTATTGTCTTGGGCACTGCAGTGAGCATTTTTGCATGTGAATAATTCCCTCTTTTTTCAATATTTTTGTTATTAATATTGTTTTTGCTGCTCATTTTCTTGTCTCATTGCTGTTTCCATGAAATTATTCTTCTCTCAACCCATGATCTTTGCCTCTTGCAACTCCAATTCTCCTCTCTGGCTACTGGTGGAGGGGGAGGGAAAAGCGGGGTGGGGTGGGTGATGAGTGAGTGATCAGCAGTGTAACTTGGAGGGTCTTGGTGAAAGAACTAAATTGGGAGTACTATTCCAAATCCATGACATTAAGTCCCAGATTTCTCTCACAAACAAACAATTTCCATGAGGTTTTAATCTACCTCTAGCTAAAAGCAAATTGCTGTACAGAAAAGGGTAGACAGTGTTTTTAAATGATTTTATATTTTTTCCTTTCTTTTTCTTTCCAGAAATGGACTTGAACAGTTGTTACTGTAGCAAGGAAATAGCAAGTAGAAGAATATAAGGTAAACAGTTTCCAAAATAAAAGTGCTGTAGGCTTTTTTTCTCAGTAATCATCTTTAATGTAATAAATGTATGTATTTTTGCCACCTAAGTACGTAAAATGATGGTACATTAGTTTATAAATTCTCCAAAAGTTTTTCAGTTTTTCTGCCTCATAGTTAGGACTTGCTATTTGTATTTTGAATTGAAAAGTACCATTTATGTATCTAGCAATACCATATATATCTGCTGGCACTGAATGCTATTAGAGAAGTGGGCATATAGAGACCCAACAGATATATTGCTAATAGTTTGCTGATAATTTAGCAGAGCTTGAGCCTCAATAAATTCTAATAAGCGTCTAATTTTGAGAATCTGAGAAATCCTACACTTAATATTAAGCATATGTATGAGAGAATTTTTGGAGCTGGATATCACACCATCTCTAGTCATAGTCTGAAAGTAGTTAGAACTACTTTTTCCAGTTGTGTTTCTTTTCAGAAAAATAAAACAAACCACATCTGTCTCTATTCAATATTTTAAAATATTTTCTTTTAAACTATTCTCACAGAATCACAGAAAATTCTGAGTTGGAAGAGACTCACAAGGATTATCCAGTCAAACTCTTCAGTGAATGGCTCATATGGGGATCAAACCCATGACCCTGGTGTTACAAGCACCATTCTTTAAGCAAGGGAGCTAATTTTTGTAAGACCTAGCTTCTAAGGAACAAAAGGCAATGTTATCCCTTACTGGAAAAGAAATGTTTACAATTGAAGATTGTAAGGAAAAAGGAATGGATTCTGTGAAGTATTGAGTAATCAATTACACCTGTGCATATTTAGTATGCTGGATCTATACATGCAAAAATATAATTATCTTTGAAAATGTTTGCACCAGGCATACTGACTTACAAATGTGGAAGCCATTAGATACTCCTAGAAATTGCATTTTTCTAGAAGTAGACATTGGAAAGTTTGTCTCTGGTAACCTTCTAATAATATTTTTTTACATCTTTCTTGTGTATCTAAAGAAATCAACCACTGTAAGCTGAATTTAAGAAAACATAAATGTATTTGTTTCAAATATTATTGTCAACTATAATGCTTTACAACTTGGGTTTTACCCTGAAGCATGTCCTAGAAATCAAAGGGTGCACTGACAATGTGAAGTGTGGGAAAGCATCTCACTATTCCCATTAACAGCAATAGCAGCAGCACTTTTAATTCTTCATTGATCACACTGACTATTTCCCCCTCAAGAGTCACGAAAGCCAAGAAACTTACTGTGAAGGGTGAAACCCTTGTAATGGACTACTTAACTAGATTTTGATACCTGAAGAGAAAAGAAAATGAAATTTCAGAAGCTGTATTTAACTGATAACATACTACATTCCAAAGAAGGCTATACAAGGATAAGCAGCAATGTTAGAAAAATGGTTCTGGAAGCAGTGGTTGTACAGAAAAATAAAATATAAAAGATAAAAGCAACAGGTTGTTACCCCTGGGACTGGAAAGAAGCATTAAATTGCTGATGGCTAAACATAAGAGCAGTTATTCTTGGATTCCTACTCATAACAGAAGAGTCTCCTAAAGGAGCTTACATTTTAAAAGCCAAGGAAAAGATAGCCAGGCAAGGAGGTACAGCAGCCTTTAATGATGATCCAGAAAAAGGAGAAAGATAAAGTGTTCCTGCCAATCTATTATAGGTGTATGTAGGAGGGATAAAGGTAAGTGTCAGTGAAGGACCTTACCTGCCTGTAAATGTGTGAGGATGGGTAATGGGAACTCTGCTTTTGCAGAGTTTGGATAGAATGCTAGTCCTGTGTTAATGAAAAGACAGTTCTGCAGGCAGAATTTAATCCCAAAATTTCATCTGTGTCTTTCTTTTGTCTACATGCTCACTGCATATTCAGCCTGCACATTGTCAGCCATGTCAGCACAAGAGCCTCTCCTTTGCAAAACCTCTCATTTAATGAATCACTTCTACCTTATTGCAACAATTTACTGAGCTTTCCTCATTTGAAAAGGCACTGGAAATATTTTTTCTTTAGTCATTAGTGGTCTCTTCTGTTTAATTTACATTGTTTGATATTTACTGTTGATACTTATCCTTTTGAAGTTTTTTATATACAGCTATATGAAAGTTACTATCAAATTACATATATATGTTCACATGTACACATTGACATAATTTATTCAGATCTAAATGTAAGTTTAAGGTCCAAGACCCATGTTTAACCTAATAAAATACGTTCTTACTTTACATCTTGAAGATCTTGGAATTAATGGTAAGATTTAATAAGGGTCTTAATGACCAGATTAAAGGTCATTTAAAATAAAAATGGCCTGAAATTGAAATTATGTATTCCATTAAAACAAAATAAAAATGTCAAGTTGTGTGTGTAGAAAATTCTGAATAGCTCTTGGCTAATTTTGCAGCTAGAGAAATGAGACCAATACCATACTGGTTTTATTTTGAAGTTTCTTCTGATATATGGATTTAAGTTTCTGGTATGCTGTATCTAGTGTTCAATCAGTAAAAAATACAGAGGCATACTTCCCTGTTGTTTCTCAGCAAGATAATCACATCCTGAAATGTAAGATATCTAATTTAGCTGCTTGGAGTCACCTACTGACTCTATAAGAACCAAGGATTTCTTTCAGATATTCTTCATCACACTCTAATGAAACACCTGAAGTGAGTGATAAAAATAACTTCCCTCTTTGGCTTGATTCAGCCAATTTTAAGAAGTCAGTGACATACCACCAGAAGCACTCAAGAACATAACTAGTTTGCTGCAACCACACTTGCTTATTCTGTGACAAAATTTGCTCTTTGAATTTTCCTAATTGTGAAAATATATGAAAGTATCTGTGTTGTGAGGGTTTCTTTGTTTGTTTTGTTTTGGGTTTTTTTTGGTTTTTTTTTTTTTTTTTCGGGGAGGAAATCTTTGGGTTTTTAAAGGTAAAATCCAGTAAAACAGCATTATATTCCTGTGAATATCCTCTTCTTCGCCACTTTTTTAACAGCAAAAAAATTGCTTTTCCCCTAAGAGAGTGAAATTCTTCCAAGTTTTACCAAAGGCAGGTGTCTGACTTGAGGACAAGATGGATTAGTTTATTTCCAGTTTTAGGTGAAAAATTCCTTTTTTTATGTATATTTTTTTCTGAGTAAAATAATGTTTCCCCTGAATTCTGATGATTTCAGCTCATTGATTTCACCTTCTGTGTTTAAAACATGTGTTGAGCTTTGCTCTCAGTTCAAGAGTCAATACTTCCAGTTGATTCCTCTGGGATGAAGATGGAGCTCAATAGCTCAATATCTAATTCTTTCCCTAATAGTAAAACTCATTACTCAGACAATGGAGTTTTCATCATCAAACCATAAACTATTCAGCTGAGTCACACAGGAATAAAAATGTTATATTTTATTTTGGCACATACTGCACAAACAGTTCCACTGTTTTTGTCACAGATACAGGAAAGGATCCCTGAATGGATACAAAATAAATCATCTCTATTAGGTAATCAAGATGGGAAACTGATACTGTTCTTGTTTTAATCAATCCATGAAAGGAAAGCGATTATATAGCACACCAGCACAGTGTATCCCCATGAGGCTCTTGTAATTGGGATGATCATTTAATTGGCACATTCTGTTTCCACTGGGATATGCTGTTTAAGAGGGATCTACTTTACTCGGCAGATGCAGGGCTTGTTATATGATCTCCTCAGCTAAAATTACTCATATTGTGATGAAAAATGAAAAAGATGTATAGACTTTTCGTCTTTATTTTGTCAACTGCTCAAACTACAGGAGCTTTATTTCTCATACTGAGGGGGAAAAAAAAGGCAATTATGCTGCTCGGAAGGAATGTACATTTCTCCACTGTGTTAAAAGGATCAAAGTAAAATTCTTCAGTAACTGTATTGTTATGCAGTATAATCAACATAGCTATACAGCAGAGGGATGAACAATGATAACACAAAAAAGGGTAATATAAGAGGGAAAATGACTGAAAAATAAATCATTGAAGGTAAGTAGTGATTCTTGCAAATAGATTTGGATTTACTTATTTATTAAAAGTATAAATGAAAATTTAAATTTATGTAAACAGCAAAAACTATTTTAAATGCATTTCAATATTATGTCAAAGGCTTAGTATTAGATTACTTGTTCTTTTTTCTCCTAGCAAGGTGGGTAAGGAGGTATTAGCATAAACAAACTCACGTGTTCATTGCAGAGGGGTGGGACCAGATGACCCTGAAAGGTGCCTTCTAAGTCATCAGCTTTCAAATCCCAGTTGAGGGATAAACCCTTGAATAGCTACTGTAACTACAGGTATTCACACTACCTTGTAAGAAGCCTTCATTTAACAAATTAAAGAAGTATCCCACATGCATTTTCTGTTCTCTGGCTCACAGATTCATTCCAACATACATTTAAAAATTATAAACAAACCCCAAAACCTTGCCAACAAAAACAAACAAACAAAATTCTATTTGTGATAAAAAGAAATAACAACTAATAAGGGCTAGAATTTGGCTTATACAAAAGGTATTTTAAAAATAAGTGAAATAATCACACATCTGTCTGCGTGTCCCTGAAGATAACTTTTCATACTGCTTCAATGGTTTCATTTTCAATTAGTGTTTCCTAAACTTTTATTTTGAAAATTTAAGTACAAATTAATCCTGAGCTACATTGTGAAAGAAATCTGTTTATTTCTGCAATCTGGAAGACCTGTTTTCAGAAATACTACTTGAAAATAGCTTAGAGGAAGGAAAAAAATTTAAAATATTCTTATTTGACAGGGTAAAAGAGTTGAAATCTACTCTGGAAGAAACAGAAACTTGATAGAACTAATTTGGTATTGGCAAAGCAACAGAAGTTTGTGAAAAAATAAACCAGACTGCTGTTACTTCCACTATTCCCACACCTCTAGTAGCATCCTCTGCCCTGCCTACATCTCCAAGCAAAAAAAAACCCCTTGTATTTCAGTTGTCACTTCTGCCTTCTACCTACACACCAGGAACCCAGAGGACTTCCATATTCCTTCTCCACTACAGGTAAAACCCATTGTACCTATTTTGTATTATAGCAGCTTAGGGCTTTAGGTGTCATGTTAAAATGGAGGCAGGTGATATCTTATCAGCCTACCTTTAGTAGATGTCATTCACATGATTTTCACCTTCTTTGTGTAATTAATACTTAACTGCAGAGTGCACCACATGTCCCTCTACAACCTTAATTGCCATTTTCACCTTCTCTCATTTCAGTTTCTCTCTGCCATTTGCTGTTGTATACTCTGACTCTGGGTTTCTGTTGTAGTGTTTTGTTAAGTTTCTTGTATTATTCCCCCATTTTATGTATTGTTCTCCCCTGTTCAATGTAAAATGCTTCTGCCCTCCCCAGTTTTCCCGCCATAGCCCTACCGACAGTTATGTCACCATGGTTACCCCTGCTCTTGGTTGTGTCAATTACTTCAGTTATATAATTTCTCCTCCCCTTACCTCCTTATAAGTAAACTTTTCCTCCTCCCTGGGCCCAGTCAATCACCCTCCCACTCCTCCCAGCTTTCGAGAACCTTCTCCTCTCTGGGGGCTGTGGTTGGCTGTGGTCCCGGGGCCCCTCCTTTACTTTGTATTCATTCGTTCCCCCATTATGTCAGTTATGTTAAGTTCATCCTCTCACCTTTCTTGATTGGTTCCCTGTGAATCCCTCCCATATACAGAATCAGAGAATCACAGAAGTTCAAGACTGGAAGAGACCTATAAGATCATCAAGTCCAGCCGATGTTCTAACTGTTCAACTAGATCATGGCAGCAAGTGCCACTGGAGGCCATGGTACAACTGCAAAGCTATGATGTAGTTGCCATCACGGAAACATAATGGGATGACTCATATAACTGGAGTACTACGTTGGCTGGATACAGACTCTTCAGGAGAGATAGAAAAGGAAGAAGAGGAGGTGGCGTAGCTCTTTATGTTAAGCAAACCTTTGATGCCGTTGAAATTGAAACAAAGGAAGAAGGAGTTGAATGTTTATGGATAAGAATCAAGGGGAAGGCCAACAACGCCGACATCATATTGGGAGTCTGTTATCGTCGACCCGATCAAGAAGAAGAAGTAGACAACTTGTTCTATATACACCCCCCTTCCTTTATAATCTTGTTTCACCCTCCATTCCTGGTCACTCCCCCGGTTGGCTTCTCCTCTGTCGGATCATCTGGAACACCAATAAACCGACATTAACCCCCGGTGAAGTGTCCTGCTCCTTCCTCGTCTATTCACCAGCGAGAGCCCGTCCACAGCCAGCACCGCCCGAGGCCATGCGACGCCGACGGGCGCTGGCCAGGAATTGCAGCTGGGCGTCGGCCCCTGCCCATGGCTAGCCGGACCTCGACCCTCTGGGCCGCGTACGCCTCGCCGCAGGTTTCTGCTTTGTGTTTTCTTTCATTTAACTTGTTTCACGACACATATGCTTTCCCAACTATCAGTCATTTTGCCTGCTCCTGTCTTTTAGTAGAGAAGATGTAACTGTGAAGGCCCCACTTGCACAATATATCCAATCTAAAATTTCTAGTAGTTTAACAAGAATGTCTTTTCAGAAATGTTGAATAGCAACACTGAAGTAAATAGCATCTATGTCTACTCAATAGCTAAAAATCAAGTACTGGAGGCAGATTTATGAGAATAACTCTGTGTGTATGGCCTTGTAAACAAAGAAATGAACAAGAACAGAAAAATGTGAGATGAAGGCACAGGGAAAATAAAACTATAATTGCTCTGTCATACTTGTTCTCAAAGTTACGCTACATTTTTGTTTTCCAATTTTTTTTAAAAATAATCTTTTTCAGGAAAATTATGACACTAGTTGCTGTTTGCAGAAAGGTAGTTTGCTGCCAGATTAATATCAATATTATTAACCAATAGACACATAGACAACCCTGAACTGGTCATTTGAAATCCTTGGCTTTTCAGAGATAGCAAGTACAAAATATTTTATCAGTGAAATTATATTAAAACAAGAAATACTTTCTGTTACTTTAATCAGGTACACCAATATTTCATGAAACACTCAAAAAAATTCTCTTAAACTTGAACCTCATTTCAGCTATAGTTAGTTCAGATTGAGAGTAATTAAGTGGAGTCATGGTAGTAAATACCTAGCGCTATTGATTTAGGAATGAAGTTCATGCCTTTACTGTGAAGAACAGTATTTTCTTTGTGTTTGCATCTGTTTCAAGGTATGTTGTTTGTTAGCAAATAACTATTTTTCTTATTTCATGTGGATATATGTAATATTTACTATTTATGATTTTTTAGCACAGATCATACATTTATATCTGTACAAAAATATTTGTGCACTTAGACTTTATTTAAATCTATATTCAATTTTTTTAGATATTTTTTACCCAAAGTTACTTTGACTGGACCTGATGATTTCCCCCACATGCTGTCAATTGTGTTTTTTCACTCAAAATCACTCTTCAACTACTCATGTAATTTAATTAATTTATTTATATATATATTTAGTAAAAAATGTCAGACTACACAATACTTTAAATGTCAGTGCGAAATGTCTGTATTTTGCAGTCACTACCACATTTTCTTTAAGATAAAAAAGAGTAACTTTCTCAGGATCTACAGATTTTCGGGTCTCTTAAGAACGGATCAATACAAAGTATAATCTTCAAAAGCAGTTCCATCCTGCCTCATTTTCACATGCTTCCCTCATTTTAAAGTCAATCAGGTTGAAAAAGAAATGAGTGACCAAGAAGGGTCATTGTGGCTTGTTGTTTTAATTGCAAAATGTCATAGTGTTTGTGTTTTGCTCCCTTATTATACACAAATGCACCAGTAACTTTGCTTTTCACTGTAGCAATTTCCAGAGGGGATTCAATAGTTTTATTGACATCAGAATATTTAGGGTTTGGGTAGACCCCAGTTCTGAAGCTGAAATGCAGGGAAGCTTGCTAAGTATTTGCTTGTTGATGCATTTCTTCTAGCCATTCCCTTTTGTTTTTGAAAATTAAGTAGCAGCTGAGAACCATCCTTGATTAAAAAAAAAAAAAAATAAAAAATAAATCTTTCCCAACCTTAAGTCATGAGGAAAGAACAGGGAAGCTGTAAGTTACAATCAGTGTTTTTAAACTCCAGCTGAAGTAATAAAACCTTGCAAAAGATGTGTCTGTATTTTATTTTATGCTTGTCATGTTAGAAGCCATGGTTTAGTAGCCCCCAAATATGAGCAAATAGTGATGTTTAGTTTGCTTCTCCGTGGGATCTAAGTTGGACATTCCTTTAAAATAAACACCAGATATAATAGAACTCCAAAAATACATATTTATAAGTACAAATTTTTGCCATGTTAAAATTCAGAGCTTCATTAGGCTTTCACACCATGGAATAACAGTAAGAGAGGGTCTAAATTTAATACTGAAGAATTTTGTGTGTGTCATTAGATTAATTTGCAGACATGCATCACTTTCACATTCCACTAATAAAGGTTCTTTCTTGCTCTTTGGCCTTGTCCCTAATATTTTTTTTTCTGAAGTCCTTCTGATTACTCTTTAATGGGAAAGGACGCTTCTATCCATGGCAGCTTTGGCTTAGGTCATACACAAAGGGGAAAAGGAAGAATTAGCACTCATAAAGTCTTCATTTTTCAACACTTCTCATTTATTAAGTTCCTTAAGTAAATAGCTTGTCTTGCAACTCTTAAGGATGAGCTCAGAAAAAATGAGAGGAAGTGGCATCTCTCCACCATTTATATTTTTAAATAATTAAGAAATCACCTGACATAGATAACTAATTTCAAGAAAGGTTTTTCAGAGAACTGTGGACCTCTTTATCCCTTAACAGAGTGTTTCTCACCAGTTTGATACCTAGAGCTTGTAGAGGTGTGGTACTTAAAACCAGCCATCTCCTTGATGTTTCCAATTTGTTAATTAATATAAAACTGAGGAGTGGCTGACACACCAGAGGGCTGTGCTGCTGAGATGGGACCTTGACAGGCTGGAGAAATAGGCTGATAGGAAGTTCAAGAAGTTCAGCAAAGGGGAATTGTATAGTCTTGCACCTGAGGAGGAAGCATTCCAGACACAATATATGTTGGGAGTCAGCTGTCTGGAAATACCTTTTCAGACAAAGGATCCAGTGATCCACAAGCCAGCAATGTGCTCCTGCTGCAAAAAACACTATCCTGGGATGCATTAGGAGGAGTTTTACTGGCAGGCTGAGGGAGCTGATCCTTCCCTTCTACTCAGAATTGGTGAGGCTACACCTGGAGTGCTGTCACCAGTTCTGGACTCCACAGCACAAGAAAGATGCAGCCATACTGAACAGAGTTCAACAAAGGACCACTAAAATGATGAAGGCACTGGGGCATGTCTCTATGACAAGACTGAGAAAGCTGGAAGTGTTGAACGTGGAGAAAAGAAATTTCAGTGGGAATTTAATCAACAGATATAAATACCTGAAGGAATGATGCAAAGAAGGCAGAGCCAGGCTTTTCTCAATAGCACCCACTGACAAAGGCAATGGACATAAAGTGAAATGCAGAAAATTCTACCTTTTCATCAAGCAACACTTTTTTCACTGTGAGGGTGACTGAGCACTGGAACAAGTTGCCAAGGGAGGTTGTAATGTCTGTGTATCTCTGTGTACATACTCAGAATCCATTTGCACATTATCCTGGGCTTGAAGTGAGCCTGTAGCAGGAGGGTTAGACCAGATGACCTCCAGACATTCCTTCCAACCTCAACCAGGTTTTATGATTCTAGGATTACAAGGCTCTCTAATAAATTTACTGGACCCATTATTGCTTTAGTATGGACCCAGCCCTTTCCATGCACTGTATATGGAATTTCAAAATATATATATTTATCATGGTGGAGAATATGAAAGGAAGATCTGGTTTTCCAGGAGTCACCACCTTCTACTTGCTTCTGATAGATCAAGAAATTCATGCTTTTTCATCATATCAGTGTGATACCTTTTGACTGACCATTCTAGTTCTCAGATGCAGTGGACTGATTATGTTCTAACAAAATATGTAATCAAAAACGAAATACAAACTGTTCCACTGAGGAAAATCAAATAAGGACATGAAAGACTGTCTTGGAAGGCAGTGACTAAGAGACCAAACAATCTCAGCATAAGTTTCTACTTTAAAGTTATGAGGGATAATGAGTTTCCTGGATACAGAAAAGTAGGAGTAAAATGAGCTCCTAATTTGATCATTTTGTGCCACAGCAATTGCACCAATGTACCCAATTTTTAAGTATATTCTTTAAATTTAATATGGAATATCAGATTTATAGGATCCTTGGGCTGAAAAGTAATCCTTGTATGTCTTAAAATGTAAAATCTTACCAAACAAATGCTCAGTACACAATTCAATCCCTAAACAAAGGAACAGGTGGCAAAAAAAATATTAGTGAACAGGAGCCCTTCACAGCTGATGACAAACATGTAACAAGTTCAAGAGGCTGAAAACTAAAATTAGACAAATTCAGCCTTGAAATAGGATGTAATTTCCTAGCTGTGAGGTAATTAGATATTAAATAGAGTGCTTGGAACTGGTCTTACTTTCAGCTGATATTGTCCAAGGAGACTAGATTTCTTTATTTACACATAAGCTTCACCGCCATTTGGGAATTAAAATATTTAAAGGTCAAAAGGATTTGGGTCCTTGGTTGTGATCACCCTCTTTTCTTCAGTTGTGTATCTTTGTACTGATGAATCCGATATTCACTGATTTGCATAAATATACTTATTGTAAAAAATTGCTGTTTAAAGGCTCTCTCTACCTGCCTGTAGTTTTGAGAAATATTTTTTCTCTTGATGAAAAGTTGGTCAAATAGGTCTTATTTAATGTTGTTTTCTCCGTCCTCTGTAATATCAGGGACTAGTCACAATCAGAGAGAAAATATTTGTCAGCGGTATCTAACACATTATATCATCTGGACAATCCAGTTTCTCAGAAACCTAATCTTGCTTACATACTAAGGCTCACATTAATCAGTTAATTTATGGTTCTGAAGCAATCTTTTAGTTGTGTTTAAGTTTTCTGCAACAGAGAATGTGTTCATTTTGGCATATCTCATACAAAAACAATCCCCTAATATAGAAAGATTTTTGGTGATTGGTGCAACCTGGATCTTTCATTTGGTTGATCTCCAGCATACTGCTGATTCTTTTGTTTTCTAAAAGGAACATAAAGTAAAGTGTTTCATAAACGTGAACAGGTTAAGGACCTTTGTATATAGGAGGTCAATGGGCCTTTGATATATAGAACATCAGCTTAAGTGATCTGAAAATGCTTTGTAATGAATTTTTATAAACCATGAACACATAGCTTAAAATTTACATTCAGTGTGATATATAAATTGTATTGCCTGAATGGATTAAAAATTTAAAATATAAATTGGCTGAGGATGAAACATTAGAACAATGATTACATATGTTGTGCACTGAAAGAATAAAAATGCATATATTTTTGATAGAAAAATTATTTAAGGCAGCAATGAAAAAATATCCAACTACATTGATTAAAATATTATTTTATTTTATTTTATTTTAGGTGTCAGTGAAGGATAGAAACAATAATTGGGAAAAAAACAAAAATGAAATTTTTATTGATCTAGATTTAAGCACGATTTTTTAAATTTACTAATAATTTCTTTTGAAATGAACATTCAAGTCTTAAAAGACTGAATAATTATGCCAGGAATATTTTACTAGATTTGATCTAAAATGTAGTGATGCCTTTACAAATGTATTGACATCTTATGTATTGACATTGACTTTTAATGGTTCACCATAGTTTTAAATGATGGCAAGCATGCACTTCACAGTGTGCTAATTTTAGTTCACAAGCTTGCTGCCACCAGGCCTTCAGGCTTACTCTTCATGGAGTTTGAAGTGTTCTCTTAGCACTGTTACAAACAGTCTGAAAAATGTAAAAAACATCAAAGCAGTCAAGTGAAAATAGAAAATAGAGCTGGATAAAATTGCTGCTCATATATATTATCAATGAGAGATCTTTTAAAATGAGGGTTCTTTTATATATATACATGGGGCTGTTGAAGCAAATGTGCATATTATTACTTAGGGAACGGTGCAAAAGAAGAGGAAATGGTGCACATGGATCGATACAGAACTGTATCACTTCACCTCATGAAGCTGTTAGGCAGAAAATCGGGAATTACTCAATACAGATAATACAGGCATTACCTCAAGCACAGCATTTAAACCCAGTAATCTACTGTCTGTAATTTACACACAGTTTCTAGATTGCAGTAGTGAAGAGGATAGTGAATTATTTTATCAAGAGCTGCAAACTCCATTTCAGACCCCCTTGAAGGAAAAAAAAAAGAGTTGAAATTAATCCCTCTGATTTACAGTAGAAATTTAAGAGAAGTACCCTGAAAAAAATTGAGAACTATCTAATAAATAGATTAACAAATACTTGAATTTAAAAGCACAGAGAAGTAGGAAAATATTAATTTCAACCTCGAGGAATTAACTAATATTACAATACCTTGATGTGATGAAGATAGAGTATCCCAAATGAGATATTCTGAGAAATAAACAAGGATGAAAAGTGAGGATCAAAGAATTTGTTGAAATTCCAGACATTCACTATTGGGTAAGTGCACTGTAGTAGCAGAAGTAGGGCTGGGCTTATTTTTAATTCTTCAAAAGATACTAGAAGGTCAAAAATGCTCTGAATCCTAAACACAAATTTTATGATACATCTCCCAGGATTTAAAAGTTTAGAATTCCCTCTCTTTCCTTCTCTGCCCCCATTAGAATGACATCTTCAGTTTGGTGCATTGACAGTAACAGCTACAGAATGGCAAAAGTCACCTAATCAAAAGCAACAAGGGAGAAATGTACCTGGCCCAAAGGTATTAGACAGCCAAGAGACTGCAAGAAATCTAGAGCTGACCACAAAGACAGCACAGCCTATGAACACAGGCGATAAAACTCAACAGTGGTGTAACAACATTCATGGCAAGGATGATGAAAGGAGTACCAAGTGGAAATACATCCCAGCTCTGGTAGCGCCTGTGTGGGCACACAGCCAGAGGGGGAACACGAGGCACATCACTTAGAGGTGCTCACCCTTACAGATACTTAGCCCTTCCTTCTCCTTTGGAAATCCCTGGTCCTATCCTGCTGTAAAAAATTGCACCTTATCTGCAACTAAGTATAAGAAGATGTCTACAAACTTCCCTACATTTATGGGGATGGACCCAGAACTGACTGGAAAAGGAAGCCCTTTCAAACCAGCCTATAAGGGTAAGGTTATTTCACAATCAAGGTATTGACAGCTCAAAGAAACACTACACAACAGCTGAGGACTCAGCTGTGCTTTGTGACCTTAGGATTGTGAGGAAAGGTTGTGTTTCTCCAAAGAGAAATGGTAATAGAGTTGCTCTCAGGAGGAAGCTGATAAAAGTGTGCTAGAGAACTAATAAAGTAGTGCTGTGCAGAGACTTTCTGTGGTTGAAATCATCCTTAAAAAATCCTTTTTTTGGAAAGGCTGAAGAGAATACAGATATGTAGTCTCATTGCAATAATTTCATGAAAGGAAAATGTAGGGTGGGTCTCAAGGGCTATTCAATCATGACTTTTTTATATGCACTGAAATTGTCACACTTGGTGTAAGCTCATAAAATAATATATACAATTGGGAATGATGGTATATTGTACTTGAGATGTAGGTTATTTGCCTGTATCTCAGAGGGATCAGATGGCGATTAAGGAATCCCTTGAGTATCAAAGCATCTCTGACAGCCTGGAACTTTCTCTTGAATTTTATTTATACACAATGAGCAGTTCAAATGTGAATCATTTACAGAGGTAAGGCAAAAACAGGAAGGATATACAAGAAAGGAGTGTTTGCATACATTGATTCTTGAACTGCGCAGGGAGACCTTACCAGGAAGAGTATATTTGAGTTAGTTATCATGAAGATGACAGAAAATGGATCAAACAGGTGAGCATCCTCTTACAAAGGCCAGTTGTTGTAAGTCTGAGGTCAAATAGCTGCTGATCGTAAGCTCCATAGGAAGTCTGAGAAATTAAATTGGGCAGCAGGTAGACACTGCTGCAGTGAGACCTCATTTTAGCTGACTGTTTAAATGCTGTCTTCAAAAATTAGTCTTCCCAAGGCAAATACCTGTTCACCCTAAGGAATCAGTCTTATCAATGGTAGAACATATATGCTCTGTCTTCTCCAATAACTGATGTCTATACTGACATCCCTAAGGAAAACTTCATTGGTAAATACCTTTATAGACTGGGTCCCTGGAGAATTAACATCATGCTTTAAATTTAAAACCCCTCTCTCTGTTTTTATGTGCATTTCAGCCAGCTATAAATTGCTTCAAGGTCTCTGAAGTCATTATTTAAAAAAGAGATTTTCTGGTTAAGCAAACATTTCTCAGCATCCATGTAAAACCAATTTGCAAGAAACACTTTTGCTTTTCCTTTGAAGGAAGGTAATGACATTTAAATTGTACATTTTTCCCATGGGTCTTAACTGCTATAAGCTGGTACACCAACAGAGGCAAGGCTACCACAGCTCCATGTCCCCAGGTCTAGTTAGGAATGAAGCTGACTGTGTGTTCCCAACAGGCACACATACACACAGTACATATACACCTGCTTGGCTGCATAGGTCAACAGAGATTGAAAACACAGCCCTTGCTCAAATTTAGACACCACCAACAGCCTCCCCTGTTCCCTTCTCTCTTCATAAAAGGCCATTAGCAGAAGATACATACACACAAACACACACACACATATATGCATATATATAAATATATACAATGTGCATGCCCCCCAGCTGCAGGCACTCATGTAATAAGTCTTTCTGTTGCCTGGCTCAGACCTATGGCCACACCAGGAGTGAACCTCAGGTCCTGTGGACTCTGCAGTCACTGGATTAAACCTCCTGGTCCCTGCAGTACCTTCTGGTCTCCACAGCACCCTGCACATATTCAGAGAATTTCCTATGTAATTCTCTCAATACAGGAACTGAGAGAATAGATCGTCTCAAAGGTTCAGCAGCAAGCTGAATCACAGACCTATTGAATCACAAAATAATCTAAGATTATTGAGTCCTACCTTTGGCTGAACAACACCACATTAACTGGACGATAGCACTAAATGCCATGTCAAGTAATTTGTCAAGTGTTCAAGTTCAATTTCTTAAAAACTTCCAGGCATTGTGAAGCCAACATTTCCCTGGACAGCCTGTTCCAGTGCTAACCACCCTTTTAGGGAAGAAATTCTTCTTGATGCCCAACCTGAACCTCACATGGTGCAGCTTGAGGCCATTTCTTCTTGTCCTGTCTCTGGTTGCATAACAAAAGGGGACAGTCTCCACCTTACTGTAACTTCCTTTCAGGTAGTTGTAGAAAGCAATAAAGTTTGCCCTGAGTGTCCTTTTCTCCAGGCTAAAGAACCCCAGGTCCCTCAGACATTCCTGACAGGACTCACTCTCTAGACCTTTGACCAGCCCCAATACTGAGCCCCAGGAAATCCCACTACTGACTGGCCACCAGATGGATGATGTGGCATCGTTCACCACGCTCTCTGGGCTCAGCCAGCCAGCCAGCTCTTAACCCACTGAAGAGTGCACCTGCCTAAGCCATGGCCTGCCAGCTTTTCCAGAAGAATGCTGTGGGAGTCAGTATCGAAGGATTTGCTAAAGTCCAGGTAGACTACATTCACAGCCTTTCCCTCATCTACATGTCAGTGTGTTGAGTTTCCAGCTCTGTCGGGCAAATTAGTCTCCCACAAGAACAAGGGCTTGCCACAGTGAAATCTCAGACAGCTACTCTTAGAATACATCTGCTTCCTCACCCTGGTTGTGTAATCTACAACAGACTTCCACCATGACAGTGGCCTTGTTAAGCTTTCTCCTGATTCTTAGCCATAGGCACTCAACCGTATCATCATTGTCCTGGAGCTCTGTACAGTCACAACACCCCCAGTCTCTCCCACCTCACCAGTCCCTTCTGAAGAGCTCAGAGCCATTCATTGCAGCACTCAAGTTCCTGTAATGGTGACTATGTCATAATTTTCTTGCTACACAATGGCTTCCAGCTCCTCCCGTTTCTTCTCCATACTGCATTCATTAGTGCAGGTGCACTTCAGCTGGGCTGTTTATTTCACCTCCCATCACCAGCATGCCATCCCCAGGCTCCTCTCTAGCAAGCCTTGTCTTAACCTTGTCCTGCTCTAAACCTAGTTAAAAACTCTTTCAATCAGCCCTGTCAACCCACGGCCTGGAGTCTTTCCCCCCTTTTAGACAGGTGAAACCAATCTGTCTCCAGCATGCTTGGTGCCCTATACCACCCCATGACTGACAAAAACAAAATTCCACCAGTCTTTAAGACACATGTTGATCATGCAGGTTCTCCTGTTCCTTTTGGCATTCTTCCCTGCTACCAAATGGATTGAGTGGTCACCAGTACAGACTACTCCAAAGGAAGTTGCAAGAAAGTAAAATTATTACTTACGGAATAATATATTCCCAGGAAAGTTAAACGTAATCTCCAAAGTTTACATAAATATGAAGTCTAAAATATAAGCGAAACATTCAACATTACTCACATTTTTGTGGTTTGAAAAAGAAATTAAAATTAAATTATAAATAGGTTTACCCAAGTATTTAATTGACAAGTTTAAATAGTACCTTCTTTTTTTCTATCACTGGGTGAGAGTAGACAGGAAGACTGAGTCCAGTGCAAAAATGTCAATATATATGTTTATTTCTGCAAGCCCAGCAAGTGCAAGTTGCAGGTACTTGTGTATTAAGTTCAGCAAAATCTTTGCATGCAATAGACTGAAATACATTTTTTAGATCTTATCTGCATTAAGTAATGATTTGTGCCGTTCTTATTAAAGATGAGGAATTTCTACCAGCTGAGAGGATTAAAAAGAGGGAATTAAAAAAAAATACTTCAGACTTCACTCTTTTTGTAGGATCATGGAAAATCTGAACAACACCATTACCGCTTAAGCCTTCCCTTAAATCACTACTACCTTTCTCTCCAACATTTATAGCACAGTATCAATTAACAATAGATTGAATTAGGAATTGTTCTTTGGCTTCATTATCAAGCTGAGGCAATTGTTAATTCGGTTTCTGTTTCTCTGTTGCATGGCAAAGACTTTTAAAAGGTTCACAATAAACTCTTAAAGATAATGAACCTGAAGTAGTGAAGCAGCTCTTGCCTGTAATCATTATCATGATACTTGGAAGTAGAAATTCTTAAAAACTGCCTGGATTTTGTGTTTTGATTGTCCCTTAGTATAACACAGAATTCACCAATAAGACATTATTTTGTTGTTACCATGGAAGTACTATAGTCACTTTTTGTTCATGAGCTGCTAAAGGAAAAAACCCCACAAAAATCCCTGAAAAACCTCCCCCAAAAAAGCCAGCCACAGTGACAACCTATATGTTACAGGAACTAAGGTGAGGAAACGTTGGCCTTTTTAGAAGTGATTGTAAAGTTGACATTTAAAACAGTACTTACTAGCAGCCACAAGTCCATACTGAATTGGACCCCATGTGTGGTACTGTGTGAGGGCGCTTTGAAGAGCGTCATGAGACACTTTACTCCTAGCACTTCCCAAAGCAGTAGTAAGAACTAAAAAAGCATTTTCTGTTCACTACCATTTACTAATATTCATCTAATAAGCACAGACAACTGATTTCTTCTTTTTCAATATAGGATACTCACTTATCTTAAGCATCAGCAGCACAATGTCATCAACCAAACTCATTTTTATTGTATAATTATTAAGTAACAATTGCTAGTTCCTGATTTTTAAAATACTTTTTTTATCCACCACACCTTTGTTTTTTTTTAATTCTCAATTTTTTTGGACAACATGCACAAAATGTTTTTCCTCTTCCAGGCCATCTTGTTTATGGACAACTTTACTATTCCTGGTGAGGATTCTGGAAGACAGCATGTGGGCCGTGGGACTCTTAGCTAGAAGATGAAACAACACCTTGGCCATTTTCCTTATCAGTGCAGTCAGTGGACTGTGCCACAGAATTAATCAATACATATTTAATGCTGTGTACACCCCACACTGGGCTATGGGCAGTGTGAGCCTGAGGTGCAAGACGATAACTTGGCATATTTGCCCTTTGCTCCCATGTTAGTCTGTCAGCCCTCTTATTCAAGAAGAGATTCTAATAAATTATACTACTACTGACAGCTGCTTCTGCCTACTGCTAGGCATGTCAGACTCTGTTATATCATTGACAGATGAAAGAGCTCTACAGTTTTCAAAATAGTTTCCTCCAAATAGAAACCAACCACCACCACTCAGTCATCTTTCCTGAGTTCTTGTCACCCTCCCTTTTGCAAGCGAGGCAAGTGGGCAGAAATGCAAGGCAATGCAATGACAGCTATGTTGAACCAAGCCCTCTCCTGAGTCATTTAGTGCTGTGGGGAAAAAGAAAATGTGTTGTTCTTATAAAATTGTGGGGTTTGGAACAAGACTGGCTGTCATTTAAGCCTCTGGAAGAGCATTCAAGAGTGTACATGAGCATTTATGTGCACATGGCTTTGTTTGTGCATGTGTGAGTCAGAGAGAAAAAGAGGCCACAACACAAACACCAGAGGAAAAATACCACATTTTACAAAACATAATTCTTCAGGAGGAAAAACATATTTATCAAAAAATTACTTCAGTGGAAAAAGGAGAAAAATCATATTTCTTTGCACAAAATTTTTCAAAGACATAATAATACAATACTACAGTTGATAACTTCTTGTCTTCATTCTTTGGCCATCTCAAAATATTTTTATCATAAAGTGAATGGAGCAGCTAATACTTAAGGTGTCTGTTTTTCTTATATAATCTTAGCCAGGAATTCCCCAAATGAAGACATTTTTCACTGGAAAACATTGATTTGAAACAGAAATGTGGAGTGAGAATGCTCTGGAGCCCACTGACTTCTGTAAAAACAAAAAATATATAATAACCTATCCTGCTCTCTTTGATTTTTTCCAAGCAGCTTTCTTGGGATGCTAGGCTTTGAGAATCATAGCTTTTTCATCTCCTTTCTACAAGTATCTCCCAGGTCGTCTGTCCCTTGGCAAGCCATCCTGAGAATTTTCTAGCCCAGGGAAAGGTGGGTGGATAGCGGGGCCACAGTCACAAGAGATCCAGAGGAAGGTGTTGGATGCTGTGGAACAGACCTGCAGCAACTGGACCATGCTGAAGTCACAAGATTCCTTCTGTTTCAGTGGCGCTGCTTCATGGTCCTATTCACTTATCCCATGGTACCAATGGTGGTTTGGTAAATATTGTCTTTAATTATTAGTTGCTTTATGAAGTTGTCTTTTTTTGTGGGTTTGTTTGTTTGTTTGTTTGTTCTCCCCCTTCTTCCTCTTGAACTTCCGGCTATCCTGGTATTCTTTCATTCAGTTAAATGCAGAACAAATGGTTGGACCAATTTTTTTTTTTATTTCCATGTCTGTGTTGCTCTTATAATCCAGATTCCTTGCATTGCTTGAGAGGAAGGTAGATGTTTAAAAAAGCCCAATTCAGTCAATAAATTTTGTCTTGATTTTTAGTTTCACATACATTTTGACAAAGTGATCCATCTCCTAGGAGACAGTGAGCACTAGTGAGGAAACTAAGTGTACCTTTTGAAAGCCAGTACTAGAAAACTGTTATTAATTTTGTTTATATTAACAGTGTCTGCAAAGATCCACCCCATTTTCTTTTCATCACCTAAAAAAAAGATGTCATTTCTTGTGAGAAATTGTAATATCAAACATTAGTGAATTGAATCAGACATTGTCTTTTCATTATTTTTTTCTAAATTAACATCTTGTGTTAGTGAAAACACTAGTGTCGTAAATTAACACCAAGTTCTGCTAAATACAAAATTTTCAAAAATTTTTGATAATAGTTTTAAATAAAAGCACAAAAAATATGGAAAATGTAGAAAATAAAAAAAGAGATTATTTATTACATGCTTTGGGGGAAAAATCTGAAATAGATATTTTTATTAATATGTATATATACTTTATTAAAAATCATACCATTGCTAATAATATTAAAGTGTTTTTAAATTTCTTTAAAACTCCATTAGGTATCCTACAATAAAAACATAAAGTTATACATCATTGCTTACTTCTTTTTTTCTTTCAGTAACTGGCCAGGAGGTATTGGCCACAACCCTCACTGATAAGGAGTTTCTTTATAATAACATATTCGGACAATATTTTGGTGTTATGATTAGGAATTCCACAAAACATTTAGACTCCTACAATATTCATGCTTCTGTAAATAAGAAATGACGGTTTCACTGCTTGGGAAGAAATTAGCAGCTGAAAAAATTCTCCCAAATTTTGTCGCCGCAAAACCTATTTTAACTTTGTGGATCACTGTTCAGTGATTTTTGTTAGACAAACAACAGGGTAATGAATAAAAATTACAGAAAAATACTTTGAGATAGGGAAAAAAACCCTCCCACATTCTCTTAATAAGCCTGGTTGTTGTGAGAAAATGTCGCACAGTTCTGTCTTGTTCATGCTTTGAACATTTAAATATTTTAGGAGGAGATTTTAACCAGAAACACAAGTCAGCTACAAAGGTTTTCACAGAGAAGATTCACTGTCAAATGTAGAAAATATATAATTATGTGATATAGCATATTCAGAGCTATGGGATGAGTTCTCTACTGGTTTCCATCTACACCACTTCATGATTTCAGAAAAAACATGACTAGCAATAAACTTTCAGAACAAGATTGTATAAACGGTTGCAGAAAATGGAAAAGTTTTTTACAGGGGGAATGTTAAGATTTTGGCAGTGTTCACAAGCACTGCTGACAATAGCAAAACATGAGATAGTATAAATAAAAAAACTATCCCAATCATTCCCATTTTAAATAGTTTGATATTTCCATTATATGAATTTACAGTTCTGCATAATACAGGTTGAAGAATTCTTTTCTTTGAACAGTACAAAAGAATATCAAAACTTGATTTAGAAAATTAGAAATATGAAAAATATTTTGTGGGTACCAATTTTACTGGCTCTTATAGTCGCTGTTTAAAATATCACTTTATTTATCATCTGAGATGATGATTTCTACTTGCAAATCTTCAGTCTTGGTGAGATGGACTGTATGACTTTTCAGCTGAGAATTTTATCATTTTGTAAACACTGATAACAGGTGCCAGGTTGTGCCAAGTCAGCAGGGAGTGAATGAGCCTGTTTAGCAGGGAAATGATTCCAGCTTGCACCATTTCTGAGATGTCATTAGAGAGGGATTCACAGCAAGAATTGAGAGTCTGTAGCTCACAGGAAGCCCAAAAGACTCTGAGATGCAGGGAGAAACCAGCTAGGTTTCTTCCTAAGGACCAGAGGCGTTACAGAGATTTTTTTCCCTCTTTCCAACCAATCAGGCAAGCAAGGGACTGTGCCAGAACCATCTGCAGAAGCTTTAAAGGAGCTGACGAAGCAGGTCTCACCTTTATCCTGGGCAGCACCAGGACCATCTGCAGGAGGTTTAAACAGGTCTAAGGAGTGCGGTGAACAGGGATGTGGCATGGCAGATCATGCGGGTAGGGTGAGCAGGAGGGATGCAGGTGCCCTCCTGGCTCTTGGGGGTGGGTTTTGTGTTAGGTGGGTGTCGTGTTTTGGCTGGGTTTCATCCTGTTTTGGTTTTTTCTCCCCTACTTGACAAGATCCAGCAATGGTTTATAAGCAGCCAGAAACCATTGCTACTGCTGCTCCCAGGCCTGTGCTAGCGCTGACAGACTCCCCCAGAGAGACCCTGCTGTCTGTCACTGAGTGGAGTGTCTGAGCTTGGAGTTAGTACTGAGGACTGTGCAAATGACACCTGTGTGCAGTGTGAGCTGGTGAATGATCTTCCCTGTCTCGTCACAGAGCTTAAAGAAGAAGTGGAAAAGCTAAGGAATATCAGAGACAGCAAAAGACCAAGAGACTGGTGGACTTGCACCCTTCTAACCCTGAGAGAAGCTCTGCAGAATTCAGAGTGCTCCTGGCCCTCTTTCCATCAGGCAGAAGGACACCTAGCAGATGGGAGGGAAAGGAAATGTGTTCCTGGTAAGGGAGATTAAAGAACCCCAGACCCCCAGATACTCTCACAGAATAGGTACAAGGCTCTAATCTAAAGGGTCAGGTAGATGATACTACATTAAAAATCTGTCTGGAGAGTCTCCCATTTGCACTGTCTATCAGACGGATCATAGCCTCAGCTAATATGAAGAAAAGAAGGGTAGTTTTAGTAGATGGCTCCCTGAGGGGACCTGAGGGCCCTGTATGTCAACCAGACCCACCCCACAGAGAAGTCTGCTGCCTCCTTGGGGCCCAGGTATTAGCAGGAGACTGCATGAACTAATTCATCTCTCTGCTGGCTGTCCAGGGTGACCGTGGTGATGTTGATAAAAAGGGTACTTAATCTGGCCACTTCTGTAAAGGATAATAAATGTTCTCATAAATACTTTCATAGCAAAAGAAGGGAGAGGAAAACCTCCATTCTTTATTGGTTGGGGAGGGGCAAATATAGTTATCAAAAATGAGGAAAAGGCTGAGGTACTTAACACCTTTGCCTCAGCTTTTAACAACAAGACACATCATCCTCAGGACAGCTGCTCTCCTGAGCTGGTAGGTGGGGTCAGGGAGCAGAAGAGCCCCCCTTGTAATCCAGGAGGAAGCAGTTAGTGATTTCCTTAGACAGTTAGATGCCACAAGTTTATGGCACCAGAGACTGGAAGCTGGCCCATGTCACACCCATCCATAAGAGGACTGGAAGAAGGATCTAAGAAAACACAGGCCTGTCAGCCTAACCTCAGTGCCCAGCAAAGTATGGAAAAAGTCATCTGGAATGCTATCGCACAGCACCTACAGCACAGCTGGGAGATCAGGCCCAATCAGCAGCATGAATTTAGAAGGGGCTGGTCCTGCTTGACCAACCTGATTTTCTTGTATGACTGGGTGACCCTTCTGGTGGAGTGGGAACGGCTGTGGATGTTGGCTACCTGAATTTCAGCAAAGCCTTTGACACTGTTTCCCACAGCACACTTCTGGAAAACTTGGCAGCTCACAGCTTGGACAGGAGCACCCTTTGCTGGGTTATGAACTGGCTGGATGGCTGGGCTCAGAGAATGATGAATGGTGCTGCATCCAGCTGGCAGCCACGGTGTCCCCCAGGGATTTGTGTTGTCCCCAGTTCAGTTTAATGTCTTTATTGACAATCTGTATGGGGGGATTGAGTCTACCATTAACAAATTTGAAGATAACATGAAGTTGGGTGGAAGTGTCAATTTGCTGGGGGGTAGGAGGGCTCTGCAGAGGGACCTGGAAAGACTAGACTGATGGGCCCAATCCAGTGATGTGAGGTTTAACAACACCAGGTTCCAGGTCCTGCACTTTGGCCACAACAAACCCCTGCAGTGCTACAGGCTGGGGGAGTGATTTGACAGTGGCCAGGGAGAAAGGGACATGGAGATACTGATGGACAGCTGAACATGAGCCAGGGTGTGCCCAGGTGGCCGAGCAGGCCAATGGCATCCTGGCCTGTGTCACAAGAGTGTGGCCAGCAGGGCCAGGGCTGTGATTGTACCCCTGTACTCAGCAGTGGTGAGGCTGCACCTCCAGTGCTGTATCCAGTTCTGGGCACCCAATTTAGGAAGGCTGCTGAGATGCTGAAATGTGTCAGGGAAGGGCAATGCCTGGAGAAAAGGAGACTCAAGGGAGGTGTTATCCCTCTCTACAGCTCCCTGAAAGGAGGGTGTAGCCAGGTGGGGATTGGTCTCTTCACGAGGCCACCCGTGACAGGATAAGAGGACACAGTCTTAAGCTGTACCAGGGGAGGTTTAGGTTGGATATAAGGAAGAAGTTCTTCACAGAAAGGGTGCACTGGGACTTGGAATGGCCTGCCCAGGGAGGTGGTGGAGTGACTGTCCCTGAAGGTGTTGGAGGAAAGACTGGATGTGGCACTTTTTGCCATGGTCTAGTTGACAAGTCAGTGTTGGGGCATAGGTTGGACTCAATGGTCTCAGAGGTCTTTTCCAACCTAGCTGGTTCTATGATTCTGCCTAGAAGGCTTCTTATTTGACTGAGAAAAATACTTAGAAGGATGAAGAATTGATTACACACTGTTCCCAATCTTCCATTATTTAAAAAATGAAAATTCAACTATTTAAAAAGTACATATTTTTGGTGTTTTAAACAGACTTATACATATTATACCTTCCTTCAATAAAATTTCCAGGAAATCTAACTCTACAGGTCTGGACTGCAGACTGCAAAGGTAGAAAATCTTCCTTAAGCAGGAGAAATGTTCCTTTCTTTAAGAATATGATGTGACGAAACGTAGAGGTTATTCCAGGAAGGGAAAATTTCACTCCTACCCTTTTAACCCATCTCATGGAGTTCACTGCCAGATTTCATGATTAGCCCACAATGGGTCCACCATTTGCTTTGGGAAAAAGGCAGAGCCAAGATTTTAAGTGATGAATTGTGAAACAGAATTTCAAATATCTAGCTTCCACTTCTCAAAAGGAATGTATTATCATTTATTCAACCTATATAAAGAAAAAGCCTAAACCAGTCTGAGGATTGTTAGAAACATTTTTGTATATGTTCTGGAATTTTCTTATGGTTTATATTTAGATAAATGTAGCTCCATCTGATATTATTCCAATACTGTTCTGTGCCATACATACATAAAACAATTCCAGTTGATTTTAATGGACTAGTACCGGTTAAAACCAGGAATATTTTTTCTGTGTTTTGTTTAAGAGTTACTTCCTCCAAGTCTTAAATGCTGTAATCCTTTAGACCTATTTCTAACGTTTGGGGTTTTTTTGTTTTTTTTGTTTTTTTTTTTTTTTAATTGGAAGATTTTGAATAGAGACATCTGCAACTATCCAAATGAATCCTTTATTTTTTAAAAAAAGTTTTCAGAAGAAAACTTATGCTGTAAGTAGATAACTAACCAAGAGTCAATTATTTCATATATTCCATGTAGTTTTACATTTAGCAATGCCACCAAGAGGGATCTCAATGGGCTTTGTAATGACTTGACACTCCATGCTGGGCTTGTTACTCATGCAGTTTTGATTCTTCTGATCTCTTACTGCATTGAATTCCATGAAGCACTGAAGACAATTTAGCCTTACTAATTTTTAAAAATTGTCTCCAAATGTGGCTAGTGTTAATAATATTTTTAATATATATTTTATTTGTGAAGCTAAATATTATATTCTTGATTCTGTGCAAAATGCATAGTAAAAATTATCTCTTTCAAGTGCAGAAATCCAGTTTGTAAAGCTGTGTCTTGTTTCTCATTGTTTCTTTTATGAACAAAATTTTATTGTTTAACATTATATACAGTGGAAGTTTTTCTAAATAATACTCTTTTCTAAATAATAACTATATCTTAATGAATTATCATTTTCCAGCTTCCTTTTTCTTTCTATAATGCTATTTATAAGTGCACATTTCTGTTTGTGTTAGTACTTTTCTGTTCCCTGTTTTGCTATTTCCCAGTGTTTTTCAAAACAGATATGTGTAATTTTTTCCTATTGTAATGCAGATAAAGTCAGTTAAGTAAAATACAGTCTTAGAAAGCACACATGATTTATCCCTTAATATTCTCTCTGGCAGCTAACCTCAGTCAGCATGAAGTATTTTCTGTTGCTGAGACAGTGTGAAAAAAGCCTGATATAAAAAATTAGATAAAAGATAAAATAATGTCCTCTTCCCTGTGGAATGCCTCTCCTATTGTGTTGTTATTGATAATTGCAGTTACTGCGGCTATCCCCTGGGTGTGGGAATGGGGAATATTTAAGGTTTCTTGATATCTACCCAGAAGCCTGACTTTGGATTTGTCTTAAGGCCTTCTGTCAAAAGACATAAAGAGAAATCCAGAATTTCATTTACATATTGCTAATTTATTTATATTAGTTACTTATTTATGTAAAGCCTTATGTTTTAGTCTGACTAAATTTTGTGAAAAACAAGAGATTTCTTTGGGCCATTTTTTGGTTTTAATTTTTTTTCCCTCTGGAAAAATAAAGTTTGTTCCCTTTTCTGACACACATCAATCATGGAACCTTGGGATTTGATTATTGCAACTACTTTTCAATTTGAATTTCATTACAATATGTAAATTATTCTTGACACTATTTTTAAATTCTACCTTGACTGCTATATGACACAAGTTCTTGGTTGTCAGAGCTGAATTCAAGGTGCCTTATTTACCTTGCCTAACTCATACGCAATATGAAGCTGCTCCCATCAGGGGAAACACGGTCTTTTGGGGAACATTCTGTCCTAAAAGGAGCAGTGAAATTTTCCACAAAGCAGACAGAATGCAGAATGCAATGGGGCTCCATGAAGCTCCTCAGTGACAAGTCTACCTGCCTCAGTTTGTGTCTCACATGTGACTGTGTAGGAAAGCATTAAGGAATATTGCTTGAAAGCCACTGAGATTGCTTCTTTTAATATTAAAATAGAAGATCACATGATAGATAGTTAAATGGTACAGTAAGCTGTAGTGAAAGTATTTATTAAATAATTATGGGGCAATGTCCAGTGAGTTTTGTAGACTTTATTATGGTGACATCAACCTAATATCAAGTATATCAATGCATAATAAGCCAATAAGGGATCACAAACAGTATATAATATAATAATTACATATAATATATATACATAATATGTTATATATATATATTATATGTAATTAAATATAATACTATTATTATAAATCCATGGTAGTGTGAGCAAAATGTTCAGGGCTAGGTATTATAACAGTGTAACTACTGGAAAAAGAGATTCAACTCATTTTTTTATAATTTTCTGTACAGCCATCAACCCACAAGAATTTTTTCACAGATATACTGAGTGTGAAGTAATCATTAGATGTATTTTTTCACCTAATAGCTTTCTGATAAACTTGTTCAAGACTTTTGTTGTTGTTTAACCCCAGCTGGCAACTAAGCCTCTCACTAGCCTCCCACCACATTGGAATGGGGAAGAGAATTGGAAAAGTGGTAAAATACTAATATTGTGTTGATATAAGGACAGTATGATAGATAAAGCAAAAGCTGAGCACAAAAGTGAACTTAAACCAGGAATTATTTCACCACTTCCCATGGGCAGGCAAGGTGTTCAGCCACGTCCAGGAAAGCAGACCTTTATAACTCCTTAACGGTGACTTGGGAAGACAAAACACCATCACTCTCAATGTCCCCTTCTTTTTCTCCCATCTTTATGGGCTGAGCATGATGCCCTATGGTATGTCATATCCCTTTGGTCAGCTGGGGTCAATTGTTCCAGCCGTGTCACTTCCCAGATCCCTGCAGATTCCCAATCTACTTTCTGGTGGGCTGGCATAAGCAAAAGACCTTGGCTCTGTGTAAGTCCTGTCTAGCAATAGCTAAAACATCCCTATGCTAATAATATTGATACTAGCACAAATCAAAACCCCAGCCCCATACTGGCAACTATGATAAAAATTAACTCAATCCCAATAAAAATGGGTACACTTCACCAGAATTAGCACTGTTTTATTATCCATCCTTCTCCTATAAATAAATATCATTGTTTATTCTGCTAAGTGCAAATTGTAAATAATCTTTTTTTAAGTCCAGTTTAATGTTTATTGCCATTAGCAACTTTTGAACAAAACAATTCTATTTCCATAGAAAAATATATTTATAAGTAATAGGTACTTTCGGGTGTCTATTTTGTATTCTGCTGACTTTAATATTTATTAGAATTAGCTGAGCTCTGCAAAGACAAATCTGTTTGCATCTCTAAGGTTTGCATGTAAAGTTCCATGCAGAAATTGATTTTTGTGACAGTCCATTGTTATATGAAACATCATCTTGAAGTTCTGTTCTCAACTCGGCCTTCGACTGTTTAGAAATTAGGTCTAATTGTTTGGGGTCATTTTCTTGGGGTTTTTTTCCCCCTTGTACTATGGCACTAATCTCACATATCGGGACTACATCCAACAGCACTGTTTTACAGATGTCTCTTTATTACCTCAGTGTCTGTGAGATAATATGAGAAATACAAGAGAGAAAAATAGAAAGGGGAATCTTTTCTTCTGACACCAGTTGATACATGTGGAGTTACACAGAAGTAAATCATTATGCAGGTTCTCTTCTCATGATTAAATCATGTAATCTAAATTGACTGTAATAATTAGAGTACCTTAGATTCATTTCAGTTAATAAGGAAGGAACAATATCTGCAAAGACAAACAGTGAGAGGCTGGGGAATAAAGTAAAGCTTTTCTCAGTTCATTGTTAGCAGAATCCAGAAATACATACTTTATGAAAAACTTAACTACACACCAGGATAATGTGCATGCTGATGAGAAATTTGGAGTCAGTCAAGTGAGCCACATCAGAAAAAAAAGCATAAAATAATTTTGGTTTTTAGATACAAATGGAAATCTGAAAACAGTAAAGAAATAAAATACATCACTACTATTAAAGCAAATAAAAGAGAGTTTTAGAGAATTAAATACAATATAATGGAAGATTAGAGACTAGCAGAGAAGTTTTAATAGAAAATAGTATCATTCAAACTGACAGGCATAGGAATTTCTGATGAGTTCATGAAGTGGGGATAAGTTTAACTTAAAATACAGGTGAGCAACATGGCAATTTCCATTCAAATTCGATGATGTGAATAGAATATGATGGCCATATCTTCAAATTTCAGCAGGGAAAAAGGCTTCCTTGGCCCTCTCAGACTGAGTAGCCTGTCTTTTTAATCCACTTTATTCTTATTCTGTATAGATGTAAATCGAGTTTATATAAATTCTCCAAATGATTCACTGTACATTTCTCCAGATAACATATTCAGGCAATATTAGAAAAAAACAAACCAAAAACAAACCACAAAATCAAACAGGAACAAAACAAAAAAGGAGAGTAGTGTGTCTAAAACCTGCCCTGTCAACTCAGTACAGCTGGAGCTGCAGACAGGTCTGCTGGAGAGCCTCTTCTTCAGGGGACACTCAAAATTTGTTTGTGTAGGACTACTTAATAAGTGAGTCATTAGACTTAGGTTTCCAAAACAAGGGGTTTTTTCCCCTAATTACGTGAGTTATATAGCTAAAATGCTTTTACCCTTTTTGCTTTGGCATCAGGGCTTTGATCAAATAGCCTACTTTTTTTTTTTTTTTTTTTTTTTTTTTTTTTTTTTTTTTGTTTGTTTGCTCATTCTTTGATGGTATGTATACACTAGATGGGTTAGAATAGCCATCAAATCTAAGACACAGTACCAGATGTAATGTCAGCAAGAAAAGTGCGCTGGGAAATAATACAGCTGTGTAGAGCAACCCAAAGTTATGGGAAGGAATTCAGAGGAATTCAGCTTTTGGGACTGCTCAAAATCTTCAAAGTTCTATTCAGTTGCTCCTCAAATCTTATCTGGGGCCGTCTAAATGCCCTGATTATTACACCTGGTATCTGTCACGAGAATGGTTGCACAGCTTAAAGAACCACCACCAAAGATACTGGCAAAAAGCAGGTAAGCAGGTTTCATTGTAAATTTGTAGAGGTGCAACTTTAATATAACTCAAATACAAGGTTTGTTGCAGCGTGGCAGGGTGGTAGAAATGTTGCAATGCCCTTTGAAGTGTCTCCTGCAGAAGCTGCTCAGAGTAAGGCCGTGAGAACAGCCATTTCAAGTCCATGCACACACACACACGCCACAGATAGCTCAGCAGAGGACAGGAAGGGTTTGTGTATGATGTATTCCAGCAAAAATTTATTCCAAAGCATGCTGAAGGGATCAAAGACAAAGACAAAACCATGTAGTGTGCACAGACTTCAGTATGGTGTCAGTGACCAATGACTTGAGGGCACAGACACTTTACAGGAAAACATAAGTAAAAACAATGATTACAACCTGAAGAATTCCTTTAGCAAATGATGAAACCCATCCTGTCAACCCCCTTGTCCGAAAAGTTCATTGATGTAAACTGAGTTCTTCTCAACTTCTAAATCCTTTGCTTGCTCCTTCAGCCTCTAGATGTTTATGTGGATAGATGTTGAGTCTGAAGAAAGGCTGAAGCAGTACATCATTTTGAAGTCTTGGTAGCTGTCTCCATGGGCAAGCAGTGAAAAGTCTATTCCTTCTCAGTTTTCTAGTTACATGCTTTGTGTTATTAGCATTTGTTAGCAGCTCACTCGGTGTCTAGGATGCGGCACTACTACATTTGCTTACTTCGCTAGCACTTTTGGTTCTCTTAGCATTTTTTAAGTTTTTATAGCAGCAACCCTAGGGGCCAATACTGAGGCTGCTATTTTCTTTTTCTACCTCTAAAGTCAACTTTGTTTATGCAGTCAGATTTAAACTGACGGACAAATCGGCTATGCTTAATTTTTTTGGTCACAAATTATGTTAATGTCAGGTGCTAGCATAGCAGTCTTCCCAAAGCCACAGGGTGTTTTGGCCATGGAACCCTTTATTTGTTGATGGGGAGTAAGATTTTTAAGAGGCTGCATGGGTGAGCAGGGGTTCCTCAGAAGTAATTTCTCAGAGAATAATCTGTAAATAGAATACATCTACAAGAAATAATTAAGTTGTGATAGGCTGCAGGATTTAGTAAGGACTGAGTGTTAGAGAATTTTGCTCAGACATGGCTTAAAGAAAGAGGCCATGAAAATATACAGCTGATGGAAAAGTAAAAGGCAGCTGTAAAGCAGCAGTTCTCAAGCCCTTTTCTGTAAATAATTAGGTTCTCAGTCACATTTTATAAACAGCAGGATTCTCAGACAGTCTTCTCATAACAGGTAAACATTCTGTCCTTGGGAACAGACATGGAGGTTGAGAACCCTTCATATCAGGGTGAGAACAAAAATCTTGGTTTCAACAAACAAACCACAGGTATTGAAAACAAAGGGAGGGGTTAGTGTTTGCTCTGTAGCCTGTCGTGAGCTCGAGTTTTGCAATATGTATGATCTTAATTAACACGGTTATAAAAACGTGCCTTTGGATCAATAAATTTGGAGTTGATGCTGATCAAAAAGGATGGGTCGTCTCCCTTCGCTTTCAACAACTGAATATCTGCAAATTTCAATTTCATGGATTTGTTATGTCTAAAGTACATAGAGAGACAAAATTGTATTTAGTTACATGAATGCTACACATCCTTTAGTAAGGCTGTTAGAGGCTTTTGCATCTCTGCTTCTCAATGGCTTTAAAGACTTGTTATTCTTAAGAAAAAATTACTTGGATCTTATAACTACTGTTATAAAAAGGAGACAGTTGTGCTGTAAGAATATAACAAGAATATAACAGAATTTTGAAAACAAAGCATTCTTAAACACTCACAAGAAATAGCTATAAAGAAGCTATGGCTGGTTTTTTGGGGTTTTTTTTTTTTTTGGTCAATTGCATATGTTTGAGCAATTGAACATTGGTATATATATTTTCATGAAATTCAGAAATATAAAACCAAGAGTCTTATGAACTCATGAAGTAGCGGAGGGACATTTTCCGTAATTAACATCTGTGGTTACACTCTTTTTCCTTCTTTTCTTCCATGCCCCTTGAGCTTGGTTTTTTTGTTGTCTCAGAGGCTCAGGAGAAGGGTCTTTGTGTGCTGTATTTGGCTGTTCGATGTACTGCTTGTTCGATGTACTCGCTTCCAGCATGGGAACCAGGAGTGACCAGACTGCAGGAGGAAGGAGGACAGGGTGCTAGGCTTGAGAAGACCTGCAAACAGTCCAGAAACCAGTCAAAAATCAAGACTTGTGCAACATTTTTTCCCCTTAAATATCAACAAAATACACAGAAATAGTCATGGATCTTGAATGGAATAGTCTGCCAAAGCCATAAGTGCATGTGGCCCTGGTAATTCTCTGGACCACGAATGTGTGGCAATAGACTCTGATTGAGGCTGTTATTTCAGTAACAGAGCTCTTGATCTCAGGTTTTTGCCATTTGCTCCCCTTTGTTTTGAAAAGAAGCAGTACTTGAAGAAGTTCTGATTAAAGTCAGTGCTAGTGCTGTTTGCTATTTATTTTTTTTATGAGTGCACATTGCTTGGTCATGTCCAGCCTCTCATCCACCAGCATCCCCAAGTCTTTCTCCCCAGGGCTGCTCCCAGTCTGTTCACAGTAGCAGTCCAGATTCAGCATATCTGTATTCTAGTAACAGAGTATAAATGTGACATAATATATTATCTCGTTCTTCAAACTTTCAGAAGTTTTTCTCTTTAATGAGGTTTTCTTCCAGTACCTGTGGAGATCTAAGACTTGATTCTAGCTGGAATTATAAGGGTGGACAAATCATTAAGTGGACAATTTCTCTTCTGGCTGATTCTGGCTGTCTATACTGGGAAATCAAAAATAGTATTTTCTCTTTTGGTTATAGAGACACATATTTCTTGAGCTCTGAAGCAGCAGGCATCAAGACTGCTTAGGGAAGAAAAATCTTTCTGCTACAAAAAGAAGGAATTGAACCTAAGTGAATGAATTTACAGAAGAGATATATTCTCACAAAGGAGGGCAGCAACTTCTTGTTGACGTTAGAGGACTGGATTTTTGACAAAAGACAAGGAAGTTATGATGCAAAAGGCCTATGGCATGCCAGATTCTAGTTATAGATGATAAGTGCATAATGATAAACATGTTGAACAAGTCAGCCCTTTAGAAAGTTTAGATCAGTTTTGACTGAGAGAATGCTTTTACTCATTTTGCTTTTGCATAAGGGCTTTGATGAAATAACCTGATGCCTTGACTGAATACATTCTAAAATGAACTTAACAGCTCATGGAACTACAACCTATTTTGTAAATAATACAAAAGTCCCTCATTTTTGAAGCTTCCTATAATATTAATTTCTGATAAGTTAATACCTTAATTTCATTTCCAGTAGCCTATTAAATCACATTTGATGCTGCAAAGGTTTTATGCACATATACTTTAGCTTCATCTTTATTTTTTACCTTATCTATGTTAAAGAAAAAAAATCACAGCTAGCACAATATAAATTCTCTAGGCTTCCATTATTAAGCATATCTATAAGGTTTAAAATAACACTTTTAGTACCAAACCATGGATTTGGACAAATAAAATTAAAATGCAATTTAATTGGAGAAAAGCTTTCTTCACACCTCCTGTGACCTCACATTAAGTTGATTTCAACTGTCTTTAACATCTGAGTAAAAATTCAGCTGAGGTTATGAAGTTGTTGGAACTCCTGGATGAACATGGATGCACTTAAGCCCTTATTTTTGTCTGGAACACCTGGGAGGAAAAGAAAAATAGTTTGTGATATTTTTTTTCCTTTCATCTGTTCACCTTTCCTTTCCTTCTGTATAGTAATCAAAACATGCAGTGGTCCTAGGAAGAGATACATTATACATGTTAGAACACAGCCCTTCTGAAAACACCAGCAGGGATTTATTGAAGGAAAACACCAAGAATCCCTTTCTTTGCACCCCTAGTAACCACAGCAGCCTTCCCCCTGCTCAGGCATCTTATCAAGGCTTCAAGATTGCCTTGCTCTTATGTAGGGCATAAGCCAGGTTCTGTGTAAAAACCTATAATCTCATTACAGTAACATTATTATAAACTGCTTTAAATGCTTTTTGATTTCTTTCTGTCACATGTTAATACATCTTCAACTTCTCTTTAATTACCTGTGACTTCCCTGTAACATAAGCAGAGCAGGCCCTTGATCTTGTCTTTATCTCTTGCTCTAAGAAAGACTGGAGATTCACCCTCCTATCCTGGAAAGCCTACCAAAGCAGCAACCTGAAGGAAGCAGTTCCTTTCATCTCCTGCTTAAACAAGACAAAAATTAAATAAAGAACTACTTAAATACGGAAAATCCGACAATAGGAAGAGACTCACAAGGAAAGTAAAGGGAGCAGGAAGCATAAGTCTGTAAAAAGCTTCAGGCAGACCCTACAAGACTGGCAATGCTCCAATCCTCTGAAATAGAAAAATCAATTAGATACACCAAGCAGAGATATGATGCACTAGGGAAAAAGGGGAAAAAAGTCCTGTTCTACACAGAGACTGAGACAGAGACAGAGACTGAGAGAAGTAAATATGCACCCTCATCTTTCTCATCAGAAGCAGGTTGCAGCAAATCCATACTAATCATTCCAAAACCCACAATCAGATAGTTGTGGTGTCTGCGTGACTCTCAATAAATTCATTATTTCATATTTTAAACCCTGAAATGAAAGTATTCCATGCAGCCATCAAGTGCCTGCATTCTTGAATCCACAAAAAGACAAGCTGAACTCATTTTTTGCAGAGGAGATGGTAATAAAGGTAATTAGATCAGGCAAATTGAAAAATCATCCAGCTGGATAACTTGTATACCATGCAAAATTCTCTTTAACTTCCTTCCCTACTCAAAAGATGTACAAAGCCACGTTGGGTCCATCATCTCCTGCAATTTAGACAATAAAACATTTTGGACAGGAACTCAGGCAATAACAAAACTGTTGTGGACAATTTTTCAATCAGGCCTCGGAACTGAATGAAGAATTTGATATTAATAATTGACCCACTGAATTTAGTCCACTTCTACTTATTTAGAAGAGTTGAGGATAAATGTTTAAATACTTAATTTTGAATCAAGGCTCTGGAAATGGAATTTAAATGTGTAACTTTAGGAGGACCTCAGGGATAAAGTGGTATCTGTTTATGGCTGTGGATAGTAAATTATCACAGGCTTGAGATATCTAATGCTTTCTGAAACTCCTTGGGGTATAGTAAGAGTTCATCCTTTACTCAGTATGGAATTTTGCATAGAGATGCCACTAGTTCTTTGTTAGGACTCTCTGTGGAAGAGACAAATGCACAGATTAAGATGCAAACTCAGCAGCTAAATTCCCCAGGCAGAAGAGATTTATCTACAATCTCCCATGGCCCTAAGCAGGTCAGCTGCTCCTAAGAAGCAATCTTGTTCGGTGTCAAAGCTCTGCATCAGCAAAAAACATGCTGCACCAATTGATGCAACTGTTGTTTTCTTCATAGAGTTGTTAGAGGCTCATGGTTTAGGCACTGTTAGCGCTGTGTTCCCTCTTGGGCACCGTTCATTAGGCATGCTCAGAGCAAAGCTAACATATATTGACAACACCGAGTTCAGCAGAAAATGCAAGTCACAATCCATTTTATTCAAAAGTAGGGACAGACATCCTTATGGCATAGGTTTCCTGCCTTGTGAGCAGAAGCAATTTCTGAAATAGGTTTAATAGGAAAGCCAGCTCCAGCAAACTAGAGTCCAGTTTTGCAGTATATACACTCTTATTGAGGAAGAGTGCATCTCACACCCATGTTATGGATTTTATCTGATTTTACCTAATATTTGCCTAGCTTGTAATATATGAAAAACATCTTCTGCACACAAAAAGCATTAATAATTTTACCTAGATTTCCTAATATTTAGGTTTCTCCGTGGGCTGCAGGTGGATCTCTGCTCCACCATGGACCATCGTGGGCTGCAAAGGGACATCTGCCTTACCATGGTCTTCACCACAGACTCCAGGGGAATCTCTACATCTTAATGTCTTAAGATAAAATGAAATAGTAGCAGGAATGTGCTTTACACTCTGTAGTGAACAGAAACAAAAATCAGGAAACATTACAAGGAACACCCTTCTCAGGCTAATATTTCCAGTCCCCCTCATTTTCCTTTTGCATATTGATATCCTATGCAAGATGTACAAAAATATCTGTTGACAGTTTCCTGCTCTTAACTGCTGTTTAAGTGGCCTCTAGTGCTTAAATATTCAGGATTATTAAACATGATAATTTTTAGTAATTATTGCTTGTATGGCATTATACTTTGCAAGAATTTGCAAACAATTAATAATCACTTAATACAAAATTTATGGTCTTAGAAAATGCAATACTAACTCAGTTTTGTATTTCTTTTTCTTTGTTTTGCCTTTATGGATTATTGCACTACTTGAATTAATGTAATTGAAATGTACATTTTAGACCAAATAGCAGTCAATTAACTCACCAAACACCTTTCAGGATAAGGCATGACATAATGCACTAGGACTTTTGTCTTCCTGTTTTTTAATTTTTTTCACAATATCATTTACTCTTTCTTTGTTTTGGTATATTTTCCTTCTTTTTATTTTTTTTTCCTTGGCCAAAGAAATGGCTGAAGTGGATTTATTTTTTTTTGCAGGTAACTGGAATTGACCTACCAGCTGTGAATAAATATTTACTGTCTGCTGTACAGAAATAGATATCTCTATACCTGCCCATCTGTAGTTTTTTAGAATAAGACCTTACTCATAAATGTGGCAGCTGGCTAGAATAGTTAAGGTATGATTTTTTTATGACTTGCTAGGCAAGACAGAATAACAAACCCCACAGAAGTCACCAAGAGATTAGTTACTTCAGCTTCAGGCTGCAGCAACTTATGTTACCAACTTTTGTCAAATTTCTTCACCTTCCCCATCTTTCCCGCACACCTACACGCTTCATATGGGAAAAAAAAAACTGTATCCATTTTTTATATCTTTCAATCTTGAGCATTAAATTTGAGGAGTGAAAACATGACTTACCTCAGTATTGAAGACAGCAATTTTGTGCACTCAGATAAATGCAGAATCAAAATATGGTTTTAAGGAGTCAAAATTTAGACCTTGTTAAAGGATTTTTTTACTGAAAACTCAAAATGAAATGCTTCAAAATACAGTGGCACTGTACGTAAGAGATTATCCCAGTCTGCCTGCCATAGCTTCTCACTTCATTTAAGACAAATCATGTCTGTTGTCAAAACACATTTACCTTTGACATAAATAAAAATGCAAAGGCATAATGCCATGTAAATTAAGGATATTACTTGCCCTTTTGTTTTTGTCAAAAAAAAAAAATTCAGTTAATAGGAGGTGTTAAGTGGCAGTTTGGAATTCCACTGTTGAGTTTTTATCAGAAGTGAAGTTTTCTTTCACCTAGTTTGCACCAGTAATTTTTCTTTTGCTGCTTCAGATTGAATGCTATAGAGAGTGGATTACTTTTTTTTCACTGTTACCTGTTCCCATTTAGCATCTTCTAACACTCTAATTTCAATTGCTCCCTATGCAAGTTTAAAAGTTTGTTTCTAGTAAGTAATAAAATATTCTAGCCATCTCCTTAGGAAGAAGTTCCACAGAAAAGGAGCAAGCTATTCAGTTCATTTATAACCTCTTTTTTTGTTACATTAGCACAGAGATTAAAAAGCCATACTAGCAAAAACTTAGCAGTGGGCTGATTTTAGTTAAGGTGGAGTCCAGGCCCTCCATGCTTTTACACCACCAAATAAACAGTGTAGGAAAAGCCACCTAGAAATGCTTAGCAATCTCTGCTTTTATTCCTTAACAGAATATTACTTTGGCTAAGATTTCAGCACTTTATTTTTCTGCCTGGTGTATTACATAGAAAGGTATTACATGACAGAATTCTAAACAAAGCCACTGGAATTTATCAATAAGCTTATTTTCTGTGTAAAAATATGAGAACCTACACAGAACCATTCAGCACTTCACAAGTCAGACATTAGGGCACTTATCTTCCTCATTAGCATTTGTTTGGAACACCTTCTTTTTTGCTGTTAAGAACAGTGTTTCAGCTCATTGGTCCAAATCCAGTTTTACTCTCTTTTTCCTCTCCCTTTACACACAAGGTTTGTCTAAAAGGTCTTGTCTTTTTTCTCTGCCCTCCTTTGATTTCTTTATGCTCTTTTCAGGCTCCATATTTACTGCAAATGGATCTTCTCCACTGTGTCTCTCTTCAAACTTATTGTATATTATCTTTATTCACCTGGAGGAGCTTTCCTACATAAATCAGTCTGAATAATCCAGAACACTTTTTAAATCCATTTACTGACTTCTCCTTCACTGCAATCCATAACTTAAAGATTTCTGAGATTAATTTTCAATGCGTAACTCTATCTTCTTCTGTTCAAACCACTCTGCCCTTTTATCTTGCCTCTTGCCTCTTGCAAGAGTTATTTGCTCTTTAAGGAACATAGCACTAATATTCTGGTAGTCCGTTTCTTCAAGTAAATGCCAAAATTGCAGTGAGTATGGAACAAAGATCTCTCGTGCTGAACACTAATGGGTTGCTGATCATCTAGACCATGGTATTAGCTAGTAGCTGATGTTCTGCACTAACATCTCTCCATCTCTACCCTGAGGAGCTATTTATTTGTTTTTTTGGTTCGCCATCTACAAAAGAAACACTAGTTTCGTCATCTGTATCAAAAATATATTTACAGAATAAATAGATCAGAATATGTAGATCTATATGTACATATTATAAATAGACTAAAATGTACAGACATCATAAAAGAGGCCTTATGGATTTATTAAAAAATCCAGTTAAAATCTTTCCTTAACACCACATCTGACCCATTTTTTGTTCGGTGTCATGGCAACAAAAAGATTAAATCCTATATTGCTGTATTTCGAAGCAGAAAATAGCAGCATGTCATCCATTAATCTTCGGTTCTATAGAGGAGGATGAGATGTATAAAATAAAAGAACCCCACTTGAGATTTCACCTCCTGTCCCCTTGTTCCCTATTTGGAAAAAAAATTATTTACTAACTCTTGTACTTTTATGAGAATATAGCAATTAAACATTTATCAAGAATACATTTTAGAAAGAGAAACTAATTAACAAATTAGCAAATGGCCCTTTAGAGATCATTTGGATCACCCTGAATTAACCATTCATTTATTAATTAAACCAGAGAGGAAATCTCAGTCTCTTATATCCTAATGAACTGTTCTAACAGGTTTTTTGGACTGGATTGAGTTAAAGGAATAGAGAAAGGAATAGATCTGTTAATTTTTTTTGAATTCTATTCTGTCTGTGTAGTGGAGTTTCTGTCTTCTTGTTTCTGTCTTCTTATCCTTACCAAGGAGCTTCTCAGCACTTGCTCTTTTGTACTTTAGAATAGTTTTTCTCCAAGGATACCTGAGAAAAATGCCTGAATAAGTTATTTCCTCTGGATTTTTCACCTCAATGTTTTATATAATTATTCTGACACTTGGCCTTTACAGTCTGCCTGTATAGAAGGACTGAAGTAAAATTTCTACTTCCTCCTGTCCTTAGTCATCATTAAAGATGAGTGAATTTAGTCACCCTTTTCAAAAATTCAAATTATTAGTTATAACATTCAACAAAGTCTGTAAGGAAAGCCAATGAAATGCATTCAGTATGCTATTGGATGAAAGAAAACATTCCTGGAGTTACCAGCGTATATCATAACACTCTCGCTACTTTTCAGCACTAGTATATCCACATAAATCACACTAACACCAACAGCTTCAAGAAGAAACCTGAATTACATTAGAAAAAAAAGGTGGTCTTGGATTTCCTAGAGATATCATTTTAATTTTAAAATATCAACTTTTTAATAGGAAAATAAAAAAACCCAAAAAAACAAAAAAACAAACAAACAAAAAAAAAACCTGGGTCTAGAGCTTTTCCTTTCCACAATAACTAGTTTCAGAAAATTAGAAGTACTTGTTTTCCATTTATTGCTAGGCCAATCAGCAGCAATCCTTACTTCTTCTCTTGCCACTCTCCAACATTTCTACCTTGAAACTCACTCAAGGGTCTCTAGAGCTCAGAAGCACTTGTTTTCCAAGCAGTGTTCAAAAAATAAGCAGGAAGAAAACAAATGAGAGACAGAAAAAGAGAGAGAGAGAGAGAGAAAGAGAATGAGATTTATAATAGTCTCTGAGACTGAGTCTTGAGAGTGGAACTATAATCACGTCCACCTGAGTGATTTCAGTTCAACAAAGAAGTGGTGGAAATGTTTTCTTAAATTGATTTATTTGAAGAATTGTGGTGTAACATTAAACCACTATGTGGTCTGTTTTGCTCAGGTTTTGAGACTGTGACTGTCTTCAGTGAGGTTCTGTGTACATTTGTCTGCCATATAAAGTGCAAAGCATGTTTTCAGTTCCTAAAGGCTTGAAACCAAAGGAGTATTTTAACCCTTCAGTTCTTTCAGCAAGACTTTTCCTCTATAATCCACTCCTGATAAGAATGTCTATATGAGTGATAAATTTGCCTTAAGAGTCCAGGAAACAAGGGAAAATACCACTCTTCATAGGTCTTCATTTTGGTCAAACTCTCAGGGCCTGTGGTATTTTAATAACTGAATGACATTTAGAGCACCGGTTTCCTTGTGCAGTGATACATGATTGTGTAATATCTTCTCAGCTGAACTACAGTAGCCTAATGGCTTCAGAACCCTTATCAAAAATCTGCCTGTGAGGCTTTCTACAATGTGTGTTGAACATCAGGCGGTGAAGCTTTGAAAAGCATTTTTATTCCCTAGATGGATAAAAAGAAGAGGAAAAAAGAATAACACTTCAGTTATGCCCAGGAAGATTTGTGCTTTTGTAACTGAAAGAAAAAAAGGAAGGAAAAGAACAGCTTTACCATAAACACGTAAATTTTAAAAACACGCTTTAAAATTCAGTTGGGCAAATCTGTTCTCATATTAAGTAATATTCCAGAGCGATACTGAATTCAATTTACTTAATCTCTATTTGTCTAGGGCCAGGGATCTTGGGGGTGGGGTGGTTCCCCCCCACCATTCTGTTCTTCGCCTTCACCCTTGCCTGTCAGAGGGTGTCAGAATCCATTCTGATGACCTGTTTCCAGATGGTCCTCTGCTTGGCAGATTTGATATGCCACGTCACATAAAAAGCTCATAAAACTGAAGTGGCATTCACTTCATACAAAGCTTTGATTATCAGCAGACATACAGGGAATGGCACAGTATTTCCCTGCCAAGCACTTAGTGCCCACTGGTTCCATAATCCAAGCTGAGCACAGCAAAGTTTAACATTTTCAGTCTTTTTGTCACACTTATATCTGCTTGGCTTCTTTTGAGTTAACGAATGGACATGTGCAAATAAAAAAAATTAAAATATTTTTTTAAAAAAGGGAAAAACTATATTCAAAAGAAATTTCAGTTTAAACAAAGCTACTTAAGACATGAAAACTGAGAAATTTCAAGTGTTATTTCTAGCTTGATTGTTTTTTAATCTTTATTTATTTTATATCTGCGTGCTCCAGTTTGCACTGGAGTACAGTACTATGTAAACTTCGATAGACAACAGGGCTACTTTCTAAAGATCTTATTTTTCCATCTGAAATTTGAATTAATGTTTCAACAAACAGTATCAGTAAGACAGTTCATTTTGTTGACTTTAGTTAAGTACTCTCGGCAGATGGATGGCTGGAGCAGCCTGAAATTGTTTAAATAGTATAATTCACTACAGATATTTGAAAAAAAAAATGTAAGTTAATTCTTTATATGAAGCTACATTCTGAATTACATTCTGCTGCTGGAAAAATAGCAGTTTACCCTTTTGTAGATTTAACACAATCAGTGCCATCTTTACTGGCCTTGTCAGAGCAAACAACAATTAAAACAGCAATGAATAGCTTTCTCAGTAATTGTAATACAAATATAAGTTTTAATATATCTGGACTTTTTGCTTTTGCATAGGTCTGACCTGCAAACCAAGAAGCTTACATGACACAGGAGGGTCCCTTCCAGGAAATACATGGATTAGTAACCCTAAAAATGTGAATATTTGCCTGCTCCTTTTTCCTTCCATCTACCTCTTATGATCGTGGGCAACATGTCTAAAAATAAAGTCTCAATTTAGTGTTTTAGTGTTTCTGTCATTTTACCTTGGAAACAGACATAAATGACTAATCTATACATATTCCATGTTTATGTAGGTAAGAAAATCGAATACGTACCTATGTATTTTGTATGTATGTATGTATTTATGTATGTATGTATGTATGTATATGTATCTGTCTATCTATCTATCTATTTTGAAAGGAACCTACCAGGGAGAATTTTGAGGTCAAAACTAATCAGTTAAGAATTAGAATGTGCAAAAAAGAAATTTAGACTCTTAAATTCCTGACTAATAAGAATGTTTGTATACTTACTTTTCTAGTTTTAGATTCTAAATTAATTTTTCTCATCTATGAAAATGTGAAATCTAATCACACTAATTGATTTTATGTATTGAAAAATAAAAAAAACCCATAATCTTGTGTATATGCAAACTCTTTTCATGCAGATGAATACCAAAATGAATGCATATAATATTAATTTTTTTAATCTTTGTTATTAAGTTTGTTATGTTGTTGTTTCTCCTTCACAACCTGTTGCTATTGTATTCAGAAATCTTTTAAATGAAATTAAGACACATGGCATTTATAGGTACAGATTTCACCAATCACTGCTCTAGAGCTCAATTAGCAGCTTTGTGTATCAAGGAGATTCTCAGAGAGTCACAGTGAAACAGCTTAAAAATAAGCACTAAATTTTTTCAAGGTGTAATAATGAGTGGGATAATAGAAAAAAATAATGTCTTTAATAAAACTGAAAAGTATAACTTGAGCAAGAAGTCAAATATTAGACTGAATCTGAATTTTCAGATAAATGTAAGTTATTTTGAAATCATGGGAGAAATTTCTGCTTCAGTTATTGCACAGAATGGAGTAAAAGAGCTTTGGTTGATTAAAGTGGAAGGATTATGGGTTTTTATTTTAAAAATAAGAATGAGCAGCTGCACAAGAAGTGTTCTCAGCAATGTTGAGCAATTCATGCACAATGAAGTCACCATGTAAACACAAGGTCAATGCCTCATTGGAGCACCTGTATTGTCGTTTTTACTATTTGAAAGGATTTAATTCAGCATTTCTGAACTTTATGTTTAGGTAACAAATTGTATAATAAAATATTGTAATTAAAATGAACCACTATTTCTCCCCTTCCCATCTTCTTACATAATTGGATGAACTTAAAAAGACTGACATTTCTTGCATGACCAAAAAAAAAAAAAACACAAAACAATGCACAGCTAGCATTGCCATCTGTGTCCATCAATTTCAAGGTATCCTCCTTGTCTCTAAAAGTCTCCATTGTGAATAGTAGAAGAGAATCTGATGGTAACTCAGTTATAAAGAAAGAGCCGTGTCCTTGGCTTGACTGTTTAGGTTCTTAGTGGGAAGAAACATTGCATCTACTGCCTACAGCCGTAACTTTATTTCTGTCTGCATCAGGTCTCACTAGAAAATTCAACTGTATAAAAAATCTGAAATGGTTTCGTACAAGTAAAGCAGAACTGTATGTGTGCCATGACAGATCCATCTCTAGATCATTCCTAGTGCCAAACACTTTTTCTAAGCTGGGTTTGGGATCAAGAGGCATACTAGGAATATTCTAATGAACAAGTAACACAATTAATTCCTCTTACTCGTTCATCCATGGGTTCTTTGTTTAAAAATTAATGTTTAGGCTGACTGATATTTTTTAACTCCCTGTGCTGATAATTCCAGATGGAAGAAATATCTGTGCTTATTAAAAATCATTATGCATTGGGAATTTTTTTCTTCAACTTCTCTTTTTCTTCTCATTTCCTAAAAGAGCCATTTAGAACTAATGATGTTTGCTCCTAGAATTTTTCCATAGAACAGACCACTTTATCAACTTTATATATAGGAGTAATCTTTTGTTTCTGCAGAAGATAACCATCAGCAAAATAAAAGGCTTGAGCAGGTCTACAGTAGTTTATTTGTCTGTCAGTAGGCAGGCAGCCATGCTTTAACTGTGGCTCATTATAGTTCCCTCTTGACATTACCTATCTTTAGTATATCCCTTGTCTTGCATCAGTAATGGCTGTCTTCAGATGCCTCAGGCTTTTCTTAGACTGCTTTCAACCCCCTTTTTTCACTTCATTTATATTTCTCTCCCTTCTAAATTTTTCATGACTTTCAAATTATCTGTTGACTGTAATTACATTACTTCAGGCCTTTCAGTCTGTTTTACCTGGAAAGACTCTGTGAGTGTATACAACTACACTACTTCATTGTAAATTATAATGTAATGTCAGATATACCTGTCAACCCAACAGTTTTTATTAACTTCACAAACAGAAAAAATTGCAGTAAGATCTAAGGCCCTATATATAGTGAGTGACTTCTAGATACAGAATGAGAAATGTGCGAGCCAAATACGCAAAATTTAGAAAGTAGGTTCCAAAACCTGAGGGAAGGATTTCACAACACGATTTTCTGTTTACAGGATATTTCGCCGGTGAATGTGAAATGGAAGATAAATAACAAAAAAATACTTCCATGTTTGTCATACCTATCTAAGGAATAATAAAATGAAATTGTGTCAAGAGGCAATCAATGAAAGTGAGAGAGGCAATTTGAAAATTATATGCAGCAATTTTTTTCACAAAGCAAGTATGTATGTACATATATATAAATAGTAGCTGTGTAATAAATAAATAAAAAAGATGTGCAATAAATAAAAAAGATGATTGTAAACAGAGACAGTCTAGAATCATACCTGTGAAGCGTACTGCTTTTAAAAAGTTCATTCCAGCAATGGCAACTTATACCGAGTCATACAGTTCAACTGTTGGGACACAAAGGTCACTGGATGACAGTCTGTGCTGTGTATTGTCACAGATAAACGTTTTTTCTGTTAAATCTGTGGAGATTAACTCTTTTTTTTGTTCAGTACCTGTGGAAATTGCTTCACATTTTGAAGTGGTGGAGTCTTTGTCTGATTATTACTGTCACTAATTAATGTTATGGAAATAATTAAAGTATTTAGCAAGACTTCAAAGCCTGTTTGTGCTACAACCTGTATTCCCTTGCCATTAAAATATTTATCTTTCCTCAAAAAGTTATGAACTAAAACTGCAAAACTGGGTGGACACAAGAAACAGAAAAGGACAGCACAGGGTAACAGCATGACAATTATGAGGAGTGTAAGAAGCAGAGGTCAAAAAACTCCAACTGCCTAGACAGAGTTATACATGTCTTCTTTCTCCACTTTCCTTTATGTGTCTTTTAATTAAAAATAAGTGGCCTGATTTTCAAAAATCTGAGCACTCAAAACCTGCACTGATTTCACAGGCAGCTCTGGGTGTCAGCACATTAGAAAATTAGGCCAGAAGTGTTTTCATCTTTGGAAACTTCGTAAGATTTATCCTTTAAATGTGAGTGACTAAAGGAAAACATTGATAGCTGTAACTTGCAGCAGGGGAACAGGGCAAGCTTCCAAAAATCATGACAAATTTAGTGTGTTATAGTTATCTTTTGCCCCCTCTTTCTGTTTCCTGGTATTGCATCTTTTCCCTGACACATTTCTGACCCATTTTGATATAGGAAAGAGTCAAAGAATCCTGGGCAAATCTCATATTGTTCTTGTCAGGGCAGTGGGGTGGTAGGCTTGGAAATTTACATCCAGTATATATCAGGTAAACAACCTAGAAATATCTATACTGTCTTTTGATTTCTTTTCTTGTTTATATCACATTTCTTCAATAATAGTAAGATATTCAGGGTATCCCAACCATTACTATGGTTCACACTTGCTTTTATCAGTTGGGACAAAAACTAAGGATGCCAAGATTTTGAAAGAATGCTATGTGAAATATCAAATTTTTAATTATTTTCATATATTTATTTATTTATGAGAGAAAGGTTTATTGGGTGCTAAAAATCCATTTTCCTTTAACTGTAGGGAAAGCTACTACACTAGTAATAAAAAAAACGGATATTCAAAGAGATCTGTGAAAATGGGTAAAAAAAAAATATCTGCACTCCCTTTCTTGTTATCAAAACACACCTGATACTGGCAAGCAGCCTCTTTTCTTTGAGCTGAAATTATTTGCGTCTTCACAAAGAGATTATGTTAATGGAGCTAATGTCCTAGCTTCTCAGAAGTTTCTTGCATACCTTCTATATACACTTACATTTTATACCTGCAGTTCCCCTTTTGCTTAAAAAATATCTTTAGTGATGCTCTGATGTAGCGATGTAGCTGATTTCATCATAAAATCATCCCAAAATAACCAATATTTTGATTTTTCATATCAGAAACTTCATAAAGAGAGATCAGATGAATTTCTGTGGACTGTTTCAGAGCCCTATTTCCATATTATTTTGTGTGCTGGTTTCAGCCAAGGACAGGGTTAATTTTTTGCAGTAGCTGAGAGGCTGTGTGGCTGAGGGGACCTGGCCAGGACCAAGATGTTCCTGGATATTAACTTACCTCATTGCAAGGGGGTGCGGAGGGGGAAGGAGCTCTGGCTTCCAGAAGAAAGCGACGGCTTCGGGTCAGTAGAGAGTGTGGAGGATGAGCTGTTGGGGTAGGGTGCCAGCAGTCACAGTGCTTTGGGTCAGGCTTGGTGAGCATCTGCGTGTAAAACACCTTCTCTTTTGTACATTTTTGTTATAATGTTGTTGCTGTTTGTAAAGTTTTTTTTATCTTAGCCCATGATCTACAAGAGCCTCCAGTTGTGCTCTTGGGGGAAGGATGTGCGTGAGGGAGTGGGAGAGGGGGGAAAAGGGAACCTGGTGAACATCAGTGTGGTTTGGTGTCTTGGTGGAGAACTCAGTTGGGGAGTTCCATTCCAAAACCACAACATTTTCTCAGGGAAGTGGGAAGAGCATGATGTGTGTAACAGCTTACCTTGTTCTAATCCTTTTTGGTTTTTAATGTTTTGTACTTAGGTTTGTATGATTTCTGGGGCTTCTATTTCTCAATTGACTTCGATATTGACATTCATAGTCATAATACACTTCCCTCATATCTTAATGCTATCTTCATAGACTTTTAGGTTAGGATGTTTTGGTATCAGTACAAATGGGAGCTGAACAAGTAAAGAATAGTCCTGTCAAGAGGGACTTGGGGGCACTGGTGGGTAAGAGAATGGACATGATCCAATAGTGTGCACCTGCAGCCCAGAAAGCCAATTGTATCCTGAGCTCCTTCTAAGAGCAAGAAGGGTAGGGAGGTGATTCCACTCTGGTCTTATGAGAATCCAGCTGAAGCACTGTGTGAAGCTCTGGGATCCCCAGCACAGAAAGGACATGGACCTGTTGGAGTGAATCCCAAGGAGGGCACCAAGTTGGTTAGAGGGGTGGAGCAGCTCTGTATGAGGAAGGGCTGGGAGAATTGGGACTGGGATTCAGCCTCAGTCTTTGAGGCGACCTAATTGTGGCCTTCCAGTTCCTGAAGGGAGCCTACAGGAAATACAGAGTGAGACTATTTACAAGAGCACATAGTGTCAGGAAAATGGGTAGTGGCTTCAAACTGAAAGAGGGTAGGTTTAGATTAGATATTAAGAAGGAATTCTTTATTGTGAAGATGGTGAATCAATGGAACAGGTTGCCCAGAAAAGCTGTGGATACTCCATCCCTGGAAGTGTGGAAGACCAGGTTGGATGGGGCTCTGAGTAACCTGGTGTTCAGACCTGGTTATTAAAATTCTTAGAGAGATGCCTCTGCCTGAATTAAGGTGCAAGGAGACCATATGCCAAAGTCAATAAAGTGGATTTTATGTAACAGTAAATGTTGAGGTAGTGAGAGAGAGAGAGAAAAAAGGAAAGAAATAGGAAAAGAGGGTGGGAAGAAATAAACAAATTAAGAGAAAATATCACCACTTCATGGATCCCAAGCGCATCCTCTTGATCCTCTTGTGATGTCCTTGGTGGTGAGGGTCCTGCAAAACATTAAATGAATTCAATGGACTAATATATGTTTGGGTCAGGTAGGAATACCCAGGTACCTCCCCTGAAGGAGACAATTTTCACAGTCCCTTGCAGCAGACTCTGGATCCATTGCATCACTTTATGTCATGTGCAGGGCTGGTGCAAGGCCTCAGGAATCAGTTGGGGGCACTTTGGGGTCTTTGATGCTTTATGAGCCTTCTCAGCTGCCTCTCAGATGAATATGCCACGTGTATGTGGCCTTCCCAGGGTGGGGGTTTTACAGCTGAGCCAGTTTGTGTAAGGGAGGATGGCTGTTCACTGCCTCAGACCAGAGGTTGCGCCCAAAAACTCTCCTCGTCCTCCCCATCTTAATCCCAGCCAGAGCTAATTTTCAGGACAGCTTCTAGGTTTGACTCTCTTTGTGGATACAGTCTTTACCCTCAGCCTTGTTCACTTCATCCTAGACCTGAGAAAACTGGGAAACCTTTATCTTATCTGAAGTTCCTTTAGGTGACTAAACTCACAGTCCAAAGTAGGCGTAATCAGGGACAGGTAGGCTTTGGTGGTCACAGCTTCTTAACACAGTTTTGCCATAACAGGAAAACATCCTACATAACGATGTTTGAACCATTACCATAACATCTTAGTCTCTCACAACTGGTCCAGTGAAAGGTGTCCCTGCAGGGGTGTTGGATGTAGATGATCTTTGGTGTCCTTTCCAATGCACGCCATTTCATGATCCAGTGTTTCTATGATTTTCAAGCTTCAAGTTCCTGTGGCCCATCTTGAATTAATTCATCTGATGGTCTGCATTAGGAAGGTCCCCAAGGATCCTCCATATGCATTTTTTTAATTAATAGAATTCACTGAACACTGTCAACATTTCTGAATACTCATGAAGTAGAGCAAAACATTAATTTCAGCTGCACTTGAGTCCCTTTCACATCAGTTCACTTTCTCTAAATGTAAGTTCCAAGTCATTGATTAATTTTTGAAGAGCAACTGATAATCTATTTAAAACTAGAAAGATGAGTATTTACATTTTAATATTATGCCATTTATTTATGTTTTCATGTGCATTGATTATAAAATATCTATTTTGCCTCACTTCAGCTACATAACGGTAAATTAAACAATTTAAATAAATAATAGTTGTTTATTGGCCTGGGAAAGGCAAGTACTTGTTTCTTTGATGTTTGTAATTAAGAAAGGAGCAGGTATTTTCCAGAACTGAGGATGACAAGCACAAATTTCTGACTACAACATCTAATTCTGTGATGTTATTCAAAGATATAAATATGATTATGTTTAATATGAATACTCTTGGTCTAATGGGAAATACGTTTTGCAAAGAATTTTTAACATTGACTTAAAAATCCGTTGAATTCAGGCAAATTAACAAAACTTTGATTTTAATTATCATCAAACTTTTTACATTGGTCTCTAGTTGGTTATTAAATGTTGTAATATGCCAGTTCTCATTACAGTCTTGAATTTTTCTTTTTTCATCCTAATTCCAAACAGGATATGTTGAAAGGTCATGGAAACCATCTGATCAGCATTACCAAAGGCCAATTTAATTCCTTTAACAGTAAAATGAACTTTGAAGAGGATGGTATTTAAAGCAACAATTTGTGGTTCTGTCCATCCAAAATGAGCATTGACTACTTTCTAATTCAAAAATACAGAATTCTAAACCACATTAAAAAAAAAACAAAAAAAACAAAAAAAAAAACCTTTGTATAAGAGGTTATATAGTGTTTTGAACAAAATATCAGAAAATTAGGCAGCTACAAAGTTTTTGATTAAATTTCTATTTCTGTGTTATCATTCTTTTGGAAATAAGAATAGGAGGTCAGAAAGCTTATTTTGGTTCATAAATCCTGTAAAATGATTTAACATTGGAGGCAGGTGGTCCATTAATGGCATTACTACGGACTTAATACTGGTTTGGCTGAAATAGAACTATTTAAATATTTTTTTTGCCTCTTAATATGTGCTGTACCTGGACAATGAGATACACATTAACACACTGGAGCTGCTGATGGGTATTTTATTGCCTATTTATTTGTATATTTTTCCAGGATGTTCCTTCAGAGAAGAATTTGGCAATTCTGGCATTACTTTTGGTTGCAGCAGGAAATAATCATGGAGTTCTTGGGAATGGCATTTTCATTTTCCATGAGGACATAAAGAATACTGCAATAAGTAAAAAAAAAAAAAAAAAAAATAAAGCTGCAGATGTCTTCATTAACTAGTGCTCATATAGCATTTATTTTAAATATGTATTGAATTTAAATAGATGGTAATTTCAAATAGATGCGTGTTTTCAAATCTAGCAGGGCCTTTTTCAGGAAAGGCATCAGCAAACGTTTCTATTGTTGTCACCTTATTGTAACTTTTCCATACCTTCTCAGTATGTTCTCATGGTCATCTCCTCACAGAACTAACTCCTCCATCCTCACAACACAGCCAACTCCATCTCTCTCCCCACCCAGCTAACCCACTCTTTTGTAGCACTTGTTGTCTTATTGGACACAGCTGTGGCCTGTTAAGGGCAGGCCTGTTCCTAATCTTTGGGGATTAGTACAGCTGCAACTCCTCAGGGGTGAGACTACCTTCTGCACTATCTTTATTTTCTTCCATTCTATCCCTCCACATTCTGTCAGTCAAAATTCAACAATTTAAGTTTTAATATTTCAACATCAAATTATTTTGATTGCAAAGGCCTGGGTGAATCCTGCCTCATTGTTTGCATTGAACTGAGTAATTTTGAAATACATAAAGGACCATAAAGGAACAGAAAATTACTTTTTTCCATCTCAAGCATCTATTTTTAACCACTTGAAGTGAAGATAGGTTGTCACCAGATGTCTTGTACTACCTGAAATTCCTCCTCTTTAAGTCTTAGTGTTTCTATTTTAAAGTCCTCTGTTCCCTCCATTTGATTTATCCCCCATTATATACTGTTTCCAAACATATGTCACCAATATCATCTTTGTCATAGTTATACCAGCATCTCTTCTCACGTTCATTCACACATAGATTTTTTGAGTACTGTGTTTAGAGAAAAGGAGAAGCAGTACTAAGTACAGTAAGACATTTATTAAATTTTCAGTAAATAACACAAGATATTGTAAAAATAAAAGTAATGATTTTCAATCTTCATAGTATTTCTCTTTTCTTCCATAGCTTGCACAAGTAACTAATATACTTGAATAAGAGTGACACAATGCAGAAATTGTCTCTTCTATTTCTAGTTTTATTCTTATGTTAAGAGTATAGTGACAAAGTTACTGAGCAGCACCTATATGCTGGTGATAGGCAGAAAATAAAAAGTAACATCTTAAGGTGTCATAATTTGGATTAATATGTGGATGCAAAAGAGTGTGGTACAGAATCCAAAATACTCTGAAAACATATAAAGGGATCACTTTTGGTTGGCTTTTTTCCCAGTTTTCTGTTTCATTGAACTGGATGGCAGTGTTCTGGTGTTTTGTTTCATTAGTGTCACCATCAATACCTAGATCACCTTCTCAAGAAGAATAATTCTCAGTGTTACCTTTTAAATCAATGCAGGACTTCTGGAATATGCTTGAATGGTGTGTGTGTCATCAGCTATAGATGCCTTTGGACTTCTATATCTTCAAACACGAGAATCAGAATAATACTAAAAATGATACAGTGATTTATTCATGTCGCTCGATTAACTTTCTCCCATCAAACTTGTGACAACTGGAAAAAGTTTGAGCTTTGGTGGAAAGGATGATGAATCATTATGAGGTGGCAGTGATTGAATAAATGTGATACTCTGAGTTTGTATTGATTTTCTTGCATTTACTGGCTTGTGTTGCTCTACTTACTAATTTCTGCACTTTGGACTGTTCAGTCTTCTACATTTTTAGTTCTTCACATATTCCTATTCTGCCCAGAAAAAAAAATTTGTGAACTATTGCCTTTATGTAATGCAGTAACATTCAAATTCCTGCAGTAATTAGAGTTCTTTGTCTTTTGTTGGTTCTTGTCACGTCTTATTACTTAAACCCTACTTGTGTTTCTCTCTAAGACTTACAGTCAGTAGGTGTGATATTTGGCAAAAATTACCATATCCTTGTTTCACAGCAGACAATAGTAATAATCTGACCAGCACAATCAAGAAATTGTGGTATTTTATGCATTCAGACCTAGGATTACCAGGTTGTTTCTTCTTAAAGATTGATTGTAGTCATTGAAAAAACTCATGGGAGTATTCATACTAAAAATTTCTCTGTGGGGTGGTCAGACTTCTGCTCTAGAAGTGTGTAAAAGATAAAATAACCTGTAATTTTGATCATTTTTATCATTATATAGCATCTGTAAACTCTTACACAGAATTAAAACCTGCCTCATGCATGTATCTGTCTTTCAGACATCATCCTATTAAGATTTTAACCTGCTTAGGTTGTTTTGATAGTCTAGATATTAAATTCTTGAAGAATTAGGAAAAAATAGTCAGTTGGCTGAAAGAAGAAAATAATTTTGTGTTCTTTCAAATCTTATTTGACATCAGAGAATCCTCCCAGTAAAACACAAATCTACAGGACACTGAACTTTGCTGGTGCTACTACTCATGGTCCTACTTATTTTCTATATGGTTCTGGAAGCACTGTACAGCAACTAATTCTGTGTTATTGCTGTGTCTATTTTGTCATAATTTCTTTAATGTAACTTTCCTGCCAAAATATCTAATGAATGGACTCCTCAAGGCTTGCTGCCTTATTTGCAAGATGTTTGCAGCTGTGGAAACTTCTTTGGATTTCTATGGTTTCCATAATAGTACAATTACTTCAAACAGTACAGCATGAGCAATTGTTACCAAGTAGAATGAAGAATAAAAACAGAGCGATGGTTTAATACTCCTTATGTTTCTTGAAGTGTCCATTTGATATGATGAAATAATTTTTGCACAACTTTGAAAATATCTAGCTGTATGTATTATTGAGTCCCAGAGCTAAAATACTTTATATGATTCTCCTGTATGAAAAACGTTCAAGTGTTGGTTTACTCATGGTCTTATTTCCTTTCCAGATTACAAACCCTCAACTAACTATTTTAGTAATTTCACAGAGAATCAATTTGGGGATATTGAAAATCCTAATCAACCCACTAAAACATTAAGGATCTTGAATTATGTTGGACATTAATGCATCTAAATATTCTAAAACATGTATTGCCAGAAAGAATGTGTTTTCCAAGGTCTAGTTACAGTAATTATTAGAGTGATTCTCATTAGTGCTGCTATGAAAGGTCAGTTATCTGTTCTTATCTTGATGCCATTTTTTCTTTAGTTTATGACCCAGCTTATTTCCCCTGATTTCTCACAGTGTCAGCTGCCTTCAAAAGTAGGTGTTAATCAGTGAAATAATTCCATAGGCAAAAGACACTAAAAACCCTTTCCTAATGGTTTCACATATCTATAAAGAAAAGATTCTTTTTGTATTTCAATAATTTCTTCAGAACCTGTCATTTTTACTGGTGAAAAGAATAAAGACAGTTGTTATTTACCATAGAAAAATAGCTCCTGGGCGTACCAAGCATATACCTTTATTATGCTTTACCTTCTGCTTTAATGGCTATAATAAATCAGAATGGGACTGAAATAATTCCATTGACATTTGATTATTCTAATATCCCTGGCTCATTCTAAATCCAAATGGAAAAAGTGTGCTTTCACTTTAAATTGCCATTATACATCTAGATGTACAAAAAATAATTATACTGACTTGTCAATTTTTCAGACAATGAGGGAACACCATATTGACATTTTGTTGAAGGGGGGCCATTATGCTAAGAGTAAAAGAAAGTAGTTTTTGAATTGACATATGAACATTATCACTTCAAAAGCTTTTTTCTAAAACAGTGTTTTTATGAATCTGTGTGTTTCATGCTTTGGTATCATTAAGACTAAAAAATGGAATAATAAATGTTACCCTGGAAAGTAAAATTGAGCATGATTTAGAGTGAAACAAAGAAAACCACTCAGCACTTCTCTTATTTTATATATGATGCTTTCTTGCCCAAAACATACCTGTGTTCTTGGTGAGTGACTACTAGAATAAAAAACAATTCTGAGGCAGTTCAATGTATTATTCAAGATGGGAAGTTGAATGGTGTCATTTTTTTCAGGATTTTCCCACAAGTCCTTTCTATCATTTGGAAATAAAGGAAAAAATATATTCCTTTTTTGGGGATAGGCCATACACTATTCTCAGCTCATTATAGTGCTCATCCTCCTCATTTTTGCAGCAGAGATGTCAGACTGCAGATATTTTTACCTCAGCAAATGCTTCAGGCTCTCTAGAGGAATTCTTAAGCATTTGGGCTGGCAGCTTTAGTGTTGTCACTTCTATTGTCATGTAGATGTTTCTGATTAGTTCCTCTTGCTCTGCATTCAATTTATTGTCATTTTTTCTTATTGATATAATTTTTGTTTTGCTATGACTTGTGCTCTTACATTTTATGCTGGTGGGGGCTTCCTTGCATCTAACCACTCATAAAATCTCTTTGTGAGATGTTTTAATAGCTTCTTAGCAGCAAAATATGGGTGAAAATATCATTTTCTCACCCTGTTTTCTTGGAAGTCTTCCATTGTACAGTTAAATTCATCTATAGTCATGTACTGGGCAAGAAAATTACATTTTTTTGTGAGCAGAGGCTTAACATTTTAAAACATGTATTGCATTAAAATATACATTTTGCAACCAGATTAATAATTTGATGTGACTCTGAACATACAAAAATTATTTGGGTTGAACATTTGCATGGAAACTCTTAGATAATACTACAAGATATAAATAATGGAAGTTTTCTAGTATGGCTGCATTAGTAAGGGAAACTGGACATATCTATATAGTAGAGACAGGACAGAAAGGAGAAACCTAAGGGAAATATGAAAACCTGTAACTCTTTTCTTACTATCACTCAGGGACTTCAGTCATCTTCATGACTTTCTTCAGACTTTATTCTTAAGTTGTAAATTATGTTGCCTTTTGCTTTAATAAATATATCTAATTGCTTCTTATGTGAGATTATGGATCCACAAGATTGTTATTTACAGTTAAATTTGGTAACAGGAGGTAGATTGAATACAGGAGCAGAATGAAAAAAAATCTAAATAAGTGGCTTCACCATCCTTTCTATGTCTTCCTTCTTCTTTTAAGAAATCTCCTGATAACAGTTCAAGTTGTGATGTCAGAATTTCCATCATTTCAAATGATGGAAAACCATGTTGAAAGGGTAAAGATTATTGGACATATTACACAAAGTATTTTAATACTCCAAACCTCCTGCTATGAGGAAAATCACAGAATCACAGAATGGTAAGGTTGAAACGGACCACGGTGTGTCCGATCTCCCTGCTGGCAGATGAGCACAGAATTGTGTTCAGGCAGTTCTTGAATAGCTCCAGTGAGGGAGACTCAAAAACCTCTCTGGCCAATCTGTGCCATTGCTTAGTCACTCGCACACTGAAGTTCTTCCTCATTCGGATGGAATTTCCTGTGCATCAGTTTCTGCCCATTGCTTCTTGTCCTATTGCTTGGCACCACTGGGAAGAGCCTGGAAATATCCTCTTAACACCCTCCCTTCGGATAATGATCGGCATTGATGAGGTCCTCTCTCATTCATCTCTTTTCAAAGCTGAACAGGCCAAGCCTTCTCAATCTTTCTTCATAAGAGAGTATCCTAGGGTGATGTAATGATGCTTGTATCCCCATTCATGTGTTCTGTTAATGTTGGACATTATGTTCTGTTCCTTTAAGACTGGCTCTGTACAGTGAAAGTTTTGTTTGGGTTTCTTATCAGCCTGGCTGGGACACAGAGACTGTGGCTTTTGCTTTTGCTGCTTTTGCTTTTCGCTTTGCTTTCTCTCTCTCCCTCTTGCTCGCTCTTGCTCCTGCTTGCTTTTGCTTCTGCTCATTAGCTAGTTTAGCTAAACAGTCCAAATTTCTTCTTGGACCGTTTCTCCTCTCCTTTTTTTGACCATCCCGAACCTGCTCCGGACTGGGACCTGGGAACACCAAGAGTTTGCACCTTGTGGCTGCAGCAGCTGCCCCAGCGTGGGAGGGACAGAGAACAGAACGACCACCCCCAGGAGAGACTTTCTCAATTTGTCACCTTTTTCAGAGCGGTCTCATCCGGTACTGTTCCTGTTCATTTTGTGTGCTGGGGGGTGCTGTGCCTGTTAATAAACAGGTTCTTTCCACTTCTCTCTGAGGAATTCTTCCCAAACTGGTTGGGGGAAGGGGCCGTTTGCTTTCTGGAGGGGCCCTCCTTTGGAGATTCTCTACCAAATTTGCCTAAACCAGCACAGAGAGTTGTTCAGAACTGGACACAGTGCTCCCTACACTACCTCACTTGGGCTAAATAGAGGGGCAGGATTAACTCTTTTATGTGTTGGCAAGAAAGAAGTGTTTAGAAAGTGTGTTTTGGGGGTTTTTTTGTCCAGCACTTTTAAAGGTCCTTTAAAAATTAATAGCAAGAGTTTGAAAAACTTGTGCCTCACCAACTAAATCAATGAGTGAAAAGCATTACAGATACATTTCAGGGAGTGGAGGAAAAAGAATTAAGGTTGAGAGAATGAAAAGTGGCTGAACATTTTTGTTTATGAACAGAAGTATTGTAATTACATTAATAAAAAAATCTAAAAATTCCATCTGTCAAAAATCTACGCGCAATATTTCAATATTACTTCTTGTATTGTGAAATTCAGTTGCATTTTGGCTTGATCTATATTTCAGTCACTTCAACTGAATTATTCTCCTGAATTTTTCAAAATGACAAAAGCTTTTGTGAGATAAGTAAACAGTTTCTCTCAGGGCATAACTATTTTCATGAGTAGAAAGCACTAAAGCTTTTGTTAATGAAACAGGGAAAACTTTACACAAACCAAGGGCTGGAAACTGATGCCAGACAAATTCAGATACATGAGAAGACACATGGTCTTCTTAACAGTGATAATAATTAACACCAGAAGCAGAAGATTTTCCATCATTGAGCATTTAAAAAAAATATATAATTGAGGGCCCAATTCAGGCTGCCTCCATTAGTTTTCAATTTGGTAAAGGTGTCTGCATCATGCAGACAACTGATTGATCTTTCTATAAAGAACATAAGAGCAGAAATATTACAGCTCTAGATACGATTTCATGGAGTTGACACAAGCCTTCATGTGTTATCCTCCTGAACCAATGTGATATTTAACATGAACATGTAGCATGTTGTAGGACTGAGTCAAAGCGGTACTGATATGAAATATTTCCCAATACTGAGAGGAACCACTTGGAAGAAGTCAACAGAAAACACAGAAGTGCTTGTCAGCGTCTTGGCAAACTGCAAGATGTTCCATTCAGTTCAGGTTCAGAGAATCAGAACCTGTACTGAACATGTCCACTTAAATGATCATTAGTCTGTTGTAGAGAGTACTGCTGTGTGTCTGAGTTCACTATTCTAACAAGAAGAGTAGTACCCAGAATGTGGGAAACTTGTGCTGAGCTGAGCAGGTGCTCTGCTGGCCGGTTTTGTTGCTGCTTTTTTTTTTTTCTTTTTTTTTTTTTTTTTTTTTTTTAAGTACAAATATCTCATATGTTATGCATAAATATCTCTGGTAGACAGAGACCAGAACTAGTTCTCTGTGTATTTTCAGTGTGAAAATAGTAGTGCTTCCTCCTGGCCTCCTGCCTAAACACATTTCCCTCCTGCTTGGAGTAATTAGTGGACCACCTACTGAACAACTTTTAAGTTTTACTGTTTTAATATGATTTTCTCTTGAGGCTTCTGTATTGCTTTAGAATTTATTCCCTAACCATATCACACCTTGATGTAGCTGAGACCAAGTCAGCCTTCTTCATCCCTTAAACTACCTGAGTCTGAGCATGGCACTCCAGATCACTGTCAGCTGAGTATAGCAAGCCCCAGTTAAAGAGAGATGATGAAATATTGCTTTTCTTTTTAGATAGATTATTGCTGTTTAAAAATCACAACAAATCTGTGTTGAAAAGCAAAGGTGTTTAGATTACTGATGTAAGCCCCTTTAACATCAAAAAGCTCAAAAAACTATTCAAAATCTATACAGTAAAAACTAACAATCTTTAACAGACAGGATGGCTCAGAGGCCCAAACCTGACCTGCATCATGCATTCCTTTAATTTTTCCAAGACAAACTTGTCTTTGTTCTTCTTAATGAACATGAGATTACTGTAGGATGGTAGCACCCAAAGGCCTCAGTGGGGATAGTGCTGCATGCTGTACAAACACAGATAAATAGCTCACCCAGCACAGCTTATGATCTGAAAGGCACAAAGAGTTTGAGGGGGGCAATGGAGATATAGCTTCTGAGAAAATTATAACAATGGTGATTAACAGAGCTTTGGTAACTGAACGCTTTCTTGTTCATTTTTTTCTTCTAATAGGAGTAGAGGTCAAATACAGGAATGGAAGGACTATGGAAGTCAATGAACAAATATAGAGAACAAACATGAAATGGGAGGAATAATCGCAGCTTGCTGTCTCTGGTTCTGTTTTACCTGTAGGAGCAGGTAGGTGTGACATTAGAGGGAGTTTTAAAAAAAACTAAAAAAGAATTTATCAATTTTATTTTTAGATGAGATGTTTTTTCTTTATATTGTGGAGAAAATATGGGTACAGGTTATCCTAAGCCTCTAAGCCTTAATGAAAATACTTCATTAAACATATAACTTAGTAAAACAATAGCTGAAAAAAAGTGTCTAACTTAATCCTCATACTGTAGATATGAATTTGCCACATACAGCTGAGTAATATACATCTCTTCAAGTATTCATACCTTCCAACCCAATCTATAACTAAAACAAAAAAAAAAATAACAATTAGAACAGATATGTTGTCTCATAGGCTTGAAAATGAAGAAACTATGAGCTTAAAAACACTGAGCAAGGGTAAAACCTACTAGAGTTAATTTAGAACCTGTGGATGCCAGAAGAGATTGCTGTCTCCTGTGTTACCATCTGGGGCCTATTATAATTCCCTAAAGTCTCCCCTTTTGTTAAATTTCAGATGTAGATAGAAATTTGTAAAACAAGTGCATCAGAAGTAGGAGGGCATGATGCACTGTAACCCAGTTGGCATTAAGAAGAGAAGGCTTGTTAGAAGTTGCCAGAAGAAAAAGCTTAAAGACCACTTCTTTTCAGCATTTAGGCGCCTCAGTCTGTTCAAGTGACAAGAATGATCTTGTCCTTGACAAAGGTCTATAATCACCTAAGTGAAGTTCATAATTTTTCAAAAGCTATTTACACCCATCCTTTTAACGTGATATTGGCCACAGTACCGTGTTTTCTCAGAGGTCAAAGTGCCTCTTTAGGATGCACTGCACAAGAGCTCAAGCCCGTCCTGTGTCTGAAAGAATTCAAACCCAGCACTTTTTTCTCCAATGAAAATACTGTAAATATTCATAAAATTGGTTAGACTGCTGTGATGAAGAGGTAATCTCAATACTTCCTGCCAAACATTTTTTGCCATGCAGAAAATACAAGGAAAATGCCATTGTTTAGTGGGACTGGAATTAGCACCTTTTCAGATGTCAACATATCAGGTGCCATTTCAATAGGTATACTATGAAAAAATGGATTATGTAGATTTTGAAAAATTGCCTGTATTTGTACCTTAATACAAATTATGAGCACATGATTTATTATAATAAATATCAATAATAGAATATTAGATATCTTGCCTAAGGTTCTGAATTTATCTGTAATAAAAAATATGCAGCATACTAAAGTATGTCTGTATCTGAAGCATGAGCAGTTGCTCAATCACTCTTGCAGAGTTGGCGTACACTGGGTACCTAAGCAATTTACTAAAGAAACCCCTTCAAAAATATTATATTTGAGCCTGAGGTAACATGTATTAGGACATTATTTTCAGCTTCAGTACATAAATAATGGTAGTAGAGGAATGTAAAAATATAGAGCATGTTCTTGCACTTTTGAAACCTTTGTTATCATAAGCGGATATCAAAGCCATTTCCTTCTAATCTTCCTCTCTCCATAGATACGACATTAACCACAGGTAGGTCAACAATTAAAAATTATGCTACAGATACAGGAAACAAGGGTTAGAGACAATACAAAAGGTAAGTGACTTTAACATATATCATGTTAAGTGCTGTAAACTCTGAAAGTTAGACATCCAGACTAGAAAGAGAAATCCATAAAGCTGAATTAAGAGCCTAAGGGTGGTGTTCATTGATGCTTTCCTCTAGCAGTAAAACCTTTAACAACTTTCTGCTCCCTCCTCTCTCCCAGTTATTTATTTTCAGCCTACACAGCAGTATGAAGTTTTCTCAGTCTGTTCTGATGCAGCTGTGTGCAGAGAGCATTCTAAATGGGTTCACTGGATTAAAGAAAAAAAAAAAAAAAAAAAAAAAAAAAGAGCTTTACAACAACAGCAACAGTAAAGAGGATTTCTAGATTTCTTTTTTTTTTAAACCTCATTCAGGTCACTTTAGTGATCCCATTTATAATACAGCCCAACAAACCCTACCTCATCTGATGTGGCAGTGAACTGTGTTGTCAGGATGCATAGTATTTTTACTTTCTGACCTGCTAGACAAAATATGTTCCTGAACCCATACCTGAGAATGTGATTTAAAACAGGCAGATCTATGAAGGTGTAGTCTGGTAGTCATCTGTGTTATGGCATTTCATAATAATTTCATACTACATCTATTGCTGGATCACAAAGCACTGCAGATCATCTTGGAGCACAGGAATGTATTTCTGTTCAAGTAATCAGAGCAGATGATGGGAATTTTATGCTGACTTCATACTTTTAACCAAGGTTTATGCTTGCTGTAAGTTGGTAGATGACACCTGAAGCAGCATAAAAATAGAGTGGTACAGACAGGTGATATTTTATCCAGCATAAGGCCAGCAAAGAAAAAAGTTCTTCCTTCAAAGGCTTGTAAACCAGCTTGACAAAATGATCATGTGGCCAAAGTGTTTTGATCCAGTGTGAGTCGGCACTCTAAATCCACATTTATTATCTCATCAAAACATAGCATGTAATGGCTGGAGTCAGCACTTGGCTCAGCCAGTCCAAAGTGTTAAATAGGGGTCTGGTGGCCTTTTCACACATAGAGAGGTAAGTCTGCCCTTGGACTGGGAAGAACTTTCCTACTGTTTTCTTTATAAAAATATACATTGAGTATATTCTGTGTCTCTTTGCATATTAGCCTAGCTATTACATTATTTGTTTTGCACTTGGAACTAAGTGCTCCAGTCTGTGCTGACACTGAAGCACTAAAATGCTTCAGCTGCATGTTTCCCTGTGGCCTTAACCAAGATGCTGCTGAAGATTCTGAGTGAATTTTTTTCAGAGTGGGACAAAGGGGTTTCCAGAAATGCTTCATACAACCAGAGAGGAAAGCAGATGAGCATCCCGTAGCCTAAAGATTAAAAAGCTTTTAGGGGCCACTTGGGAGTCCATTTCCTTGCTCCTAACAGACTTTGTGATTTTTAATCCAGTGATATCTAGGAGCATTCAAAGTAGTTTGAATTCCCATCTTTCCTTTTCTGCAGTGTGTGAACTATTTATGCTGGTATTCTCTCTGCGGGAACTCATACTGTGCCACTCACTACAGAAAAAAAAGCAAACAAACCTAAACTCCTCCCCACCCCAAGCAAACAAACAAACAAACAAAGGCACAAAAATTAGGGTAAGCAGAAACAAAAAATGATCTTTTCTTAATACAAAGAAAATTCCTTTCCCAAATTGTATTCATTGGTCCTGTTGGCATGGTAGAGGTGGATAAAACACAACATACTTCTTTTTACTGCATAATCTCTTTTACAAAACTACAGACTAGCAGAGATAATTAGCTAGAGCCAGAGGTAACTTCTTCCAGATCTCATTAATGTCATTCATGTCTTGGACAAGGATGATCAACAGCAATGCATAGTGTTTATTTCTCATAAAATTGATGCAAAGGTAACCCTTTTATTCAAAAGGTGATTTATGACTGTCTGGTGTCACAGTATCCTAGTCCACTGAGGCATTTGTAATATGATATGAAAGTCCTTTATTGACAGTATTATAAAAGATTTTGTTCTACCTAAAGTACTTACGTAGTCTCCACAACAGTACATGGGTCTCCCTCAACCTCAGAAAAAGTTTACCTACCCAGTTTCTGGGGAAAGTAAATACAATTAGCCCAGTTTACAGTTGGGGAATGCATATTCATCTCTCTTCCTACGACACTGAAATCCACAGCCTTGAGTCAAGTACCTAAGCTCCCTACTGTGATAATTAAGAACTCAAGAATAAAATTAAACATTAATTTTGCACCTTGGACAGTAAACAGGAAGTTATGCAGGAGTAGAATGGGTCAGACAGGTAATAAATATTTTTCTTTATCATTAATATGAACCCCTATGGAATGATATTCCTAATAAATTAATTTATGAGAAAAGAAATGGTAGAAACTAGCAAGGAAACTAGATTGCTTGTTTTTCTGTACAATAACCAGGGGTTTAATCAGCAATGTATGTAAGAATGTATGTAGAACATTATGGTAACTGCTCATGTCACTATTCTGTGCTTTTTCTAAATTCACTTGCTAAATTACTTCATCCCCTTAACTAAACGAGAGAATATGGAAATGGTGGTGAGTTGTAAGACACATGATCAATTTAGGGCTACACTGTTCCTAAACAATGGACCCTCTTGTCTAGGGCACAGAATGTGAAATATTTCTGGGCAAAAGTAGATTCTTGTATTTGAGGTAGTCACCTTATATTCTATTTGTAGTGAGTGAGAAGAAAATTGGTACTTTCAAGTAATTTTCATTTTATGATTACCCCACATATGTAAAGTACCTCAGGTGGTCTAGCTATTTACTGAGTCAAAAGTGATCAGATCAGATGTAGATGTCAAGACTGCAGACATTTAAACTTAGCTGATGTGAATCACACACAAAATTAATTTAAAAAGAACCAAATATTTTATTATTTCTAATAAAATTGATGCTATGTTCAACTAACAGACTTTCAAGAAATTTACTATTCACTTAGGCTATGAGGTAGAAAAATTAGTAAGGAAAACACAGGAGCATTAGAGAGAAGATGATATTGGATAAATGTAATACCTGGAATTACTTTTCACAGGTAAAAAAATGAGGTCACTACTAAATACTGAATCAGAAAAAATATTTACTTTGGGACATTTTCCTTCATTTCTAATCATGATGTTGATGCAATTAATGAATCAGTCAGCACTGCTGATGTTGATAAATCACTTCCTTGGCCAAAATTCATCCTTATAAGTGCCTATGGGTTGCTGACTGAGCAAGACCCCACTGTAGAATAAGACTTGACAACCTTTTTAGAAAAGTTTCGAGAAAGTTTGGGTTCCTGAGGAATATGGACATATATAATTTTTTCATCTCTCACAAAAATGTTTTCACAAAACTGGGAAAAAATCCCTGAACAGGAATTTGATTACATAATCACAGATTTACAGTACCCATCTGAAAAAAATGGAAGAGTTGAAGACTCAGCAGGGAGTTAATCTAGATAGTTTCCAGAGTCTGAGCATTTCCCAGCACTTGCATTTCATAGAGTAGAGCCATGTCCTATGAGGTGCTTTTAACATTTATTTCAAATGAAAACCAACCAGGATTTACTACAGAAGTAGAGTGGTAGGTGGAGCTGACATTTTCTCCACACAGCAGCTGAAAAGTCAGACCATGAAAATACATGAACTTAATACCTATCTTTATCTTATTAGATTCAATCCCAATAACTCTTTGACTGCTGTACTTCTTTGAACTTCCTTTGGAATATGCCTAAATCAATTGCAAGAGGGGCTTAATTTTTGGTGATGATTTTAAGGGCGGCTTATCCATTTTATCTTACAAAGGCACTGATAAAATACCAAACACATGTAACAAACTGGAACCCGCCAGTCCTCAGATGAACATGGTGAACATTCATTAGACTGATGTCCAGGCTTTTATACAACACCTTTGCCTTCAATATACTCTTTCTTATCACATAAAGTGAGCAATTTTTTTATGTTGACTTTATAGTACTACCGCCTTAGAATAAGACATTTGGAGATGTGGAACATGAAGATTTGAACTCCTATCCACAGATATAAATTTATCTTATGTTTCTTATCTGATCACAGGGCCAGAGTAAAAAGGAAATCTCTACCCTTCCTTTAAAAAGACAAATTTAATCTTCAATCACAAGGGAAAGTATTTGCTCTTTCCTTAAGGAAAGAAAGAGAAATGTCTAGTTTAAAAGAGTCTGGCAGAACTTACTTTTGTTATAGTCAAGTTGCTCTCTAGTGTCAAGACCAAGGTATTTATATATGTAGAAACTATTTCTGGAACCTAAGCAACTTCAATGTGAAACTGTAAAAACTCATGCACCTATCCTGTTTCTAGACATCTACATAAACAATCTTAACATAGTTTGAAATGCTTTACTGTCTTAAAATCAATAACTTGGAACATGTGAGCAACTGTATGTGTTTGTCTCTTGTTTCACTGCATGTCTGACTTTTTATTGCTGCTCTCTTCCCTTAGCTTCCACTCTTCTCCTGGGCCAGTTTGCTTGGGCATCTCTAGGCAGGTATAAATATGCTCTTCAAGTAGGATATATACAGTCTGTTATTATAAAGCATTTGGAGCTGTTGGCTAATGCACATAAATAGAAATAGTATCTAATAATCAGTGGTGCCTCACTCTGGCATGGTGCTCAGTGAGCTTCACCTGCTGGACAGACATCAGTGAGTGGGGAAGTGGCCACAGCTCCCAGGGATATGGAGCTGCCGTGTTACTCCTGTTGATGACTTCAGTGTTTTGGTTTCAACACAGTAATTCCTGACTCCCTGACCCAGTGAGCTACTCCAGACTCTTCTAGTTCATGGTAAAAAGCACCAGGGCTAGGCACTAGCAGGCAAAATCCACAAGTTTTACTAGTTTACTGCACATAAATCTTAAACAAAATGCCATTTAACATGTATAAACACAGCACTGTTTATCATATTGGGAGAGTTAGTATTTCCAGAACTTGGAAGTGGCTCCTTGATAAGGCATGGAATGAACAGCAATAAAAACTGGGTAGTCAGACTAATTTCAGTGATAGATGTCAAGACCAAAATGAAAATAGAGAGGGGAAATACCATGTTTGTGATGAGCTACCACTGTGACTCCGTTTGCAAATCTGTGATTAATGTAACTTCATGTACCACTGGGAATTTTACTTATGAGCTTTCCTTGAAGAGAAATACTAGTATAGCAGTGTCATTGCTCAGAAAGGTGAGAGATCATCACCCTGTGTGTCCTGTACAGTTATTGAAGCCGTACGTCATACGTCAGGATACAACAATGAATCTCTCACAGCCTTGCAAGGGATTTATTAAAGCACTGGAGCAGTTCCCAGATTAAATGCTCTCAAACTACATTTGCTAACAGAGTGTGAAGTCCTAGAAGGTCCAATAAAATAGTCCTCACAGTCATTCTCTCCTGTTTACACAAGACTTTTTCCTTTCCAGTGTTCACAGTTCACTTCAAGCAGGACAGTGGGTGAGGTTGGGTGTGCTCATCTCCTCCTGCAAGGAAGGTATAGCTGCAGTCTAAAAAACCTGCTTTTACCCAGCTAATTTGTATGGTGCTCCATTAATTTTTCCACAGCACATACATTTCAGTAAGTCACTCAGACCCAGTGTGTTTCTATCCTCGAAGCTGTTGCATTTCTTGGGAAATAATTCATTTCATTCCAGACAGCCACACCAAATGGAAGTAAACTACATGACATGCTTGCTGCTGTGTCTTTCATCTCAGTGTATTGATTTGAAAGCTTGTACTGATTTCTCCCAAATTAAGCTTTTTCTTTTTTTTTTTTTTGAATTATATAAATAAATAATGTGAGGGAAAGCAAGTGAAACTGAAGAGAGAAAAATCAACAGCACAGCTATATGAGCCTGAGCAAACCACTCTGAGCTTTCTTCAGGGAAAAACACTTCTCTCATCCCATTTTGCTCTTAGATGTGTCAGTTTTACTGATTCCAATAATATTAACCTGATCAAAATTTAACAAAGACAAATAGAGAAACCGTATACATAATACATAACATAAAAATACATGCACTACTCTCTGCTGGAAATCTCTTATTTTTATATGATTCTCTGATATTCCCTAAGATGCACATTTCAAATGTGAAACAGATAAAGAATTTATGATCAAAACTCTAAACCTTGCCTCATGTCTCTTCTGATTTACCTTTAAAGAACTGATTAGCAAATTTTATCTTGAAATAGTCACTGAACTGTAAACAATATTCTCAGTAATTTGTCCAGGTGATGCTGCAAATTCTGGGTGGGAAAGAAATGAAGATTACTGTCATGAACGTTCTGTGTCATGCCTACTAGAAAAAAAAATGTCAAATGCTCTGGCAAAAGAAGGCTAACCTCTTAGATTTAACTCAGTGGTGGATCCAAAGTTTCTGCCATTTCTTATAGAACTCCAAGATCCCTTATCTTGCCTTTTCCCATAAAAGAGCCAGAGTGTCAGCTGTCAGCATCCCTTTTCTCTTTCTTTGAAGTGAGTTTTGTTACTGCAGGGCAGTGTGGTGCCTGACCTGGGATGGCCTGCAGTGCCCTATGAAAACATGGCTCAGTAGAGAAGCAGGTAGGCACTTTAATAGCTGCCAGTGCATCAGCAGAAGACACTGGACTGTTTGAAAGGCAAGCTCCCTCCCACACCATCCAACCTTGTTTTTCTTCACAAAGGCATGGAGAAAAGCTGCAACCTGAGAGGGCAGAGAGAAGAACATTTGAAAGCTTGAAGTACTTAGTGACAATTTTAAGAGGGAGCAAGAGTTCAAGAAGAAAGTGGAGGCAGAAAAAAAAATCTTTACTTAACTGGCCAAGTATCTCTCACTTTTTATTATTTTTGTACTCCAAATTGCCTCCTTTTTTTACTGTTTGTTTGTATCATCTCTCAGTTTTGTCTTGTTCTGATAATTATTCCCCTGTAGAATCCTCAGCACTCTGCAGAATAGGGTTGGATACATATTACTTTGCCCTTTGGCTAACGGTCTAAAAACTCTTCTGCTTCTGGCTTCACTTCAGGGTTTATAATCCCCATTTCCATTCTCATTTCTGGGGTCATTTCCAGACTTGCAACCACATTTTGGTTTACATGGCTATACTAATTAGCCTAAGAGGGATCATGACTCCTGGAGTTTGAGAACCTCTGTTCTAGGAAATACTGCAAATTAAAGGATAAATAACAATGAGGTGGGGAAAAAAGGAATGCTAAAAAACAAAATTGAGAAAAACAAGGTTATGTCAGAACAAGGAGAAGAAAATTACCAAGGAACAGAAAAGGAAGATGAACACAGAAGAAAAATGAGACAGAAATTATATGGAGGAGGATATGTAACTTTTTTAAGACAGTGCTTTGAAAATGTGTCTTATATTGTGAAATCCTTTCTTACTAGCTTTCAAAAAAAGAACTGCATATTCCCATCCATTAATATAAAACTTCTTTCATACTATTTACATAGAGCTAAACTGTTGATTGTTTCTCTGGAAATTGCTTTTTTCCCTAAGTAGAATTTCTGTAATCCATTTTATCATATCACTTTAAAGAAAAAATATTTTTCATTGTGCTCATATTTTATTAGCTGAAACATATTTTATAAACATGATTCTGGTGTGTTGCTGAATTTGATCAGTGTCAAAAATCCCCTCAAAATGTGAGCCCCTACTGAGTGCCTCCAAGTCCTCAATCACCAAAATACTGTTAAATAACAACTATAACTGAAAAAAAAAGTTTTGTCAGGTTTCACAATTTTATTTGTTAGTAGAGAGAGTCAAAATATTATATTAATGCAAAAATATCTGAGATCCTTCAGAAAAACAGAAGTCCATACATTATTTATTTCCACTATTATAAGATTTAATTGGCTTAACAACACACATACTAATAAAAACTGGTATATAGTGGCTGTATAAAGCAAGGTAAAGTAATAATAAGTAATAATAATAATATAACAACATTGCTTACTCTGGTGGCACAGTCAAGAATAAATGAAAGAGATCATTCAAAAATTGCCTATGTAATCACTTCCTGAAAGGGATTTTTTTTAATTTTCTAAGATATCCTGAAAGAAATAATCTTGCAGAATCCTAATCATCGCCCTGTAAAATTTGTGCTGATTTCTTTGTCTCCTGCACATGTATTTCCTGCTGGGCAGTGTTTTAGCTCTAAGTACTGATGTCCAGTATCTTATATTAACTTTCTCTCAGAAGATGAATGTTCAGGAACCATGAAAAAGACAAAAAGTGTCATCAACTATGTTCAGTAGCATTTGTAAATGAACTGCAGGGACCATTCTCCGGGAAATATTATATAATTCTCCAAAAGTGCATGTGGGTGAGATTTTAAACCTCTGCTTTTTGCAAAGGGACAGCTAGCTAAGGCATTATAAGGAAATGCTAACTGAAGGAAATCTTGCTACATCTTCCAAAGTTAGTCTGTGTGATCTCACTTAAGTAGCCCTATGCTTATTTAAGCAAGGCACAAGCAAAACAGCAAGGGAGCAGAAGCTGATACTATGAATAAATCCATCATTCCTACAAACAGCTACAAGCAAGTGATTTTCCATCCTCTGCTAATTTTATCAACAGCTACCAGCCAGCTCATGAGTCTGGTCCTTTCCTGTATTTAAGAGTCTTGGAAGGAAAGTCTGCCTGCCCCTGTTGCGCACTGACCTGCTGAGTTGGATCCTAAATTTTAAGACTATTAGAGTGGAAGCAAAAGGCTGAGATAATACACAAAGATAATGAATTTTGTTTATGCTGAGAAAAACTGGTTCTATTACACATGCTTGTGACCATGGTCACAGGGGTTTTCAGGTGAGGCAAGAGATGACAACGTTGACTCCATGTTCAGAAGGCTTGATTTATTATTTTATTATGTATATATTGCATTATAAATACACTAAAAAGAAATAGAAGGAAAAAGGTTTCCTCAGATGTTAGCTAAGTTCAGAATAGAAAAGAATAATAACAAAGGAGCTCTCTCAGACTCTGTCCGAGATAGCTCTGTTTTGACTGGCCATTAATTATAAATATTCAAGACAGCCCGATCACAGGTGGACCTGTTGCATTCCACAGCAGCAGATAACCATCGTTTACATCCTGTTGCTGAAACTTCTCAGCTTCAGCAGGAAAAATCCTAAGGAAAAGGATTTTCACAAAAGCATGTCTGTGACACATGCTGCTGCAGTTAACATAGCAATTGAGATCATGGTAAAAGTTCTCTCAAGTCTGCAAATAAGACTTCCCAGATTAGGAGATGAAAAATGTCTTGGCCAAGCCAGTGATAATTAACAATTCTAGTCAAAGTATCGCAGTAGGGATTATTTGCAACATTATTGCAGGTCCCTCCACCTTCAGGCATTCAGACACTAAGTAATTAATTCTCCTGTCAATCCTTTAAACTAGATTAATATCTCCATGTTTCATGTAGGGAACGTGGTGGACAGAGAATTAGAGTTTGCTTAGGTAGACACAAGTTTTTTACTTCAAAAACTTACTGTCCCCCCACTCTGTCTTTTGAGAAGAGAGGATTTTCGTCAACCACACTTATCTTTCACTACAAGTCATATGATTTAACTCTAACTCTCACAAAACTAAAATACTGAAAATAGCAATATTCACAATGCCAATGAGCACACCTTAACTGCAGGGTGATCACTTGAGGTAAACTAACCTCCTGAAATAGTTCTAACCATTTAATTGATTTGTATATCCAATATCACATCTTAGTGGTAAAAATAAGAATTAATTTCTTCTATCTTTCCCTTTCATATTTAGATCATTTAAGCCACAAATGTAGTGATGTATTTTTATAAATAATATGAGTATAAATGTAAATATATATAAATAAAACCATAATCATAAAATACATACTATAAATGTGCACGCACACACATAATGTGAATATAAAACAAACCAATTCAGAGCTAAAAGCTGTTTATTTGCATGCCTATCATACACTAGGAAATTTTCCAGAAAAGCTTGGAAATGATGAGTTATGCAGGGGTATGGAGGATGCAGTATGAAATCAAAAATTACACCTAATTTCTATTGCACATTGTGTACCTCCATACTTACAAAAGGCTACTGTGTTTTGAAGCCAAGCATATACAAAGCCAACTATTTAATTCAGAGTTAAGCACTGCTGATTTGAAACTAATCATAGAATATGCTGAATTGGAAGGAGCCCATCAGGATCATCAAGTCCAACTCCTGGCTCTGCACAGGACACTCCAAGAGTCACACCCTGTGCCTAAGAGGACCGGCCAAATGCTTACTGAAGTCAGCCAGGCTTGATGCTGTGACCACTTCCCTGGGGAGCCTGTTCCAGTGCCCAAATACTCTCTGGATAAAATACCTTTTCCTGATATCTAACCTAAACCTCCCCTGATTTAGCTTCATGTAATTTCTTTGAGGTCTGTCACTGGTGAAAAAGTGAAGAGATCGGTGCTGGACCCTCATCTTACCCTCACAGGGAAGTTGTACCTGCACTGAGGTCTCCCCTCAGTTTCCTCTTCTCCAGGCTGAACAGACCAAGTGCCCGGAGTCACTCCTCATACACCTTCCCCTCCAGAAAGTTCACCATCCTTGTGGCCCTTCTTTTGACGCTTAATGTCTTTTTTATCTTGTGACACCCCAAAACTGCATGCAGGACTCAAGGCGAGGCTGTGCCAATGCAGAGTTTAATAAGAATGTCCTAAAGTACAAAGCTGAAATACAGAGTTTTGCTTATGTCAGCCTACAAGAGTAAAATCTCAGAGGTCATCTCTTCTCTTATTTTGTTATAACTTTCAAAACAAACTCCCAGACTGGTTCAGTGACTAAAGAGAGCAGTGGACTTTGGGTATTACTTTGGAAAGCAGAGCTAGTATGCAAAAGTTATAAGTACCTATGCCATGATCTGAAGCAACACTGATTTGTACAACATCACAGCTTTGTGTTATTAGCAACTATCACCCTGCAGACAATTTGCTTTAGAATAATCTCAGAGAAGTTTAGTGTTTTGGTGTGCCTTGATGTTTTGGTATGCCTTGGTGTTTTGCCAAGGAGAACAAATTTTTCATCTGTTCTAAGAATGTTCTCAATCAGAGTAAGAAACATCACATATCTTCTTGATTATATGTCTTCTGATTAATTTCAGCAGAAGTCTGTCACACTTCACCTACACTTATCTAGACTTCAACTGCAAGCTAAGTGAAAATTAAGTATTCTTTATCCAATCCATAGGGGTAATTCAAGTCTCAGTTAACAGATGCTAATATGCGATCTTGAGAACATTTGAAACTATTACTATACAGGGGAAGAAATAATGACTAATTTTGCATAACAACTTCAAATGCAAGGGAATATTATGCTAAACGCATAGTTTGACCCATATATCAACACATTTGCAGGTAATTTATTGGAAGATAAAATACTATGTTGTAATATGCATTCACCTATACTTTTTAGTTATATATTAAAAATAAAACAAACAAAAAAGCAAAGCCCAAAAACCTACAGTTGCTTGGACGAAGAAAAAATTTTATTAATAAATACACAGTATACAATTTTTTTACACTAATATTTGAATGCTTTATATTAATGAAATTATGCCTTTTTTTTTTTTTTTTTGAGGAAATAATTCTGCATTTTCAATGTTTTGTCATGAGAGATCATTGTTCTGCAAGAAATTTAAGAATATCTAAGTCCAACCATGGAAAAACACATATTGACACTATGACTATATAGATATACAGAGAATGGATGCTCAAGAGTATTCATCAAGAGATGAATAATACTTCTGTGATCCATCACCATTTTATAGGAGCACCTCAAAAAACTTAATAATTTTAATATACCCTCAGATTTGAGATATTCCAGCCACATCCTTGCAACACTGTGTTAAGAGAAGACCATATTAGAGTAGGGACTGCAATGGAGCTATATCAGTCCAAGGTCCAGAAGTATTACTGCTGGATTGATTTCAGCATTTGTCAATTGTCCCCACTATCAAATGGCAATCACACGTTTAACTTTGCACTAGTGACTATCCAGCCATTAACATAAAAAAGAAAAAGAGATTCTATATGTGAACAACTACCATTGACACACTTTTTACTAGCAAAATCTTGTGATTTCTTTTTATCTACCTGTAGAGCCAGACCTCTTTAAGATACACCACTACAGTGCTTTTTGATACTTTAATTAATACATCAAGTAAGTAGGTATTGAGTTTGGTGACTCACTGATGTGCTTTGCTTTCCACTTGATGGACAAATATCACCTAAAGAAGGTAGCATAAATTGTTTTAATGTTGTTGTGCATCAGCACTATTGCATCACAATTAAAATTCTCTATTCTTTATTCTTTATTCTTTATTCTTTATTCTTTATTCTTTATTCTTTATTCTTTATTCTTTATTCTTTATTCTTTATTCTTTATTGTTATTTATATTCCAACACATCGACAATGTGTTATCAATGTCCTGACACCTAAGCAGCTACCATTTTTGCTTTATGAAATTTTGGGCTATGAGTAGGTGAAAGACTCATTAAATTGAAAATCTGCCAAATGATATCTAAAACATTCCAGACACTAGCAAATATGAAAAGCTTTATGGAGTAAGTAATTATAGATTCTTCAGCCTCTATAACAGTAGGTACTGATTGTCTTTTCTCTTCTGCTGATAGTATTTAAGAAAAAGTTTAATTTTAAAGGAATTTAGTTTCGCAGTAATAAAATGGGAGGAGACTCCAGCGGATCATCTTCATCTCCTTTTCTAGCACATATGCTTTCCACTTGACTTTAAGACACATAATATAGCTTACAATGTATTGATTCCTGAGACCTAAGGCTACATGGAAAACAGAAGTCTCATTTCCTGACTGAGTTTGTAGCTTGCTTTCATTCTGCATCAGAACAAAACATAATTTTCCTTTTGAATTTTCAGAAAAGAAAGCACAGAGAGTATAAAATGGATATGTATACAGCATCTCAGTCAAAACAGCATTCTGAGGAAACTTTTACTGAAAACATATCTTCTGAAGCAAACAGAATGGGTTAAGATCATCAACTGGTGAAACAGTCTTTTTCCCTCTGTGAATGTTTTAATACTGTGCCTGTAGCTGATTGTGAACCGTAGTCATTTGCCAGCACATATTTGTCAAAGAGGTCTCAGTGAGGTTTTAAATTCTTCAAACTTCCTTGATAATGGCAAGAATTTTGTCACATTAAAATGACTTTAAGTATAATGAGAGCTTGCTCCTTAGTTATCTGGTCTCTGTCAAAAGATGAGAAGGTGAAGGTTTATTTTGAAGTATTAAATTTATGTATTATAATATCAGATTTACATCCACAGCTTTTTAATTTTTTTCTTGCTATTCTATGTAAGTCCTCTGATATTTTGTTGCATTTGCTTGGCTGTTGCATGTTGCATTCCTTGGCTGTTTTGAAATATTTTGTTACAGAAAATTAATATTCTGTTGCTTCAGTTCATGAACCGGTGATATCAAAAGACCTGAAAACGAATTTCATGGTGGAAAAATACGCTATTCACAAATGACTCCTCTATCAAAGCTTTGTAGCTAAGCGCATCTAGAAGAGCTCCCTTTTGCTGGGAGTCAGTGGAAAGCCAGCACAGTGTTTACATGTGCTGCTCTGGCTCTCAGGCTGTAGCTTTGGACAGGTTTGTTGTATGCAGCCAAACGATGCTCCAGGCCAGAAAAAAATAATTCAGATAACATAGAGCCATGATGTATTAGCTTGGTCATTTCAGAATTATAGCAATTAAGCAAAAAAGTGTTTCAAAAACTTATCAAGTTCATTTCAGAATAATAATATTTAAAGTTGAGCAGTTAAATTCAAGGAAGTTTAACATGTTAAAAGATTTTTTAAGGTGCTTTTATGACTGCACAAGAGAAGATCTCCATACAGGAAGAAAGGTACAGTATATAACAGTTAACAGTTACTCAGCAGTCACTTATCAAATAAACTCTTCACATGTAAAAATATAAGTTTCTAAATAGCATTTAAGATATATAGGTTATAAGGTCAATTAAATCCCTCCCCTGCATGAACATTGTTCATTTGTGAAATGGGTGACTTTTTCTGTGAGAAATGCAAAACATTTTTAAGAATTTGCTTATATTTGTAAAAAAAATGTGACAAAGAATTAATTAACTATTTTTCTGATTTTTTTAATAACAACCCCAGCTTTGCCTTTGTGTTAAAAATTAACTAAGAATCAAAATGTCTCCTCTTAATGTATATAAATTTTGGTTTTGAGTCTTATTTATCATCTTTTGCAGCAAGACCAGAAAAAGCAGATCGCAAAAACTGAGAAAACTGAAAGGGAAGTACTGTTTCAATGTTTTTCTTACACTTTTTAATTCACGCTTAAATGAAAGTGCCACTGGGCTCCAATGGGATATTACTACTATTTGTTTTGGTAGAGGAAAAAAATTAAGTTTCCATTTTAAAGCCTAAACTGGAAGATTGATATGTCTGAGCCCTCATGTTAGAGAAAACAGTGGTCTAATGGTAGGTACACTCCCACCCCAAATCAAATAATCTAAATTGTACATCTTGTAGCTCACAGACAGCCTGCAGGCCCTTAAGTGCTGTAATACACATACTGTAATACACATACAGCTTTTAAAATTGAACTTGAGATGCATAGAAGGGGAGGGGCAGGGAGTGTGCATACCTGGATACACTGAGATGTGTGATGTTATGCTGCAGTCCTGTTTGGGGTAAAGTCAGTTATTCAGGAAGAGTAAAGCAACCAAATAAGTGCCAGGCAAACCCACAATTCTTCTTATGAAGTGGTGAATGGTGAGAGAGAGGAAGAAAAGAGGAGATATGTACCTGCATGATGATATGAATCTAATTAAAATTTTCCCAGAAAAAAAAGCTTACATTTTAATGTGAGGCTACATATGCATCTTTACTTATATTTTGATAATGACTTACAAGGCACAAAACTACCCAATAATAGTAGTACCCTGCTATTTCTGACTAGCCCCACAGTCAATTTTAAATCAAACACTTCAATCAGATAATACTTTATAAACTAATTTGCTGATGTTTATAGGTTTATCAGCTTGCTTAGATACAAATCTTACAGTCTGACCTATGATTTTTAGGGGATGAACATAATGTTTGGAGGGTAAGAATGAATTTAGGCAGCCTTTTTTAAAGTACATAATTTTTGTATTATATCAAACCCATATTTTGATTGGTCATTTGAAATATACCCTTTCAAATAAAGTGCTGGAATGCCTCTCCACACTTCAAACTAGAATAGCTTCCAGGAAAATATGGAAAGATAAACACAATTACTGAAGCAATTCTATTGAATAAAAAAAAAATCTGGAATAGCACAAAAATATAAAGGGCAATCAAATCAAAGTAAAGTACCTCCTGATGTACTCATGGTAATTTTGATTCCTTTTGGGAGTAAATGCATATTTTAATATATTTTTAAGCTTCATTAGTGAGAAAACAAGCTCTCTCCTTTCCATTTACTCAGAAACAAAACCAACCAAACAAGCACATCAAACAAGCAAATACAAATATATAAATAAGAATCCTGGTGTTGAAAATTTAGATTTACAAAAAATAATTGCCGTTTCCCATTTTTTAGCTGTAGACACAACAACATATTTATGTTCTGTGGATCTCCATGGCTACTCTTTGGCACTTCAAGTGGACATGGCAGAGATGCTTGATCTCCTTTCCAACCATCTGCATCCACAACCATGTGCACTTCTGGAAGAGGATAGAGATGTTTCTCCATTGTGTGACATGATCATGGTGGTGTTTGCATCCCTTAACCTCCTCTTTTACACTTTTGCTACATCTGCTTATTGTATGGCACACTGTGAAATTGGCATGAAGCCACCAGACAAAGAATGATGCTGTACAGACAGGAAATTTTCTGCCAATGGGCTTGTACACACATTTAATATTAACTGCTGTGGGTGATCCTACAGCCAACTCCTCTGGCATTGTGGTAAATATTGAGCATCTCACTTCTGAGAATAATCTTATCTGTGCTGCTCAATAGATTTGTTCTCATAGTTCACAAATCATTAAATGAAGCAGAATCAAGATTGCCAGGAGATGATCTAACACTTGAAAATTTGTCCTTTCTAAATGAATATATGGAAATTATTAAGCTATTCTTGCTTGTATGCTTGACCAATTTTAATAGCTCTTTTTATATGCACGATTATTAATATCTCTCTGTATAAGTTGGAAGAGATATCTCTTGTTCATTTAAGTTCATATGAATAGAAGTCTTCTGAAAGACTGAAGGATTTATATGCCTCTTCAAGCTATGATACAATACATATTTTTCTTTTATTGTTTGTAATTTCAGTGGAAGTCACTGACATGAGAACGTGAAACATCTAAACTAGTTCAAGACCTTTTAAACTTATAATTTTATAATGGCAAAATTCCCTAAACAAATATTTATCATGTGTTGTCATTCGGAACGCAAAATAACAAATGGAAAAAATAATTATTTCAAGACACTGGTGTAAGTTATTTTGTGTAAGTTCTGCACAAGCAGGAAAAACACCTCTGGCATAAACTCAGTATTCATAAAGGCCAAGGATTCTTAATTTAATTGTAAAATCATATCTGTGCAAGCAACTTTTTTCTGATATAAACCTGGACTTATAGTTCATCATAGAAAATTCCTATACACACAAGAAACTTTATTCCAGTGTTCATACTGTTGAATTTGGTATGATTGATCATGTTTATATATCTTCATTCACGAGTGAAAATTTTTTATAATCTAGCTTCAATGTTTTTTTCTTAATTACATCAGTATCCTAAGCTAAGGAGAAGGGTGAAAAGTAAAATAAATTCTAGTAAGCAATCCTGTTATTGGCACAAATTATATTTTTCAGTAAAAAAATATCCTTAGGTACAAATCAAAGAAACAATAGAGAACTAGATGAAAAAACGGACATGTGTGTTTCTAAGGCTAATACTTAGGTATTTTTAATGAATGACCTACTCATTATTCCTAAGCCTTGGAGGTTGTCTTAGCCAGTGTCTGACCTCCAGAGTGATAACATGAATGATTCTGCCCTAATAAATTTTAAATACTGAAATCTACCACTGCAATTATAACCAGGCAGTGTTTTTAATACCATTCAGCAAACCAGTGTACTGAGAAGCTACTTGAAAGCAACAACAATGGGGAAGTTAGAAATGGCAGTATCTCTATTAACAAACACAGAGGACACCTATAAAATTGGTTTTACATCCTGATTGTGTCAGTGTTCACTCTTATTGCCATTATACATTTGCTAAAAGGGGAAATGAGATAATCATTTTACCTTATTGAAAATGCATTTTTCATGGATGAAAAGTAGACTTATCTTTTACTTTGTATAAAATCCTATTTCTTGATTAACAATTTTATCAACTTCTCATAGTTGATCTTTGTTTCCATTTTATTTTAATGAAGACCTCAACAATGTAGATCCTAATTTACATTGCTCCATATATAATTAATGTTTCAAAGATGTAAAGTGCATTGACTTGTAATAGGATGTTACTTAAGAAATTTTTGGAATATTGTTATCAGAAATATGCTTTGGAAAATATGTTTTACAATGTCACTATGTCTAATATAAACCCATAAAATAGTTCTATGAAAGCAAGAGTTACTACTGTCCTTAGCTCATCCTCTTTGTCCCTTAGTAATGCAGAAGCTTTCTCATTCTTTTTAACAAATTAACATGCCAGCTGTATCACCATATGCAAATACAGCAGAAAAAAAAAAAAGGAAAAGAAGAATAGTCAAGGTGTATGAATGTGTAGGAGGAAGAAATGATAATACCATTGAAATTTGCTTCATACAGATATCAAGCGACACGGAGAAAAGATTGGAAAACCTAACCTCTTAACCTCTGGTGCTTGGAGATTAATGTGGAACAAGTTCTACATCTCTGTAGATCTGGGGACATCTGCTCTCTACATACCCCATTTGTCTCCCTCTCTCTGAAAGGGCGTTGGCTCTGGCTGCAGTGCCGTGGTTTCCAGACCATATGACATTTAACAGCAGGCAACAGTTCAAAATCACCTCATCGGACAGTATTGCACTGCCATGGCACAAGAACAACAGGCACAACAGAAATGTTTGAGAATTTTATGGCAGCTGAGATATTCCTGAAAGAAAACAAAAGAAAACAAAAGCCTTCACTTTACCCTGTTGAAAAAATCATGAATAGAGAGTGACTGATGCAAGAAGAGAAAAATAAAAAAAAAAAACAATTAAAATGTGCAAATATTCCAGAACAAATAAACAAACAGATGCTGCATTTTACTATTAAAAAAAAAAAAAAGCATATGTAGTACTGAGTCCAAACTACATGAGTTCATCAGTTTTATCTAGTGTGAATAGGTTGAGAAATTGTTTTTTACCTTTTTTTGATTTAAAGTGCTGGACTGACAACAGATTTAAAGTATTTAGTATGTTCTGGGTGTAAGCACAAATAGAGCTACAGATGTTAGCATGTCATCTAGGCTTGTCTCTAGGTGCTTTATTGGACCAAAACCTCAAGTTCTGTGGCTCAGTAGAGAAATTTCAGCAGTTTCACATTTAACAGTGAATTCCAGTGACAGACCATTGTGCTGTAAGGCAAATCAAAATTTTTCTTTTTGAATTATCATGAAGATGAGGTTTTTTCTGTTTGTCTAAGTGTTCAGTTACTCACTGCACAGTAATGCTTCCCAGCAGAGCAAACAGGGGACATGCAGCTTCTTGACCTTTTTTATAAAATTCCCTTTCAGAATGCAGGGCTTTAAATTGATGGTAATTTTGTTCTTAGAAGGCCTCTGTGCCAAATGATATTTTTGTATAGTAGAATCCTGCAGACCCTCATCTCTGAAAAGTATTCACAGAAGCAAATACTGACCTCTTAAGGCAAATCTCCCTGGATTTCTTCAGTTAGCCAAGGAAAAAGATATATTTTCTAGAGGACAATTCATAGTGGTTGATTTAGACACCTCCTCTGAATCACTCTTCCAAGGACCTATCCTTGTGCATGGATTACTGAGGAAGTCACGGGAAATTAGTCTCATGAGGCCAGTTACTCTTTATGATTACTGCCTGTAGCCTTATATTTTATCTATATATCATGAATCACAGCTGAGCTGGAGTTGCCAGGTGATAAGACTTGGACCATTAGTTCAGGAGACAGTAAAATGCTTCCACTTCATATCACTTTCTTTGTAACATTTCACAAATGACTGCTAAATAAACAAATACACATTTCTTTATTAAAATAAATATATATTGTGTTATAAGTTACTCAAAAATTGTAGTAATATACATTCAATGTCATATACTTGCAGTCCTGCACACCCACTCAAAGTATGCTAATAGCATACTGAAAACATACAATTTTGAATCAGAGCCACAACATGAAGGCAGTAGTCTTTACTATTACTTAAAAGGCATGAAGATTTGAATCAGAGTCAAAAGCTCCAAGAGGCTTATCATCTTTAGCATACAAGAAAAAATTTGCAAAAATGACAAGCAAAATTGTAGGTCCAGGATAAGCAATACTCAAGTAGGATCATAGCAGTTATTTTGTTATTTTAAACCTAGCTAGATTATCAAATTTATACATATATTAAAAATGTAATATTTTCCCTAAGCTTCATCCTTACACAGATTTAAAAAAAATTAAAAAATTCAAAGAGGAAATTCACAGCCTTTTAACAAAACATTCTTTCTGAAACACTCTTCTCCAAAAATGGAGTAATGGAAAAGCTCACGGATGGTGACTACACATGTACTCTATGAGCAGCATTTTCTGTTTTCAGAGAGATGTTTCATAAAAATCATAATAAAAAAGACCTAAATGCAGATACTTTTGAATATAACTTATTAGACTACATTTTCTGAAACAAAAGCATTACAATACATACAAACTATAAATTATACGTACAATAATCCACCTTCTGTTACTTAGAAAAATTAGCAATGGAAAATTCTATTCTCATGTGTATGGACCTGATTCAATGACACATTTCTAACATCAAGGTGCAGAGCCATCGGAATTTTTACTGACTCTTTTGTCTTACCCTGTAATGACACCTCTTCACTTTGAAATGAAACAAAGCAGAACCAATCACAAGGAAACAAACCATAACAAACACAGCACTGTCTTCTGTAGTCTATGTACACCTGCATTACAGTTAGCAGTACAAATTCATTGCCCAAAACCATATCAATCTTTATCTAATATAAGCACTATTATTGGCTTGGTTACAGAAACTTATATTTCAGCATGGATCAGAAAACTGATAGGAGTCTTTCATCCTTGCACTGAACATCATATTTCCATGTATATCTTAGGGCTTTCCAAATAAATTAATTTCACCTCAAATTAAGAAATATTCTGTCATTAAAAGTACATGTCATGAGAACCTCACAGTGCTGAGTGAGATTGATCAATATAAGAAATGTACCAGAATATCTACTTTTCATTGCAGTCTCAATCTAAGTACTTAAACAGTATATTTAAAAAATCCTGTGCTATTTGCCACTAACCCAATGAAAATAAACTATTAATCTTTCTAATGTCCTGCCGACCTACAGAACTAATGGGAGGAAAACCAAACCAAACAAAACCAAACAAAACAACAAACCCCACTTTAGTTACAACAAGCATTAGAAAAAGACAGATTTTTGTGCCATGATGGTGATAGACTTCTACATATTGTGCTGCAGCAACAAGTCATAAATAGGAAAGAATTTATCCTATTTGTTTATCTGCAGGTTTGATTCTGACAACTGCTGACATGGGCAAGGCAATTGTTGTCAGCCAGAGTCGTGGTGCCCATTCAGCTGGTCTCTTTCTTACCCATGTGAACTCAAGAAATAAGAGCCAGTGTACACCATAATTTCTAGTGATGGAAATAATATCTAATGAAGTGTAGCTACAAGACTGAAGAAAAAACAACACCATTCACTAGAAATAAGTTGTTTTTTTTCCACAAAGCAAACTTTTTCCTTTAATGAGAATGGCCACATTCTTCCTTGGCAGCCATACACCACACTGCTGCAATATTAATTTGATACCAGAAAGTATCAGCATATTGAAAAGTTGTGCCTTAAAATGACCAAAGAAAATCATGTTATCTACAGGAAAGATCAAATGTTATAGCCCATCCTTTCTATACGAGAAGTTAATGAAAATAAAGAGTCTTTGTTATTTCTTATTTTTATGCAAAGCAGCTACAAAAAGAAAATGATGTTCTGTACAAATTGAACTAATATGAGCAAACTGGATAGAAGTACTCTTGCAAGGAATCCAGATAAAGTGTTTCCATTGTCACATTGATTAACACCCAACACCTGTGCCAAACAGGTTGTAAAAATGTCTTTAACTCAATTACAGTAAATATGCTGATGTACAGGATAAGAAAATAGGTGCCATCTTACTCCCTAAAGAACAGCTTTATCCATGGTCATTTGGATAGGAGTTTATTGCCTCATAGAAAGCAAAAATCAGTAATATTACATATTACAATTCCACATGAGACTTCCCAAGCAGGAGTAGTAAATTCACTTTTTCTTCAATGTGATCTAATAGCTTGACCTTTATTTAAGATGAAATTTACATGAATGACCTTAGAATTTTGTAATTTCTTTTTATCTGCACAGTTTGTATAAATACTTTAAATTCTAACCAATTAATTTTCTGTTTCAACTTATTTTGTCATAGCTTGAAACTTGATAGGAAGATTGATTTACTTAACCACAAGTAAAAAGTAAACCAGGAATTAAAATAGTAAGAATTTTAAATCATAGTTATAGAGACTGTGGTTAAATTCAACGGTCAGCTCTTTAAGATACAAGTCATTAAGATGCACAACTTTGCTGTTTCAGAAGCTTGAAAGAGATTTAAAACTAAAAGTAGTAGAATAAGCAATGCTACATACAATTGCATTTTATTTATATCTTCAATTGTTAATGGTAATTCTAACCACTAATATTCTTTGCAAATAATGTAAGTATAATATCATTCTAGTTTTTAAACTATCAGATGTATTGTCTGGTTAAATGATTAACAATTTAATAATAAATCACCAGTAACTCAGAAATATAGAAATTCCACCAATGCATGCAAAGGATAGTACTGACAGTAAGAGAAAATTTAATTAAAATAGGAGAATGATTTCACATTTAAGTCCTCCTTTGCAAATAAAGACTGAATGTTCCTAGGACCTGCCAAATACTTGTAGATCTAGGTTATTTGCATTTGAATCCTTATTAATACCAATGAGAGAAACTTGCTGAGTCCTCTCCGATTCTGTTTGCATTTGGATTTCTGCAAAAATCCTGACCCTGCAAGAATTTCTAAGTTTAACAGAAGTGGCCACACTTCTGATGTCAGTAGGACCATTCTTTTAGGAAGCCAAGCATCTGCATAAACATCTGTAGATTCAAAGCTGCAAAAGGTCAAATTCAATCCCTCTCTTATTTGTCGGCATTTTGCCTAGAAGACCAGGACAAAACAACATACAAAATCTGATGCTGAAAAAAACCAAAAGGGGTGATTGCAGAATGTTTTAAAATCCCTTACAAAAATAAATTCAGTCAGAGCAACAGAAAATTTGGGAATAAAGAATCTAGGCAGCAATATGTTTTACAAGTCAAAAAGTAACACTTTATTTAGGCATCATCATGAATTTTACAGGAGCATTGAAGCTTCTTTCCCTGATCATATGAAGTTCTTCCTTGCTGGATGAAATGAATTCATCTGTTAGCTGCTAAAAAATGCATCAAATAAAAATACCTCTGAAGAGCACACCTTTTTTTTTCCTTTGAGCTAGATTGCACAGGAGTGAGACGTTCCTAAAAAACATGGTGTGCTCTGATTTATGCAGTTTCAGTATCACGATATATTAAAAGTGTATGGAAATAGCTCTGAGTAATAAAGTTTGACATTTTCTGTAAACGGTCTTCATAACAAATTATTTGGCAAATATTTTGCTTTTCATCTTGAAAACAGAAAACATCCAAACATAAATTTACTTGTAAGAGGACAACATTCACTTCAGTCCTATAACCTGTTTACCTCAGCTTGCATCAATAATATAAAAAAAGCATTACCAAATATTATTTATTTAATATATTTATGACACTCTGTGCTGCATTTTCAATGCAGTCAAACCTCAGGAGTAGAATATTAAAATAAACACAGACATTATTTTGCTTTAATGGTAATTAAATACATAACATTGTGGGATACCAGGGTCATTAATTTCACATAACCAGTTCTGGAGTAGCTATCCCTGTACAATTAATTGTTGATTTTGTTTTCTTAAATATTTTCAATTATGCTGTCAGCTATAGGCAGCTTCACTGAGTTGTTGCACCATTCTATATCAAGAAACAACTCTTTTATGTGTAGTCCTTAGACCTCTGACACCATCCTGTGCCTGTGTACTTGCAATGCCTCTGCTATTTTACATGCTGGCTCCTCCACTGCAACCTTGAGATGGTTCACTTTCACATGCACTCTTATCCTGGAGTCAGATTCTAGTTCCATTCTACACTCTGGGAATTTCTAAGCTTACTTGTATATACAACTGTAGCCCTTTCTCAACTCCTTATTACTGATATGTAATTACAGCAATGTTAATGGCAATCACCAAAGCTGTTTACTTAAATTCATTTGGTTCTCTCAACAGCTTTTATTAAAATCCTGACTTCACAGTACCAAGGAATGAAATTATAATAATCCTAGAGGTGTGAGCATTAGAAAATTAATATTGAAGTAGCTAGCATTTTTAATTTTATACAATAATGTCCAAAGATACTGTTTCTCCATTCTCAAATACTTATGCTTATTTAGAGCGAAAGAAATAAGAAGTATATGACAAGCCAATGACAATTAAAGCTTTACCTTTTAATCCTATAAAAAGAGGTATCTTGAGGAAGAAAAAAAGACAGGAAACAAAACAATAGATTGATTTTATTTTAGTTACAGGATTACTCCAAAACACTCAGGGTAGGTGTTGGGTTATCTAACCAGTTTAGGATATATTTTAAGAGGTATGTGCAGTTTAATCACGTAACTAAACTCAAAACTTTTGTTTCTTTTTCTCCTGTCTGTAATTTTTTGTGACATAAGCGACCATAAACTTCATAACGCATTAATTCTTCTTAAAAATATGCTCCAGTTCTTCTAAGGTTATGAAAACCTATAGGTACCTGCTGCAAAAATTCTTGCTTTCTACAAGATGAAGCAACCTGAAGGTCAATTATTTTCTGAATCTTACTTTGTAAGACCACTATATACTGTAAATTACAAAATACAACCTGCTTTATCACAGGTCTAGTACTACTCCCACTGAAACATTTTCCCATCAACTCCAGTGGGAGTTCAATGAGACTCTTAAAATAAATTCTATCCTATTTTCTCAATATTTGTGTCCTCCCCTTAGGTCAGATCATCTGCCCTGCATAATGAGAAATTGAAACACTTACGAAAATGTAGGAGAGACATTATCAATATTACATAATTTAAATTCCACAGTCATCTAATTTTGCATTAAAACTTAAGACAATGTCAAGTACAGCAACACATCTAATACCTGCATTTGGATGTGTTGAATTCTACCTCAGCAATTCTGCTTTTGCTCCACTGGTTACAAATGGCACAGGTTATCAGCTTCAGCTGTCAGTATCTGCATCCATTGTAACTTAAATTTTTGAACTAAGAATCTAGATTTCTAGTATGCCTTTTGAGTACTTCTCGATTTTTTTCCCCAGAGCTGACAAGAATCAACAACAAGGTCATTCACAGACTTTGGCTGTGATTATGCCCATGTACTGTAAGCTGTGAAATTTGAAAAAAAAACTTATGAAATTCTAGAACTTGAAAGAGTTTGCCATTTAAATTCAAATACTGTGCTTAGGAATTGAATTGAAATATTCAAATATTGGAACTTAACTGAAAATGAGAACACCAAAGTTACATTTTTCATATATTGTCAAAAGCACAAACTTTTTTTAAAAAGTTTTTGAAAGGGAAGACATTAATTTTTTGCCAAACATGGAGGGAAAAAAACTCTATCTTGAGAATATGAGCATTTTAAATAAACTTTCCTGTTGGCGGTGTGAACTGCTTTTAGTCAGAGAAGCACTATTTAATCTCAGTGTGTATGTGATGGTTTAAGTAAAGAAGTAATAACAAAATTTACACTACTGATTTGTGAATGATGGTGCCCTTTCCTCTGAATCAATCATATTAAAACCTGTGGTTTCAATTGTTTAGAACAATATTTTGAGTTTTCAGATAATTTTTTTTGCATTGCATGGGTTATTTCATTTTTGAAAGATCGGTTTCTCAAAGTTGCTTATAAAGCTAATATCCATAAAGCACTGCTGCTAATTCTTCTACTTTATTTCAAAAGAAGACTTTCTTTACAAAACAATAGAAAAATAGGAAACATTCTTGCGCATGATGTGTTTCTTAGCTGTGGAGTATCACCCTAGAAAACTTATGTAAACGGGCTCCAGACAATTAGTAGTGAGTCACTGCCTCTTTCCCTTTGTGACACAGTTTTATGTGTCACACAGTTTTTTACACAAAACACAATTCATTGCTGTGGAGTATACATCACCACCATCATCATCATCATCATCATCATCATCTTTGTCTCTTTTTAAAAATATTAACATAAATGGCTTCATGCACACTTTTCAATCTCATCTTTCTTGTCCTTCATACAAAAGGAAGCAAAAATATTTGCATATACTTCATACTTTATTTGAAGTGGCAAGATTACTGAGAAATCAGATTTTTACTCTTAATCTGCAATTACTACTTTCTTTGGAAGCCAAACTGGACTGATAATTGCTCCATAAAGTCTCATTAAATAACCTCACAGTTTCCAGAAGATCGGAGATTTACTGTTGCTTTTGCTAATGAGCATCTTTGAACTAGGCAAATGGGCACACCAATGTTCAGTTATGAGGGAAACAATGAAATAAAGGGAACCCTTTTGTGCATTCAAGAAATAGCCAGACAAGCTGGAGCCATTTTTTAAAAATATGTTGAATGAAAAACAGCTGGGAAAGGCATACATAGCACCATATCTTTCCATGAAGAATAGAGGAAAGAAGTTTGAAAAGTTCATTTTGGAAACAATAATGCTTTGGATGTGTTCCCAAAACGCAGTCACCAGACTTCTGCAGTTTTCTGACATCCTATGAAATTGTGATAGCCTCAAATACAGACTAGACTAATTTCACATAATTTCTGTTTTCATTGCACTTCTTATACCTGTTGGGCCGACTGGCAAGCAAAAATTTAGTCTTCGTAGTCTCATATTCTGTTTAAATACTGTCTGCATATTTATACAGCATTTGAAAATTTCAGAGGGAAAAAATATATCTACGTAAATAAAATGCCAATACTGTAGAACTGTGGCAATGTCAATACGGCAAATGCTGTTATTAATAATAACAATATATTAAAAGCAGTTGTCAGCTTTGCTTATAAACTCTAAGTTATCTCACATTTTTGTGGGCAATATATTTTGCCAACATTATCTTACCTAAAAATTGTTGTCTTGTAGTTTGTCATTTAATAGTTCTAATCCCATGGTTGTTGCTTTGGTAGCTGACACATCATTCAGCAATAAGTTTAAAAATTACTTTCTTCAAAACTCAATGTCTTCTCAAAGAATATTGTCTCTCTCTCTCCTTGATGCATACATGTATCTCCTAAAAATGTTAATAGTCTTTTATTAAGTCATTGCTAGAGAACATAATTTAAGAACACTAAATGCTTCTGTAGTGTGTCAATAACAATCATGTCTCAAAGTGTTTGATTCTAACTTTATTTACAAGGGTGGTTTGACATTAAGATTCATTATTCAGCTACTGAGGGAAAAATACAAGCTAATGTACTAGACTATCTACAGAAATTATCAGCCATCTTGATTATCAACTCCATCACAGCTATCTTTTATCTATATTTTTAATTTCATTAAACTAGGACAGATCCTTAGCCTAGGTAAGTCTTTTTCAACATAACATATTCTTCACAAGAATACAAAGGAGAGGAAAGGGAATCTAAAATATGGTAGCTTCTCATGTTGTTTTCAACCCTTCCCAAACTGTAAGCTCAAAACTTAGATTTTAGTGTTCAGGAATGTTAGTTCTGTTGAAGTCAGTGAGTCATATTTCTGCTTATGTAATGGCATTGAAATCAATGGAATTAAATCAGCAAAAAAGGGCCAAACAGAAGCTTCAGCATGTGTCTTGGAGCAGAATACTTATCTAGTGAATCACTGTTGCATCTGTGTGCCAATTCGACCCAAATGGTTATTTAATGAATATACATATGCATATGAGGGAAAATTTGGAATTGCAATTATAATTAATTTTGTATTGAAATAAAATGATTCAGCAGGTTCTGCCTACTTATTTTCCCAGGTAGAAATACATGTGTATCAATAAGGACTATAAAAATCAGAGAAAATGCTTCTATTTAATGACTTTATATAAAGATCATGGCAAAGTCCTCAGTGGTATACTTCACTTCCACATACCCTGAGCAACTCACTTTGTTTAATGTCTTTTCTTCACTTCTCAAAATTTTCTTTTTTAACTGAGTTTTTCTCATGCTCTTTGCAATATTCCTTTTCCTGTCCCTAAAACAGAAATTCCACTTTAATATTATACAAAAAAACCCACAACCTAAATGCTTCAGGTAAGTTAGGAAAATTCCTTTGGAGGATCTATAATGTTCCTGTGAGTAGCTGTTTATGTGAGGGGTTGAGAGGAGTCTGAAATGGGAGTGGATCTGTGAGCCTTGTGACCTTATACTACACAGGACTCAGCCACTAGACAGCCCTGGCATCCAGAGGCCAGTCACTCCCATATTCCAATTCCAAAGAATTTTTATGCATTAAACTTTGAAAGAGATGCTGCAACATTTGCATCTTAATACCAAGCACTTTTAGTTAATATAGATTATTTTTTCTTCAGAAATAGCCAGAAAGTATATGGAGAAAATTGCTTTTTCTTAAATTATTTTTCCTATAAGTAAAAATTTTAAGTTGATCTCAAAATTCTAAACATCCTGTAGTTATTTCCATCAATAAAATTAGAATGTGATGTGGATTATATATATGGTGCTAGACTAGAACAGCAGCAGCCTCCACTTATTTTGCACAGCAGATGCAGAAAAACGAAAAATGTCTTCATAATGTTTCATATTTATGAATCTAAATTACCATTTATATTAATAATAGCAGGCAGTTTATTTAGCGGTTGTAGCCTAGTAGTTGCTACAAAAGAGACCTTTAGCAGCATCTGTAAATATTTATGCATGAAGTATACTCTTGGGTTTGATGTCCACCGGTATAACTCAAGCCTGCCATGCATATTTGCTTCTGAAATAACATATTGTTTCACTAGTGTTTCTAGCACTCTTGCAGTGGAAGCAGGAGATTTCTGAAGTCACATTAAGTCAGAATCATATCATAATTATTTTCAGTGATGAAGGGTATGGTCATTCCTGACATAAATTATTCAATGTAGTGAATTCTTTAGTGATGGATGCACTAAAATAAAAAAGGCAACCCAAAGTAAATCCTCAAAAACAAAGACACATTGATGTTGGGAGGAGAGAATACTATTCCTTTGAATCACTTCATACAACTGTCCAGGAAAGCTACAGAATGGTAAAACTAAATTCTTGAAATCTAATCTATTCGTGTAATAGTCAATGTGTTAATACATTCAAGCTTGTTGATATAAGGAGTTTATGTAGTTCCAGTATGCTCTAACAGAAAGAGAAAACCATGCAGTTACAGTTGCTTAAATTATATGTTTACCTTCCAACATAGTCTTTCTTCCACCTCTACTCGATGTCTGCAGAGTACTCGATGCCTGCTTTTAGTCCTAACAGGTATGAAATTGTGAAAAACTATTATAACTTCTCACAGTATTCCAAAAATCATTAGGAAGCATAAAGTCTCTATAGCAGTGAGGGCATACTAAGCAAGGATAGTGGTTACAGACACTTAAATGGCATAAGTTTCTCCTGGCCAGCAAGAGCAAATACCTCAGGTACCCACTGCTTGTTTTCAGAAGAACAGTAGGAAAATATATTCAGCTTGAAGTGACTTAAGGCAGTTCAAGAAAATTCCAATTTCTTCCCAGTCCTGGCAAGCATTTGATTAAAATACTATATACCTTGACAACATTACTTATTGTAAAAAATTCTGCCAGAAAAAAACCAGTTTCTATGGTTCTTGAAAAATACCAAACCTTTAGGAATAATTATTTATTTTATTCAAAAGGCTTAAAATGAAAGCAGCTGCCTCCTCAATTATATAATTGTTCATCTTTTCCGTTGCAACATCTGGGTTTTCCTGTGAGACACACAAAGCCCTTAGCTATAGCTCTGTAGTTCTGCAATTCTTGCAGAAGTAGATAGAAACTTGTAGACACTTAAATAGAATGTAAGAGGGCACATGACAGATCTGTGGGTTAGCTGGTGTGAAGTTTTCTGGATCAGCTAAGGTGTTGGGTGAGAATAGAGCTAAGGAGTCGAGTAGGGAAAGTATTAGTACAAATCCTAAAATGTCTTTAATGTATATTATGGGTGGAAGGGGATTTTGTCGCAGTCTGAGGGGATGCCTAGTGGGTTATTTGAACCTGTTTCATGGAGGAAGGTGAGATGGACGAGTGTGAGGCCTACAATGACAAAAGCTACAGCTTTCATGGACTAACCTTTAGCCCCATTCCCCATCCCCATGTGCTACTCCAGGGGTGGGAAGAGGTAGAAGAGTGAATGGAGGAGTGAAGTAGAGCCTGGAAAAAGGAGGACATGTTCTATGGTGGATCAAGTCCCTTCCCCTTGAAAGGGCTGCAGCCCATGAAGAACCCACACAAGAGAAGAAGAACAGAACATGAAGAATGGAACACCAGAAGGAAATCTTTATGCTCTGACTGCAATGTCACTGCCTGCTGTCTTACTGAAAGCACTGAATGCAACTTGCAGCATGAACAAGCCAGGAGAGGGTGATGTCTGGAATGAAGCTGAGCCTGGGAAAGGAGGAGGAAAAACCGTTTACCCTTAGCTTGTAAATGTTTGATTGTGGCTTTATTTTTTTAAATTTTGTTTTGTTTCCCACTACCTGAATCAGTAATTAAATACTTATTTTAATTGGCAATAAATTAAGTAAATTGCTCTAAGTCAGATCTGGTTTGCCTGCAACAGTAACTGTAATCTCCCAAATCTCCCCTTCTTTAATTTGCCCTCATTTTTCTTTATTTCTCCCCCTGTCCTGATTAGGGGGAAGTAAGCAAGCAGCTGGATGGGCCTTTGGCTGCCAGCCAGTGCCAACACACCACAGAGTAAAACTTTATTTTAGAGCAGCTATCATTTAGCAAGCAGATGTGAAAAAAATTCTATTATCACCCTTACTGAAACAGATTCAGCTATAAAACACAAAGCAAATGGTACTCTGACTGGGGAGAAAGTATCTTTCATTGGTTACTTATATTGCTAGAATTATTCTTATTAATGATAAAGAATAGAAGTAAATGAACCAATCTAATAAGTCTTTACATGATGAAGTGATCCAAAACACAAATAAAGTTTACTGAGATCCAGCTTCTCATTAACAACAGCAACTAGACTGCACAAAAACATTTATGGAGCCCCAGTATTTTTTACATAGACTGTGAAAAAGTCTTCAGGTTCAATAACATACTAACAGGATACAGGAAATAATGACAACAGGAAGCACTGCTAGTATATCACCAGTTACTAACTGAATTCTGAGCAGCTGGAAGAAGGGTGTTACCAGAAGTAGTGACAACATAAACATTCCATATTCATGTATAAGTATACCAGTGACACAGACAAAGTACAGCACTTTGCTGCCCACCTTAAACCTTCTGTCTTCACTGCTAAAAGTAAAAGAAATCTGAATTTCGTTGTGAAGAATATAACCATTGTCCACATCTCTTTTATGAACTATTCCTATCATAAATAAGTCTTCCGTGTTATATCTCTGAGGACCTGGGTGGTTCAAGCTACAAGGGGAAAGATTGTCTTCAGAAAGACCAGAAGAATAGCTCATAAGATTGGTGAGGGTGGCACTTTCCTTAGGAAGCTGATGTTTTGCATTTTCTTTCAGTATTTAGAGCTGAACATCTTAATTTTTATTAGTATACTAGAATAGCTGCACTTTGGGCAGTTTTCTATTCTCGTATCTTTACTGGATGGTGAATTTTTTTATTTTTTAGTAAGGATGATGAGATAGTGGAACAAGTTTCTTAGAGAGGTGGTAGATGCCACATCCCTAGAAATATTCAAGGTCAGACTGGACAGGTCTCTGAGCAGCTTGGCTGACTTGAAGATGTTCCTGTTCATTGCAGGGGAATTAAGACTAGATAAAATTTAAAAACCCTTTCTAAGCCAAACCATTTTATGACTGTATGAAATAGCTCACAAAATCCTCACTTTCTCTCAACGTATTGTTTCTGCTTGCTGTGTGTTCACTGTTCTTCTCCCTATACTACAGCTCATGTTCTCAGCACTTTAATACAGACTCAATATGAGAACTAGTTGTCCAAGATGAAAGGGTGTATATAACTCCCTTTGACTGAGAGACAGCCATCATGGATTGAGATTCTGGGGACAAAGACAGAACACACAGATGATCATGGAGAAACTATCTTCGTTGTTGCTTTTCCAAGATTCCAAGCAGCATGTTAGGAAACTATGAAACATGCCTAGACCCTAGTCCTGCCAGGAGTACTGTAGTGCTGAAATAACACAAAGTCCCATGCATTGATGGATACCTTTTTTAACAGAACCAAGACCTTATGTTCTTCTCCCTACATTATTTTTGCACAGTATTTTCCCTCCAATAATTATTCCATTTAAAAATATTTACCATCTACCATTTTTCTAAACTACGAATTAGCCTGACTGCATTTTTACATTACATCCAATTATGAAAACAGGCCTATTGCCAACAGCCAAAGTGATCTTTAAAGACAAGGCTTGTGGGAGATAAGGTCTTTAAGGTTATTCTTTTTTCTCAGTACAGAAATCAAATTGTCCTCCCACTTACTATTCTTTTTAATATCCCAATGAGAGAATTACTATTAATTATAAGATGCAGTGATAGAAACAATGTAAAATGTACATGTGTAATACAAATCATTGTTATCCATAAGTCAAACCCTTAGTTGAGATTTATGTTAATCAATAGATGTGCTTTATATAGTACTTCCCAGTGTAAAATTGGGCATATTGCAATACATCACACTCTGCTAATTACCGGGTTTTAAAGTTTTCTTCTAAGGAATTCATCTCCACAGAATGCTATCTTTATCACTTTGGTATCCATTAGTGCTGCCATTTCCCGTTTATCATGATGCTGTCCTAAGCCAAAATTCTTTGCAACACTTATGAGTCAGATAGGCAAAAGCAGTTCAAGTTAAAACCTGTCACCAGTTATTTGCCTGATAGATTATCTATCATCCTTGTTGATTTTTGCTCAAATTGGATTAAAATATAAAATTCAAGAGCCAATCCTGACTGCATTTTTCTTATCATTGTGTGTAAATCTCAACTTGCTTTTTAAAGCATAGAAAGTAATTAACTCCCTTTTCAACTGTGAAAATGACAGACATAAAACATGGTATATTCTTGGACTTTTTATAACATCAGCATAAAGGATCTGTTACTTGGTGATTTTTCCTTTTTGTCTTCTGTAAGATTGAACTCTGGGGGTAAACAGAAAATACCTGTCACTAGGAGCTTGTCAAGCAGACTTAACTATCTGTATACAGAACTAAAAGGAAATGGTGATATGAAGGGAATATAGCAAAAGTCTACAAACCTTAAGGGCATAGTGCACATGGAGGAACTGTTCAGCTGTTTATTCTCTGTTCCATTGCTCTGACTTGTGACCTTCATTTGAAGGTACTAGAATACAGATTCGGACTAATAAAGTACAAGTGATTCTCCACATCGTAGCAAACAGATCGACGTTACTTCCTGACAGAGAATGCTGTGGATAAAAGAACTATGTAAGTTTAAGGGGAGACTGAACAAGTGTTTGAGATAAACTGAAGACAAGTTTAGGATGGCAAAGTGTTGCCTGTCCCATTATAGTTGTATATTTTCCAAATTTATGAAGTAAACACAATGCAAAGTCAATTGTCTTGGTTTAAGTGCATTTCCAATAAATGTTCATTATATCATAACTTCATTAGCAATACCTGTTGTTATTTCATTTAAACATGGTATTTATTAGTTATTTTTACTCTGAAACATAGTAAGTTCATACATATGACCTTTAAAATCACTAATGGTCTCAGACTGTGCCAGATGGCTTATCTTAAAAAAAATATAATGTCCATGTTTAGTATACTGACACTATTACCATTTTTTCTGATTGACTTTCCCGTTGAAACTTGTGACTGATTTACTATCTAACAGTTCTAAGGGAAACTCTTATCAAAGGTTAAAAAAGATAACCTTTCAAATTTGTAATTTTAAGGTTTTATTTCCAAAGGTGAATCACCCTGCATCATCATCTTTTGAATAATTTCCAGTTATAAAAATGTTCATTTGGTCACCCTAACTGATTTGGAGGTCAAATTTGTTTTTCCATTCCACCTTCCACTTTTCTGCTATCCACTAATATTATTAACTGTAAATTTCTTTATTTTCTTTATTGTGCTTTCTGAAATGCATAAATATAACACTGAGAATTTTTTTTTAAATTTAGTAATAATACTTGAAACGTATTTATGTTAATTATTTTGGATTCATTATTCAGGTTCCTTAAATTTTTCACTTCTCATTGTTTAATTCCCTTTGGTCTACTTCCTTGTCAACAGTTTTTATCCTGCCTTCTCTCACTGGTCATGTTCTGTAAAAAAAAGCTTTTTGTACTGTTGAACCAAGACCTCTTTTTACCACATCTGAGCTTGTTTGACTCAGAATAGGGCTAGCCCATGCAATCATATAACCAGCACAAAATAAGTGAACTTTGTAGCCTCACCCCAAGTCTGTTTTAATTTCCTTTTTTATATACCTGTGACCTAGTTCATACCTTTTCTATTACCTCTTTGCTATAAGGTTATTCTTTGTCCCAGACCCAGATTCCTACTCTAATGATTTCCTTCTGTTTCTAACATGTAAAATATTGTGTCCTGGGTTTCCTTCTCTGGGTTCCATAAGCTCTTTGTTTTGTAAAATTCTGAACAACACCATGAAAAGAAAAGATATGGCAAAGGCCATAGTAATATTTTTTCTGACACTCTTTATTCATGATTAGTGAGGCATAATTAGCACAGTGTCATAAAATTATCAAGATACCTGTGATCAGAATGAGCTGGGTATTTAATACATCCTAAGTATAATCCTCAGGTGCTTGAAACAGTAAGAATTAGGGCTTTTGATTACCATGCCAGCAGCCAAGGGACAGATTTCTTGCTATTATCTGAAATCCTAGCCTGCATTAGAATATGAAAGTGGACTAAAGGATTATATGCTTGCTATCCACACCAAAGTATTCTTATCACAAGCAATTCGTACTATACTATTCTCCAAATCATTCCATGAGTGGCACTTTCTGAGCTCAGAGATGTTATTATTGTATTTCATGACCAGATTTTGATTTGTAGGAAAATGTAGCCCATCAAATAATGTCAAATGTTTAAAAAAAGAGAATTTCCTGTAATTTCAGGAGGGTGGAGAGGCCTACTTCTGTTCTGGTAAATTCTGCAACTTCTATTTGAGAGGCTGGAAAAGATGAGACTTGCATGAGATATAGCACAAGCCACTAATTACCATCAGTAGACATTTCACAAGCAGATTATGCAATAAAAGGAGCAAAGTTGTAGAATAGATGGTTGTTTGTCTCAGACTGAGGAAAAATAATTGGGTGATACACTCATAGCGAAAAAATTGATAAAGATACAGACGTGAATACTACGTTTTGGTGTACTCAGGGTACTGAATCAAAATTAAAAATTATGGGGGAAAATATGGTTTCTATGCATCTTGCAATATTATATTTGAAATTGTTGCCATAATGCAATAGGGATTTATTTTGACAGATTAAAAGAAAAAAAAGCTAGATTATAATTTATTAGTTCAGTCTAGCTATATACAGAAAACTATTCACAATTCCCAAAACAATACTTATTAAATAAGCCAAAAATTCTTCTACTGAGAGGAAAAAACCCTATTTATTTACTTATTTGTTATTTACTCACCATTTTACTTATACACCTTCAGAATTTCTCCCGATAATGATAGAGAATATCAAGACTCTGTCTTTATTGATAACTTATGAGTGATTGCAGAAATCACAAAGGGTTTTTGCCTATGTGAAATATTGAAAATAATATTTCAGTCTTTTGGGAACCGTTACCTCTTCAATCCCTGGTAAAATGTCAATCCACAGAAAGAGGCAGAGGCACTGTGTCCTGCCCACAGCATAGATTCACTTTTGTCTGTGTCAAATTCTTCTCTTAGTGTTGAGAGTACATAATTTTATGGCTGATCCATTCCCAGTGACTACTTCCATTCAGCTCCAAATATCTTCTGAGAATACTTTGCAGCTGCTTTGAACTGCTGTGTTTGCGCCAAGCTGCCAACCCTTTCTTTCTATACAGGCACAAAGGTAGCTAAAACACATTTTCTCCTTTCCTCTGAGTTCATTTTAGAGAACCAAAGTGAAACAGTGATATATATGAATATCAAAGCATTATAACCAATCTATTGATATATCAGATCAGTGTAGTTTTGTATTACATACGTATATAATCTCATATTATATTCCAGAATGCCATTACACTAATAACTGAAATTTCTGCATATCTGTCATCTATAATTCATTGCAAAGAAAATGTCTGTCACAAACTTACTAGGATAAAAGGATGAAAAATAGAATCTGGTCACACTGACTGGACAGTCTATTTATCTGAACTATTTTTAGCTGCAAAAATTTTCTAAGCAATGGAAGGGATCACATTTGCAGACACTGAAAAAGATTACCCCTTTTCACTGGCAGCTCTTTCTCAGCAGCATCTTTTTCTCCGTAGATGTTAGGGGTAAATAGCAAAACACTCCAACCAAAATATTTTATATATGGTATACATCTCTGAATGAAACATTAGCCTCCTCCTTCCTTTACAAACTTTACAGTAGATTGCAGATTATAGAAACTCTGCAAAAAACCTAAGGATGTGCTTCTAATTAAGCAGTTTCAAGAGTGTGCTAATATGTCCTGCACATGACTCAGATCTATTTTTTTCACCCCAACAGGATATTCTGGAGTGACATAAGTTGAGACGGAGAGGAACATAAATTGAAAGAAAAATAAGAGCAACTACCAATATCTTTTTCCCTAAGATCCTGCACCCAGTGTAGTGGAGCTGACAAGCAACACTTATGTTACAATAGTGCATGGTATTTTCTAATATAATAAATTAATTTGTTAAGTAACACTTCACTGCAATGAAGCATGGAGCTTCAAACAGGCATATATATATATATATATATATATATATATATATGCACATACATATAATCCTACAAAAGAGGTTTTTCCAAAAGCATCAGTAATAGATCAGCTAGTTCACCCCATTAATATGGAAAGACTAGCAAATCTTTTCCTAGTTTCTTTGGAAATATATTGTAGTTGATGGAGTGACTCACTTTCCTTGTAGGAGACAAGTAAAAATATGTTAATTGATATAAAAAAGTGATTTAACAAAATTTTATAGGAAATTAAACAGTGATTTATCAAGATTCAATGGCAAGGTACACTTGATTATTTACCTTATAGAGGAGAGGGTAAGACAAAACTGTCAGAGAAACATCCCACATACACTGAGTCATGGGATTCAGAAATATCACTTTGTATTCTAAATTCCATCTCAGAGAAGAGTTTACATGCAGCTTAGTCCCAGACATGGTCAACATTTATTTCTAAAAGAGCACATTCACAATCAATCTCTCACATCAGTCACCTAACCTTCAAAGTTTAGCGTGCTATTAATCACTTACTCTTTCAGCAAGAAATCTCTGCATCTTGAGGAGCAGCCCTGAGAGGTGTCTTTGCTCAAGACGAGATCCTGGCGTGCAGGAAAGCTCAATGAACTCTGTGCTGTCCACTGCTTATAAAAATGATAATGCCTGCTTTATTTTTAGTAAAGTCCAGTACTGTTGCAGTACTTTTAGGTACTGGACTAGACTGCCCAGAGAAGCTGTGAATGCCCCATTCCTGGATGTGTTTACGGCCAGACTGGATGGGGCATTGAGAAACCTGGTCTAGTGGGAGGTGTCGCTGCCCATGACAGGGGATTGGAACTGGATGAACTTTAAGGTCCTTTCCAACTTTAACCATTCTTTGATTATATGGTTCTGTGATTGAATTATAGCCATATTTAACTACCAGAAAGATGTTTGGGTTCCCCACTCCATGCAGCTCTTGGCTACCACATTGCCATTCATTGCCCAAACTATGTTGTTAATTCGTCTTCCGAAGTCCGGAGTAACCTGGACGCAGCATCTCAGCTCCCACGGGTGGTATGGCCCAAGTGAGGAGAGGGGCAAGCAGCTGCACAAGGCCACAATGCTTGCAGTGATAGAGGTCATGCAGTTCTCTAGCAAGTATGTTCTAATGCTTAACTATTTTTATAGCTAAAAAAAATAAAATATCCTGACATTAGTAATGCTCACTTTTTAACCTATTTACAGGTGACTTGGAGAAAACAGCTTATTACCTTACTCTAGGAAGGTATATTCTATATGTAATGGCTATTATTTGATCTTTCTTTCTCCTTTTTTTCTACATAAAATAACCTGATTTATTCAATAACTTAGCCAATTATTCTCTGTCCTCATTTCATGCGGCTGATTATTTCCACCTTGCAAATGTCCTTATAGAATTTAATCTCTTTTTCTGAAAGTTTTCCCATTTTCTCAAAATTATTCTGGATCCAGCTTCATTGTGCTTGCAGATTCCAAAAGGTTGATGTCATCTGTAAATTTAATCAGTGTACATGCCATTCTATCAGCCAGGCTGTTAAAATTGCTGAACGTTACTAGAGTCACCACAGGCTCCCTTAGAATTCTGCTCAGTCCCCCCCTCAAGTTTCACAGTAAACCTTTAATAACTGTTCTTTGTGAACAGCTTTACAATCAAGTTTTTGTTCATCTGAGAGTAATCCTATGGGGAAAATATTGTAGGCCGTATCAAAAGACAACTGCAAAAATCAAGCTTTATGGTGTCTCCTACTTCTCACCTGCAATTGCTACATTTTTTATCTTATAAAATAGCCAGAGTGTGAATAGTTTTTGATGAAAGAAAGTTGGTGGCTGCTCATTCGCCTCATCATTTTTGGAATGATTAAAAATTGTGATTATTTGGGATTTGCAGTCACAGGTACAATACAATGAACAACATTATTCTCATAATAAATATAATTATATATCTTGACATTTTAACTTAATATATTCTAACTAAATATGCAGTTTCCAGGTATATTTTTCACTAAGATACTTCCAATATGACAGCTCTCCCACTCCTTGTTTAAAAAATATTTCCTTTTAATGGTATATGTTACAAATATCTTTTCCAGTTTCTGCAATCTTGCTAATCTTCCACATTTCTATAGGTAACCATTAAGCATAATCTTATAAAGTAACTTTTCTTCACCACATGTCGTATTTGCCTCTTAAAAGCATGTTGCTATAGTTCTACAATTCAAATTTATACTTATAGAATTATAAATGTAGCAAATGCACTTAGCTTACATATAATGTAATTCTATTTTCTTCATTGGTCTTTGTATAAGCCAGAGAAATTACAAAAAAAAAAAACCAAAACAACCAATCACTCAAATAATAATAAGACATACATTTCACGTAGGCAGATTATTCAATTGCTCTTTTCAAATTTGCTCTAACAAAATTAAAATCTCTTGGAAAATCCCAAGGTTTTTCAAGGGCATATTACTTCAGAAAATGTTGAGGTGGTTTGTTAGTTAAAACATGTTAATTTTTTTCAACAAATAAGGTTACATGTGATTTTTAGAGAATCAGTGTAAAAATGACATAAAAATATGTTATAATGTAATATAGATGTTTTAATGCTGTGTAAAGTTGTTGATGCACTGTTTCCAAGACTAAGAATTGGTGCATTTTCATTAGGAATTTTTCATGGGACTTGACTGTTTTTCACTTCAGTAATTCTTCAGATTGGACTGAAGTTGCTGAATCAATTTGCTTAAGTCTTTCATTTGGGATGGGGCAGGGAGGAAAAGGCAAGACTAATATGGGAATTCCTTACCTTATGGTTTCATAAGTCCATTCTGTGCAATAAGTGGCTAACCAAACAAACAGTAGGTAGATAGGGGATTTATTTAATATACTTTACAAGAAAGGAGATAATTGAAATATTACTTTCAGATTAATGCCAAAAATGTATGCTGCAGGACACCATAATTCTTAATACTTTATAAGAAAAATGTAATTCATCAAATTATCAAAGATTTTTCAACATATTTCACCACTGTAGGAAGAAAATTTGTGTGGCCAGAGCTTGATTAGAGTTCAAGCAAGCCAGCAGTGCAAAGAACAACAAAAAGGATTTTTAAAAAATTTGTTAACAGCAAAAGATCACAAATTAAATTGATCTGTTATTTCAGGAGGTCCATTACCTCACAAAAAAAGAACACAGACAAAGTAGAGAAGTTACATTTCTTCTTCACCTCTGTTTTAACACCAGTGATTGGCCCTGAGACTCTGGAGCCTGGTGTTGAAACACCATGACTGAGAGGACAATGAACTCTCAGTCAATTCTGAAATTGTTTGAGATTTGCTGCTCCAGCTGGATGTGTATAGATCTGTGGGGCCCAATGGGATTCATCCCAGAGTACCAAAAGTACTGACTCATGTCATCATGGGACCTCTTGTCTTTATTTTTCAATAGTCTTGAGACTCTGAAGAGGTCCCAATTGACTGGAAGCTGGGAAATGGTGTCCCAGTTTTAAGAAGGAAGACTATGGTATTTACAGGCCCATCAGTCTCACTTCAGTGTCTGGTAAAATTGTGGAGAAGTTTATTCTGAGAATTAAAATCCACTTGATAAAAAACACAGCAGTCAGTCACAGACTGCATCAAAGTAACCTACTCAGTTTTCTCTTAGGACAAAGTCACCCATTTAGTTGACCAAGGGAAGCCAGTAGATGTGTTCTGGGGGTTTTGTTTGTTTTAACAAAGCTTTTGATGCTGTCTCTCACAATATACTTCTGGGCAAAATATCCAGCTCACAACTTGACAAGTCTGTAGCATTTTGGGTGAGCAATTGGCTGACGGGTCAGGCTCAAAGGGTTATAGTAAATGATGCTGCATCAGGCAGGCAGCCAGCTACCAAAGTGGTTCCCCAGGGTTAAGATTTAGGGCCAGTGCTTTTTAAAGTTTTTGTAAGTGACCTGGACACAAGAATTGAATGTACAGTACATAAATCTGCTGATGATACTATGTCTGGGGGAGCTGTAGAATCCCTCATGGATAGTGAGGTCTTAGAGAGAGATCTGGGTAGACTAGAGAGCTAAACCACCACCAAACATATGAAATTTACCAAGAGCAAGCACTGCAGTTTTCACCTGGGATAAGGTAATTCTAATTATATGTACAAATTTTAGAATTAGAAGCTGAAGAACAGTCCTGCAGAAAAAAAATCTGGGGTTTTCAATGGATGGCAAATTCAGTAGTAGTCAGCTCTATGCCCTCTATGCCCCAAAAAGGCCACCCATATCCAGGAATGCATAAAGCACAGCATCTCCAGCCAACTAAGGGAGTTGATTGTCCCACTCTGCTCTGTGCTGATGCAGCCTTTCCTCACAAAGTGAGTGCAGATTTGTAGTACCTCAAAATAGGAAGGAAATCAAACTATGAGAGTGTGTCCAGAGAGAGACCAGGAAGATGAAAGGCCTCAAAGGCAAGATTTATGAGGAGCAGCTGAATTCACTTGTTTTTTTCTAGCTTGGAGAAGGGAAAGCTGAGGGGGGACTTCATTGCAGATTACAGCTTCCCCCAGGGGAAAAACAGAGGGGGAGGTGGTGGTCTCCTCTCCCTAGTGACCAGCAGAAGTACATGGGGAAATTAAATGAAGCTGCCCCAGGGGAAGTGGTGATTGGACATTAGGAAAAGGTTCCCCACTGTGAGGATAGTCAGTCACTGGAACAGGGTCCCAATGGTGACAGTTCAAGGAGGATATGGACAGTGCTCTTAGTAATGTGGTTTCATTTTAGGTACTCATTTTAGGAGTGTAGATTTGGACTCAGTGATCCTTCTGAGTCAGTTTCAGGTGTAGATGATACTGACTGATTCAATTTACAACTTTTTTAGCAACAGTTTCAGGCCACAATATAATTTATAATTAAAGAAAATGAAAACCTCGCTGTGCATAATGTGAATTTTATAAGTCAGTTTATTGATAAGGTCCTCAATTTCATTACATGTACCACTATTTGCACCCCAAAAGTCTAACACAAGGGCATGGTTTGCTTTTTTGATGTTCCAGTCCTCAATAATTAGCAACAATATATACTCTTCAAAATTGCCTTAGTATTTCCTGTCTTCATCTGATCCCTACATCAAAATGAGTTCTGTAATTGGATTTTCACTGGTGTCATACTTTCCTTTTCCCTTCCCTTTCCCTTCCCTTTTCTAACTTCCCTAGTCATGTCATTGTTTAACCCCAGCTACCCACCAACCAAGATGAACACAGCCACACTCCCCCACCAGTGGGCTCTGGGAGAAAATTGGATGGGTAGAAGCTGGAAAACACATGGATTGAGATAAAGCCCATTTAATGGGGAAAGCAAAAGCCATGCACACAACAATGAAACAAAGAATTTAGCCACTGCTTCCCAGAGGCAGGCAGGTGTTCAGCCATCTCCAGGAGAGCAGGGCCCCATCACACAAAACAGTGACTTGGGAAGACAAACACCAGCATTCCAAATGTCTCCCCCTTCCTCTTTCTTCCCCGCCCCCTTTATACACTGAGCATGATTTCATGTGGTCTGGAATATCCTATTGATCATTTTGGTCACGTGTCCTGTCTGTGTCTCCTCCCAGACTTCAGTGTACCCCCAATCTCCTCATCAGCATGGCAGCTGGAGAAGCAGAAAAGGCTTTGACTCTATCTAAGCCCTGCTCAGCAATAACAAAACATCTCTGTATTACCAGCCCTGTGTTTAGTGCTGATACAAAGCCTAGCCCCATACCAGCTATTGGGAAGAAAATTAACTATATGCAGGAAAAGTGAACATCAACAAAAATGTTGCTATTGCATGGCCTCCTTTTTAGTAAAAATTGGACATTTATTTGCTAAACCCCTCAAAGACCCTCACTTTACATTTGAGACCAGAACCAGGCCCTGAATACAGGCACAGGAAAAAGGATTAATGGAATAGGCGAAAACCTCTGCACCGGTCTGTGACAAATAACAGAATGTCTGAAAAAATGCAGTGGGTGTGAGTCATAAAGGACAGTAGCCTTTAAATTTTCTGCATGACAACCACTTTGCATTATAACCTAAATTAGGTTACAATAAGAAGGTTGAATTATTTCAAATTATCAGTCACTTTATTGCTCATTAAGGAAGCAACTAGTTGCATCATCATTCTCAGTAAAACTTGATTTTGATCAGTATAATTCTTGATGGTTTATTTATATTGAGAGTTTTCATGAACCAAGGCTTTGTGGTACATTTTTACCATTCAACCAGGTTACATAACCTTTCTCAAAGACATGAGAGCTACCTTCAAGATTAACAGGGAAACAAAAATTCAACCCATTTTCTTAAATATTACTAGTGCAGTCTTGGTAACATAAATCATGTCCATCAATTGATTGTTCAAGGTCTTCTTCCTGCTTCTTAATTTTTTTTCCTTTGGCCACCAGCCCCTTGTAACAGTATATTTATTATCATAAGAAAACACAAAGACTTATGAAGTCTGAGACACTAAGTGCCTGAGATTTCCAATATGTGCTAAACTCTTTGAAAACAGCAAATATTAATGTGACTGTTAAATCTAGTGAACCTCTTCAGGCATTCTGACATGCTCTAAAATTAAAGATATGGAGAAGATAATGAAAGACTGAGGACTATAATGACTGGAATAGACTGTGATGAAAAGCATTTTGCAAATGAGCTGACTTATTCAGACAACTCTGATTATATAGGATTATTCGTTGTGAGCCAAAGTATCATAACATGTTCAAAAAATAATGCACTACATTTAAAAAGTAACATTTTAAGCACTTCGTATCTAAATACAGAGGATAACTTCTGGACTGTAGATCATAAAGAACTAATTTTGTCATGTCTCACAGGGCATCTATTTGAGGCATTGAAAATACTTTTTAACATGCTCTTCAGAAACCAGTATAAAAAACAAAAATTAAAAGTCTAGAATCACAAGAGACCCTATTCAGTCCTTTCCCACTGGTCAAAATATGTCATTGTCTAAGCATCACTGAAATTCCACTATTACTATGTACTTGACAGAAAAACCACCTGTGGACTGTACTATACATAGATATTTGATATTACCAAAGCTGAGTGTTCTTTTTCTGTTCAATAATTCCTAATTAAAAAAAAATAAAAATAGGAAATTATTAAAATAGTAAACAAAAGTACTAACTTGCCTGCTATATTTTTCAAAAAGAACTAGAATTTTAATACACGTATTTATATTTGCTTTTGTCTGATGGTGCCTATTTCCAGTTTTAATATAATTTTTTAACATTAAACAACGTATTGTATAAAATCTATTTCACACACTTGCAGAATCATATAATCCCTGTGACTGAAAGGGACCTCTAGACATTCTCTAGTCCAAAAACAGTTTGCTCCAGCAGGTTACCCAGGGCTGTGTCCAGTCATAGTTTTAGTATCTAAGTGTAGACACTCCCCAAATTCTCTGTGTGGTTTCTCCCAGTGTTTGACCACAAATAAATAAATAAATAAATAAATAAATAAATAAATAAATAAATAAATATTCTCCTGTGTTTAGACTGAATTCTGTGTGTTTTAATTTGTGCTCATTCATGAGATCCCCTCAAACCTTCTCCAGGCTGAGCAGATCATTCTTTCTCAGCCTATATTCAACTGAAAAATGCTTCAGTCCCTTCATAATTTTAATATCCTTTTGATGGACTTATTCCAGTCAATTCATGAGCTTTTTGCACTGGGGAGTCCAGGCATGGACTAAGACCTGCAGATGTGTCTCAACAGTGCCGAGCAGAGGAGGAGAATCACATCTCTCAGCCTTCAGGCACCGCTTACCCTCAGGCAGCCCAGCATGCTCTTGACCTCCTTTGCCATGAAAAGCACATTGCTGGCTCACGGTCAGCTAGTTGTTTGCCAGGATTCACAAGTTCTTTTCTGCAGAGCTGCTTTCCAGACAGTTAACCTCAAATCTGTATTTGTGCCTTGGGTTATTCCTCTGCAGGATTAAAACTTTGCATTTTCCTTTGTTGAATTTTGTGAGATTACTGGCAGCCCAATTGCTCAGCCTGTCCAGGCTAATCTGTCTGGTACATCAACTGTATTTCCCAATTTTGTATCATCTGCAAACCTGCTGAGGGTGCAGTTAGTCCAAACTTCTAGGTCATTCAGCAAGATGTTAAACAGTATTTCACCCAGTATCAACACATGGAGTACACCACTGGTGACTGGCCTCCAGATGGAGTTTGTGCAATTAATCACAACCCTCTGGACCAAGCTAGTTTTCAGTCCAGTCTCTAATGTGAAAAGCCTTACTAAAATTTATTAAACAAAATTAGATTATACTGTAGTTCTTGGATATGTGAAAACTTGGGATTATAAATATAGATATGTTAGGCTTTGATGTCATCCAAAGTCATACTGAGATATAAAATTTTGATAGGCAAACCAAATTTCATTTTTATATCTTTTATTTTTAAGAAAGCAAGCAAGCAAGCAGCGCTGAGTGGCCAGGAGTCACCACTCCACTCATGGCACACACCACTTACAGATTCAGTAAAGTATATTTACTGTTTTTAAGCCTACAAAGCATTTTCCAATGTTCTTGATTAGTTCAAATCAGCAAATATCAATAAGCTGGGATCAGCAATTTCATAATCTTTCCGGGTGGTCATTGGCTTCCTGTCCTTCTCATGGTCATGTGGAGGGAGGCCTTACACTGGTGTCTGCTACATGATTTTGTCAAGTGCATCAAACTATTTATTATATATAAGCATTTAGTTGCTTTGTTGCAATATCTCTTAGCTTTACCACAACTTCCTCTATTGTATTCTAAGCATCAGTCATCTTGCAACCTCATCTGTTTTACTCTATTATACTTCTTTTATTTCGATGCTTTATTTGACTATTCGGTCAGAAAGTTTCAAACTTTCGACACAGCAGATACAAGCATTTGCTGATTCCATTTCCAACGGACACGAATCACAAAAACATTTTTCACACTGAAAAGGAAAAAAAGAAAAACCAACAGGATATGCTTGAACCAAGTTAAATTGCTAAATTGCTTCTTTGACAAAACTTTTAAAAGCAATGCTAAAAATGTTGGATAAAGCTGAGTTATGTCACATTTACATAAATTAGAAGTGACTGATAAGCTCTGGTACTCACTAGGCAGTGATAATCACTCATCTGAGCTTATTTTACAACCTATAAGATAACGTTTTCTAATATCTCAGTCAAAACAAAAATATTCTATGATGTGTTCTTTTTAAAACAGCAAATTAGATTTAGAGCACTTATAATGTATATATCTGGGGAAATATTTACACCTGATATTTCATATTATTACCAAATTAGATTTGTTATAGATCTTCTTTACATTCTGAAAGTTATACTCTATTTCAGTGCACCAGAAGTCTAAAAAATTAAATCTTTGAGACATGTTCTTTTCTCAGACACCATCTGTCAGTAAAGCTATTCATTCAGTATGAATGTTTTGGGGGTTTTTGGGGGTTGTTATGGTTTCTTTTTTTATTGTTGTGGTACCAGTATCCTTTGAATTAAATAATTAATTTTAAAGTAAATGTTTGGTTCACCTGAATTTTTCATAACCATCTATCATGGAATGCACAGATTTTGGGATTCAATATTACTTGTCCTTTACCAATCCTTGTTTGCATGGGATTATACTTTCAGCAGTTTTTATAAAATAATAACTTCCACAATTTTTGAGCAGGGATGCATTGAAACATGATGTCTTGCTAAATAATTAAGTTTTCATTGAAAGCTAAGATTGGAATTTTAGTGAAAAGCAAGCATTAAGGAAAGAGAATTCTAGACACAATCTGCTTAACTTCTGATGACTTAAATATTTAGTCTTATAGAATGTTAATCAGAAACTGGCCGTTTTTTACAGATATCTATTTATATATGAATAGGCTGTGCATGTGTATATTTGGGTTGGCATCTGTTGTGGAATAGCCCCATAGGCACCTAAGTGCCGCTCAGCCACTCTCTCATGTCCATCCCCAGGGGAAATGGGGAAGAGAATCAGAAGGGTAAGAGTGCAAAAACCTTTGAGTTTATATAAATACAGTTTAATCAGGAAAGCAAAGGTCATGCATGTAAGCAAGGGCAAATAAGGAATTAATCCATTCCTTCCCATGGGCCATCAGGTGTTCAGCCATCCCCAGGAAAGCAGGGCTGCATCATGTGTAACAGTGACTTGGGAAGAAAAGCACCATCATTCCAAATGTCCTTCCTTCCTTCCTTCCTTCCTTCCTTCCTTCCTTCCTTCCTTCCTTCCTTCCTTCCTTCCTTCCTTCCTTCCTTCCTTCCTTCCTTCCTTCCTTCCTTCCTTCCTTCCTTCCTTCCTTCCTTCCTTCCTTCCTTCCTTCCTTCCTTCCTTCCTTCCTTCCTTCCTTCCTTCCTTCCTTCCTTCCTTCCTTCCTTCCTTCCTTCCTTCCTTCCTTCCTTCCTTCCTTCCTTCCGACACTTCCTTCCTTCCTTCCTTCCGACACTTCCTTCCGACACTTCCTTCCGACACTTCCTTCCTTCCTTCCGACACTTCCTTCCTTCCTTCCGACACTTCCTTCCTTCCTTCCGACACTTCCTTCCGACACTTCCTTCCGACACTTCCTTCCTTCCGACACTTCCTTCCTTCCGACACTTCCTTCCTTCCGACACTTCCTTCCTTCCTTCCTTCCTTCCGACACTTCCTTCCTTCCGACACTTCCTTCCTTCCGACACTTCCTTCCGACACTTCCTTCCGACACTTCCTTCCGACACTTCCTTCCGACACTTCCTTCCGACACTTCCTTCCGACACTTCCTTCCTTCCTTCCTTCCTTCCTTCCTTCCTTCCTTCCTTCCTTCCTTCCTTCCTTCCTTCCTTCCTTCCTTCCTTCCGACACTTCCTTCCTTCCTTCCTTCCTTCCTTCCTTCCTTCCTTCCTTCCTTCCTTCCTTCCTTCCTTCCTTCCTTCCTTCCTTCCTTCCTTCCTTCCTTCCTTCCTTCCTTCCTTCCTTCCTTCCTTCCTTCCTTCCTTCCTTCCTTCCTTCCTTCCTTCCTTCCTTCCTTCCTTCCTTCCTTCCTTCCGACACTTCCTTCCTTCCGACACTTCCTTCCTTCCGACACTTCCTTCCTTCCGACACTTCCTTCCGACACTTCCTTCCGACACTTCCTTCCGACACTTCCTTCCGACACTTCCTTCCTTCCGACACTTCCTTCCTTCCTTCCTTCCGACACTTCCTTCCTTCCTTCCTTCCTTCCTTCCTTCCTTCCTTCCTTCCTTCCTTCCTTCCTTCCTTCCTTCCTTCCTTCCTTCCTTCCTTCCTTCCTTCCTTCCTTCCTTCCTTCCTTCCTTCCTTCCTTCCTTCCTTCCTTCCTTCCTTCCTTCCGACACTTCCTTCCGACACTTCCTTCCGACACTTCCTTCCGACACTTCCTTCCTTCCTTCCTTCCTTCCTTCCTTCCTTCCTTCCTTCCTTCCTTCCTTCCTTCCTTCCTTCCTTCCTTCCTTCCTTCCTTCCTTCCTTCCTTCCTTCCTTCCTTCCTTCCTTCCTTCCTTCCTTCCTTCCTTCCTTCCTTCCTTCCTTCCTTCCTTCCTTCCTTCCTTCTTTCCAACACTTCCGACACTTCCGACACTTCCGACACTTCCTTCCTTCCGACACTTCCTTCCTTCCGACACTTCCTTCCTTCCTTCCGACACTTCCTTCCGACACTTCCTTCCGACACTTCCTCCTTCTTTTGACCAGCCTTTATTGCCAAGTATGACATTATATGACATGGAATACCCCTTTGGTCAGTTTGGCTCACCTGTCGAGATGCGTTGTCTCCCAAATTCTTGTGTAGCCCCAATTGCTTGCTTTTGGGATCATGTGAGGAACAGAAAAGACCTTGATCCTGTGCAATAGCTGTTAAAATATCCTTGTGTTATCAGCACTGTTTTGGTCACAAATATAAAATAGCACTGCAACAACTTCTATGAAGAAAATTAACTCTATTCCAGCAAAACCAGTACAGCATTCTAAACTACATTTGTCTTGTAGCTCTTTATTTGCTTTCTATATTCACTATTGAACAATCACAAGAGATCTGAGTGGTTTGAATCTGTAGTAATAGTGACATGGGAACACACATTATCTAAATCCTTCAATTTTTAAAAACAGAAATGCTTCCTGATACTCTATGTACTGTGTTAATCTGATAATTCTAAACCTTATTAATAGCTATAAGTCAATCTACTGCAACAAATATTACAAGGCAAACATCTTGCCCTTCAAGAATTGAAAAACCCTCAAAAACATTGACACCGTCCTCTTCAAAGACAGCTTACTGAAATCACTATTTCTCCATTGCAGCCTGTGCAGAAGCAGATTTTCTGGCAGAAGCTGTGTTGCATGGAAAAGACACATATCTGAACAGTTCATGAAGGACAGCATCCTGTGGGAGAAACCCTATGCTGGAGCAGGGGAAGGGTGTTAGAAGGAAGGAGTGACAGAGAGAAAGCATTATGAACTGACTGCAGCTATGTTTTCTATCCACCTTGGCTGCATGATCAGGAGGTAGAATAGTCAGGAGTGAATCTGAATCTGGAAAAAAACAGGAGTAGAGATGGGAGGGGAGATGGAGGGTGTTTTCATTTCTCACTGTCTTACCCTATTACAAAGAGCTGTCAGTAAATTAAACTTTTTTCCCTGTGTCTGGTTTGTTTTACCCATTACTGTAACAGGCAAATGGTCTCCCTGTCTTTATCTCAACTCATGAGCTCTTCCATCACATTTTCTCCCTGTGTCTTGTTGAAGGGTGTAAGAGGGAGAAAGCAGTTTAGTGGGCACCTAGCAGCCAGCTAAGGTCAACCCACCACACACACTGAGGATCTATTCAACTCTTATAATTTATGAGCAACACAGACATTTACCAAGACAAAGAGATAAAAACAAAACAATTGTTGTTAATGTGTTCTAAATGAAAGGCCTTACTGAGTACAATTAGGAAGATGAAGAGCAAAGATGCTCATAGACCAGTCTGCCATAATCTACTTCATTTATACAACTGTTCGGAATTTGAATTTTAATATGGTTTGTTAACCATATTAAAGGTTTCCTCAAATATCACATACAGAAATTCTGACAGATAACAGTAAGCTGCAACCTTTCTCCCCACTGGTATTTTCTGCCTCCCAAATATATATGTAGCAGTGTTAAACACACCATCTTCTGTTTAAACAGATGGTGTCCTCATTAATGATAAATGTAAAACTATATTTATGTCAGACAGCAAATTAGATCTAATTTAGCTTAATTCAGTACTGTGTTCGCACTGCTCACTCTGAAACTATGGCATGGTTTTCTTTTGTTTAATTTCTTAAAAAAATTATCTCCTGTTTTCCTCAAGATCTACCAGAAGGAATAATTAGTGAAGAAAATCCAGATAAATTACTTGAAGAATTTTATTCTTCTGGTTCAAGAAAGTCCTCCCTTCCTCTCACTGTCAGGAGTGATAAAATGTCCAGAAAGATTTTCTCCTCAGTTACATGCAACTGTTTTGTTCATGGTCCAAGAATTATGCAAACATTTTATAACTGGATGAAATTGATACTTTTAATGACATATATAAGTGGAAAACACTGAATCATACCAATTTTATCTCCTTGGGTTTCAGGAATCTCAGTAATGCCTTTAGTCATTAAGCGAGTCAAGCAAAAAGGAGTTGTTTTCAATATGTATTTTCAATGATCCTGACAATTTAACTCAAACAAAGATAATGCCAAAAAAAAAAAAAAAAAAAAAAAAAAAAAAGAAAGGAAGAAAGAAAAGGATACCAAAGCACAAACAACAAAATCTTGAAGAAGCTAGAAAGTCAGTGCTTTTAAACTTGTGCAAAATTAGGCATATCAAAAAACACCAACAAAAAGAAAAACAAAGAAATACCAGCCAAGATGGAAAAGAGCTACTACATTTACCTTAGATATTAATTGCACAGTGAAGGACAGACATTTCCTCATAGGAGTAAAGTTGCAGAGTGAGTTTTACCAGAATCTACTTCTAAGTATAAATTATTACTTTTAATGGTGTCGTGGTTTGACACTGGCACAATGCCAGTGTCCCCATGAGAATACCCTCTCCCTGGTGTCTGCTGTGAGATGTGACCAGAAATAAGCAAAGCACGTTCCTACTTAGAAATAAAGAAAACTTTATTAACTAAACTACAAGAAAAGGAAAAGAAACCACAAGGAAAATGAAAACCTTACAAAAGCATTTTCCTCCTCCCCCCCACCAAATTTCCCACTGCAATACATTCCCCCAAATCACCAACTCTCAGTCCGGCACCACCCCTTAGAATACTCAATCTTCAGTTCATGAAGAGGAGCGGAGTCCTTCTTGCACCATAGGCTTCCCCTGGAAACACGCTGAAACCTCGTGTGCTTCCCTGTCACTCAGCACCGCCCAGAAAGTCCTTTTGCCATTGTGACATCTTCCTTCCATGCCCAGTGCTCTCACCATTGTGCACGGACCAGAGCTGCTTCTAGGGTTGTCTTTTAAGGATGCCTTGTCTCACTCCAAAAAGGCACAGTCTCTCCTTTGGGACATCTGTCCCCCCAAATTATTCACTCCTTGGGGCCGAGGGGTACCCACACTGAACCCTCCTGGTTCTGAGGCACTGCCTCCCCCTAAATGCAGTCTCTGTGTCACAGGAATAAAAATGGCCACACAAGAAAAGTCCAGCCAAAAGGCCACTCCATCATCTCTCCCCCCACTCAAGAGTCTTCTGCAGGTCCCTTGGGCCTATCCCCTCTTATCTCATCTCTTATCTCTCTTCTCATTCAGCTCCAGGAGGATAATCATTTGCAAGGTTTCTATCATGCAAGAAAAGGGTTCAAAATTTCAGTCTCTGCCTGTCCCAGAGCTCCAGAACTCCCACACTGCCCTGCTGGGCACCTTCTCGCTGCACTCCCCCCTTCTCCTCCTGGGCCGGCTGCTATCACATTCCATCGTCGCTGGCTCTCCTCTCTCTCTCCTGGTGGGGGGATGGCTGCCTGATGTCTCTTGGGGCTCCTCCACCTTTCCATCCTCAAGGGCCTCCTCCCCCCCCATCTCTGTCCAGGCCCAGGCCTACCACATGGCTGCCCCTCCGCCGCCCGGCAGCAGCGGCTGGACGGGGGAGGGAGATCCGACCTCTTTGCCTCCAACTCCCAAGAAGAACCTCCCAGTGCCGAAGCTCTGCTTTTAACCCCTGTGTGTTCTCAGAGGTGTGTCCGAACCTCAGTGGCTACATCAGGTGCCAATATTAAAATCTGGGCACCCATTGGTAACCACCAACTAGCATATCCCAAACAACTACTTCCTGTCAATGTGAAACCACGACAAACAGGAAAGCCTATTTTTGTTTTTGAGGATAGATTCCCTGTCTTCATCTCTGATGGTTTTCTGTCGACCTATAAATTTTAAAAAATGTCATTAGTGCTAGGAATGCAGTTTCTTTTAATTTTAGTTTCTTTGAAAACTAAATCAACACAAAAACTGAGCAAAAGCAGACACGTGAGAAGTCTGCTGATGAACCTGGGTAGTAAGAAAAAAAGCAGAACGCATACTGATTGAGGGTCTCAACAAATAGTCAACCTTTTCTGAATTCTTATTTTTACTTGAGAAAATTGTACAAATGCCTGTCATTACTGGTTTTGTCAGCTTCCTATCTGGTACCTCATTCTGGTTTCAAAGCCCTGCTCTTGCCTCTGCTCCACTGAATATCCAGCACACTAGAGTCACCATCTACAGCTAGCAGATAGGCAGGTAGCCATCAGATGCTCTGTCTGCTCAAATGGCCATCTGACTTTTCTGTTCCCAGACTCTGAAAAACACTTAACCTTATATTTTCCTGCAGAAAGAGAGGAATTGTTTGAACTGGGAACTGTATTTCTCAAGAAGATAATAAGGAGAAAATATAAGGACAAAAAGAAATATACAAGACAATAGGAGGCAAAATATGAAAGGCAAATGACTATCCAAATAGGAATGGGGTCCAAGATTTCATGGGAACAGCAACGTGATGTTTCTTTTCATATTTCTTTCTTCAGAAATATTTTAATGTGGCTCTTAGTCAAGATTTCAGACTTGAAAGTCATTAAGTTTTTTATATAATACATGCAAAACATCTGAAAGACAACAATGCCCACAGGCAGAGCAGGCAGCAGAAAGGATGAAGAAAAAAATCACAAACACTTTTGCTGTCCAATACTGGGCTCAGTTTCTGTATGAGCTACAGTGTTTCACTGCTGTCTCTGCCCAATTTCATGGTTCATTGTCCTTGCTAAAAGAAGACTGGTTTCAACTTCATTGTCCTATACAAAAGAATAGTCCATCCTTCCAAAGATAACAAATGGCCATTAGGGCTTACTGTGAGTACCAACGCCACAGACGCTGGCAGGTGCACGGTGGTGGAGCAATTCAAATCTGTTCCAGTTGTCCTCTAGCAGGGTAGTTGTTAAATGTATATTTAGTATCACTGTCAACCCCAGCTCTTTCCAGCAGATGATGAGCAGACGTAGCCTAAAAGCAAGACAATTTTTTTTATAGTTTCTCCTCTCCCTGTTTCTATTCTACCATTACATCTGCTACACAGTATATATTTTGTGATAGAGAAATGATTGGTTTAGAGAAAGTGCAACATTTGGTTGGTGGAGATTGGGTCACCAAGGCATAACCATTATTGCCGTCATAAAACAGAGGTGAGTCAAGGACAGAGCATTTGAAAGAGTTCCAGATACACCAGGAAGAACTGAAAATCTTGGATTATTTTAACAAGTACAGGGAAATGGGCAGAATACTGTCGCCTGGAAAGCCCCTTTTCCTCTCTTGTTTGTAAAAAAATATATAGGAAGTATTAGGGAATTGAAGTATGGTTGGAAAGAAGAAATTAGAGCGTGATATAATATACCTGTATGAGAGGTACATGAACCTGTCCCCAGATAAATGTGTTCTTTCAATGAATATTCTGTTCCTTTCTGAGCAATTTGCATAGGAATTTACAGTGTGACTAATCCCCTTTTGGAAGATATTCTGGTAGTTTCCTGTATCCTCAAAAAATTTCTTAGGCTATAGAAGACAATATCATGTCTCCCACCTTCTCATCTGTCATCTAATATAATTAAATAAATTTTAACAAAATAAATATCGTATTTTTACATGAACAGCAGAAAAAGAAAAAAAAAAGAGCAGAAGAATAATGTCACAGTTGCTTTTCTGAGGAGAGAAAAAAATAGAATTTTTATCAGTAAAAATGGAACAGTTTTTTCAATATCAGATTCTTTCACTGAGGTGTCATTTTTTGTCATTGTACTCTAAATATCGGCATCACATCTTTGGTGTCCTAAGATTACAAAAAAAGTTATTCTACCCTAAAAATATATAGAAAATACAGAATAATAAGCAGACTGCTACTTCTTGACTATCTACAGAAAGCAAAATTTCAGTGTTTTTAAACTCAGTAATGCTAGACGTTATTGCCTGGCAACAGCTTTACATGGAAAATGCCTTGTGTTTCACAGAATTCTAATTTTAAAAAAAGGTTCATGATTCTCTCATTCTGGGCAGGTATTTTTTTTTTCTGAAAAAGAAAGTGGGTCCAATCTATGCCACATCAAAATTGAACCTCTAGTTTCAAGACAAAAGAAGCAAACACACAAACTAACCGATTTGTTTATTGTGTAAACAATGAAAGGAAAAATAATTACTCCACATTTTAAAATCACCAGTTGAGAGACATTTTATTACATTGAGAGACATACTTATTACATTGCATGCTTGATAACACCAGTAAAATCAGAAGGCATTCATTCTTCTTCTGGGGAGCTCTAATAACCAGCTGATAGAATTTGAGGTGGAACTCCTTAGATGTGAATTTATTTGCTTGGGAAATGGAATGTGACCTCAGTCAAATGTTCTCATGATAATTTAATGAAAGACTTGACTTGGGATAGAGAAAGAATCACATTCACGTACCTCTGTATTGTGTGTGATTAAGTAAGTTTTAGTAAGGCTTCAGAGGTAAAATAGAAGAAAGAAATGTAAATACATTTGAGAGGAACTTAGCTGTCCCTGGAAAAAATATAGGCATTTTTTAGGAAGCATCTTTGACATATATCTTGTAGTTTTGGAGTGTGGGGAAGAAAGGGAGATGAGATAAAAAAAATTCAATCATAAACAGTGCCAAGGCTGTATTCTGACCCACAAGCCCAGAAACAACTTGCACCAATATTGTTAATACTCCCAAACCATGCACAGATTCCTTTCAAAGGGTGCGAGTCACCCAAGGCTGAAACTGTAACAATCAAGCCTATAAACTGATCTCTCAGAAAATTTTCTGTCTTAATTCTCTGGTAAGAACTGTGAGGCTGTTTCAAAGACAGCAGTCTTTTTTTTTTTTTTTTTTTTGATGGAGTTAAATGGATTGGCCCATTTTCTCCTTCCAATTCCATGTTGGAGTCTTACACTAAATGAGATATATTTGTTAAAAAAGAAGTATCGCTGTCCAGTCTTGATATTCATGTAGAAGATTCTGTTGCACCAAAGCCTAGTGACATTACATCATCCACACCTTTTTTCTTTTGTTTCTTGTTGATCAAGAAGTTAAAAAATAAAGTTCCTTCTGGATGAATGAAATACTGAGCAATCAACATTAAAATGATGCAATATAGTCTTATGGCTGTGTACATTTTACTGTGTTTCAGTAACGCAAAACTTATTGTGTCTATGATGTACCAAAGCACAACTAGGCTCAATTTTAAATGGGAGCTATGTCATATAATCTTTAAGTGTAAACCATTAATGTTATTCAGCAAGTATCACAGTTTAGTGCTCAACACAATGTCTGTAGAACGCTATCATCTAATGAATATAAAGCCAATATTGACTTACAGCTCATTGAGTTCATTGGTATTTGTCCATGGGTCATTGACAGTAAAACATTTTACATCTACTATGATTGTGTTTGGATACATATTTATACCCTACAGTTTATTATTACAATTACATGGAAGATTTTAAATTACCCTGAGTTTAAAGCAGCCATGTAAAGAAACCTCAGCTTAAAGTGATATCCTCATAAAAACCTTACAGCAGGAACCTGGTATTATCCAATTACTGCATTGCTCCACAAAATAGAAAATCCATCTTTTAATCAATACTTTTTATTGACTAAGCAAAGCTTAAAACTGATTGGACTTCTGTTAAAACCCCTGGATGATGGACCATACTTTGCTGGACCAGCCTTTCACATATATTAAAACAACTCCACAGAAGGCCAAAGTCTTTTGGTTCTCATTTGTTTCTCAAAGCCCTTTAATAACCCAAATTAATGCCCCTGAATATTAGAACTTTCATGTATATTGGTGCTATATTTCTAGTCAGAAAAATCTCTGTAGAGGAAAACTTGAAATATTCTTTTATTTATTTATTTATTTTATAGGATTTTATATCACTGAATCAGGAATAGCTATTAGTTACAGTATAGTTAGGTACAAAATGTAACCCAAACTTCAGTAAGGCACAGAAAACGACAAAGACTATCTTCAAAAGCTAATCAAAGAAAATGTAATGGCCTTAGGAATTGAAAACCACTTAGATATGTAGAAAGAAATAAAGATATTTCAATTGTGAAAACTTTTTTGTTGGTTTTTATCTGTTTTATGAATCAACAATACCCTGCTTTACAGGGAGAGGTAGGTCTAGCCTATCAAGTGCCAAATGACAGAATGAAAAATACTTTAATCTCAAAAGCTGTGTTTTCAAACTTTGGAAGGGTAACAATAGGTAAAGCTTTAGCAGTGAAAGGTCTCACTTTGTTACAGAAAAGTGACTCATTCAGTACAAATGGAATTGGAAGGAGAAAATTGGCCAATCCATTTAACTCCATCAAAAAGAAAAAAAAGACTGCTATCTTTGAAACAGCCTCACAGTTCTTACCACAGAATTAAGATAGAAAATATGTTGATTGAAATAAAGAAAAAACTGCTTGTTCTTTCTCTAGCTGAATAACCTTATTGTGAAAGTTATATATCCTCATAATTAAAAAATATGGGACCTGAATTCAATTCTCATAAATTTAATTGCTCCACTTAGACATTTAATTAAAATCCCTAATCTTAGCTGGGTTGAATATAAGTTTGGTATGCATCCTGTGTATCTTGTTTCTTCTCCTGAGATTTAGATAAAAGTAAGATCAACATTCTTCACAGAAGCCCTCTTTTCAAAGGTTTATTCTTACAACAAAAACACCACTAAGCTAAAACTTGCCTCACAAGTTTTCAGTCCAGATAGGAAATTCTTTTTTAGAATCCCAGCTATCACTACTGTGGTTTTTTTAGTCTAGAAAGAAAAGACTAAGAAGGAATCCCATCATTATGTATAAATACCTCAAAGGCAGGTGCCAAGAGGATGATGCCAGACACTTTTCAGTAGTGCCCGGTGACAGGATGAGGAAACGTGACCATAAACTAAAACACAAGAATATCCACCTCAACATGAGGAAGAACTTTACACTGAGGGTGGCAGAGCACTGAAGGGGCTGCCCAGGGAGGCTGTGGAGTGTCCCTCTCTGGAGACATTCAAAACCCGCCTGGAGGTGTTCCTGTGTCGCCTGCTCCAGGTGACCCTGCCTTGCCAGGGGGTTTGGACTTGGTGATCTCCAGAGGTCCCCTCCAACCCTAACAGTTCTGTGATTCTGTGATTGCATAGTCAAAGGGATTTTTTTTTAAATGCTTGAAATCCACATAATGGAAAGAAATTATTGTTTCAACATACTCTCTGTATGCAAGGCCTCATTCTATACTGTTGCATTTTTAATATTATAAAATAATTTCTAACAATGATAATAGGCTAACATGGGCATTGTGGCCAGTAAGTACACATCATTGATCACCAGTTAATAATTCTTTCTCTTCCATCTATTTTAATATACATTTAAGTTTGCTTTGAAAGTAGATCATGAATACAATTAAACATTGAAATTAATGTTGAAATTGCATAAAACAATCTTCATATTTTATCAAAATTCATATCTAAAGTGATATTTATATTTCTATCCTTAAAGTATTTTATTAAAACACTTAAATGTGTTTTATATTTATCTTCCTTAAGATCTATATAATTTTAAAAATATTATCATATATTAAATACTGTAGACTGGATGATATACACAAAGAAAACAGTGATAGTTTATACATATTTAAAGTTATAAAATGATTGACATTGGCCTGCTTTTGACCACAGATTTCATAATCAAACATTGGATTACACAATCCTAACAAAAGACTGAGTTAAGCAAGGAACATTTTTTGCCTAATGATGAATTGGAAACCAGAGATGTGACTGTGTCATAATAAAATAGAGTGATAATCTCCAAATTCACACCATATTCACCATTTCTTCTTTATGAAATAACTGACGATTTTCTAACTAAATTGTTGAATGGCATAATTTGCCTATTACTTGTCTTTTTTGCTTGGGTTTGGTTTACAATAGGTGGAAACAGCTTAATTCAAGTAAAGCATTTTAAACTATTATAATAAAAATTTAGTTTTGTTTTCTTTTATTTAGATGTAGGAAAATAGGAAAGTTATCATATTATCTAAAAAAAAAATGAATACCTTTTAAGTAACACGTTGTGTCATAAAGTTCTTACATTTTGACCTCCCCAAAAGTAGGAAGCTTTCATTAATGGTAATTTATAAATATAGTGACAGAAGCTGAAGGAACTCGTGTAGAAAATGCACTCTAAATATTGAATTTGCACTCCCACTCCTACTTATGGTATCCCAGGAGACTTATAATAAATAATATTGAGATATCCAGTCAGCAGGATTGTTTTCATATGATTGAAATTGTAATGATAATTGTATTTAAATAATGATGGGCAGCTAATTTTTAACTCAGAAGTGAGATCACTGAAGTCAACAGGAAAGAAGCCCAGGCATGTTCTGCTGTTCAGACACCACTGGAAGGACACAAGTCTTGCAAAGCAAACGAGTGTTTGACTTTTGTTCTATCTGTGGGGGGGCTTTTCCTTTCTTTTTTTCACATTAACTTCAATGTCACTTATAGAATGTGCTAATATATGGAATAATGGTGGAACAACTGAAATCAAGACTTTGCGCTTTTTTCCCACAGGACATGGTTTTGCATTGGCATAGCAATTCTTAACACAGTACTGTAACAGCTGAGGTTCCTCTCCCATAAATCTTTTCTTATTGTGTTCTCTCATTATGGATAGTTTTCATTTGGATTGTATCAGACTTGGAACTAACCAAGTGCCAGTTTTCTGATCTCTGATTATCTTCTGCATCTTTCTGATGCTACTGGTTTCTGAAAAGTGTGTGTTGAAAATGCTTTGCTCAAGTTAGCTTTAAAAGCTCAGATATAGAATCTGTGCCACCTGTCCACGTGGGCTATTTTGCAGTCTGAAAGGCTGCCCTGTATTCTGGAGTGTTTCCTTGTAATCAGTCTATGCTTTCCCATAACTGAGATTATCCAGTTTATACCTAAACAATCTTTTCTCTTTCCCACTGTCATGTTTGTAGCCTTCAATTACATGCCAATCTTGTTTCATCGATTATACTGAGCTTCCACAGTGGTATAATAATGTCATACATGTTTGTACCTTCCCAAAAAACCCCAAGATTTCTGAACTTCAGCATATGGAAGGGTGTTTATTTGTTTGTTTTCCTTTTTATGTTCTTATATATTCTTACTGCATTACAGAAATAATAACAATTTTAACTGAAATCATCTGTGGTTAGTCTGAGCTATTTTTTGAACTGACTCAAAGCAAGTAAATGTAAACTTAATTTATGCATATAGACAAGGTCAGGAGTTGGCATTGAATTCAAGCACATCCAGATTACTCTTTACAAAGTAGAATGGAATTTTTCATTTGTTTGCAAACTAAGGTATTTCTGTTCAACACAGTGGCCCTATGGCACTTCATAAAACTGCTTTTTAGTTCCTAGAAATGAAAGGTTATGTGCACAGAGGTATTGAGGTAAAACAGAAAAGGAAAATAAATAAACACAATGTTAATATATTACTAGTATCTTATTTGCATTATTGTTGCTGGTTTTAGGAGTACCTGGAGATCTTAACAAATTGTACTATATTCACATGTTATAATTGAAAAGTATGAAACAAAAATATGCAGAATGTTGGTATTTTTATGTCTGGATTGAAAACATGTACTTGAAGATAAAAGAAAAACAAAGAAAGTACTAGTAATGACACACCAAATCTAACAGTTCTTAACTTGATCAAATAAAAGTCACTCTTAAAGAAAATCAAAATTTCAATCTGATCCATTGGCATCACAGTGGACACAGTTTGTCATCCCGTGAATCTGACACGGTTTGTCATTTCATGAGTCTGACTGATAACTCTTGCAGTCTGCATTGGTGACAGAAGTATTGAACTATTGAATTGTTTCTTCTTAATTAACACTTGTACAAGTTGAAACTTCTGTGCCAGTCTAAGACAGAAGAAAGAAATTTAAAATAACACATTAATTTGCAGGACATTTTTATCCAGAAAGAAACAATTATTACTCCAAAGAATTTAGAAGTTTTTCAATTATACAGTTTCCTGGTACCAATGCGTGTGCTACTTCAACACTCAAGATAATAAACAGGATGGTTTTTAACACTTCGTATATATTTTATTTTAAAATATGTAAAATATGTAATATAAAAGTATTATTAAAGACAAGGATCAATGCCAGAAAACACATAAATTGTGGATGAATTAATCTGTGATGACTTTGTAGCCCACACACATTTGTCCAATCACATTTGAGATACCTAAAACAGTGTGCCTGTCCTTCAGGTTCTGCTTCACAAGGGAACAGTTCTCCCATCAATTCCAAGTCACGTTTGTCAGATTTCTTGATATTGCTAATATCCTATAACATTCAAAACACCTATTTACATGGATGTTTGGGTAAATGAATCAAGCTTGTTCTGTAGCCTGCACAGAAATTCTTGGGCAGAGTGCTAAGTGAACTTTTGACTTCCTGTTAGCATGGTGTGACCATAATGCAGCAGTACCATAAGTCATTGCCACAGTGGGCTGTTCCCTCATGTACTCATTTGCCATAAGACAGATGTCATTTTTATATCTTCTTATCAATGTGTGCAAATATGCGGTGGGAGGAAGAAAAAAGATGCATCCAGACTGTATCCAGAGTTGTTCAGTGACAGGACAGCACACAGTGGTCACATATAGTGGTCACAGGTAATTCCATTCAAGCATAAGAAAAAGAAAATACTGTGAGGAGGATCAAACACAAGATCAGATTTCCCAAAACAAGTTGTGAAGGCTTCATCAGTGGACACATAGTCCTGAGCAACCTATGGTAGCTGACCATGAATGAACAAGGATGTTAAACTAGATAGAACTCGGGGATTCTTCCCAAACTTAGGGGTTCTGTGATTTTTTCTTCCATTAATGGTCAGCCTCTGTCAAACTTGTTAAACTTTTAACAGGTACAGCTTCCTAGAGCAAATACATCTTGGTAACCCATTGCTTGAAACATCTTGTCCTCTTTTAAGCTGCTCTCCTCCTGGATTGTTCCAATGTGCCTTCAATCTTGTGTTAAAAAAAAAATGAAAAATCAATCCCTATCCTCCTTGCCCCCTTGCCCATAATTTTTATGCCCCTATAAACCTCTGTCATGTTCTCCTTTGCACATATTTTGCTCATAATGAAGAGTCCGAATGTATTTATCTGTGCCTTAGTCATTTCTTCTCAGGTGGGTTTCATGCACTGCCTTTATTTCTGTTCTTCTGAAGCTTTCCATTTTAATATGCTTTTGTTGAAATGTAGAACTCCAGTATATACATTCATATCTTGACCTAATTCTTTACAGTCTAGTATAGTAGTTTGCTATTATTTTCAAACAATTCTTAGCAATATAATCATGTGCCTGTTATCTAGTCCTTCTAAATACTGAACAAATGTTCATATGAAACAATTTACCTTAACCCCCAGATTTCAGACTGAGTCACAATGATCAGCCCAGAACACATTATTTTTTATGCAATGTGATATATTAATTTATTTCTATTTATATATAATAATATATATATTTTATATATATATAATATAATATATTTATATTATATATAAATTTATATGTATATTTATATATATTATATATATATATATAAAATATATTTAATATATTTTGGTTTAGTGGATTTATTGCCCACCAGTATTGTAAGAACTTTTCATGATTATTCACAGACTGCCTTTGTACTTGCTAAAATGAGTAACAAGGTGACATCAGAAAATTTGTCATTTTTCTCTTATCAAAGGTCACATAAGCATATCTGGCAGTTTGTTGGGGGTCTTCCCTGTGAACTCTGATTACTATGAAAATTGATCATCTATCTTTACATTCTATTTTCTATTTCCTAATCATGCAAGGCCTTATATTTTCATCTAACGTTTTTCTACTTCCCTGTCAAAAGACTTTTGGTAATCTAACAAAATACATGTCAGTGGGATTGACCCCTATTCACAAACTTGACTGTTTAACAAGGTATGCAAGGCAAGAGAAAATTTTCCTAAAGCAGTGCTGATTTCTTCCACTATTCTATACTTGTGCATAGGACAACAACTTCTGTTCTTCATCTACCAATTTGCCTAGTATGTATTTGTTTTACAGAACTGTATGTCAACCTTTTCTCTGAGGAATTGCACTTGTATTAATAGTACATTAATAGTACATTTCCCACTATAAAAATTTCCTACATTTCCTTTCATATAAAGAAAGAAATATTCCTAATATCATAACTGCAACAAGTAAACTGCAAAAGACTTCCAATTAAATAGTTTCATATGTAACATGAGATTATTAGGTGAAGGAGAACCTTAATGGAACCTTCAGGAGCCTCAGCAAAGAAACATAATTTCAATGACTAGACAGACTCCAATTTACATTTGTAAGATTTTATTTTCTAGTGGAGAATAGTTTCAGAGATATCCTATTGGTTTCAAATGTCTAATAGTTTGCAATATGCAAGGTATTATTAATCTAAAGGTAAATAAATCATCACTAATGCATTTTAAAATGCACATTTTCCTCTCTGATGTCAAAGTAAATCAGTAAATCACAGATCATCACTAAGTTTTGCTCCAGTCTTTTTGAGAGCAAAGTCAATGTAATCTCTACTGTACAAGCAGAAGAACAAAAAAGAGACCAGTCTTGACACATAAGGTAGCATATGATAAGTGTCCTCTGATATGTTAGAAAGAAATGTACTCTCTCCAGGAGGTTTTAAGCTATATGTGTAATTGAATCTTGGAAGGTTCAATTTTTTATAAAATGACAGAATAAGAATTCAGCTGTCTGGTGGGTTGTTGAATTTCTTGCTAATGGGAACTTACATTTTGAAGATGAATTTTTTGGTGAGCTATGTGGTAATTCAAAATGTAAACTTTGTTAATATTCACTTATGTTTGGTTAACCACTCTTAGAACTGTTATGTACCAAGGTCCTTATCAAGATTAAAACCTGATTCTTCCATGTACTATATTAACATGCAATTAAATGCACTTAATCTCAAATAGGTGAAAGATAGTAAAGAGATGGAAAACTGAATGTTAAATAAGTGAAGTTTTGTTTCCTGTATTTTGGGCTAGGAACAAACCAAGCCCCTAATGCAATACTTCAATTTCACTTTAATGTCATTGAAGTCATCTAAAGTAGTTGTCCCAAAACTGTGTGATGCCTGTGAAGAAACTTAAACTTAATATATGCACTGCTGTTTGCCTCTGACTATTACTTGCCTGGTTATTTATTTTGGAGGTAAGCTGGACATACCAGAACAACCTTTCCATCAGACTTTTACTTTCAAAGGAACTGAGGTTTGCCCATATAACAGAAGATGATGAAACAGAGTCTATGAATTTCAAATGTAGGGTCAGAACATGATGAGAGACCATCAGAACATGACTGGAGAACAAACACTTTTAGATTTAGCTTGATAATATTCTAGATTTCAGCAGTTTAGATACAACCACTGCAAATTTCACCTTTTGATTACTGTAGTTCAGTGATTTGTCTTAAATACTCAGTCTTGCCTGTGCATAGCTTCTTAAAGTTATTGTTTCCAATAAGACAAAGTCTTACCACAAATTTTCTGATTTTCTGTTATATGCTGTTTTAGGTTGTTCATTTTGGGGTTTGGTTGTTTTTCTTGTTTATTGGGGTTTTTTTAGAGGTTTTTTGTTTTGCTTTTGTTCTTGTTTTTATTTTCTTGATCAGTTTAACAATATGATTGCTTCCTGTTAGTTTGTTTGTTAGCCATTCAAAGTACCAAGTGACCACTGAAAACAGGTGCAATAGTTGAAATTTTCAGTTTGGTAGAAAAGTGGAAGCAAATACACCATGTTACCCATTTATGGAAAGATAAATTTTAAAATACTATTTCTGTTAAACGTAAATCTCATTTAATTTGGGAGGTATTTAAAATGTATCTATTTTTTTTTTGTTACTCCATTTTAAAAAGAAAATGTAAAATCAATTCAAAGGTGTCTAAATGTTTTGGTATTTCTTGAATGAAGCTCTATTTTGACTTTGCAAAAAAAAGCCCAGGTAAGTACTCATTAAGTAAACCTATCCTTAGAAATAATGTCTTGCATATTACACTAGAGCTATTGAGTAGAATGATCATATGCGAAGACAGTCAAATATATTTCTTTATGACTGAGGAAAAATTTACATTTTCGTCCACTAAGAAGCCAGAGCAATTCAATTGACAGTAGATCACCATTTGGCACTTAGTTTGGGCATTTTCAACACCCTGGTGGCATTTTTATTTTTCATTACAATTCTGATGAAAAATTTAATTTGGGAAAGTAATTAATTTGCTTGTTCCCTTGCCATCTGAATCTGTCATGGCTCAGCATATTCATCACAAGGGGTCAAGCATGGGTAATGAAGCAGTTACGAGCTCTCTGGCAACTACTATGCCAGCATTGTTACTGAAATGTAGCCCAATCCTCACATTACAGTTGTCTATATTAGGACACTGAATTTTTTCAGAGACTCTGTCATAGCAGTATCATCATCATCATCATCATCATCATCCTCAATACTTTCTCAATACTACTACAAAGGTTTTTCCTCAAATCAAGCTATGAAACTTTACTTTGTTTACATGTCAATAGATGGTCTTTGCCTCAAAAAGCGTACAGGTAAAGGACAGAATAAAAAGTAGTTAATCTACTGAGGGTATATTGAGGCATATTCAGCTTCAGCTTTCCGTGATTTCAGAACCATTCCATCTCTTAATAATCAAAATAATTTGCAGATCATTTTCACTTGACTCTCTGAATAAGTTAGTTAAAAGAAACTGTTATTCTGCAAAAAAAGCAGAGAAAGAAAAAAGCAGGAGATATTTTTCTTGAGATGATCTTCACAATGATCATCCTTGACATGAGGATAGTACAATATCAGTAAAGTTTTTATTCCCTAATCCTAATACTCTTCTGAACATTGTTTTCTTGTCATAAATGTTTTGAGAGAGGTGATATATTTACAGAGATTTTGTAGTCTAATGCTTATAAATACTACTTATGTAGCTGTATTACAGCATTTATTAGGATTCAAATTTGCATTAGAACTTCTATTCTCCACAAATAGTCACATTTTAAAATTAAGATCTTCCATCCTCCTGTGTTATTATCTTTGAGGGGAAAAGACTGTTTGAAAGACAGAGGTCATATTTAGTGCATCATCTGATGCAGCGTCTGACTTAACAGTTTTACTTATCCTTTAGTGAATAGTGAAATACTCATTGTGTAAGTATTCTGCATTGATGATGGTTGTAATAATGGCTTTATTTCATTAAGTGTTTATCAAGGTAAAATTGATTTAATTTCATTTTATGCATATGGTAATGTGTCTTAATTTGGTAATAACTAGTATTCTGTTAAGGTGATCAAGATGCTTAGAGGGTTTTTTTAGCAGTTTCATTATCTATTTTTCCTTGCATAATATAAATTAAATATATTTTAGAAAATAAATAATTATCTAATACTGTTTTTCACTGAGTTCACTGACAAGCTATTGTTCATTTCAATGAAGGCAGAAGGTATAAACCATTGCCTTCTGTTAAATTTTATACATCTCATTCTTCAAAATCTTATGTACTATTGTCTACTACTGTCAGAGACTGAAATAATATAGCTTATGACTTAAACATTTTTATGAAGGACTTTTAGAACTATATTACAAAATCTGCAGAGACCACCATACCCTGAATAGGCCTCCTGACTGAGGCCCTACGCCTTTGCTGATGAAGACAAGATAAAGTAACAGCTCAGGTCTGGGGACATTCACAAAGCACAAGTTTAGCCCCTTCAGGGAGGAGATGACTTCCCCAGGGTTATCAGCTGCCCAGCTCCAACAGACCCTCACGCCAAAGAATGGGGAGAGAGGCTTTGGGGTGTGTTGGAAACCTCTGGTGAGAGGCAGCGACCGCCCATCCTCTTCTGGGCAGAGGTGCCCAGCTGAGGGGCTCCTTCACCCCAGGAAAAGCTTATCCACAGCAGAGGGGTGACATGGCCCATCAAAGGGCCCCCAAAGGGGTCCCCCAGGGGTCTCTGCACCAGAGCTCTGTTGATGATGCAACAAACCCTCAGTGTTGAAAGGGAAGTGTCAAAACAGGCCTTAGCAAGGGAGGCATCTGGGCATTCCCACCTGCCCAAAGTGTGCATTAAACCATGGAATTCTGTACTCTTTGGCATGGCCTGGTGGCAGCGTGGCCCTGTGAGGTGGTGACAGGGGACCCTCACCACCAAGAAAACCAGATGGAGGGGAGCAACAAGACATCGCTGGGACCCTCAGATGGGTGATAAGCTTCCACCTAACCCCTGTCACTCTGTCCCTGTCCCCTATCCCCATGACACTTCTTTTTCTATTTCTTTCTTTCTTTCTTTCTTTCTTTCTTTCTTTCTTTCTTTCTTTCTTTCTTTCTTTCTTTCTTTCTTTCTTTCTTTCTTTCTTTCTTTCTTTCTTTCTTTCTTTCTTTCTTTCTTTCTTTCTTTCTTTCTTTCTTTCTTTCTTTCTTTCTTTCTTTCTTTCTTTCTTTCTTTCTTTCTTTCTTTCTTTCTTTCTTTCTTTCTTTCTTTCTTTCTTTCTTTCTTTCTTTCTTTCTTTCTTTCTTTCTTTCTTTCTTTCTTTCTTTCTTTCTTTCTTTCTTTCTTTCTTTCTTTCTTTCTTTCTTTCTTTCTTTCTTTTCTCTTTGATTCTCTTTGCCTCTTTTACTATAAAAAAAATATACCAATCTTTTGGCACCAGCATCTGGCCTTATTTGATTTAATCAAATTTTTTGTTTTAGTATTGAACCTTCTAAGTTCTTTCCATTTTATATACAGTGACTTAATTTTCTTTGCTTTTCTGGGTTTAAACTGGATCATAACAACTACCTTCCAAAAAAGTGGTTTGGTTAGGAATTATGATTATCGGCCATGACAGTGTAGTATTTCCCTGCTCTTGATGAATATTCTTTTTTTTCCCCTGATGCTTCGATTACACTATTAGCTTCCTCAGACGACTGCAGTAACTAGTCTCCTTCAATGAAGGATTCCTAAAGGAGACAGAATGAGAGTTTCTCTTCTTCTGGGAAACTGATTTTATAATGGTGAAGGTGTCAGACATAATTAAGATGAATGATTGTGTACCCAACTAAATGAATCTTATTGCTGTAAATTTGACATTTTTCCTATACTGTTCATGAGCCTAATAGGAGCACACCAAATGCACATCTTAGCAGGAGTCAGAGACAGGATAAAGTACACAACACTGGTAAATAACTGCTGAAATTGCAGAAGTCTGAAGTCCTCCTTCAGACATAATCCTTTCAGTATTTTCAACACAAATATTGAAGGTGCAAATTTCATATTTTAAGATGTAAATGTGATTTATATAAAATTTTTTATAAGATTATTTATGATTTATATAAGAAATCAGATTTCCTCATTCAGTCATGTTAGAAAAAATAGTCCATAGGCTCTTAGTCATGATAATGTACTGAATGTCTCATGAGATATTTGGATCACTTAAGAGATTAGTGAATAAGACAAAAATAAGATCTGCTACTATTATTAATCTTGCCTTTCTACCACCTTGTCCCAACAATCTTTAAACTCTTCTCATGGTCAGTTTGAGGTTTTTGGGTTTTTGGGGGTTTTAGGGTTTTTTTGGGTTTTTTTTTGTTTGTTTTTTTTTTTTTTAATAGCAGCTAATCCAGGACATTACAACAACTTTCTCAGTAAGTTAGCTCTCAAATGAATTTCAGATTCTGATGAAGATGATCATATACTTATTCTTTCAGAAAAAAAACCCCAAAAAAGCTAAAAAACCCAAAAAAATACTTTTATGCATGCCATCAGTTAGCTTATTATCAATCATTCACAAGCACTACAAAACTTAATTAGTTCTCAGTGTTCTGTAGAAAGGGGAGACATCTAAATGTCTTGCCAAATTTACTGACAGAATCTTTATTTATATTATGCATTGCTCTGACTAATTATTTAATATTAAGAAGTGAGCAGTAAATATCAGCCTACAACATCCAATGGTCCAAGACAAGATAGTGTTATCTTTTGATACTCTGACTTTTGGAAAAAAAATCAAAACTGTTACAGAGAGAAGAAAGACAACAAAGAACAAATACCCAATGCATTTAAAGTAGAACACACATAGTAAATTCAGATATCATATCTAATTGCAAGTCAATGAAGAAAATAAAAAAAACGCAAATTCTACTATCTAAAAAGTATAAAGATTATCTCAATGTAATCCAAATGAGCAATGAGAAATCATTCTCTTAAGCATAAGATTCCTTCTGCCAAAGAGCTTGGGATGGTAATTTCCTGACTTCTTCCTGAAGAAAATTCTTTTAATCAAACCTAAGACCCAAGGAGAGTCCATACATGACCTGTATTCACCTGCTTCACACCCCTGGTAATGTGGTTAGTATAATTTACACCAGTTGATAAAGCAAGCAGACATTCTCTGTGACCAAGTGGGTCACACTTCATTTCCTGTCCTGTCACTATTAGGGCTGAAGTCCTGTAAACCAAGTAGAAAAATAAAAAATAAAATAAAATAAAATAAAATAAAATAAAATAAAATAAAATAAAATAAAATAAAATAAAATAAAATAAAATAAAATAAAATAAAATAAAATAAAATAAAATAAAATAAAAATGTTTCTACTTCTACTCTGTATCAGTCTCAAGATGTCTGTGTGCCAGTCCAATTATTCCCTTCCTTCCCAGCCACAAAGGTCCCAGGCACATCCCAACAGATGTTTTTGATGACCCCATCAAAGAACAAAGAAGCATAACAACACACCATAAAATCAAGCAAGCAGCAACTTCTTAGTCCTAAGTGGTGATCTTGAATGGATAGGGAACATCTTGGGGCATACCTTTCACGAAATGATAGACTTTTCAATTCTCAGAGAAGGAAGGAGGGGAGTGAGCAGAACTGCCACCTTGGACTTCTAAAGGGCAACCTTTGGCTTGTTTAGGAACCTGGCCAACACAGCTCCTGGAAGACAGTCCTGAAGGGCAAAGGAGTGCAGGAAGGGTGGACATTCTTCAAGAAGAAAATCCTGAAGGTGGAAGAACAGGCCATTGCCATGTCCCAAAAGATGAGTCAGTGGGATACACCAGCCTGGCTGAACAGACAGCTTTGCCTGGGTCTTGGGGAGAAAAAAGAGAATTTATGATCTTTGGAAGAAGGAGCAGGCAACTCAGAAGGATGTTGTGAGATTATACAGGGAGAAAATAATTAGAAGGACTAATGCCCAAGTAGAACTTAATCTGTCTCTGCCATAAAAGACAATAAAAATGTTTCTATAAATACATCAGCAAGAAAAGGAGGGCTAAGGAGAAACTCCATCCTTTATCAGATGCAGAGGAAGACAGAGTGACAATGGATGAGGAAAATGCACAAGTACTTAAGGTTTTTTTGCTTCAGTCTATAATAGTAAAACCAGTTCTCTAGGTCATCCCCCTAAGCTGGAAAACAGGGATGAGGAACAGAATGAATCCCCACATCAGAGGGTAAAAGGTCAAGGAGCTGCTACTTAACACAAGGAAGTCTATGGTGTCAGATGAGATCTACCCAAGGGTACTGAGGGAGCTGATGGAAATTCTCAACAAGTCACTTCCAAATATTTATCAACACTCCTGACCAAGCAGAGAGGTCCAAGTTGACTTGAGGTCAGAAAATATGATGTCCATCCACAAAAAGGATTGGAAGGAGGATCTGGGGAACTACAGGGTACAGGCTGTCAACCTGCCCTCAGTGCCAGGGAGGGTTATGGAACAGATCATCTTGAGTGCAGATACATGTGTGTCTGATCATATAAATTTCTTGGTATGTTTGGACTGATACCTTTGTCTTTTACACAAATGTTAAAACTTTAGTGTAACAAATGGCAATATGTCATTTGACAATATGTCATATGACAATATGCCCTCCTGTGAGCTCTGTTAGGGCTCTGTTGTCCTGGAAGCATTTTTCTTAAAGTATGACAACTGATTTCCAGCATATAATTGGGAAGCATAACAATGACTTATGCTGGAATTTGCAATAAATGCAATGCAATACAAAGGTCAGTTAAACAGACCTATACAACTAAAGTTATAGTAGGAACAACATAAGACAAAAGAGTATGCTGTTGTGATCCTCTTCTCTGGAACTTAACATAGCACAAGACATGAACAAGTAAAAACAGGGCAAAAATTAGAAAAAGAAAATTTTTATCAGCTGTCATCAGTGAAAAAGGAAAAAGAATTTAGTATATATAATTCAGTGTATCTTCCTCTCCCTACCTTAACAAAGGGTCGTCATGATTTGGTTGCTCAGTAACCATTAGAATCTTCAATGTTAGAAGCAGAGACAAATTTTCTATAAGACTAGTGTTTTTCGAAAGTGTGGAATTCCAGGCTAACATTTCTGCTATAAAAATTATCTTTAAAATGGTCTTTAAAACTTTCTCACACTCAAGTGTGAAGAAGTGGAGAAGTGGATCTCCACAATCAGTACCTGAATTCCACTCTTTAAAGGGATGTGATTCTTCCCCTGTACTTGGCAGTGGTGAGGCCACACCTTGAGTGCTGTGTCCAGTTCTGGGCCCTCAGTTTGGGAAGGACGTTGAGATGCTTGAGCGCGTCCAGAGGAGGCAATGAGGCTGGTGAGGGGCTTGGAACACAAACCCTGTGAGGAACGACTGAGGGAGCTGGGGGTGTTCAGCCTGGAGAAAAGGAGACTCAGGGGTGACCTTATCACTCTCTACAGCTCCCTGAAAGGGGGCTGTAGTCTGGTGAGGGTTGGTCTCTTTCTCCAGGCAGCAACTGACAGAAGGAGGGGAGAAAGTCTTAAGCTGTGCCAAGGAAAATATAGCAAAAAAATTTAAGGAAAGAGTAGAATGGCCTGCCCAGGGAGGTGGTGGAGTCACCATCCCTGGATGTGTTTAAGAAAAAAACTGGATGTGGAACTCAGTGCCATGGTTTAGTTGAGGTGTTAGGGCATGGGTTGGACTCAATGATCTTAAAAGTCTCTTCCAACCTAGTTATTCTAAATTTTAAATGCCAAAGTGTTAATTTTGCCTAATTAAACTGAAGCAAAAGTTCTTTAAAAAATAATCAAGAAAGCTAGAGAGTAATGAGACAGCATTTACCAGATGACCTGTTGTACATGCACAGGTTTTCAGTCTTGGCCTGCGGTCTCAGGGAAGTAACCAAAGTGAGCCTTTTTCTCAGTGTAAGATTCCATGACTCTGAAGTTTCACACTGGATCATTGTTTGATGTAGACCATTAAATGATACCACCTCATGTCTGGACCATAGAATTTTATGGCTTTGTCTTTTTTCAATTTCTATGGTTAGGCTGAAGTAGTCATGCCAACATAATTTTAGGCTTTGTCCAGTGATCAGGAAGGGAAGACATGTACAGAGATCTCCTAATCTAATTATGCTTTCTAGTGGATATAACTCAGAGTGTGACTCAGACAGTAGCAGCCTTTTCTGTTAAAGTCAAAGGCTCTAGTTTCACTTCCTGCAAAAAATACAGCTAGGATCAGTGTTGCATTCAAAAAAGTTCCTCAGAATTAGCATATTGCTCAATACTGAGAGCTTTTACAGCCAAAAAGCATTGGTAGATGACAATATGAAATATTTATAATGAACTGTCATCTTGATTTCAGTGGGACAACTCACATCAAATAGATCTTGTAAGTGTTTAGGATCAGCCCCAGGCTCTGTCTCTAAACTTTTGTTAGGCATAATCAGTGTCTCACACACAGAAACATTAAGAGGTTTTCCAACTGCTGTAATGTGTGCAGTAGCATACATTATTTTTTAATCTTGTTTCTAAGAATTATATTAAAAAATAAGGAAGGGTTGAAAACTTAAAGTTTAAATAAGCATTGAACAGATTGCTCAAGGTGGTTATGGGATCTTCTTAACTGAAGGATATTAAGAGTAGAAAATACTAGAAAGTCCTACTCTGGGGTAGGAGCACAGATTACCTAATTTCTTGAGGTCCTTTCAAGAGAAAATCTAGATGACTCTCTATGCAGGGAAGAAAAATACTTCTCCCTTCCCTGATGGTGCTGCAAACCTTCAGTCTGCAGGTTGTTGAGGAGAACAACGTCTCTTGGTTGTCAAATTGTAATAAAGAAGCAAATAACTATCAGCTGGAATTTAATTGCAGTCTGCTTCCTCCCTACAGCAGGAAAGAAACACAAAATTAATTTAAATTTTGAATGAAAACCAATTCACTAGCCCAGTCCTGAGCTTTGGACCCATACTTATTCTTGAAAGAAACTTTCATGTTGCAAACTGTCCCCTAGGAAGGGTATAAGCAGATTGAGGATACTATATAATGGTTCTATAAGGCCTTATAAAGGATCAGAGTATTTCATTATATCTGAAATCATATTTATGGAGATGGATGATTAGGAATTAGGATATGTACAGAGTGTGTCAAACATGGTTATTATAAGGTGAAATGGCTTCTAGAATTGATTGGGCCATGACCAAATAGCATGTGTCCAGAAGGGTTAAAGAAATAAGCAGAGAAATTGAAGAAGCTTTGGCAGACATTTTTATGTACTTCTGCTCTTCAAAATAGATCAAGTGAAATCTGAGATGACTGGAGAGCAGCCAGCATTATGCCATTATTTTAAAATGGCCTAAGGAGAGACAAGGGAGGTAAATACTCACTAAGTCCTTGGGATTCTCAGAGGATATGGCCATCAACCTAGACAAAGGAGATATGCACATCTCATGAACTTTCAGAAAGCGTTCAGCAAAATTCTGTGTTATAGGTAGTCTGAGTTGCAAAGTCAAGAAACTAATTAAGAGTAGACGTATTAAGTTGAATTGACTAAATCAGCTATAATAAATGCATGCTGAAAGTAGAAAATAAAGTTAATGAAGATATTTTTGATCAAGTCAGCTGCTTAAAAAACAAATGTATAAATGAGATGTGACACAGCTAGACTGCTAACTGCACTCCTCCCTCCAAGGACACTTTCCAAAGGAAGTATCTTGCTTGAGATAGACTCATTGATGTAGATCCTTTGAAGTCTGACATGTTTGTAATACTATTGTACTACTCTCTGCTGTCAGAGCTTCCTCCAACATACTGCCCTTCTTCACTTTAACACAGGTGAATTTTCATATTCATGAAAACATTTTCCTGTCATCCTCAGAAAATAATTATTCTTTATATGCACCACGGGAAACTGCAGCATAAGGTTCCCACACTGTCCTTTGAGACAGGTAGAAAACATCAATTCTGTGTCTGTACCATTCAGTCCATGACAACTTTACTGATATTACTAGCAATGGAACAATTTTATATGTGAGGGCTGTGCCACAGGCTGAGATCACAAGTGTAACAAATAAGCATATTCTATTGAACTGTTTCAAGTCACAACCTTTGGTAACAAGTCAAGATAGATTTGTATTTGTAGAAAGCAAGAACTGGCTCTGATCCTGAGCCATCCAGTCCTATGATTGTTAATTATGTTTCTATACTGCTTTTAAAGATGGAAGAGATGAAGAAAAAAAATGCAGAGGGATATATCAAAAGCTTTTATGCCTTGGGTTGGCATCACCAGTCTTGCCTAGCAAATATACTACCAACAAAGAAAGGAATTTATTATTTATTCAACATTTTCCATAACATTAATGAAGGATTGTATAAAATATTCCTTATCAGTTTTGATATCAATATGGGAATTATTTGGGGATACTTTATGAGGCTAATACAATCCAAAAAGAGTAAGACATATTTCTAAATAATTAAGACATTTTTGAAGTTTTGTTTTAATGAGCAAGTGGAGGATATCCTCAGCAGTGTCTTCTTTTCCATATATACTTTATTCTTTTAAAGTTATTTTAAATATTTTAGCTGAATTTGTATTTTAAGATGGTTTTATTCTGGAAACATCCTTCTTGAGGATGTGAGGAAACTACTTAGGGAATTGTGTGTTAGTGCAGGTCTTCTTAAACAGGCAACCTTATTCTAAACTGAATATGAACAATAACCTACATGCAAAATAAATATATTGACCAAAATGTCTAAATTTTGTTGAATCAGTTCCTTGTGGGGCTTTGCATGTGTTATACGCATGCAAGTGTAGTTCTGTGGTGCTTAAAAGTCTCCTCCACAAAATTGGCCTGTCTTCCTCCATTTAAAAGTATTCTATCTCTCAGAAATTTTTGTGCTGTTACATATCTTTAACCGTCCAGACATTGTGTTGTATGGGGCACAGTTGCCAAGCTGCTGGCAGAAGGGGCTGCAGAGGAGCTCTTTGAGGAGCTCCCTGAGCCAGGGCTGTCCTGTGGCAGACACAGATGGCTCAAGCTGGATCCAACCCACCCGCTGTAGGGCACAGCTGACCTTGGGGCACCTCAGGGAAAATGTATTCAAGAAAGCGTTTAAAACACTTAACAGAGGGAGGATGGAACAAAAAGTGTAAAAAACAACCCTACAGACACCAAGGTCACAGAAGGAACAGAATATGAAAACGTCTGCAGCCTGTAGGGAAGTCCATCGTGGAGTAGATATCCATTCACATGGAGCATCCTACATCAGAGAAGTTAGATATTCCTGAAAGGCTGCTGACAATGTAGAGCCCAAGCTACAGTGGGGAAGACTTGAGGATGAAGTGGCAGAGAGGAGTTGTTACTGATATCTAATTATATGTCAGTTGGGGTGGGACTGGAGGTGGAGCTCCGAATGAACAGGGTGCAAACATTGTTCTTTGCTTTGTGTTATCCAAATCTATTTCAAGTGACAACAAACTAAATTAAACCTCTCAAATTTGAGACAACTTTGCCCATGACATTAATTGGTAATAATTATTCCCTATTCTTATCCCAAGTTTTTGCATCTTATTTTCTCCCCAGTACTCTTTAAGACAGCAGCTGGATGTAGGTTTGGCAGCCAGCCAAGGCTGGCCCACAACACACCTATGTAGCTTAATGGGATCTTCCTTTACTGAGAGAAACAACTCTAACTACATGAATAGGCAGAAGAAATGACTGAAATATTTTTCTCTTTTCATTGTCTCTAGATGGAGCTAAGACTAAACAATCAATTTATCAAGTCTAAGGTTAGGTAAGTTGAGTTCTGTTGTGGTACACATTACAACAGTTGGCAAAATGAAAGTTAGAAAGGAAACAGAAATTACTAAAAATAAAGTGTTTCAGATTTACCTGATTAGATATGGTGCTATTTTACTATATCTGACAAATGTCATCAGATTAAGTTAATTAAGAAAAGTGTGATATGTATGTATTGCACTGAGAAGCGTTAAAAGTAATCAACCATCAGATAAGACATCTTCAGCCAGAGAACATCTGACACATACAAGACTTTTGTGAATCTTGATCTACCCCTAAAAGGTAACAGGCAGCAAGGAACTGCTTTGAAATACAAGCAGCTTCTGCTGTTTCTAATGGAGGGATGTCAAATACTGGAATTCATGTGTAAAAGAGAAGATTCAGTTTAAAATAGAAAATGGAAGTGCACATCTATTTTGGTCTTTGTCATTAACTTTTCTCACTAAACATGGGTATTTTAGGAGTCTTGTAGCGCTACCCATGTAGTGATTTATGTACTGTCCACCAGTGTTCCAACAGCCAAATCTAAAAAGAGAAAGACCATAAAGAAAGCTATATTGTTTTACTTTTCTCCCCATCATTCATTTAAGAAGTTTTCTCAGGGGATCATTTATAATACTTTCTGACCTACAGATATGATATCTACCTGCTTCCTTCTAATTAAAGACGTGGCCCTGTCTTTTGCACCCAGTATTCTCCTGAAGATCAATTCCCCAGCCATGAACCTTACTAATAGAAAATCCTAACTCTATAATTACAATACAAAAATAAATACTGTGGAAGAATTGAAGATGACTTCGTAAAAAGGTCCATGTTTCCACAGTCTACTTCATCACTGGTAGCCACAGCTTATAAGGTCTGACTATTAAAAAACCCATTTCTACTAAAAGGATGTGTTTGAGGTATTTAGCCCTAAAAAAGTCCTTGTTTTAAACAAATAAAACTCATTCATAAACATGAACTTTGCATACACAATACAGAAAAAAAACCCAACACGCCAAAACCCTGAAACAAATGCAGCAAAAGAAACCTTTATTTTAACCACACACACACACACACACACACACACACACACACAAATATATATATATATATAAATATAAATATATATATATATATATAAATATATAAATAAAATAAACCATAAATTCCCAAATGGCAATCTTTGAAAATGTGCCTGAGCTTCATGCACATGTACTCTACAGAATTATTGCCCTTGGGAAAACTTTACTGAATTTTAATTTTGATAAGATACTGATTATTAAAATTAATGTAATCGCCTAATGATGTCATCTCTATTAAAATGGAAGTAGTGCACTGAAAAAAATGAATTAGAAGAAAGCAAATACCACAGGAGTTTGTGTCAGGTATTCCTTTTCTTTTACTTTCAACTGTGAAAGAAAAAATAGACAAATGACTGTGATATTGAAATGCTTAAAAAGAACCAGTAAAGGGATTATTATAAGATAAACAAGCATTGTAAATATTTAATAACTTATAAGTTACATTAAGACATATTATAAATAAAAGCACTTCTAAGCACTGCTTTCAGCAGTTCAACATGCTACAATTCTTTTTTTTGTTTTTGTTTTGCATTGTGTTTATTCTTAATACATAGTAATCTTAGATTTTAAAGGATGCAGAAGATAGCTAGATTCCAGGTTTGTGGGGCCTTTTTCCCTTTCTTTTTTCAAGTAGAATTTGAAAGCTACACCTCAAGGTTATTTCCCATTTAGCTTTTTCCTAATATGAAAATAGGAAGAATTTTAATGTTCCCATTTGTTTTCTTTGAAGAATATTGATGAATACAGAATTACCAGAAAATTCTCTGGCCAGAACAATTAGAAAGACTTCTGAATGATGATAAGCTTTTAAAAGTGCCTTTTACAGCCCCTTTTCAGTCTTAAAGCACAGACTTCTCAGCCTCACTGTGTCCCTGAATGTTTTCAGTTGGAGTTTTAACTTTGTTTTTTCAACAGCCTGTGTAAGGGTCATTCTACAACAAAGTAAAAGGTCCATGTGCACCATAAAGAACTTCTGTATCCTATTAACCTCCATGAACTCTTAGAACACTCCATGAGGCAATTAGGATATCAAGGTAAGTCAGCAGCCAGCTGAGCATTATGTTTTTGAGGATGTTTTTTCATTCAGGACTTAAAGGAAAAGAAATTGATCTAATCCTTGTTACAGGAAGCAACTAAAGACTTATGGCACTCACATTGAAAGCAAAACTCAAGACAGCCTATAAGATGTACAATGAACATTAAATATTTTTACTAATCTTGTCTCCAGTGAAGTGAACCAATTCCTCCTTTATTTATACATCTAATACTTAGACTTGAAAAAAAAAATCAAAGCACCAAAAGTTTGCCTCAAAAGACTGCACTAAATGAACACCATGTAACAACACATAAAAAGTAATTTATTTTGAGTATAGAATCCATTGTTTCATTTGTTCAAAATGTCTAGTAAGGCTAGTGATGTCCTGTGTTAAAAGTACATTGATATTCCTAATATCTTACAAAATAAGCACTTCCTACATAGCTATAAAGTACAAAACCCAAACATATAACTGCCCAAAACCCCAAAGAGTCATAAGTATTTCTGGCCCTTGATAGGGAGACTTAATTTTGTTCCAGACCTTGCTTAGTCTCTAATAACTGGGTTTTAGATAACTAAAAGTGTTCATGCAGTCATTTCACTAAGGTACGACTTTTTCCAAAATTTGTTTTGTTTTCTTCCTATTGCTTCTATTGTTGTCATCATCACCTCTCCTATGACCTTTCATAAATCTTATCTTCAGCATACCTTGGAAGTCTGCTCAGGTAACCCTGAACACCATGTGCATGGCCAGCTCTTCAGGACAATGTGAAACTGAATATCCCACAGAGAATATTTTACGTGTCAGATGTGAATGACAGAGGAAGCTGGAGATAGAGCTGTTGTCTGTTTCAAGCCTTTCCACTCTTGCTCTAGTTGAGCAATTCAAAAGTTTGGCTCATCATCTCCTAGTCACACTTGGCTTCTCCAAGCTACTTCTGCCTCTTCAAAATGTTCACATACCTTGAAAGAAGACTCGTTCTTCATGTAAACAAACAACAAATAAAAGTATTGGCATGCAAGTAATCAAATGGAAAGATAAAGAGTTCAGTCATGCAGCAACTTGAATCTAAAGATTACTTTCAGTGGCTTCCTTATACATAATTAATATCTTACATATCTTCTTGGATGAGACTTTTACCACAAATTTTCATCTTTTTCATCTGTCTTCCACAATCTTGCTGGAGTTAATATGTGGAAAAATTCTTACCTTTATCATTATTTGTCGTTTTTAAAATTCTGGTTGCAAGCACCTGCTTGGTTGAATGAATGAGATGTTAAAGGGATTCATCATACTTGTTAATCATGTCCTAGCAGCACATAGTCCTCATGTTTCACAGACTGTTACAGAACAGCACTTAATTCTTCACTTTTTTTTTTAATCTTGACAAAAATTTAAAGCAGGTTTCTTGACTTCCAAGCACAAGTTTCTTTAACACGGATATCGTATTAATACATCCCTTCATAATACACCTGTCCAACATTAGGAAACTTTTATGCAACTACATCAAAATGAACATTTAATTCATATCTTGGTAAGTGCTCTTATTTTGTGAGCACAGCTATCCAATAGCATTCTTAAGCCAAATAAGCTTTAAAAAGGAAAAATATTCATGCTCACTTAAGATCAGCAATACAGAAGAGAGCTGATCTAACCAGAAAATAAAAAAAGAGAAAGAAATGCCACAAAATTATGGTCGCTCAGAATAGAAGAAATGGACAGACAAAAAATACTCAATAGTATGGAAGAGAGAGAAAACCATCTAAAAAACTCCAGGAAAAACTGGAGAAATATCCCCATTAAGCCTAATAAGTTGCTTTTAAGTTTAATCCTTCAAATTTAAGCTTCAAATTGAGAAATGTTTTCAAAAATTGCCCTGATATTCACAGGGAAAAAGTTTACATGTTTTTTCAACAAACCAAAGGAACAAAAACCAACTGTCTTTATTTTAGGGGCAGTACAGGGTTGAAAGGCCAATAATTGAAAATAAACTTCTATTAAGAACACAGTCAAATTAAAATAAAGTGAAAGTCAAATCCAAAGTGTCCAGACCTAAAAGATAAAATGATAACTAAAATAATTGAGACTGTGCAGTAACAGACCTTGAGTTTTCAAGGATGTTGGGAGTTTCATGAAGGCAAATTTTATAATATTGTCAATGGTCTGTATTGCAGAAGGATGGACATTTTCTTATTTCTTTTCTATCAGTTTCTATGTTCCATGATTTTAAAAGTGGAAAATTAAGTTTTTCAGAGGCAAAGGGAGATTGATTCTGCTGGGAAAAAAATATGTCCCTGTTGTGGTGTGATGTAAATAGCCTGTCTCAATTATCCCGGTCCCTTCCCCAGGTGTGCCAACAACCTCTCCCTTCCCCTCCCTTGCCTATTGCAGACATCTTTTGTGAAAATCCTTTTCTTTAGGATTTTTTCCCTTCTGAGAAGCTGAGGCCTAAGAAACAAAATGTAAACAATGGTTATCTGCTGCTGTGGAATGCATCAGGTTTGTCTGTGATTGGGCCATCTTGAATGTTTACAATTAATGGCCAACCACAGACCAGATAGCTTGGACTCTCTGTCCGAGCCATAGATCTTTGTTATTCATTCTTTTCCATTCTTAGCTAGCCTTCTGAGGAACCCTTTCCTTCTATTTCTTTTTAGTATAGTTTTAATGTAATATATATATCATAAAATAATAAATCAAGCCTTCTGAACATGGAGTCAACATTCTCGTCTCTCCCCTCATCCAAGAACCCCTGTGACCACTGTCACACTTGCCCCCTACTGAGTGCTGTCCATCAATCTTGGCATTCCAGAAAGGGCATCCTGTGACTGGCAAAGTTCAAAAGATGCCTCTCAGCCCTGGGGGACATTGGGCCATCCAGGTGTCATTTGTCCCCTGAGACTCCCCTCCCCTTACCTGGTTGCTGGGATCCCTACCCCTTCCCTCCCCCTCTCCCTGGGGTTAAAAGACACAGCAACCATGCGGTTTGAGTTTTGTTGGAGCTGTTGCTGCATTCAGAGGCCCGTGTGCCAGGAATAAAGGAGGATCAAAGCCCTCTATCAGAACTGACTCCTTTCCTTCACCCCACTTTGAAGCCTCTCTGCCAGAGGTAAATCTGAGCTCCTGCATGCCTGTACTTGTCCCAAGGACCAGCTGCAGCATCCAGCCAGCCAAAGGTGTCTCTGAGGTGACACCACCACAGCTGCCACCTTTGGTCAAGCAGCAAGGGCCAGATGAGCCCAGGCATGTTCCATCCAGTTATATTGGTATTTAATTCCAATATAAGTCCCAGGGGAAAAAAATTAGCAAGATATTGCCAACTGAAAGGATCACACCAATAGCAAAAGCAAGTCACTTGCAAGCATGGAGATTACTAAGAGGAGCAGAGAAAAGGCACGTAAGTCATGAAGGTTATGGAAAAATGGAAACTAAGTCTTAAGAGCAGCTGATTTTTTGCAATTTTATGATCTCAAGGAGGTGTTTATTAGATGGAGACCCTGAAAACTTTGTATCTTCTCTTTCAATCAAGAAAGTTATGATCTAAGCCCTAACATGTCTGTATGTTTGATGTTAGTAAGACTTAAACTCTTGGACTGTTAAAAAGGCTTAGAAGAAGAAGATAATACACAGAGGAATACAGAAATTGAGAAAATATGTACCACAAGTTAAAAAATGTGAATTGTGAAGATTAATATAACAACGTTCTTCCATAAAGTCATTTTTATATGGAAAAAAACAATAAAGGAAGGTGATAAACGAAATCCACCTGAATTTCAGTATGAAATTGAGCTGTCACCGTGCCCCTGTGGCTAGGAGGGTCAATGGTGTTGTGGGGTGCATCAGGAAGAGTGTGGCCAGTAGGTTGAAGGAGGTGATCCTCCCCCTCTAATTGGACCTAGTGAGGCTATATCAATTCCAGTCTTCACAGTCTAACAAAAACAAAGAGCTACTGGAGAGGGTCCAACGGAGGGCCATAAAGGTCATAAGGAGTCTGGAGCATCTTTCTTATGAGGAAAGATTTTGGGTCTACTTTAGCCTGGAAAAGAGAAGACTCAAAGCGGATTTCATCAATACATAGAAATATCTCAAAAGTGGGTGCCAAGAGGAAGATGAAAGAATCTTTTCAGTGATGCTCAGCAACAGGATAGGAAGTCTAGGCCATAAACAAAAACACAAGAAGATACAGCTAAACATGAGGAAGAACTGAACTTTACCTTGAGGGTGGCAGAGCAGAGGGTGGCAGAGCACTGAGTAGGCTGCCCAGGGAGATTGTGGTGCCTCCCTCTTTGGAGATATTCAAAACCCACCTGGAGGTGCTCCTGTGTCACCTGCTCTAGGTGACCCTGCCTTGGCAAGATGATTTCCAGACGTCCTGTCCAAAACTAACAGTTCTGTGATTTGGTGATTTGGTCAAGAGCTTAATGTGGCTCAACACTGGAAATATTACCAGGGGGAAAAACCAGAGATTAATGGAGGAATTACAAGGTGAATAGACAGCTTGTAATTCCTATAAGAAAAATTCCTAATGAGAAAATAATAGAAATTCCTAATAATTCTTAATAAGAAAAACTAAAGCAGTGAAGTATTAGACTGGCTACCAACAAATCAAAGATCAGCTCAGAGATCGCTGTTATTTAATGATTTCATTTGCGATATTGGCATGGATATAAGAAATATAATGAAGTTTGCCAAATACATTATGTTGGAAACATCATCAAGCACTGTTTAGAAATAATATAGAAAGAACATGATGGCCTTGAGAATCATGATAGTAGAAATTAAATTAGATATGGCTAGTACAGATATATTCACACACTTTGTGATTAACATACAAAACTTCTTGTCAGTAGAATTGTCAAATGAAAATTGAAAAGGAAGAGGACAAGAGTTTTAATATGAGATGTCTAGAACTGCCACCATTTTTGATCTGTGAAAGAGAAATACAAATATAAGGTGCATCAGCTGATAAATTTTTCAGTGCAATTAAGGAAATATTACTTTTATCAAGTATATTCATCAGGATATAGTCTTGGTAAACCAGGTTTGTAAAAAAGAAGTCAAAAGGAATTAAGCAGAGGAAAGAAATAATGTAATCATGAGGAGAACATAAATAGTAGACCAGAAATGCACAAGTTTTTACCAAATCTCTAAAATGAATTCTAGTCAAACCAGGTGTATTAAATACGCTTCAATTGAAAGACCTTTTTAGAATGCATTCTGTAAACACCTCCAACTTTTCACTTAGGAAAGCACCTTTTCAATTTATTAATTTTGCTTTATGTTTACTATGAAAAGAAAGCTAGAGAGGTATGTCAATAAGATAGGTAATGAGTTTATGAGCAGAGCCATAAAGAAGATCTATTGGGGAAAACTCATCTCAAGTAAGTTTATAGTACTAAAATTATTCCTTTGCTAAAATTATTCAAAATGCTAAGCAATGCATTATTAACTGTATTCTGCTGGGTGCTACATAAAAACATTCTTCTGGTAGAAATATTGTTACCCACAACACACCAGCCTGTAAATTGCAACCTGCCTTGTGAATGGTTATATGATTTGGGATACACAAAACCATGTTGCAATGAGTGAGTTATTATTTTCCTTTTCTGGTTTTGCTAAAAATATTACTGCATTGAAAATAAAGGTGGAAATAAATTGAGTTGGGATGGCTTAATCTGCTGGGATTATCAAGACATCAAAAAAACTTATGGGAGGAGAACACAAAGCCAGAATTCAGTATTTTGCTAAATCTTCCAAATGTTAGAAAAAGTCAGGTAGTCTCAGTCTAGGTTTTATTGGAAAATCAGATAGATTAAAGTGATAGTCTCCTGATTGAAAGTGAGCACATCTAGCTTGTTTAGGTGTGGTTTTATCTCCTTAAATCCTTAAAACAAGGGAAAACTGTTGAGGGAAAAAGGTATCCCAGTGGGGAATTTATTTTCTATTTAGTTTCATTCTGTCAAATTAGCTCTATATCAGCTTCCAGAATCCAGACCTTTGATCTATCCTTCTGGTCTCACCAGAAAGAGAGCATTGAACAAAGGACTCAAGCTAAAGCTGAAAGTATATTGAAGGAAGTAGGCTTCCTTTCCCAAAGGAATTGGAAAAAAAAAAAAAAAGGAATGATACACTTGCGTTGATGTCCCCAAGCAAATATATTACCAAGGAGATTTTTTAAATATATTTAACAAAAATGAACGAACAAACAAAAAACCCCAAAACCAAAAAAGCAGACAAAACCCCAACCCAACCCAAACCAACCAAAACAAACATACAAAAAAATACAAAACAAAATTAAAACCAAACAACAGGATGAGGGAGAATGTGAGAATGTGGGCAGGATTCTGTTGATTTGATCCTTTGTTTTATGTCTTCTCTATCTTTTGGGTTAAATAATAGACATAGATTTGTTTTGAAAACACCAATACATATTTCTGATGTATAGTTTTAATGTATAAAGCAGATGAAAAGAACAGTAATTTGACCAATAAATAAGAGGTGGCCTGAAGGAAATCAGTAAAAGGTAAAATTTAGGACATGGAAACTCTGCCAGCCACTTCTAAGAATGAGCTTGAGTTGTTTGAGAAGTGGAAGAACAGAACAGGAGGAATAAGCATGTTCGATTATTTATTTTTTTTAAACAGTCTTACTGCCCAAGATGAAATCATATCCAGTAGCTAAGATTCTGCACTTACATATAGTAACAGAGGTATTTTAAATATGGTCATCTGATTGAAAGTACATGGTTCATCTCTGTAATAGTCAGGACAGTCTCTGTATATATAGTGATATTTCCACCTGAAAGCGGAGATCTAAATTGTATTAATCCTATGGTAAAATCAGTTATTTTTCACTTGACTACAAAAAGACTACAGAGTGCTGGACTCCAATATATTTTATATATAGTCATATGAGTCCCACTGTCATGGACCTGTGTGTTCAAATATTGTGGAGTTCAACTCAAACCTTTATTCAATCATACTTCTCAGTTAATACTGTGAAGAGTTTTGCTCTTAAATCCTTGTCTCAGCTCTTTTATTTAAAACAGTAGGATAGATATTTTATTTAGTAATTCTGGTGGGGCAATTAAAAAATAACTAGTAATATTTTTAATGTCTGCCAATGTTGGAATGGATTTAGCAATGGAATGTTTATAACCTTGGAATAAGCATATGCCTACTGTTCCACTTAACATATTTGTATGAATGTAAATAGAAGCAGTAACAAAGCTTACATATTTTTATAATACATTGATGGCTTATGTATTTAAAACTCTACAAAAAGTTGTAAAATACTTCTATGCATTGTTCAATTTTCCCATTATTTCAATATGATATACACTTGTTTTTCTTGTGGTAGCACTTACTTGAAACAGCTCATGATACTGTTTTTAATCCTTTTGCTTTTTCACCTGAAACACTGCTGGTGCCAGTATTGCTTCAAGCTCTTTAAAAGTAATGGTTAAGGGCCAGAAGTGCAAAGACAAGGACAAAACACCATTGCTTCAGGGCTCTATTCAATTCTCTTTAATCAGGCGGAGTTGCCATTGAAATCAGTGACAACCTTGCTTTAATAAGAAAGGCTGGATAGGGAGTTCAGTAGTATGAGTGTGTAACTTAACAATCTGCCCTACATGGCAGGAAAGGACTAGCAAAAAAAGAACAAATAGATTTTCTCAGTTCAAAAACACTCTTTATATTTCTTTTTCTGTAGAACTGATAAAGCTGTAAATTTTTTTGAGAAATACATTCTTTTCTCTCCTACTCCTCTGTAAACATATAAACAATTCAGCTAAAATCTCTCATCCCCATCCCTATACATCTCTTCCAGTATCATGCCCACTTTTGTACAGGTGAGCTTTCCCGTCTAAGAAAGAAACTGTCCTGTCATGGCCAAAAATAAAGAATAAAGAATATAGGTGTACTAACAACATGACCCAATGCAACCAAAACACTCTGATAATGTACCCCGTGGTTTAAAAATCTTTAAAAAAATCTTTTAAAACCTTTCTTCTTAGAAGAAAAGAAAAAAAAGTCTACAATATATTTTGAAATTGAGAGTATTCCCTACCAGATTGCTGTGAGAGCCACTGAGTCATGACTTTAGAACACTCTTAATTCGTGGGAAAAAAATGCCAATGATTTATTGTCCGAAAATAAAGATAAATGGCAACTTGGTGCTTTCCTGACTTTAAAATATCCTTTTTGATATCATTTTATTTTCTCAGATAAAAGTTTCGGTGAAAGATATGGTAACTGTAAAACACTGAAAAACAGCCTCTAGTGTGAATTTCCATGCTGCTAAATATATTGTCCTCATTTACTGACATGAAGAGCCACTTGGCAGTCTCTGGTGGAATAGAATTATAGATTATGCAATTCTTAATCAGCTGTGTAATTCAAAAGCTTTCCTCACCCAATTGTACCAGTTCAATTTAGGTCATTAAAACTGCCACAAGGCAGCTCTCTTCCTCTGGCATTGACTGTCTGGAAAGACATGATTTTCCAGCAGCACAAGTCAGCAGTCACCTGCTGAGAGAGCCGGTGTGGCTTTTAAAAGCTGGTTCAGCACAAGAAGAAAAAGAGAGCTGACGCTAACTATAGTTGTCAGAAACTCAACTACTCTGCTTTTAAACATCTCAGAAAACCAAACTGGAATGGAGAAGGAAAAAAAAAATAGGAGAATTAAACGAATTAAACAAATGGAAAAAAATAAGCCTAGCCAAGGTAACAGAAAGGAGAAAAAGTAAAAAAAAACAAATAGAAAAGAAAGGTCCAACATTAACTCCCTATAGGAAGGTACGGAAAAATAAACAAACAAAAAATATCTGCTCATACTTAAAAAAGAGTTCTGCTCATACTTTAAAAAGCTTAAAGTAATGAGTAATACTTTTTAATTAAAATGGATATTTAGTTTTGACATTGTATAGAATTGATCTCTCTCCATTGAAATCATATTAATCTCTCTGCTAACCTCAGCCTGTATTGGGTGTAGTCTCAAAAAAGCACAGAACCAGAATTACTTGACAAAAAAACAAAAATCAAAAAAAATAAACCACAAGAACAATAGATGAGTAAATGTATATATATAGTAATTATTTATCTATACCTACATGAATTTTCCAAGGATGCATCTGCTTTATTCACCTGCAGTTTCACAGGTGACACGCACTCTTGTTAAACCAGAGTGTACCACCACAGAGTGTGGTGGCAAATTGTAACATAACATTGTACATATAGATAGAATATATTTTACCAAAGAACCTACAAACAATATGCTAGAGTTTTGCTTGAAAGCACATCTGCAGAAACAAAGTACATGATAATATCCATGAGGACTGGGCATTAATTTGAGCTGAAATTTTTTTGCCTAGGCAGGCTAAAAATATTAGTAAATATGAACAGCTTATTTGAGATGAAACAAGGAGGAACTGGTTGCCATGGAGGGTGGGAGTAGGGAGAGGAAGAGACATTTATGTTTCAAAATTCAGCCTCTGAATTTAAGCAAAACTCCTACATATCAAAGGTAGCAGATGAATTCATAATTGATCTGGATTTAATTTTTTACTAATTATTTCATAATACGATCTAGAAAAATCTTGCAAGTCAATCCACCAGAATTATTTTTTTAAAACAGGAACTAGATCAAATGAATGGTTTGTGGGACATTGGTTTTCCATGAGCAAGTTATCCTGCCTCAAGGCTGGTATCTTAATTGCATCTGAGAATTGTAGTAGTTTTCCAAGATGGAAAAGGTATGCAGCTCTTGAGATCTCCTCTGAAACACAAAAAAATAGAAAAAAATCAGCAAAGATGGAATGAAGGTAGCAAAAACAGCTCTAGTGTTAGCTATTTTAGAAGAAGAAAGGATGAAAAAATCAGGTGGATTCTCAGTTTCTGGGTCATTTTCATGCACAGGCTTGAATATATAAATAATAGCTTATTCAATACTCTGGCTTTAGCACAAGGGCATTCAGAAGAACCATAGTACAGGTGTAGAGTAAAATATCTAAGAAAAAAACATTGCAATTTAAGTAGGCTTACAATTGAAGTCAGAAATATTATGAAAGGGTTAGAGTTCAATGAGGAAATGTATCAAAGATAAATTGGTGATGGTATAATTTCTGCTGAAAAGGCAAAGATTCCAAGACGAAGACTATACCCATATTCCATAGTTTACAATGTACAAAATTCTAAGAATTTTACATTATTTTCTTTTTCTTCCATTCAAAGTAATTTGGACTTTTGGTTTGGATGAGAAAAGAAAAGCAGTTCTGGCACCAAGATGCAATTTATCTGTTTCAGATTGTGAAAGTTCCTCTTTCAATTGACCTATACTCAAACTGGTTTAGACTTGGCACACACTAGTTCTATCAATGGATTTTCAGAGGATGGTGGCTGGTTGCTAAAAAGCATTTATGTTCCAGAGTCATGTTTTGTTTTCCAAAGGGAAACTCTAACTGGAACAGCCATACCGTGTCAGAACAAAGACTCTTTTTGACACTCTCTTATGCTGATACAAATTGTCGCACTAGGGAGAGTCTCTTTGGTGCCACACATTGGCTTTCCCATATTTGCCATCTTCAGTAGTACAGCACTCACTCTCTTCCTTTTTTTTTTTCAGTTACCGTCCCTTGAGATTATTTTGTTTGCCTCAATTCTATTTTTCTGTTCTTCGTTTGGGAACAGTAGATATACTTTTCAGTGTAATTATTGTGTGATGCTGATTGGCATGAGTAAGAACTCTGGCCATTAGTAGTCAGAATGTCCAGGGTGCTCTGCCTAATCCCCCATATAGTACGTGGTTTTTGGCAGAGGGATGACAACTTATTTTTGTCCTCCTGTACTCATTGTTTGCTCAGCCCAAAGGGGAAAACCAACAGGAACAATGGTAGATGAAGTTGTCTAAGTGAATAAAACAGCTCTATAACAAAGAAGTCTTCTCTGGTCCTGTTTTCCGTTTTTAAATTGTTTGTGGCCTAGCATCATGATATCCACAATTATATTAAAATCTTTATCAGACTTCTCTTCTATCACCTTCCAAAAATTTAGAAACTGTCTAACTGTCTGCATCCAACCTTTATGGAGGAAAACTTCTGAAAATCTGCAGTTTCTTTTTCATTCGAGAAGGCTGAAGGACAACGTGCAAGCAAAACTGAAAAGTTACAATTCCCTAATCATCCAGCAGACTTGGAAACATACAGCACCTCTTTGATGTTTGCAGACAATGTGCTAAACTGAAGAGAATGGACTGAGGTACCCAAAGGAATTCAGTTTATTTATGGAGTGTTTTCTTTGCTCTTATTTGTAATTCGTCCTGCCTCATCTAGGGAATCGGTAAACATAGATTTGCTTCAATGGCCTAAAGAGAATAGAAGCTTCCAAAAGATGAGATCTTTTATTTAGAAAAAAGTGCAATTGTAAGATCTATGTGCTGTCACATCTCACAGAATCACCATAATAGCATTTTGATTGCAATAGAAAAAAATCTAATTACAATGTAGAAAATATTAAACCCAAACTTTGATGAGTAACAATGCCTAATGCAAGGGGATTCTCAGGTGATGCTATTTCTCAGTACATTCAACTATTTCAAGTTTATAAAATGACCAAAGTTTTTCTTGAAAATTCTGTATTTGCAATACATATATATAGAAGAAATTATCTACAGAAGAGTGCAGCAGTATCTTGCCTAACTAGCAGACTGCACTGAAGTATACGCATTTCAAATTTGCGTCATAAATGAGCAATTAACATTTATTGTAACCAAATTTATTGTTTCACAAAATGGCCTGAAGTTTGCTTGCTAAAAATCATATCAATAGCAGGAGTTTATCAGGTGAAGTCATGCAGTCTTCACCAGTTATGGGTTGCGACTTAAGGAGAAACTTGGAGTGAAAGGAATTCATTGGGATCCTTAAGAGCAATAAACTTACACTACTCATGAGGTAAAAATATTTATCTTGATGTCCTGGTTTAATCCATTTGACAGCTAAACACCACCCAGCTGCTTGTACTCTCCCACAGAATGATGGGGAAGAGAATTAGAAGGGTGAAATGAGGAAACTCAAGGGTTGAGATAAAGACACTTTAGCAGGAAAAGGAGAAGCTGTATGCCCAAGCAAAGCAAAACAAGGAATTCTTTCACCACATCCCATGAACAGGCAGATAGATGTTCAGCCATCTCCAGGAAAGCAGGTCTCCATCACATGCAACTGTGAATTTGGTAGACAATTTGGTCAGTTGGATTCAGCTGCCCCTGCTGTGTCCCCTTTTTGTGGACTGTAAGGGCTGACACCCAACTCAACACATAATTAAGGCAAACTGGCACAAGACAGGGTTCTGATTGTAAGCCATTCAGTTCTTTCTGATTATATCTAAGGGTATTAAAAGCAAAAAGCACCCAGCAAGCCAAGGGAACTGCAGCACAGAGAAATATGGCTTTGATTCAATGGTCACAAAGAATAATTGGTTTGTTTTGTTTTAATTATTCAAAAATATCTGAACTTAAACTTTCTGAAGCTCAAAGCAGGCACATAACTCTATGTATGCAATATTGAATGATAAAAATTGCTGACAGTTGCATGTGCTCATTAGGAATTATAAGTCAGCAGCACTACTTTCAAAACCAGAAAACTGTTAAAATACAGAATTCAGCTGAAGGAATAAATCAAATAAATCAAATATTTACCTTGATACATGTAGTCATTTTTCTATCTATACAGTATATTTTCAGATCACAGCTTTTTTGGATTTATTAATTATTCCAATATATTCCCCTTATGAATGCCTTATGAAATTGTGTATTATATGAAATACAAATGAAGAATCATAAGCCAGGCGTATCTGGTTCATAGCTCCTCTATGCATCTGAAATCATTTGTCAAGAGATCTGTCCCAACTCATTAATTCAAAAATAGGTTAATAGGGAAACCAGCATCAATAAGCCAGCAAAATCCCTTTTACACTTTTCTAGAATGATCAACACCTCTGAACAATGTAATTCATTGTGGAAAAAGTTTGTCAGCCTGCTGATGTCAAAGGCTAAGCTAAGAGAGGAAAATATCCACAAAACAACCAATGGATTATAAATTTATAATATTAATATCTGGGCACATAGAAATAATCCAGTGAAACAGATTTAATGCTTTGTATTTAAATTATCCTATTAGAAATAATATAATTTAGATGAATATTAGAGACATGGCAGCTAGGAAGGTAACAAAGTTAGAACTCTTATCTGTGTAATTTACTTGCATTTACAAAGCTCTCAGTCTGCACTTTACTTATAATTGGGCACTTATATTTGCTATCTAGGACACTTTCCTTGTGCTTCCTGTAAAATCATCTACTGATAAGTCAAGCATTCTGAAGCTTAATGCTGTGACAACCAGGCTTGTATTTTCAGTTTTGCATTAGGCATTGCAGACTCCTGTGTTCAGAGGTTGAAGAAACCAGAATTTGAAGAAACTAGAATTCAAAGTGAGGTCATTTTAAAATGTAAACAAATCCAGCTTTAATCCACAGGTAAATTTAACCTGGAAACTACTCTGAAGTATCAATGCATAGCAGGTTATCCCGTTGATGATGGGACAAAAATGATTCATAGTTTGAAGCAGGATTATCTGACAAGTTATTTCATTGGGAGGCTCTGTGAAAGAAATAAGCAATGCCAAGAATTTCAAGGTAATCTCAGCAGGGAAGTTTGAGATTGTTGCATTAAGTGTTTGTAATGTAATTCCTTTATTTCCATGTAGAATTACTAATGTTAATTAATGAAGGAATGTGCTGCAGCCTCCTTTCTGCACCTTGCTTCTCCCCACATAACTACGGTAGGATGAGAAAAACTGCTGTAGAAAAGTTAGGTTTCATGATGGATCAAGATCTTTCACAGAAATCAGATTCTTCAACTGTAAAGATTCTTCAACTGTAAAGATTCTGTTATTCAATCACTTTGCCTGAAGAAAGCTGATCTACTGTGACTTTTCTTATTGGTAATTTACATTTAAGTAGTATGCTCTCTCAACACCTGGAAAAATGCAAATTACCCTATGAAGAAAGGGAGAACAGAGACCAAACCTGGTCTGGAATAGAAACAAAAGACCTCTCCTACTTATATTGCTTTGATAAATGTTTGTACTTAAAGGCATAAATTTAATCTTTAATAATATCCTATGTCTTTTACTAAAGAAAAGTTCAAATACTGTGTCCTACCTACTTGTCAAATACAGATTTAGTGTTCTAACAGTTAAGAACACATAAGAGAATGTTGAACAATTGCATATGATTTTTTATTTCATAATGCTAATTTCAAACAAGAACATTATCCTTATGAGACATTAGTACAAATATAAAGACACTTTTAGCCTACATTAAAATTTTAAGTGCTTATCAATTTCATTGGTAAGAGAGAAAGCTGTTTATGAACATTGCACTAATTAAGGCACTTAGAGATAATACGGAAACCACTTCCTCTTTGGAAAAAGAAATTAATTGTCTTTCTAAAAAATTGTCTCCATTTACTGAAAAAAAGAGTTATTTTAAAGGAAAAAAACCAGCATTTCTGTTTCCAGACATTGTAGGGTACTAAGCATGAATCATAACAGAAGGATATTTTGTACAGATGTTCTTGTTGGTGCACTGAAACAAATCAAAAGGAGTCTAAAAAACACTTACCAAATGAATAGGTTTTATATAAAGAACCACTGATAATTAAAATACAGATTAAGCAATAGAAATTAGCTGTAACACTTGCAAAATGCTCCCCAGGGGAGTATGCTTCAGGGCAAACTCTGTAGCCATGCTATGATCCGAGCTGCACCCTTGATTCAGAAAAATTACTTTGAAAATGGAGAATGTTGGGGATGAGGCATCTAATGAGACTGCAAGGTCTACATTTAAAATAGCATTCAAGTTTCCTTTACCTACAACTGTGACGAGCTGTCTTGGAGTAAAAATACAGGTCTGGAAACAAAGACCCCTTTCTAGCACTAAAACAGACAGAAATTGAAAAGAAAATACAGATTGCATAGCAAATCTTTGACTTGGAAGCATTCTGAGAGCATCCTGTGGCAAGCACTCCTGGAATTATTTCAGAGGGAAATAGTAACCCCTTCTCTGCTCATGGGCATGTTTGAGTCATCCTAGATATATTTTGTGATACATGTAAGTTTGAAAACACCTGTGAAAGAGAAACCTACCTCACAGACCATAGCCATGACTCTTAGCTGTCTTGGTTTTGTCCCCTGATTGCAAGACTTTGAGCACGTAACAACATTTCTGTTACACTCTTCAGAAGCTCCACCAGCAGAGCTGAAAATGGTAGGTCGATGAGTAGGCTGCTGCACTGAAATCAGGTATCTGTATGTGGTTGCTCTGTCGTCAGAACTGTTCAGTGGGTAAAAAAACACACACAAAAATAATGAATTCTATTTGATTATGCAAATAATTGTGCCTGACTTCTACTCCGCTGTTTCATCTAAGTGAGATCCTCCTGGGTTTAGTGATCATTACATTTTCAAACTGAAATGCATATCTGTGTTTAAATGACAAAGTTAGCATTTGGAAAGATTTGCCAACATTAAATTACAAACGTGCACTGCAATGCAGTAAGTTTGAGCAAGTAAAAAAAAGAGAATAGTTCTGAATTAAAATATATTTATGTAAAAAAATTTAACTTTGACTTCATTTAAAAAGGAATACTGTTTCATAGTGCCTTAGCTTTATTTTAAAAAAAGGTTTGTTATTAGTCTCAAATTTCTAAAATAATTTTTCATTTCATCCTTTTTTTTTATTTTAAAAAACCTCACAGAACAGTTATAGTAAGAGAGCTTTGCAAGCAGTTCTTCTTCAGTTCCTATTAAAAATATATGTGAGATCAGAAACCCTCAGATAATATCAGCTGTATAGCCTAGAATCAAATGAGCCTCTACTAATTTTTTATGAAGGATCCTCTTCTGTGATGCCAAGTCCCTCATGATTTCAGGAGCTTCTGAAACACATGGTACTAGTCCAAAAGGCATCACAGGCACAAAGCTGAAAACAAGGACCTTAAGACCCACCATAGGAGTCTCAGCTTTATAGACTGTATTATGTGGATCAAGAGGCTTCTCTAGTACCCTCAAATTTCCCTGGTGGTTTTGTGCTGTCTTAAGCCAAAGCCTTTAAACTGATTCTTTTTCTCTTAACAATTATGAAAGTTTGACAATAAGGAAAAGCCCACAATCTCTGGAAAGTTGGTGAGAAAAACACCTGTCTCCTGTTCCCTGTGTGTTGGACTAGACCCAAGCTAATTCAAGTTACACAGACAAATTGGATCCTGTTAAAGACATCAATATAGCCTCTAAAAGCCTTAAACATTATATTCATTACATTCTAGTTGGGTATAAGCATTAGCCTTACTTTCAAGATTGTCAAAAGATTAATCCCAAATATGCATGTTTAAGAAACAAACTTATAAGACTGTAAGTTTGGAATCAATGCATATTTTATTTAGTTTATTTCACAGAAGCTTATTTTTTTCAAGAATTATAACAGGTCTTATTCTTATAATGATACTTTGAAGTAAGTTACCAGTATGTAATTCAATAGCCACTCATTATTTGCTAAAATTTAATTGATTGGACTAATGAAGAACTAATAGTGCAACAACGTTTTTATCTGTATGATTCTTTTCATATATATTCTTCCATTTCTTACCTTTTTATTGTGTATTTGTTTCCTGTGACATGTGAGACTCAGACTAATCCTTTCAAGTTGCAAACTAACAGATGAATGACAAATAACTTATTTATTTTATATCCTAAATTGAGATTATGCCATTATTGGAGATTATTTTCTGTTTTAGAGGTATCAAATACATCAATGATGGCTTCAGCATGCTGTTTATTTATCTGTGAAAGAATCTGTGAATTCATTTTTACTTAATGGCTGTTCCCTCGCTCACGGCAGTATATTAACGCATATTTGGTTCATACAGAACAATTCACTGGACAAGGGGCATAAAGGCCTGTGCAGCTGGCAGCTGAATGAAAACTCTGCCTAGAAATGGAATAACACTCAAGGTCTTGTTGCAAACTGTGCAATCTGCAAAAGGCTGAAGAAAGGAACCTTCTGGTTGTAAGTTTATCAAACCCTTCACTCACCAAGACTCACTTTCTCATATTCTTTCCTTCTGTGCAGTTACAAAGCAATCTCTTCTATTCATACGACTCACAATGGACCCCAGTCCTTTGGCACTAGTAATTACTTCTGTAGACTAAAAATGGATGAATTGCATTCTTTTTCTAAGGAAAAAAAAATCACTTCCAAAAAACAACCAAAAAAGCAATAACAAAACCCCCCAAACAAAAACCATTGCAAGCTTAGTGCTCTCTAGAGTAATAATTGCACCAAAAGAGCACAGCAACTTTGGGAATAAAGGCTTCCATTTTCTAATTAATTTTTACTTATGTCAGCAGAAAGCTACATAAGGCCTTAGCATGGAAAATGCATTGTACAAACTTGAAAGTATAGTTATAATAAATTGCGACATTTGAAATATTCTTGTCACCATGTGAATTTGTTCCCTAACACATTCTACTATCAACAACTTTTTGATTAAAGGAAATACAAATGTTTCAAAGAAGCACAAAAGGTCAGAATTGCAAAATGCGAGCTAGGCACTTAATCTTGTGTTGACAGGTGTTAAGTTCTTAAAAACTTGTGTGGATCTGAGTCTTAATTTTTGCATAGTACTCTACATTTTCAGAAAGTATACCTCAGAATCTTCACATCATTAATCCACAAATTACATGTATAATTCCCACTTGATACAGAGCACAAAAAAAATTATTTGCACAGGTAGGTAGCGGGGAGAGAATTAGTACTCAAGACCTATTTATGCTTCACCAAGCCTGTATTCTCCCATGTTACCCAAATTTCTTATAATTGAAAGATAAAATGATACTATCATCTCCGCTTCAACCAATATTTAAGCACAACAGACTTCTACATTAACATATTTCACAATGTGTCTAATGAAACTTATGAGTTAGAAGACATATGGAATGTTTTATTTCTAAGTGGATTACCTTTGGTTTGGTTTATGTATGATTTTGCCTGTCTGACACTCAGCTTTAAAAGCCTACCTCTGTGGGTATTTTTTTTTTTATTTTCTGTGTGTAATTATAATTGCAGACAGGTTGGTTTTTTTTTTTTATCTGAGTCTTTATAATTTATATTCTGTATTGCAATTCAATTTACAGTTCCTAACAGCAAGGGGTGAGTTTTCTCAGTGACTAAGTAAAGAGGCTGATAGATATGATTACTTCTGAAGACAAGGAGAGAAGTGATTCTGGCAGTATAATTCTCTTTGTTTCTGAACAAGGGAAGTTATGATCAAGAAAGCTCAGCATATGAACTATAGTTATGATTAAAATAGTTTTGATCATGTGTATGAGGAGTTTTCTCTAAGACTTAGAGCACCAACAGGGAGAACTTCATAAAACAGGAAACCAAGTTAATTGCAACAAAGGGAATAAAAGTCTTCCTTGAACAACAAGCACTAGGAACTGGAAGTGGCATTTCCAAACACCAAGAGATTTGCCTGACCTACCCTTCAGAGCAGAAAGGTAGTAGACTGCCTAGCACAGATATCAGAATAACTACAGCTGTAACTAAACTGAGGTCGGTAAAGGTTGCAAAACCTGACTCAATAGTGAGTAAATCATGCCCAGTCCTCTAATGCTATACGCATATTTTTAGGGGTCACCAAGATATGTGGCTTCAGTACAGCACTCTTAAGTTGGTGTTACACTGATTTTATTGCCCTGACTGCAGTAAGGGTATGCATGACCATCTTTGTCATATAAATGCCTATTTTTTTTCTGATAGTTGGGTTACTGGGTTCAAACTATGCAGCATATACAGCATTATTAAATGACTGAGAAAAAAATTACTGAGAAAATATCAGCCAAATCATCTACATTTCTAGATCCTTTTGAATATTGCATCAATTATGCTGAAAATTTAGGATTACAGTATTTTTTTTCTTTTTCCCAAACATAACAACAATGCTGATCTAAAGAAGGATAAGGGGTGATCTATGCGTGATGGAAACTTTTATCAAAGATAAAGCCTTGCTGCCAAATTGCACTTAAAGAGAGCTTGGTTGTTTTAAAGTGGTAGAATTAACAATTACAGGGCAAATTGCAGATTTCCTGATAGAGCTCTGTCTCTATTAAGAGACTGCTTTGACTCTATCACACACTAGTGTCTTACAGTGTATTTCTAGTGTAGGGCAGTCCAACAACAGCAGAATTTCTGTAGGGTGAAGTGACTGCAAGGGGAAAGTGTCAGAACAGGGAAAAAAAGCAATGTTTTCAGTCATGCAGTCTACGATTTCACTGTTTAGACAAACTGTGTAATTTTTGAGCAGTAACAATCAGCATATTTGGAAGGTTATAGAAGTAATCCAATAGTTTTCTTAAGTAGATTGAAATTAATTTAATTCTTAATTTCAGGCTTTAATTTAATACTTCCTCAGTTCCAAAGAGTATGTTTAACCAAAGTCTTCTTTCTGGCAGTAACCAGTAACAGATGCCATGGGGGAAAAATGATGGAGCACAAGTACAAAAATTTCCACAATTTTCAAACATCAATAATAAGTAAATTATAAAATCATAACATCCTGCAGTTAGAAATGCCATTAACTAATTAAAGTATGAACTGCAAAACTCTCTGAAATCCTAGATTATGTGTGTAATACCCTTACTTTATAAGACTGATCCTGACTTACCATCTAGTGCTTGCCTAACTTCTCTTATAGCTGAGATATAACACTGTAAACATACAAGCTGTCCCAGTCCCAATGGCAGACAATTTGTGGCATATTCTTAGCTTGTATCAAGCCCACTCCAGTAGGGTAGAAGCAACTCACAGAGGAAATTTTTCTAGACATTGGTTTTGAAAGCACATTGCCTGGGAAGTCACCAAGACTTTTGGACATAACATAGGACAAATTTTGCAACAATTGTGTAGTTTATTTTGAAGTTGTAAGAGATTGAAGAGCTACAGTATTTTTCCTCATCACATATCTACATAAACAGGTTTTTAACTTGGGAACTAAGTAAGCCAATCAAGTCAAATAGCACATTTATTGCACGACAATAATAGGAATGGTGTTTCTTCCTATGTTAGTTATATTTCAAATACACACTGATGTTAGAACATTGATCAGCATGTGCCTTGAGTAATTTAAGTTCATCCTTTTTAATTTTACCAAGTTTTGTTCCAATTACGAATTTAGAATGCTGAAGGTCCAAGATGCTGAATATCTATGTAATGTGTATGTCTACCCACCTGCAATGCACCAGTGAAGAGAAAATATCTATCTTGTTTCACAATCTTCTGCAAAATGTTTACTAAATTAGGGACCATATGTCTTTTTGTCAATGGCTAAGATATTTACTTTAAAAAATTAAAGTCTTAAGCACAAATTTTTCATATTTTATTTAGAAAATAAAATAAAGCATGATATGCTCAAAGAAGCTGCATATTGTAAATCAACACTTTTACTGTAATATACTCACATAGGAATGATTAGATCAAAGAAGCAAAAATGGTTCAATAAGGTGACATTTCAATTGTTTGAACTACCATCTTTCTGCCACAAAAGCCAATATTTCTTGCATTGCAAATTAATGGAGGAAGCAGATGATCAACCCACCTCTATTCATGAGTACTGCAGTTTAGAAAGAACCCAGTGTTCCCTGGGGCAAACTAGTTGTTGTTGGCAATATGTGCTGCTGCTGTTGGTACAAAGGGCAAGGTAATGTAGTAATATTTTACTAGTGTCAGATGGTTCTGTGCAGTAAGAGGCCAGGGCAATTTAATGCAATGCCATTTATTTATAATGGAAGCCTGAATCTCCATCCACTGAGCTATAAACTTGCATTTTGTTGGATATAGTCTATTTCCCTAGATCACTGAAGCTATTAAAATCTGAAGACTAAGTTATTGATATGGAAACCTGTTGCTGAGCTGTTTAGATCTATCTAGTTTTCTAGCACATATATTTTGGAGGTACTAGATATTTGTTTCTTTTTCAGGCTTTATGGTATACTTAAGCTTGTCACATAGTCACTGTTTATCTTATAGATTATGTAATAGGACATATAGTTTTAATAGCCAAATGGAACAGAAGCTCTTACATAGTATAAACTGACTTATCTTCAAAATCAGCATATTGTCACTAACCCTTAATATTTTGAGAAAATGACGTGATATAATTTTACTAGAAAAATCTTCACTGTCAAATTCATGCTTTTATTCTTGTCTTGGATATTGACATATTATTGTCATCACTGAGTTGAACGTTTCATATAAAATAATATCTTGAAACAATGGAAAAAGACAGTAAAAATTTGTTCTTGCACTTTGTAATAACTTAAGCTATGCAACACATGTATTGTAGTGTTATCTCTCTGTTCAGTACACATTGCTACAGAGCATTATCCAAGCACCATAGAGGAAATAAGATGAATTCAGACTTCTGGTTTTGATAGGTCTAATATACTCATGGCCACTGGATGATAAACTATGATTACAATAAATCATATCTGATATGGCTGGCTAACATAGTGCTTTTATGTCTCACCAGAACTTTAGCAATACCTACTACATCTATAATTTTCTTTCTTAGTGCCAAGGATACTCTATCAGGTCAATTTTTTTCACTTTTTTTTTTTTTAATTCAAGGCAGGGTACACTGGTTTAAAAAGGCCTATATGAAACAGAATCTATATCACAATATCTAGCAGGTAATGATTTTTTTTTACTGAAGCAGGTTTAATTCAAAAAGATATTAAATTTTCCAAGGACCCCAACTTTCAAAAAATTGAATTAATAACATATGAATGTATGATAAGAGAACAAAAGAGTCCAAGATGCTTTTCCTAAGTGTAGTACAAAGGTTACTTCCACAGTTCCAGCTGTGTGACAGACATTTTGACTGTTCTCTCACTAGTTCTGCCAACAGCTGGATATAATTCATTCAAAATCTGCCAACAATTTTAAATTTTAAAAATCTGGTTAAAATTCTGTCTTGGAAAAATCAGATACTAAAAACCTGAGTCAAAACTATCATAATGACTATTACAGATGATCCACATAGAAGGTGGTCCTCAGATCCTGTTGAACTGCACATTAGTTTTCTGCACAGAGCAAGTGTAGATAAGAAGAGTAGAAAAATACACACAGTGAACATTCACACTCTTTTTCTTTCAATCTACAAACATTTGTAGTGAAGAAATTAAACTTGTTGGGTATGTTGAGTAAAATTAATTTTTGGTTTAGGGCCACTAAAATCAATGTAGCAAAAAAAAATCTGATGAAAAATTGGAAGCCTCTTAGTGTTATGCCTAAGGCTGCGTAACAGCCACTTATCACAGGAGAAAACAGGGCTCCTGCATTTATCATTAGGAGTCCTAAGTTTTCAGTCAACATTAAACAGAACTGTCTGTTCTCCCAAATATTGGCTAATGGGCATTAGTTTTCACCAGGTCTTTCACATCTTCGTATCACGTTTATAGTTACAGCTCAGACACTTTACCTAGAAGAAGGAAACTTATATTTGTGAGTAATAGGAACCTATGGAAATTACAGACAAAACATTATGAAATATAAAATATATCTGTGGAACAACATCTGTTTTTATCAGATAAGACCTTGTCTAATGTGCAATGATATTTCCAAGGATGATTACCAGCTGTGAATTGAGAATGTATATTCCATTCATGCAGCACTGTGTTCCTGCAAGGAGAATTTGGGGTAGCTGTGCTTTAAATACTGTCTTAATTGTTCACAACAATTACAGTAATAACAGTATTGACAAAAACAAAACCAAATGGAAATGTTATTATGTACAACAGGGAAGTAAAAGGACTAGAGAGACTTTTCCTCTCCTGGCTGGTAACTATCAATTCAATATTAATGATCTCTGAAAAGTATTGTGTCTGTACTAACCAAGTTTTTCAGCTTTCTGCTTCTTTTCTCATATATATTTTAACTCCATGTTCTGTGTTATAAATCATAAAAAACAGCAATGCCACCCAAGGAGTACACAGACTTCAATCCAATAACATCCAGGCTGTAAACTGGACTGCATTATTATCATGTCCTGCACCTTTCTAATACTAACAAAGCTTAAAGAATTTCTGTTTTCAGTCTAACAGTTTCCTTGGTTTAATTTCTGAATTCAAACTCAACTCTCCAAAAGGGATAGTGGTGAAACTCCTGGGTTTTGCACTTGATTAGCTGAAGGAAAAGGTATGACATCTCCCTATCAACAGAGTGGAGAAGAGAGATCCCATACCTCTGGCAGAAGGAGGATGAAGCCAGCATAACCAAGGGTCTGTTAAAATGAAGTTGTTACAAATCTGATTAATTTTGGGCCCCAGGTGATCATACATGATGAGAGCATATGCCAAGATGGAGAAAAGGCACAAAGGAGCAGGGCTTATCCTGGTGAGTCAATTCCTTCAGCTGAACGATGGAGGCTTCAATATTTTGTATCATCATGAGAAGGATGTCTCAGTGGTCACAGCCAAGAGCCAGGATTCCTGCCTCTTAAGTCTCCAGACACAATGCAAAATATGACTTAGTAGGAAGTTATGTCATTGGAGCAGATCTACTTTGCATTCAGACCTCTGAAAATTGAAGGAGCTTTATCTCTGCAACTATATGATAAGACATAAATTATGCAAGTAAAAATTATTCAGCATTACACATTTATTCAGAAAAATAAAAATCCCAGTCATGTTCACACATATTTATTTGAGACATTTCTATAGATGAAGGCCTTTAGGTAGCATATTCTCACAGGATCAAGAAGTTCAAACCATTTCTGTTCATGCTTAACTGAAAATAAATCAGTACATGCATTCTTAATTTTATTGGAGGAATGTAATAACACTCTAATCTTAAAATTTACAACATGTAATAATGCCAACTATTTAAAAATAAACATCTCAATTGGCATTATAATTTTCAAGACCAGAGACAGATGTATTCCATCAAATTTCCTTTAGTACACAAAGAAAGATGTTAATAAAGAAGAAAAGAAAACCTCTCAGTTCGAAATCAGTGCCTGTCAAATTTTGTGAAACTGGGTTCTCTAAGTACTTTGTTACCTTATGCATTAAGTCACTCTAAAAGATTACAGTGCTTTTTGAAAAGTTTCAAGGGCACAGTGAAGAAGAATTAAATTATCAAGTAATGTTACTGCTTGCTCTTGTATTTACATTTATCCTGGATGAAGTTAATTTATTGTGGGGGAGGGGGCAAAGAGAACCATACATCACACTAATGCAAAGTCCATGAAAAATTTGTCCTTCATGGTATGACTGGACACTGTCAAACAAGGTTTACAACCTTTTTATCTGTAGCTAAGAAAAGCTGCAGTATTTAGCTATATCACTTACCACTAGATACTTTCCTCTGATTATATTTATGAGGAAAGGTGTAAAACAATTCCTCTGCTACAAAGAAATAACCTCTAAAGCATAACCTCCAGAATCTGAATATTGATTCTCTCATGTTTCCCCAGGTGGCAAAGTGGTGAAACAGAACCAAGAACATCCAAAGGCAGTTGCTGCATCTTCTGTGTATGGAGCTGAGTAAAATCAAGATTATGCTTTCATTATCCATAATATTGCTTTGGTTCCTCTTACATTATGTGCATACAGATTCCCATGTGAAATCTGTGAAAAATTAGATTTAAAATAGACTGCAGTCATGACTAAAGAGCTGTCAGTGAAATCTTGTAGAATAGGTACCAGACTAAGATTGAAGTCTCACCCATATAGAACAGAACACTGTAGAACAGATCTTTGGACAATAAGGTCATGACAAATCCATGATACCTTGTTTCTGCAAAAAAGAGATCATTTAAATTCAATTTGAAGTAAATTTCATGTGTGAAAGCTTAATCTTATTTTCACTCATATTCTAAGTATTGTAAAAAATTATTGTATTACAATTAGAATTGTATTACAATTCCAAATACTGTAAAAAAAGCCTAGAGTAGAAGCTTTGTTCAGGAGAATTTACATTGTATTCTAAAACACATAATAATCATCATTATTTGTCTTCTTGAAATTAAAGAATTATTTTAAAGATAATGTTTACATTTTCCAGTATTCTGAAAATAACCAAATCAAAATTAAATTAGAGGTGAAAAATAAAAGCCCCAAATCAATCCTTTGCATGAATAATAAAGTGAACAGTAATAGTTTATTCTTCCTGTAGCCACAGCATTCTCCACTTTTTGTTTTTTTTTAGCAGTATTTCCATCTCTGTCATTTCATCTCAATTGCTCTGTCTGTTTCAAAGGCAGGGATGCTGTTTTATGCCTGCTGCAACACAGAACTCACAGCCATATGGATTGTCCCACAGAGACCCCTATGGGCTCCTAGAAAAGCTTTGCAACCCACATATGGTCCTTTTAAAGGTATTTTGCTCCTTTCTAGATTCATAAATCTCATAGGTAATATGATAAGACTAAAAAAAAATTTCCTAATGCTGCCATAGATCATAAATTAATATAAACAGACCAACCTGTTTATTAAGAAATACAGAGTAAGTATTATCAGTGCATCTGCTAATGAGTCTGGAAACTCTTTTTTCCCTTCTAATAGGGCAAAGAGGATGGTGGCAGCAGTGAAAACATTTAGACATTATGCACTGGATAATTTTTTCTGGCCAGAATTATGATATTGCTCTAAGCAAAAGCTATTAAAATGTGGGAAAAGGCCCAAAACTATTCAATATATCTTGTGGAAACACTCTGTGGAGCACATAGTTTTAAAAGGTTTTTTTCATTAAGATGGGATCAACTTTTATTGAAGTATCGATGCTTGGTGCACTTTTATATCTAAATCTTATTATTAACATCCCCTTTGAAAATTCAGGGTGTAAATGCAGGCAAATATTGAAATGGGCAGTACAGGGAACTGCTCAAGAAGTTGGTAATCAGTATTAGAACTTGACAGAACCTGGGACATCTGAAGTTTAGCTGGTCCTCTCTTACCTTTACTTACCTTCCTGCTGAGAGACAATTGCTATCATCTTTTGAGGAACTGCATAATTCCTTGCTAATTCCTTTCAGATTGCTTCTCAAGTCAGCATTTGTCTTCCTGTTCTATGATATAAATACTTTTATCTGTGTTTAATAAATTTTGTTAACAGACTGTATATATTCTGTGTGCAATTATGCTTTTTAAAACCAAACCAGATCGCAATTGTACCATTATATTTCATGCTGCAAAGGTTTTCACAATTATTCAGTAAGCTGTACAAAATAACAGATTATTGATCTGTTATCAGTTTAAATAATATTTACGTACCTGTAGATTACCAGTAACCTAGCTATGAAAGTCAAAGTAATAATTTTATTGTCCCAAACTGATATGTAGGGGTCCTGTTTAAAAGATGCTGGAGCAATTCTGTGGGAAGCAATAATAATCTTGCATTGCCCTTCTGAGCAGACACAGCATACACATGCAAATGTATGTCACAGTTTTGGTCTTTCTCATCCTGCAGCAGTAGTAAAACCACAGTTATATTAGAGGAGTACAGACTTCTTGGAGAACAGCCACTTTCTATTTCTCCTTCACCAGTTTTCTTACTCTCAGTGTAAGCAGTGGCATCAAGAAATTCTGTTGCTGCAAGAGCAAATTCACCATAGCGTCAAATCTTTTTATGGATTTAGATCTACCATAAATTCAGAAGATTCAGACCACGTTCTGCATTTACTTTAAATGTAACAATACCAATGAAATTTTGTTATTTTTGCTGTCAAACACCTTCCAACAAAGTCCTAATTTTCTCTATATCACTTTTACGTCCAGCACTGCTCTTTTATGGTCTATGTGCAGAATTAGTTAATGGACTGCAGCCAGTACTATCAAGAGAATGTCTCCTTATAGAAGTGAATGATTAAAGAGTCTTGTCATCAAAATATTGGATAGATCATGCAACAGTGTATTGTAACACTGAAAATGTAACACTGAAAATACTACATAATGCACAGGAAATGTTTCCCATACTTAGCTGTCATAAAATTTGTATGTTTACATGAAATTTTCTGTTGATTTCCCATTGGATTTTAAAATCATGCTTTTCTGTGGGCCTCTTCAGATGTGTTGAGAAGGGAATAAATAAGCAGATCTTATTATTCCAAACCAGAAAAGAGTTCTAAACCAAAACCAAGGCAGGTTTTTTAGACTTCCATTCTGTAACACCAAATTATCCCCCATCTCTGTAATTTGAGACCTCAAATTGCAAGGAGCCTATGTATTAATTTATTAGCTGAAAAATTGCCTCTGAATCTCACTTAATGTCTTGAATTAATTTCTAATTACTCTTCAGGAAGGGGTGTGTTCAGATTAAATTTCAAATTTTTTTTAACAGATTGTTTTGGTCTCTTAATACTGCAAGAAGGTCTCTGAAAACAAGACATAAATGATGATTGCATTGCAATATAATTGTAAAACTCTTGAAAATATACTGTTTCCAACATATGAAAAGAAGACCATGTAGGGATACAACACAAGATTTCAGACATTGTATCAGCAACTAAAACAAAAATAGGAGTTATTTTTCTCATAAACATATGGTAGAATCCCATCTGGTATATCTAACCAGTCTGAGAATTATAACATGTCCTGTCTTTCAAATTTTTTAAGTCTTTACTAGCAACATTGGTAAAATTTTTATATTTGCAATGCAGTTGATAAGTCTGAATTTATGTGGGAATCATGAGAAGAGTCACACAAAGTGATTTTTACAGAGATATGTAGGTAACAGTCTCAAAATACAACTTATACTTCTCTGTAAAATAAAAGACACATGCTTGATTATAAAAATCCATATGTGATTATACAGTCAAGGTGAATTCTTATATATTGATTTAAAATTAAAAAAAACCTGTGGAACTTTTTTTTCATTCTCGTTCTTTATGAAGACAGGTTAACTGCAGCCAACAGAATATCAGTCCTTCAGTTTGGTGCATTGAACATTTCCTTCAGAAATGAAAACACACAGGTTAGCACGTGTTTCAGGGCAGCATCATTGGGTCTTTTACCAATAAGTGGTAAATTGGCCCACCTATATGTTTTCTCCACTAAATTAAAACATTTTGAATCCCTTCTGATATACTTTTCATCATGAAAGTGCATAGATAAGCCAACCATAGTGACACTAAGTAATATCAGAGTAACAATGCAATAATTCTGGATGTGTTTATGCTGTGCATAATGCTATATGTAGAAAGGTTGCAATAATTAGTTCAGGTAGAAGAAGGAAAACTTCAGAACGGCTAGCTTGACCTAATAATTTCTTCTGAATTTCTTGCATTCTCATTATTCTCTTTATCTGAATAGGACTAGCAACATATAAGGTTTTTGATACATAATCTTAACATATTGTTCAGAAATATATATAGTTAAATAATTTCTACTATTGTCATTGAGTGAGAATATAAACCAAGTAGAGCAAACACATCCTCACTGCTTTACTGTTGTACATCAAATATGCCTGATGAATTTAATGGAAAGCATGACAATTGTTATTTAAAAATTACTATGAGGAAATATGACTTTATCTGAGGCAGCTATATTGTGTGACTATTACAGCCACACAGCTCTACTAAGATTGTCAAAACCTCCATTGTGACAAAAATACAAGCTATAAGACCATGCATGCCGGAAGAACAGGATTTACTTGTAAAAGATCAGTGAACTAAGATTTAAGGAATCGCCTAGGTGTCCAAAGTATCCACATTGATACAACAACAGATACAATACTGGAGCTTGGATGACCCATACCTTTTTAAAAGTGGCTGCTGAAAGGGACCTGAGCTGCCCTGGGCATTAGATATCCACATGTAAACACCTGAATGATTCACAATGTGTGCAATGCCCGGACAGCCTCCTGTCCTCATAAATTCTGTTGCACATACACCAGTTTTAAAATTTGAAATTATTCTGTACAGTTACCTGAAATGTGTCTTTATCAGTTATAGGCCTCATAACACAAATAAACCAATTCCACCATTCCTTTAGGTAAATATTTACCACCCTTTTTTGATTTTGAAGCAGCTTGACTAATGAAAGTGAATGCTAGACTTGATAAGCTAGACAATTCCAAATTTCTCACTGAAAATAAAAAACAGAGCAGAGGCTTTAGGGGATTTCTGTTTCCTTGATGCTGCTACTTTTTGAACAACTATGTAACTATTTTTTTTTCCACAGCGTACACAGAACCTGGATATATTTCATCCCTGCTATGGAACAAAGCAGTTCTTAATACACTCCATTTATCTTGCCAACTCTAAACCACTTAATTATAAAATACTCTGTCAAAAACTTCATATTTATACTCCAGTTTGCTCTCTATACTCCAATTATAATTTTATTCAGAATGTGATACCTTTTTAAAGATACTAACTAAAGAAAAAGAATATAATCTAGTCAATCTAGTTTCAGACTGAAAAATTTCTCTAGCTCTTGCAATGGTAAACAGGCTCTCTTTAAACCTGATTTATTTTTTCTCTCCTCAGGGTGTGAGGGGGGAGGTCTGATAAAAATTACAGCATAAGAACTGAGAATTAATGATGTATCTACCAGCCCTGTTCCAGGTCCAGTTATTGCACTTATCTTGGATATATTTAATCATTGAACTCATTATGAAGACCTTTATAAGGCTGGCTTACCAGATGCATAAGGACTGCATTTTCTTTCTCTATTATCTTAGTGTTTAGAGTAAAAAAAGAAATTACTTTTTTGCCATGTGCCCTTTTAAAATAATGCTTATATATATATATATATATATATATATATATCTTAATTTACATACAATTATTAGACAACAGTTTCTGTTTCCCTAGCATGAATTGAGTTTAACTCCTCTTGCTTTAATATGGTTTTGCTGCAGGTACTGTGGTGGCACAAAGAACAGCATTTTGCTCAGTGACACTGTGCAGATGATTTCAAATCTCTTCCTGTGTGAAACCAGGAGAAAGGCAGAGAATTCAGCCTGCATTTGGGGGTGGAAAGATTCTGTGCTTTCTCCAGTAGAGAAAGTTTTAGTGCTACAGTTGAATCCACACTCCTGACTCATTTTTAGGGCAAGTCAGAGCTTAGAAGTGAGGAGACAGCACAATAAAAATATACAAAATATTACATGTGCAAAGCCTAAACTTTGAAGGTTTCTTTAGAAAAGAAACAGACACAAAGTTTTATTCCAAAAGGAGTGCAAATTTTGTTGGCCATTTTTCATTATACAAAAGGAAAGTCAAATCTAATAGGAATATCAAAGCTTCCTCCAAAGCTGGAAAGTAGCAAGTTATCAGAAGACAGAAAAAAGTCCTCGAATAATTGAAATACAGCTACCTGCTCCACAGGAAGTTGCTCTCTTGAGATTTTAAAATGGTAGTAAAAAATGCTGCTCATGCCAAACAAAGACTATGAATTTGAATTGAAATAATAAACTTCTATTGAATGCAAAATAGTAATGAATAAGTTAGCTACTGCAAGTGTCTACACTAGCTTTTGGATTATTCTGGTATTGTTGCTTATTTGAAAAATGGTTATGCTGGTTATGCTCATAGGATGGTGAGAAATAAAACAAAAACTAAAACATCCTTACCTCTCCTTCCTTCTCTCCAGCCTCAGCTTCAGTCACTTTGCACCAACTCTCCATCCCTGAGCAAGGCAGGGGGTGGGGATTGGGGTTGTGCTCAGTTCATTACTGCTTCCCACACTGCTCCTTCCCTCACACTGTCTCCCAGCTCTCACATGGGCTCTTCATGTGTCACAGCTCCTTCAGGAGATCTCTCTGTGCTCCAGCATGGGCTCCTCCACAGGCTGCAGTGTGGATATCTGCTGCCCATGGTCTTCTTCCCATGCTGCAGGCGAATCTCTGCTTCAGTGCCTGGAGCACATCCTCCCCCTGCTTCTTCAGCGACCTAAGCGTCTACAGACACTTGTTGCTCTTGTATATTCTCACTCCTCTCTTTCACAACCTTCAGTATGGCATTATTTCTTCCTTTTCTTCACATCTTTCTGCTGGGATGTCCCCACCAGGGCTGTGGGTTCAGCTATGCCCTGCACCAGGTGGGTTGGAGCTGCTTGGAACTGGCTGTGTCCAGCACCAGGGAACCTGAACCCAGTACTGCCCTCAAAACTTGACCAATTTCTTCTAATATGAGGGATTTTATTTTTTTTTTTAACTCCTACCTAATAAGAAGCAGCTTTAAATATGTCCCCACCATCAGAGAATCTGCCAGGAATCTCACTGAAATTAAAGAGGACTTATGCACTTAAATCTACACATACAGCTGCTTCATAAAAGCTACTTCGGTTTCAACTACCACAAAAAAAGTGTTATGTTCATTACAGTCAGCAAAGAAATCACATGAAACCGTGCATGTTTCCTGAAAATATCTCAATGGACACCTGATTTATCAAGGTCCTTCATCCTATCAGCCAAGTCATAACTGTAACTGAGAAGATGAAGTTAGGGAATGGTGTGAATCCCTTAGATACACGAACTAATTGGAAAGTTCTTGGTTTTGCTGATTAATTCTAAAAATGGATCATTACATGCCATTTTTTATTACGAACATAAAGTATAATGTTGACCTGTCATCAGAGATGAAGAAATATTTTAAGTACAACTGGACAAACACATGCTCCCTGGAAGTATTTTCTTCTTCTGACAAGTCTTCATTATGTTTTATGGCTTTAATTAGGGACAAAATATAGGAAAATATTTCAACTGTCTCAGATACTAGACAAAAGTAATATACTTCTCCAAATAATATGAGTTAACCTCTATATTAAAAGTGCCACTGGAGTATATGATAGTATTCCTTGGACTGTCTAAGCTTATATCTATTTAAACAATATAGTACAGATTGTCACTGCTTTACTGAATGTATGTCTTCTATTGTAGAGCAATAACCAACAACATTTCGTATGATGGATTACAAAAAAAGTCTGAATTGTTTTGGATTAACTTTATTCTTTTATAACAGTAGAAATCGCAAAACACTTATTAAAAATAAATTGATTATAAATATTTTTAACCCATGTTTTCTTAGAGAAATACCTCCAACTTGTGGAGACAGGGCAGTTACAGGTAGTTTCAGTCATAACAAGAAAGTATATAATTATCCAGGTGAGCTAGTTAAACCTTCAGAAACAGAAGTCTTTCCCTTTAAAAAATAATTGGTCTAGAGCAGTTTCTCGCATTGTTAGTTGTCTGGCAGCTAAGTTGAAAACATCCACAGGGCCAAAGGACTCTCTGCAATGAACAATTCAGCCTTTTGCAGCTCTCCCCAGGCTGTACCTGCAGAATAACACAGCAAACTGCTATAGTCTAAGTGACCTTGATGCAGGATACGCTCAGCCACTTACAATTGCTCTTTTGCAGCTGGAAGGCTTGGCTCAGTTTTTGCTAGGAAACATTTAGTTATTTGTGTGGCAGATTTTATGTGGAAATTAGCTTTCAGATGATCTGGACTGTGTAGCGCAGACATAAGGAGACAAACTGTTAAAAAAAATAATTTTTGTGCTCTGGACACCGGGCAACTTTTGCATGGAGAATGAGAATCAATAACAGGACAGTGAGTTGCTCTACAGATGGAAACAGAAATCTCTGTTGCATGCATCCTACCAATAGTGTCTTCAGCTGGATCACAAAATTTTTATCCTGTTCAGTTTGTAAATTCCAGCTGGTCCCTGGTTCTACATGGCTGCTCCAGTTATTTGCCATCTTAACTACACATAAAATCTCTCTTAACTCTCTTCCCTATATACAAAAGGCTGGTCTGCCTGACTACTTCTACATCTGCTGCAACAGTCTCTATTGGCCATTTTAAAGTGCCTTATCTAGGTGCAATTTTCATAAATCTACAGCAGGAAATACCCAAGGGAACTTCCTGAAGGGCCAGATTATCCACTTGGGGTTTTAATCAACATGTTTGAATAGATGAAATTAGTACAGCCAGAGCAGAAACTGCCTGAGGGAAATACTCCGAAAGCTTTCTCGAGGCCACTTTGAAACCTTTTACAGCATTTGCCCAAATACTTTGTTGTGAAGGATGGGGGATCTCAGTCATTCAACTTGCCTCGTGTTCAGTGAGTTGCCTCTGCAGAAGAGTGCCTGGGGAAATGTCTCACTCCCCAAGGAATTAATGATCCAAGTTAACTGGATGTGTAAGAGGTACCACTCGGGTACCCAGCAATGCAATAACTATAACACATAAACTGTATTTTATACTTTTAACTTAAATTCTGTAGTGTTTGCCATATTTGCAATGCCTCATAATATAGACTTAAAATGGCATACATATTTTAAGTTGGTTTATAAACTAGATTATAACTAGTTTATAAACCAGTTTCTCAGGCAGAAACAGAAATAAGGGTGTTCAGAATTATTTCTCTACTCCATCTCCCAGAAGAATTTATCTTCCAATTGTAGAAGATTCCTAAAGTCCCCCAAAGCAGTACCTCAGCAGAGGCTATATGCAGACTCTTTGCTTAAAAACAGACATGTAGGAGACTTTGCAAAAAGCAGTGGACATGAAAGCAGCTTTACCTCATACTTTATTCCCAGCAAACTTGGAACAAAGTCACATCATTGCAGGTCTTTTAATTCATGTCTTTTACTCTAGGTTAGTTCTTTGACCCAACAGAACTCCTGCATACTGAAAAAAAATTTTGAGACATTTCAGTCCCTATGCTAGTGTCAGGTACATAAATAAATACATTAAATATGGAACAAACAATTGAATTCTCTTTGTCAGCATGAAGAACTCTTAGATTATGTCTAAGAAATTCTCTCTTCTGTATTGGTCTTTTTCCCCAGGCTGGAAGTAGTTTTGAATTCTAGATTCAAATGCTTTGTCTCTCCCCACAGTGATCTCTGTTGTCCACCTCCACAAAGTGGATGGATCCAAGCTGACTGTTGAAAACAATCTTTCACACAAGTATCACCTATGAGAATCAATACAACAGAACAGTCCCAGAGACTATTTAATGGCCAAATATATACAGAAGTAAAATTTAAGGAAAGTGAGTTTTTAGAAGACTGATACATTAGTCCAGTTTTAAACTTTCCTGGACTAGAAGTCATTACTAACATCCTTCCTGCTAGTGGCTAGTTCTTAGTATCGGTCATTATAATTTTATCAGTATATACTGAAAGTAGTCAGTCTTTAGCAATCACAACTGACACCAGCTGCAAAAATGCAATACCAAGGACTTGATGCTACCTAATTAGCACTGATGGCAGCAGTCCTGGATGTTCTTAGTCTCCACAGTAAAAGTAAGAAGGATCTTCAGTGGATGTCTCCTCCGTTCCCACCAAATTCTGGATCTTTCATAAGGCTAGTAAATTCTCAGCCCTCAGCCTCAACTCTGTTCTACTACCTGCCTGATCCTTGGGGAATATTACTTTTCCAGGCTGTGGCAGCTTCTTTATCCTGTGTTCATCTGCTACTGCTGCTTTTCCTAGAGCAAAAGAAATGTTCCCATAGTTCAGTAGGTTACATTTTTCAATGGAGCATTTACCATCCGTTGGTGTGTTGTTAATAGCTCTGGAGATGCTGCCCTCAACCAGTGTTCATATTTCCAAGGTCTGTGCTATTAACAGGCACTTAAACTATGCATCATAACAAGAGACACCTGGCATCAGGTCCATGTCAACCATTTCTCATAACAATTTGATATTCAGCCTGACAAGCCAGAACTAGAACTTCACACTGTTTGCATCAGGCACAATAAGTATAAGGCCCATGGCCAGCACTAGTAGCAAATTTTTACTGGATTATTAGGTAAAAAATGTTCACATAGGTTATCTATATTAATGTGTTCCTGTTTGGGTTCAAAAGAAGCTGCAATTAAAGTCTGCTTTTTGTGCTTCTACATTTAGAGGTGCAGTAGGCATCTGCTTTAGCTACAGATGTTTTATACACTAATATAATTGCAGCATCAGGGACTGAAAACTACATAGAGGTGGGCAATTTTATTAAATCTATAGCTGGATGAGTTCCCTTAGGAAAAGGAGCAGCTTCCCTCTGTTTACCAGCAGAGGATCCCTTATATATATTGATGGCATTTTCTCAGTGTTGACCAGGTCAGCTTTGAAAAAAAGTTGATCTCATTTCATACGCCTGTAGAAAATCTTCCAAAACATGAAGCGTTGATCCAAAATCCAACACTGTCCTCTAGGTTCTGCTAAACCTTGATTAAGTAGCTTCAACTGCCTTCTGCCTCTCCTGTTACATCCTATTAGGCAGAGAAGCCATCACAGTCATCTTTGTACCCATTACTTGGCTTCAAGGAACATTCCTGACTCCTCTGCCACAATTCAGCGCCATATCCAGGGTTGATACTTTACATACCCTTTTGTGGCTGAGACTGTCAGTAGCTATTGAAGAAGAGAGTAATGAGCTGCTATTCTTGGATTTTGAGCTACATATACTGCATGACAGTTATGTCACCTAATTTTCAAGTATTCACTGGTTGTATCCAAGCTTTTCTCAGCCTCATATATTTAAACTCTGTGGAATGGCTTAACAGTGTGCAGCTGCTTAGGAAAAAAATCCAAAACATCTATTTAGGGTTCTAAAAATAAGCATTTAAATGTACCTAATTACAAAGTACTAGAATCCCCACAGTACTGCAGCTATGTAACCCTGAAGGCAACAGAAATTCCCCTCTGCAGGTTAATTTAAATTCCCTCATCTGATCAATGAGACACAAAGTATATATTGGGGATCAGGCTCTGGAACTCTTTCTTCTGGCTTACTTATAGATCCTTTCTCTCTCATCTGATTTCTACATTCCAACAAAATGACAGACTGCCTTTCATACACAGGTTTGAGAACATTTTTAGACAGAGACTCAATTGCCTCATCACTGAATTACTATATATAATACTTAATTTTTCTTGGTTTTACAAAGGACATAGGGGTTTCATGAGTTAAGAATTTGTCTTCAGGAGAAGATGTCCCCCATGCAGACTTCTAAATAGACAAAAGTTATCATCTGATAACTTTTAAGCCAAGGATCCAGGATCTAGAGTCCAGTTTCTCTGATTTCAATCACATGCTGCTCTTAGTGGCCTTGGTTTCCCTGGGAGGTTTACATATCAAGAGGGACAATTAAGCTCTTAAAAGTACCTAATTGTATTCATCTGTTGCAGTGTTTTTTTAAATTTATTGTTTTGCTCCCCTATTTTATGTATTGTTCCCCCCTGTTCTTTGTAAAATGGTTCTTCCCCCTCCAGTTTTCCCGCCACAGCTCCTCTTACAGTTATGTTGCTATGGTTACCCCTTTTCCCTTAGTTGTCAATCGCTTAAGTTATGTAACTTCCCCTCCCCTATTCTACCTTATAAGTAAGTTTTTCCTCCTCCCTGGGGCCAGTCAATCACCCCCCACTCCTCCCAGCTTTCGAGAACCTTCTTCTCTCTGGGGGTTGTGGTTGGCTGGTGTCCCGGGGCCCCTCCTTTACTTTGTGTTTATTGGATATGTTCATGTGTCAGTTATGTTAAGTACCTCCTTTTATGTTCCCCCATTGGTTAGCTGGGCTTCCCTCCCTTCTCCACCCCTTCCCTTTAAAACCTTGCCTCTCCCCCAGTTTGGGGCCATTTGCTGGGGTCTTTTCCACCTGTTGGTTGCCATTGCTGTTACCAGCGCTCTTCAATAAACCGACGTTAACCTCCAGTGAGTGGTCGCTCCCTCTTTTCGTCCCGTCCAGCGTGCATAATCCAAGTCCGCGATCCAGCCCAGCCCAAGGCCACGACGCCAAGGGGGCCTGGCCTCAGATGCGGTGAGGGCGTCGGCCATCTCCCTTACAGCTAGCCGGACTTAGGGCCACGTACGCCCTCGCGCAGTGTGGCGCCCAACGTGGGGCCTGAGAAGTGGACAATTGACCGCTGACCGGACCCCGCGGAATTGGATTTACAGTTTCCTTTGGACGCTACACTACCTCGGGTGGTAGCAGGCCCCGTTATAGGGGTAGCACTCCCCGGGGATTGGAGTCACAGCCTCAGCACTCCAGGAGGAAGACTCCAGGGACGAAGGCCACCTTCCAGTTTTCGTTGCTGCCATCATCAGATTGGTAAGTCTGGGCCCCGACCTGGGGACTCTCTGGGCTTCCCCCCTGCCTTTTTAAATTTCCCCCTAGAGTACATGCCCCGTTCTGGGGACCTACTCCTCACCTTTTTCCCTTGAGGGCTGCACACTCGACTTGGGTGCAGTCCTCACTCTCTTGCATTTTTTGTTTTTCCTTCCCTGTGAGGGCCGGTTTCCCCAGACTTGGGGCCCGGACTCACCTCCCGATTTCCCTCTTTCTTTCCGCCTGAACCCCCAGACTTGGGGACAGGGGAGGGAGCAGGGGTCGGCAGTGTGCGGTTTGGTGTTTAGTACGCCCTCGGGCATTCATCCAACATACAAGGACCTCAACCACCTTATTTCATCATTTTACCTGGCTAAGCTGGGTAAAATGATGAAATGGGTTGACATTACAATACTAAATAAAGTAGGGGGTACTAATTTTATGAATTATATCATTAAATGAGTTACATGATCCCGGTAAATGCTAGAACAGCTCTAAGAAGGAATATGCTGCAAGCAGTCTTCCCAGTACTCAAAGAATGGTGTGTCACGTTTTTCTTTGCTGATCGATGAATGGTCCATCATTATTGCCTCCTATTAAGTGCTAATAGGGGTATCTTACTCACCATCTTATCTATAGTCTCCACTAAATAACATACCTTGGAAAACAATTAGTCTTATTTTGTTAATCTCATGTGTATAATAATTATCTTGATTTAGTGTTGGAGCTCAGGAGAGAGGTCAGAAGTTTAAGAGGAAGAGCGATAATGCTAAGCAAAGGTAATTGTTTTAATCTTGGATATAATCACACTCTTTTCAGTGTTCACAGAGATCTAGTGTCAATGTTTAGTTCACACCAGATGAAAACAAATGGATTTGAGTTAGCTTCTCAGATGCCAATCTAATTAAACGCTTAATGTAGAAAATATAAGTGACATATGTAGAAGAGCATAGAAGTGTTTCTGCAGTTTTTGTAGCAGATTTCAGGTGTAAAACATCAATGATTAAAGCACTCCATTGCAGAGCAACTGGGCTCGGTTTTATGCAAAGCAAAGGCAGACTTTCATTTTAAATTACCCTTATGGGAGTTAAGTATCACTCAATAATGACAGTGGGGAAAAAGTTCTGCTAAAAAAATCCAGCTGCAATTTAAACAATTCAATTATCCTTTACAATAGCTGGGGCAAGACCAAGTGCTAATGGGTTCTAAATGAGAAGGTGACTTTTTTTCACTGGCTTTGTTGGTCATTTTCTGTTGCTCTTTGCACTTTGTCACTGTTAAGGGAAACTGAGGTTGATTGATAGAAAGTATTTAAGCGTTAAGGCAGAAAGGAGAGTACCTAGAATTTCAGGTCATAAGCTGCCAGTCATGTCAAGTGGCCCTGGATGATCTAGCCATTACCGCTTGTATTTGAGCTGGGCTAAGCACACAGCCAACAAACCTGGGCTCTGGAGCCCTGCATTCATAGATAGCTATCTTTATTGCCTGGTGGGTCTTGTTTATTATTTTCTCCAGACCACTTCAGTTTGACTGATAAATGGGTGTAGGCTCCCAACATGACCACACCATGGTAGTTTTACATTTGAATACTCACAGCATTCTCTGGTGCTCCAGTCTGGTTAAGACTACGTCAGCCTATTGATGACTAAAGGCTCTCATAGGATACCCTTTTGACTATTAACTGATATGGGATCAGTAAGGAAATAGATAGGAGGGCCATTCCAGCACATTTTTATTCATATTTATTACACATTATACTCTATTTCCATGCTGCGGTAGTAGCTCATTCAGGAACTGCTGAGAAAAGCCGTAGAATAAATTCCAGTTTCTGGGGTTGATTTCTGTTGTTAAAATAATTTCAGAAAAATCTGTCTGTGAAACTATGTGATGAACAATGAAACAATGAAATCTTATATTTGAATGAGTTTCCTTTTTTCCTTGTGTACTGCAAACAAGGAAGTGTAAGTCCTCCTGCAGGGATTGTTTGCTTATATATTTCTGTATGTTATCATTGTGATAATTCTACATTAAAACATTCCACTTGCAGAAGAGATCCCTCTTTTATAGCCCCAAAGAATATTCTTCATCTTAAGCCCCTTCTGCTTGTCTTCATATTAAACCCCTTCTGCTTGTTTCTGATTCCACAGAATTTTTTTTTACCTTAAAAGGTTTTTATTTATGTCATTGCCCCTGTATCTTACTCTTTCCCAGCCATTCCCATATTGCCTCAAAAGATCCGTTTTTAATTTGATTTGAGCTTTAATTCAGTCACTGTAAAAAGACAATTTCTAAAGGCAGGAAAATAATGTCCTAAAAATTAAGTCTTATGGGAGATCTACAAAATGGCAATCATCTTCTTAAAATATCACAGACTTATTTTGCTAAGTATATCAGTAATGAATACTGTACTCCAATCTTTAAGCATGCAACCCAATTTCTTATTTCTCTTTTAAGCCATTTAGAGGAATCTACTGACTGAATTATATTTCTGCTATAGGAGAGAAATATTATTGTATTTGTGCAGTCCACTTTCTTCTTTGCTTATGCAATATAACCTTTGATGTTTTTAATACACAAATAATTTTATATGTATATATATACACATTAGGGATTCAATTTTGATTTAAAGTGTGACTGCTTCTAAAAAAGTGACAGACTAGTATTATATAGATGGGCAACTACAAAGCAAAGCTCATAAAGTACATCTATAGTTTGGCTTTGTAACACAACATAATTAAAGAGTTGTGATGGTGTCTGATGACTGACAGCAGCCTTCTCTTCCTTGCTTTTTTTTGTTCTGACTTACCCCAAGGCTGTACAATTACTGATCTACTATTCCATTGCCAATCATTAGCTAGTTCTTATTAACAACTTTTTGCCTGATACAATACTGTAGATGTCACAGTGTTACACAATCCTTGTTACTGCATTTCTCCCTGTGGATTTCTTAGATGAAAATGGGCGTTGAAGTAATTTAGACTGTGGCAGAAATGAAATGGAAGGGGCGATTGTGAAGAGGGAAGTGAGTAACTTAAGGTCAGACTTACTAAATCTTAACTAAATATCCAAATAGAGACGAAACTTAGGCACAATTCAACCTGTATTTCTGTCCTTTTCTAATTATCTTTGTATTGCATATTAATATTTTCATATATAAGACCCAAAAAAAAACCTTTTCAAATATACATACGCACTTATACATCTTTCTTTGTGTGTGTGTGTATTAAGAAAATCGATGTGTTTCAATACATATGTCTGTTTCGTTTGTCAAGTTAAATTCCTCTTGTTTTGAGTGAAGTATCATTCAATATTTTCACCAGTAGAATAACTGCAGACTGTTCTTAATAATCATTCCACAAAGTTTAAGCCAACATGGGTAGCCAGTATATTTCCAGACTGAAAGAAAATTAAAAATAATTTTGAGAATTTGAACAAACACTTGCATGAAATTCAACACAAGCAAGTTCCAAGTGATTAATCAGTTGCATAATCTTGTTTTAAAGGCATCTGGCTAGTTAATAGTTCTGTATAAAAGCATGTAGAGGTTGTAGTAAATCATGACCTGAACATGAATCAAAATGCTGCCAAAGAAATCCTAACCAAGCAAACCCAACAAACCCAAAAACAAAAACAAGAAAACACCACCCAGAGATTATCATAGATATCGAAAAAGTGACATTCTCTGTCAGATGCATTTCTTATTTTTTTTCCTCTATTACCTCTAAGGCCCCAGGGCAGAAACATTAGGTGCAGAGAGTATAGTAGAGAGCAATGAGAATTCTTGGTCTAGAATATTGGTCTATATGAGGTCTAGAAAGCATGAGCTATGAGAAAAAATTGGAAAAATTAGAACTGTTTAGCAAGAAGAGGACTTAGGTGGATGGAGATAGTCTTGAAAAGTATGGAAGTTTGCTGTTGGAAAGAAAGGAATATTATATTTTTGACCACAGGGGACAGAATAAATAACAATTGGCTTCAGTTTAAGAAATATATAAATTTACATTTAGAAAAAAAGTGCTTCATGGCCCTACTAGTAAAGCTTCCTGTGAGACTGTGCCATTGCATCACTTTTTTTTTCTTGTGACCCGAACTACTCTGTTAGAAAGAACTGAGGGATCATTACTCCTGTCTGGGATATTTAAAATATTAGGTAGCCTACTGCAGCTCATTCCAGCATTATGAATACATTATTATAAGATTTTTATTTACATGTTTTTTAGATTATTTCTTTTTATGCAGTAGATATATTTATATTAAAAATACAGAGATATTTTAAAGTAAAACAGCAGAACCTTCCAAATGTATTGCTGTGGGATGAGTAAATGACAGGAGTATTTAGATGTCTTTTAACAGATCAATATGTGTGAGCTTTACTTTATGTCATAGCTCTTAAAAATCAAAACCATCAGGCTGCATTTAGAAGGCTGGACAGTTCACATCTTGATGCACAGCACTAGAGCACGTAAAATTTTAAACAATATAGAATTTACACGAAAGAAGCATGAAGTCAATCCTTTGCTATATTATGAATTCGCAAGATTTTTTGAACTTTTTGAATACTCCAGAAGCTTTAGAGCCAGGCTTACATGGCTCCAGTTAAGTCCCTTCTGTGTTGTGCATGTCAAAATCCATTGAACTGCTGACCGCAGCTGGCTTGATATACTGAGCTCTTTATTTCTGGGAATTCTATGCATTTGTCCAGTTTCAAATTTTAATGAAATGTCTATGCCTTAACACAGGAGAAAACAATAAAGTAAATGGTGCTGATTCTCATACTGCTTACATCAGTTTGTGTTTGAATTAACTTCACAAATGTCAGTGGAATTTTTCCTTGATTATACTTATGAAACCAACTTTGAATCAGGCATGCTTTTTACAACAAAATAAATATATGTTTATTTTTAAAAAGAGACTTCATCTCCAAATGCTTTAAATACGTAGCTAAACACCAAGTTAATAGCAAACAGCATTGTTCTCCCGAGCTGTGGCTCAATTTTCGCACTCTGATTAGCTAGCAATTTGTACAATTATACCTAAATGGATGCAATGCTGATTTCACTGCTTATTTTATTATAGCACTAAAGCAGGTACAGACTTATCTGCAATGCTTGTTTACAGTACTACTCATAAACAATTTTTTACATACTCCATTAAAATTTCCCAGCTTGATTAGCTACCAATCTGCACTAAAACACTCAAGTTAAAATGAAAAGCTAATTGCTCTGAGTTGCTCAGATCATTTACATGCAACAGGATTTATTGGGGCTAATGAAGCTCCAGAATGGGATAGCTTCTATCTCCCAGACTTTTTCTGCTTTTCTACTTAATAATAAAATACATTTAAAATGTTATTATAAGAAAGTTCTTTTAGACCTGTAAGGTAACCAATCAATCTAGTGATACTCCTAAGTTTGTGAAAAAGAAAAAGAAAAAAGTTCCACTGAAATCAGTGGAACTCTAGAAACTCTAACTAAATTTGTAATTCCGAACTAATTGTTTAAAGAAAAATATGTAGTTAAATAAAAAATACTCTCTCCCAATTCTAGCTTATTAGGTAGTTCATCCTACCAAAATTAATTTAATTCTGATGCAAATCAGACTTTTTTTGTTGTTGTTTTTACACAAAGGGAAGGAAATTTGGGAATTCTATAACGAGAGCTCATGAATATAATTTCTAAATAATATAGTTGCTGTAGTTTGAAATATCACCTGAGAATAGTTTGTTTGCTACACCACAGGTTTATTTTCACTGCATAATGGTTCTTTCTTTTCTCTGCCTTTTCTGACTTGCCATATTCTGCAACGTGCGACATATTTCTGCTGCATTGTTTCATATTGGTTCAAGAAAGAGGAACACAAGCTTGTCATCAACCCCAGACTGATTCATAGCTTAAAAAGGCAAGGCTTCTGATCCTGGAAAGGCAGAGGCTGGAGAAAACACAGAAATCAGGTCTTGGACAAAAACTCTGATTACTGAGAAACTGTACTAAAACTTTTCTTGTCAGACTTGCAACACACGAGTATATTTATGAATCCACAGCTTAAACCCTACAAAAATCATGTTAGTTTGATAAACATTTCAGCTTGACAGATGCAGAGTATTGATGTAAAGAGAAAGAAGACAACGAACCAAGTCCAAAAACATGAAAGGGCTGATTGACCTCTGAAAAGCTCTGCAAAGGAAAGAGGAGGCCATAATGTACCCCATTTTCAAGGTGCAGTACTTGCCTGAGAAGTGGGGAACCTGAAATTCAAAATCTTCTTAGGCCAATAAAGTTAAATGCCAATAACTGCTTAAAAACTCAGCTGTTGTAGCTACGGTCTACTTTTTCTACTAGAGATGGAATGATATGGATCAAAGTTTCTAATAATCAGGCCCAGTAAAAACATGAAGGAAATTGACTTTTGTGCTGAATCTGGCTGGGATTAAGTGAATTTCCTTCATGGCAGTCCTTATGGTGCTGTGGTTTGAATCTATGATCAAAAGTTGTTAAAACACCAGTGCTTTGGCTACTGCTGAGCAGCTGCACAGCATCAAGGCTGCTTTTGCTTCTCACAGTGCCCCCACCCCTCCAATAAAACCCACTGAGGGTATCCTTTTTCTTCCTTTGTCTCACTCTACTTCCTGAGCTAGGGGACTGGGGAGGGGGAACTAGCAGACTTGGGAGGAGACATAGATGGAACAGCTGACCCCAGCTGACCAAAGGTATATCCCATATGATATGAGCTCTACAAAAAAAAAAGCTGGGGGAAAAGGAGGAAGGGAGGGGTATGTGGAGTGATAGCCTTTGTCTTCCCAAAAAACTGTTATACATGTTGAAGCCCTGCTTTTCTGGCGATGGCTGAACACTGGCCTGCTCAGGGAAACAATTCAATGAATTCTTTATTTTGCTTTACTTGTGCATGCAGCTTTTGCTTTTCCTTTTAAACTGTCATTATGTCCAGACACAAGATTTTTCTCACTTTTGTTCTTTGGATTTTATTCCCTATCCTGCTGGAGCAGAGGTGTATGGACTGCTCTGTGGGACCTTAGCTGCTAACTGGGATCAACACACTGCAACTTTCAAAGTCTACTCAGGAAGGCTGAGCTGAATTTGAGAAGCATAAAATATTTTAACATAGTGATGTGAAAAAGGTAAAATCCTTAAGAATCACACAGATCCCTGCTGGTGTTTTAAGTCCAAGAAAAAAGAAAACAGTATAGTTATAGCAAAAAAATCAAGAGTTGTAGCCTGTGGGCTGGATATCAACTGGCTCTTTAAAACACTTGCACTAGGCAAACAAAAGTTTTTCTTCAAATAGAGAGGCCAGAGTTTTTTTCACTGATTTATTCATAAGTAGAATATGTCCCTGAACATGTCAAAGTCACTGGCAAAAAGCAAATAAAAATTCATAAGTGAACTTTGTCAGAATTAGAATACAGAAGCTATCTTCTTAATATTGTCAGGGATATTTCTTAGAAAATTAGACGGAATGCATGTATCAGAAAAAAAGCATTCTTTGATAAGTAGGTGATAACAAGTGTTCATTAAGAGTTCACTGAACTCAGTAATGTTACTTTTATTTTGGCAGGAATAATCCTATCAGTAACCAAATACACGTTAATAAACTGAACCCTAGAAAAAATTTCACATACAAAACCACTGTCAGTTTACAGTTTATTTTGAATTCAGAAGTATCTTACTCCACCTAGACAGATGAAATGTCAGTGGCTTTCCAAAGTGTTAAAGCTTTTCAAAAGAAATATTGTGATGGCATTAGAAATTAATGTGATAAGCAAGCAGTTGCAGTAAATATCATCTTGTTAAAATGTCAGCAGTAGGCAAGAAAGACAAACTACACATTCTAATATGAATTTGTACCCAGAAGGAAGGTTTATAGTGTAAAAATATTACAGAATAAATATTTTGAAGCAAATTATATTAAATTCTATTTGGAACCTTTACTTTTATTTTTCTGTCAGGGTTTTTTACTTATGTTAAAAGATGGTTATCCTTTAAAAATTCATCATCAAATTAAATAATGACAAATTAGTAAAAATTAGTTACAGATGCTTTGACAACAGTAGTGCAAGAAATGGGCTATTGTCTTTAGTATAGAGGATATCAAACAAGATATTCAAATCGTCCCTCCAACATTCCAAACCTCATGATTCTCTAAATCTCAAAGGAAGTATAGAAGGACCTTAAAGATCCCACATATGATATAGTTGAGGTTGTTTTAGGAAGCACACAGTCATGAAAGCCGTGGAAGCAGATATTTTCTTGAATACTTTATCACAGACAAAGCAACAAACTCAATCTGCCAGTTTTATGGAAATTGAGTCAGATGTAAGCACAATGAAATAATGCCAAGACTCTAAATGTCAATAAGAAAAGCTAAAGAAGAAAAGAACATAGAAATTTGACTCTCTGACCTAATACCTGATGTAGTCATATAGGGATTTCAACTCCTTCAAATCTGAGCTTTGTTCAACAAATGTTCAAATTAAAAATTGGAAAATAAATGCATGAAACATCCCCTTTCATATCTCCATACCAGGGAATTTTTTTCACATCTTAAAAAAAAAAGAGAATAATTAATAACATTGGTTTTCTTGTAATTTTTCATTTCCACTTAGAAGGTGATTCTGTGAAAATATGTCTGTAACAATAGCATAAAGGTTTAACAGACAACACTAGCAAAGTTGTGTGTATCAAAAGCAAGCTTGGTCAAATGGCACACATTCAAAAGCAGGGTTTTATCTGAGAATAGGCCTCTTCATTATGGTATATCCCGCTAAGTAAGTCAAAGTCTGTACATGAGAAAGAAACAATATCGATTTTTATATTAATAACTCAAATAGAATAAAAGACTATATGCATGCTTTCGGGTTATTTCAGCACCCTAAGATGGAAACAGTATTATTCTAGAATCTTCAGAGCCTTCGTTTAAAGATCCAATTTATTCTTCAAACAGAACAAATCCAGAAGGAATACAAATCAATGCAGTTTTCTTATTAAAAAAAAACAAACCAGCTGTAGTCTCTGCAAGGCCTTTTCTACTTGTTTGTTTTTCATATGCCCTCTCAGAATAATGCCTCTTACTTTAATAGTTTATAACATATTCAGAGACAGAGAGTACTTAATCTTCTTTTGACTATTTCACCCTGCCTGGGAGGGTGTCCACACTGCAAACAAATTAAAAGATGTGGTTTTAACTTTCAATGACTTTTCTGTATCACATAGTTTAAGCTGAATAAGGAAGAATTATTATTTCAAGCTTACAGTATTCTCAAGTATTAATGAAAGAATCCAAATATGGAAAAGATATTTTAAAATAACTCTGGCCCTCAACCTCAATAGATAATTCCTTAGTGAACATTTTCTCATTGTTTGTCCATTTTAAATTCAAACAATCCAAAACAAGATGGGGTTTAAATAGAATAAAGACAGTACAAAAAATGTAGAGTTGTCTTCCTTTCTTAGTATACGCTACTGCATGGTAAAATATGTCTCCATGTATTTCAGAGGCAGTTATCTACAAAATAGTAATGTGGTGATTAGGAATATTTCAAAATTAAATTAATAACATGGAAAAGCATATCCATATGCAGAGCATTCTGATACCACGGAAAAGCCCAGTTGATTGAAATGGCTCTTATGCCTTTTGATTCTCTTGCCCTTATTTGAGTTCGATTTATAACTTTTCACAAATGTTCAAAGAATTTGAGTGATTTTCTCTCAGAACCTGTCTACCTTTTACTTAGGAGAAAATCATCTGAAATTTTCTATGCATTTGTACCTAGACACTTATGTCTACCTTATACTCTTATCAAAGTGCATCTTTTTAAGAAATGGTATGCAATTCATAAAATCATAATGTTCTTGAAAACTTTGTTTAGCAACAGGTCACTGAAAAATGTCGCAGATATTTTTTCGTAGAAATCTTTCTTTGGGACTTGTTCGTCTTCTGGGAAGCTGAGGCCCCAGAAAGAGAATGTAAACAATGATTATCAACTGCTGTGAAATGCAATAGGATGCACCTGTGATTGGTTCATGTTCCATGTGTACAATTAAGGGCCAATCACAGGGCAAGCTCTCTGGAACACAGGGACAGAGAATTCTCTTGTTTTTGGGGATTCTTTTCTATTCTATTCTTAGCTTAGCAGCCTCTGCAACTTCTCCCCTTATTCTTTTTAGGATAGTTATAATGTATTATATATCATATATCAATAAATCTAGCCTTCTGATCATCAAACAAGATTCTCGTCCTTCTCTCTCACCCCAGCGACCTCCTCAGGTCACTGTAATAGAAAAACACCATGAACTGCAATGTGTGTGGTGATAAGATACCAGAGACTTCTTGACGTGATGCACCACGGACACAGAATAAGTCCCTTGAGAGCCTGGTGATGTTTATCTGATATTAAATGTCACTGAATATGGCTGATGTTGGAATATTAAAAATTACTGTGGAAATGAACACATATGAAAGATCTTGTCACATTCACAGAATCACAGATTCACAAAATCCCAAGACTGGTAAGGCTGAAAAGGACCACAGTGGGTAATGTGATCCAACTTCCACGCTCAAGCAGGGTCGTCCCAGAGCACACAGCACCACATTATGTCCAGACAGTTCTTGAGTATCTCCAAAAAGCAAGACTCCACAGCCTCTCTGGCAATCTGCTCCACTCCTCAGTCACCCTCACAGTAAAGTTCTTCCTCATATTCAGGTGGAGCTTCCTGTGTCTCAGTTCCTGCCCTTTGCCTCGACTCATTGGTTGGCACCACCAAGAAGAGCCTGGAAACCTCCTCTTGATACCCTCCCTTCAGATACTGATAGACAGTGATGAGGTCCCCTTTTAGCATCTCTTCTCAAGGCTGACCAGGCCCAGTTCCCTCAATCTTTCTTCATAAGAGAGATTCTCCAATCCCTTAAATATCTTTGTTGACCTCCCCTGGACCTGCTTCAGGAGCTCCATGTCTCCCTCTTCCTGAGGAGCTCAGAACTGGAAAGAGCACTCCAGATGTGGCCTCACCAGGGCTGAGTAGAAAAGCTGGATCACATCTCTAGACCTGCTGACTGTTCTCCTAACACACCCCAGGACACCATTGGCCTTCTTGGTCACAAGGACACTGCTGGCTCATGGAGATCTTGCTGTCTACTAGGACCCCCCGGTCCTTTTCCACAGAGTACCAGCCTGTGCTGCTGCATGGAGTTATTCCTCCCCAGGTGCAGGACCCTGCACTTTCCTCTGTTGAGTTTCAAACAGTTCTCTGCCCATCTCTCCAATCTGTCCTGGTCCTTCTGAAGGACTGCACAGCCCTCTGGGGTATCAGCCACTCCTCTAAGATTTGGGTCACCAGTGAACTTGCTGAGGTGGTCTCTGCTCCTTCATCCAAATCATTGAGAAATAGCTGAAACAATACTGGACCCAGTACTGAATCTTGGAAGGCACCACTAGTGACAGGCTTCCAACTTTTTTTAAAAAAGAAGAGAGGAGAAGGTTAGGAGTGGTCTTGTGTTTTAATAAATCTGCTGTAAAATGGATTGATGCAACTACTATAATACCAAGTCATTTCTTTTGACATTCAATTCACTATATTTGTATTCATTTATTATTTACAGTTTTCTGATTTTAATTTATATTTACAGTTCTCTAGTCTATAGGTTTCATAATGGCAGGAAAGAATTGCATAAGAAAGCTTTCTGAAAGCTGGACAACTGAAAATCTGGCAAGGGAGTAGACTCATTATGGATTTTACAAAATTATGATTGTGTTATCCAAATGATATTCTCAGAACAACCAGTAGCAATTGACAGTACTGGCTTGCTAAGACTTTAATAGTAGCATTGCTAGATTCCAAGTGCCAATATGCCAAAAATTTTCAACATTTTTTGAAAAAAATTATTTCCCGTCAACATTATACAACAAATAAATAAACTAAGTGTTCCATAAGTAAATCACAGGTAGATTAACTGATGGTATTCCATTGTTTTACTTTTTAAATTACCTTTTTCAGTATATTTTGTACAACCAGAAATAATTACTATATTTTCCTGATTTACAGCATTTCTGATGAGCAGCTTTTTCAACACTACAATATGAAACACTCTTTCAACTAGAAGCATTCTTTCAAAATTAGAAAGCTTCTATTCTCCTTGGCTTAATCATTAACAGAACAAAACCAATATATCAGCAAGACTGCAGAAGTAGTTCTTGAACACAGCCATTTTATAACCAGAGATGCAAACCATGGATTGGAAGAAGAGTTTGATGGCAATTTACCATTCCAAGATCTCAAGTTCCTGTGAATTTTTTACCTTGCTAATAGTGCTTACATTTCTATCTCTCTCCAAAGGCATTATGAATGAGATTTCTCTCATCTAACTGTAAATGTTCATACTGTAAGATCATATTTCAAAATTAGCCATGTTAGAAGCCTTTCCCAGCTAGTAAACAAACAAACTAACTAACAACAACAAAAAAGTTGTGACAAAATAGTTTAATCTCTGCTTTTGAATAACATGAGTTTTCACTTTATTTTTTTTTTCTGCTGGCTCTTTCTTCACTGACATAATAGGAGTTTTGAAGTGACTAGTTCATACAAGGAAATTTCTGCTTTTGCTCAGAAAAATATGTCCTCCCTTGTTCCAAAAAACTGTAGTTTCTACATATCTAGATACAATAGTGCTTTCAGTAATCAGGTTAAAAATATGTGACCATCCCTCCTCTCCAATGCAACAGGTCATTCTCCCTGATACTAATAGGTGCTCCTGGTTGCAACTTTCCCTAGTAATGTGCTGCTATTCTCTGTGTGGAGGATACAGACCTTCAAAAGCAGGTCACATGCTCTGTGAATACAAGAGATGGAGCACAAGTAGATGGCAGAGTAAGGAAAATGGTTATCTTATTCATAACTTTAAAAGTGTTTCAGAATAGTAAATAAGTAGATTATCTTTGTTTCAAAAAATAGTTTCAATGATTGATTTTGATCAATTGGGTTTCTTAGAAAATTTTCTAGAAGTTCTCAGGAATTCTTAATGAGATTAATAAATTATGTACAATAATTTCAGTAATTGCAATATGACAGAATCACAGAACAGTTTGGGTTGGAAGGGCCTTTCAGAGATCATGCAGTCCAACCCCTATGTCATAGACAGGAGCTTATGGCACTAGACCAGGCTGTTCATAGGCCATCCACAGCTTCCCTGGGCAACCTGTTCCAGTGCCTCACCTTGTCATAAAAAATTTCTTCCTATCAAAAAATATATATAAATATATCCTCCTTCAATTTAAAACTGTTGCCACTTGTCCTGTCACTACAGTCCTTGGTAAAAACACTCTCATTCTTTCTTATGATTGTCAAATATATATTTAAAGACAAAATTTCCCCATAACCTTCTCTTATGGAGCCTGAACAACCCCATCTGTGAGACTTTCCTCATAGGAGATATATTCCAATCTTCTGGCATTTTTTGTGGCCTTCATCTAGACCCACTCTCACAAGTTTATGTCATTCTTGTTCTGAGGATCCCTCAGTTGAGTTCAGAGGAAAAGTCAACGCCCTGAATCTGCTGGTCTCACTTCCTGTGGTGCAGTCCAGGACACAGCTGGCTGTCTGGCCTGCATCAGTTATTGGCCAGATTTTCATCCACCAGTATCCCCAAGTCCTGTGTGGGGATGTTCTCAATCCATTCAGCACTCAGCTTGTATTGATACTGGGGGCTGCTCCAGCCCAGAGGCAGATCCTTCCATTTGGCCATGTCAAAATTCATGAGGCTTACATGAGTCCACTCCTCAATCCTGTAGAGTTCCCCCATCAGTCTTCAAATTCTAATAAACCATGAGATAATTTTTTTATTTTTACAGTATTGCCTAAAAGCATGAGACTTAATGACAATTTTCAAATATTTTTAATTGTCTTCTGATATCATCTTCATGTTTTTCCTATTTTTTTCTCTATCCAGGGGGCCAAGAAATTATTTCCTACTACTTTTTACGTAAAGCTCAGCTTTTAAATAATTTGAATTTCTAGAATGGCTGCTGCTATCAGCAAAAGTAAGTTTAACAATATGAGAAATAATTAGCAGTAACAACATCAAATAGACAGACTGGAGAATGAGCTATGCAAACCATTTTGTTAAAGAGCTGCATGATCCAGTAATGACTGATGGTTTGGAGAGAAGAAAAATCTAGACAGAAAAATCATCCAGAAACCGTCTAAGGACAAAGGTTTCAATTTACCAGTCACTTGCATACCCAACTAAGTCAGCTCGCTCAGGTAGTTTAAATGAAGTTAATAGAACTGTTAGTGGAAGATATAGCTGTCTGCAAGACTGGGGCCAGAGAGGGCAATTCTATTTTCTCTAATAGACAAGGGGAGAACAATTTTTTGACACAAACAGGAACTTGTTCAGAAAATAAGTGGGGCAGACTAATCTTCAGTTGCCACCAATTAACATATTATAAAGCATGTTGCAAGACTGGGTTTATTTCCCTCTTTGCTTTTTGCAAATACGCTTTCATTATTGTTTAAGTTTTTTAAAGGCCATGCTCAGACCTTTCAGTCATGGTAATTGTTGCAGAAAGGCATAAGGAGATTCAGTTCAAAGAGTGTACAGTCCTATAAACTGGAGAATGAAACAGAAGGGAAAAAAAGTACAAATATATGAGCTGATATAAAATTTCCACAGCCTGCAGTTAATAGATTAAAAACATTAAGTGACTATCTGATGGAAGAAAAAAATATTTCTGTTGGAATCAATATTTATTAACAATATTCAGAATTTCAGAACTGATGCTGGAAACAGTTTTTTGCAGAATAAGCTGTAAGAACATAAAATTAATTTATAGCAAATACTTTCTTTCCTGGAAAATTTATGAATGAAAACCTTAGAAGAGCATTTATGAATAATTTCCCCACTGGTCACTAAAGTTGAGTCAATTCTATCAATATCTCCTGGTTTCACTTTCCAGAGAGAAAAGTGTGTGCATCTCACTAAACTCATTGATTATGAATGATGAACCTCAAAACCTAAGGCTTGAAGGTAGAATGTATGAGTATCTAGTGCCATCTTTTACTGAATCTTTTCCTTCCTAGGAGGACTTCTGCAGCACTGTAGTGCCGATCTCCAACAAAAATTGAATTTTTGCTGAGGAGGAAAACAACGCTTTTCTAAATTAAGAACCACAGAAATGGTGGGTGTTATAGTTGCACTCTTAGTGCTGTCCTGGTGAAAGTAAATTTTGCTGTGGCAAGAGTGGGAAACTCCCTGGGAAGTCCATGAGCCTGTTCCTACTGGTTCTGAAGCCTGGAAAACTAAAAACTGTATCTGCTTATCACAGAGATAAAGTCATGCAGTGTACAAAACTTCACCAGTGCTGGGATACAGCGTGAGGACGTTTAATTGCCACTTAAGTGCTGTGCAGTTTGCTGCTGTGGATGTGTTTTGTGGGAGCTGGGGAGTGCTTCTCACTGTAGGGTATGCACCAAGCATGAACAGCTGTTCAGCATGAACACCCTCCAGGTGTTACTCCCTGACATTGCAGTGACAGTGTTTCTGTACTCACCCAGAAAACTAATCATTCGTCTGCAGACCCAGAAGCATTTTTGAAATAGTTCCTGTAGGACAGATGGGCACAACATTTAGGTCCAAGTTCAAAAAAATACGGAAGATGCACCAGTGGGAAATCTGGATTTCTGAGATTTTTGGAGAGTAAAACTCCCCTAAAGCTATAAATCATTTAAGAAAATCTTGACTTACGGCTTTTTTTTCTGTGAATCCCAAGAAGCAGTATCCTGGGCTTTGACACACTTAAACTTCCCTAATAGTCCCTGACTTCCAGGGTCCCTCTTGGCCTTTCCAGCTGTTCACTGATTATTCTCAATGCTTGACTGCTTCTCTCAACTACTCACCCTCATCCTTTGTGACAGACCCTCTGTCTTTGATGCTGTGATTTTCTGCCATGTCTTTTTTCACCTTTGTGCCTTTCTCACCACGCATAGTCTCAAGGACTAAACTTCTCTCTCAGATTTTATCAGCAGGGATTTAAGATTTGGCTTCAAAGAAAATTATGTTCAGATGAAGCTGATGCATCACTTAAGCTCTTAACAGACTAAAATTTAGGTATGTGTAAAACAATTTTCCCCCACACCACCAGATAATGCTTTTAATAAGTGCTGAAATGGCCAAGCTTAATAGGTAGTGTAATTAAAGCAGCAAAATTATATGCTTTTGTTTTGAAGTTCCATGCAGCAGTAACAGGCTATTCTTTAATGCATTGTCCAAAAAAAATGTCAAAATCTTATAGAAGGTATATCTATTACTGGTTGCAAAATTCTTTTTTTTCATTCTTTTGAAAGCTTCTGGAAGCCAGGAAAGGAATCAATATTTCCCTTTCTAAACACATTCTTTCTGAATTGTCTAAATTTTCATGATCAGGTTGTTTCCTCTGCTATTTCCTCTTCAAATATTGATAAGTGAAGTCTGCCCCACAAAATAGTTATTACTGTGTTACCAGACTGGGCCTAAAGTTACCTTAAAAATACCATAGGGGTTTGGGTTTGTTTTGTCAAGAAAAGATAAGTACTTGTAGCATTGTTTAATGTGCAAAGTGCCATGTCCAATCAATGTCAAAGGGAATTTTTAGGGCTGCTACAGGAAAGAAGGATTGCTTTCACCTAAGTATCCTTATAGCTGCTAGCTACAAGCTTGGTTTATTTCCCTTGTAAGTAAATATTGCATTAGTGAATGAAATTTTTTCATAAAAGACGCAGAAAAGGTGTTTTTTTTTTTTTTTTTTTTTTTTTTTTTTGTCTAAACCTACTTTAGCTCTTGGGAAAATTCTCTAAACATCCAGTTGCCAGTGTTCTGACAAACTATTCTTGTATCTGCTAAACTCCATTCGAACTTTTTTCCTGTGCTCTAGATGACGGCTGCAGTTTGTGTTTGTGAGATCAAATGAAGTCCTCCACAGTATTCCTTATTTTTTTTCTTCACTTGGGAGATGTTTGTAGTACTATATTACATACGTAATTTGCAGTGTACACAGGAACATGAAAGATAACAGTGACTCCCTTTCAACCAGTTTTTTTACACCTAACCATTCCTTCTTAAAAAGCAACATTATTGAGAGGCATTTTTAGATTTGGAACCTGACAGTATAGTACAGTAAATTTCATCCTTGTGTCCAAAACCTCTTGGTGCTGCCACAGGAATTGTTAATGTACCATGTTATCCAATGTCAGAAGCAGTAAAGAAAGGACCATACAGAGTAAATATTTAACTTAAAATTTCAGTCTCTAGAGATTCAAACTCTGACTGACCTCTCGGGAAAATAAGCTATCGCTGGGCATGTTTGCAGGCAACAGGTTCTCCTCATCCTGGCATCTTGGACCTTCTGTAACACAAGCCATTATCATCAGAGATTTACACTTCCAAGCAACGCAAATGGATTTTCTTTTTCCTCATTATTTGTTTGCTTGATTATTTTTTAAGTTTCATTTATCCACTGATACATAATTGCTCTTCGATTATAGACCACATCAATTAGATTGCAGTTCCTTTTTAATTGGGTTTGTAATATTTCAGGACCTCTATGGTCAGAAGCTGCCCTTATTTTAGCCCAGAGGCTCCTCTATGTAGTAGATCTCACTCTTTAAAAAGGTAAGGTTAATGTATGGTTATGGATTTATTTGTTCTTAAGAATTTTAGCTTACAAGATTATACAAGGAACAAAAATTAAGCCAAGTATGTTATTCGAGGTACTTCAAGAAAAAAGGATAATTAGCATAGTGGTAGAGAAACATTGTATTTTTAAAATTGAATGTTCTGTGATTGCTGAGAATAGATAAGATGTTAAGTGCAAAAACATAGTACAATTTCTGATTCATGATTTAGCCCACTTTATCTCACTGCTTTGGGTCCTATAAAAGTGGACGTTGCTCAAATGGGTCTTTTTGAGAAAGTTACATATTGGGAGAACCCTTGGCAAAGCAAACACTGTAAACCATTGCTAAGTCCTCAGGAAGGTCAAAAACACTGATGGAGATATGATTTTTGCCTGAGCTCCAGTTCTGTCTTTACTGCACACAGATGTAAAGAGAGACTTAGTCTGCAGATTCACCCTTTCTTTTCTCAGCTTCTCCCTAACATTTGTTTTAGAAGATCATCTTGAATGAGCTACCCTCAAAAATTGTTCTTGATTTTCTGTCATATGTCAACCTCTATCAGTCCACAAACTTTAGTATAGTTCTGGGCCTTAGTATCTTTTGTAATCCATGCACTTGAAATTTCTCCTCTCTTCTCCAATCTCATCCCTATCTAAAGAGATGTTCTCAATTTCCACTGATAATTTGATTCTGTCTTCTTATAGAGTAATTTATTTTGCTCAGGTTTTCCTATGAGATATTCTTCCTCATTTATTTGGCTATGTTGTAATCATTCAAACTAATTATGAAACAATATTTATCTGTGCATCCCCTCCATCTACTTTATGTCAATATTTATAAAAGATTCCAGTCATTCTTTTATATATCCAAACACATCATGGTGAAAAAAAAACAAAAAAGAAAAGCCCAAACCAAAGTCCAGAGTTCATGACCTTTACTAGAGTTAAAAATAAGCATTAAGTGTCTTTGATAGTATTTTTTTCATTTAAATTTCACAATACAATCTGAATGAAGAAGCAAGCAAGATATAAATAAAGGAGAGTACTACAACTCCTAATTGTGGTATCTAAGGGAAAGTAAAAACAAAATATACATCAGTTTCTTTAGATAAATGTGGACTGTTACTCCATGATGCTTTGCTCAGTAGATGTAGAAATATCCTGTCTACATTCAGTCTTCTCTCTTCTTCCATCATGGGGTTTGTGCCCAGCCTTGATAAGAAATTAAATATGGGAATATAATCAGAAGTTGAAGAGGGAACAGGCAAATCTTCAGTCCCCAGTTCCTCATTCCTCTTTTACCATGAGCTCATATCATCAGACATTGCCCTTGCTGCCTCCCTGCATTGCAACAGGCTACAGGTGACCCCACGGAGGTGAAGACCCCATGGACCCTGGAGAACTCTACAGAAATCCAATTTAAGATAGTTCTTCATTTCCTTCCAAAAATAAAAAGAAAAGAAAGTGAGAGAATTCTTCTGAAAGAATTAGAAACATACAACAAATAACTTCAAAATTAAGAAAAAGTACTACCATTAATTATAATTTGTAAAACTGTGTATATGACAAAGATTGTGATGTCAGCACAATAACTTAGGGATAGCAACACAGCTTACACTCTTATGAAAGTTCACTTTCTCAGATATAAGACTTTATTGGGGAGTTTAAAGTAATTGGAGACTGATACGCACAAGTGCACAGAGCCACAAACATGCGTGCACATGCACATACCCATTCCTTTCACTTACCTGTCTATTCCTGTTTTCTGAAGAAACACTGACTTACATTTTGTCATGGAAGGAAGAAAATAATACTTTTAGAGGTGGTGGATGTGAGTCTTAAGTGACTTATCAGCAATGACAGCAGTATGTGTAAAGAACACTACTGTGAGCCTGGAAACAAGTTTAGGTTTAGCTGTTACTGGAGTAAAAAGAAAAGAGGGAGGCTGCAGCTCAGTGGCCTGCCAAATACAAGGCACATGTACAACTAGCAAAAAGGAGCCAAGCATGGTTGACCTACTTATATCTGATCTGCTTTAATGCTCTCTCATATCCAGTTCTTGAAAGCATTAAATGTTTTCAAGGTTCTGTGTGCCTTCCCTAGAGCCCTCAGGGTTTAGCTGCTTGAACTCAGCGAAAACTTTGATGATGCTTCTCTCTGGCTGCGAGAAACCCCAGCAGTGACTTAATCTACTGCACCTGGGAAAGGTTTTTAACCTTAGGCTCCCACTCTTGATATTTCTCTGGTATCCCAGTCCTGTACCTCCTTGACTCTGACCCAGAGCCCACCTTGCAGGTGACTTTGTGACTTTTTAGCTTGATGTTGGACTTGCCTCATTACTATGGATCTACCTGATGTTTTGGACCCTTGGCTGATCACTGCAGATCTCCCTCCCTGTGTCCATCCCGTGTGTCCCCTGCACTGCTGCCACTGCCTGCCACCCCATCACCTACCCCGGCAGGAGCTGCCTGCTATTGCTGCATCCTGGCAGCTGTAATAGCTGATTAGCAAGTGCAACCACTTAGAGAGCACAAATGTCCTATAAATGCCAGGTGGAAGGTTAATAATAAATAAGCACAATAAAAATAACCCTGTCTAATACATGGAGAGCACTAGATTACTTGAACTCCTCTGTGCCTATTCTGTAATGGGTGGCTGCCTAGTCAGCAGGAAGGGGGTTAGATTGGTTTCACTTGATTTTGGCACATTTTCTACTCATCGTATTGCCCAAACAAAGAAGCCTGAGTGATGAGGCCAGCACAGAAATGTTCTGGTGACTGAATAGTTTGGGGTCCCTGAAAGAGGTTAGAAGGACCCCAAAATCATTTGCCATTGACCAGTCTGTGAACAGCTGGGCTCTGGAACAGTAAGTAAGCTGCAAGTTGCTGAAAGGAGTAGAAGCAGCTTTCATATTAGAAAGGCCATATGTTTCTGTTCATGGCACATTCTTCATCAGGCACTTATATAACATTTAGAAAAAAAAAATCTGAGATTTTGGCTGCCCCAACATTGGGGTATTGAATTGCTTGTGATTAGAGAATTTAAATTAATTTTAAATGAAAAATCTCTCTCCTTGGTAAAAAAAAGAAAGGCAAAAGCAAAAAACAAAAAAAAAAAAAAACAACAACAAAAAAAAAAAAAAAAAACAGAAAGAAAAAGAAGTGTGCAGGTGTAGAACTCAGTGGCTGAATTCTCTCATTATGGCTGCATCATTGATCCAGCTGTATACACCTATTTGATTCTCAGGGAATTCCCTGCAGCTCCCTGTGGGCTCAGACTTTCAACTTGTAGTCCTTCTGCCAGCATACTAACCTGAGTTGTGTAGCCTGAATTTTGGCATTGGTCTTCATTCAGCTGAGATCACTGCCTGCAATCTCTGCTGCTGCACAGTCACAGTGAGGAGTTCAGTGAGAGTGACAATCAGCACTATGTTCAGTCTAAAAAAGAGAAAGTATGAAAGAATTCTCATAATGGGAAACGAGTAGAGAAATCTAGATAGGTGAAGCCTAAAGGGAAGGCTTTTTTTTATTTTCCATATTGTGTTCAGAGCTATTTTTTGGGAGAGAAGAGGATTTTTTCTGCCTTTGGACAATGTTACAATGCTGAGTTATTAAAAAGAAAGTGTAATCATTCTCATGGTAGTGATTCTGCCTAGCAGGCTGACAGGTTGAACACACATATATAATACTCTCTGAAAATCCATCTGATATCAGGTCACATGAATGAGTCATGACTACTTATCAGTGTGTCTGAATATTTACAGTAGAAAAAAAGGTTTTTGCTATATGGTATCATGCTCTGTGCCAAACAAACTTATGAACCTAGTAGACAGCCCAATACTCTCATTGCTGTGCATACCTAATTTAACACAACATGTTGTCCTGGTATAGCATATTATATGTTATATATTAAAGATAGCACTCTATTGCCTTGCTTTAGATACAAGTTTTGTTGTAGCTGCTAACAGATCTGTAGGAAATCTGAATGTCACTTTCTTTACTCCACCGGTAATCATAAATTACTTCATGTCAAATATCTTGAGAGTCCTCTGTGGGTTTCATTTCATTATTTGGCTGTGTATATACCTGCTGCAAAAGCAGTGTTCAGTTACCTGGGGTCATTTTCATTCATAGGTATTCTGTAGATCTGTCATTTATAAATACCTAGGGTCCTTGAAATACCTAGGGTCCTTGTACGCTCAAGCATAACCTGTTCATTATAGCTTCAATCATTTCGCACTTACTGAAGTCAATAAAACACTTTAAAAAAATATTTTCTAAGAAAAATGTAGACCATCAAACTACTTAAGCTTATTTATAACTTCTTTTTAAACATTCAAATAAGCACTCAGTGCCTGATGAATTAAATATAGCTCTTGTAAAGGCTTCAGAGACTTTCAGACGTCTTCATATGAAAACCAGAAAATTCTTAGTTCAATTTTATTTATGCAGAAACTCCCTATGTTTGCCTTTGAGATTTAAAAGCATAATCTACTAAATTATGTTCAGAAAGATCCACTCAAAGACAAGACTAAAGAAATCAGCTCTATCAAAAATTCCACAGGACCTTGCCATTTTACCAGTGCTAAAAGAAAAAAAATTCTAAAAGTCAAATAATCTGAGGGAAATATTTAATAGAATTAGGGGAGACGTGTTCAGTTCTTGTTTGTGAAAACTATCCAAAATTCTCATATTTTAAATCACTGTTCCAGGTTTTGTTATTTGCCTTAAAAATAAGAAGAAAACCTGCACCTTCAAGCAAAAGATCATTTAAGTAAAAAAATCTATGAGCAGCTTTATATATTAAGCTGACTTATATATTACTGACTACTAGATATCTTAAAACACATACTCTTGTGGACTTTCCACAAATGTCTAAACAGATTATTTAAAAGGAAATAAAAATCCCCAGATTTTTATATTATAGTCATGTCTTCCTCTGGCTTAAGATAAACATTTCATCTTATACAGGTTTTGCCCATGAACAAGTGCTGATAACAACTTATTCCACCTCCCCATGCATATCATTAAACTTTTTCTGAAATAAGGTGTTATCTGCGAAATAAAAATTCAGGATTTCTGTTATGGTTTTAGGTTTTTTTTTGTTTTATAGGAAATTACCATGGCTAAAACATATGATTATTTATGATTTCAAAGGTTCACCTTAGTTGTTATAAGGACCATTTAGGACATCTTATTCCTTCCACAGTAACAGAATTTTCTTATCTGTTAACTTCTTCTTTATTACTACTATAAACAAGATGCTTATCTTGTTCAAATGCCAAACTTAATTTTGCCTCAACACATCTGTCCAAACCCTGTGTTTGGATGGGAAAAGATAAGTTAAAGTCTGTATTTCTAAACACCATTTTTAGCATAATTTTCTTTCATCTGTAAAAGCCATTTCATAGCTCATTACACTGTATTTTATTTTCTTGGCTTTGGA